>NC_135770.1:12584500-13184500 GCF_052425735.1 Oculina patagonica | reverse complement strand
CAGAAAATAGAACTTCTGAGCCCCCAGCGGGAGTCAACTCGCTTTTTCATTTATTTAATTTTATCAAGTCCCCATTCTTTTTACCAAACGAACAACAAATGAAAAAGAAAATTGAAAATCATTTTTGACACAGACAGTTAGCTGGTCCTAGCTGTGTCAATTTTCGTTTATTACCAACAATGAAGACCGAACGTGATAAACAAGTCTGACCTTTGCTATCCATTTACCGGATAAAATCTGAACGGGATGGATATCCGTGAAACAATGAGTTATGCCTATGCAATCTTCCAAAAGAGCGCGTTGGTGGATAATTTAAATTTTATAGGCGAGAAACGAAGGCATGTCACAGCGAAGAAAATAAAGAGGACGATAAAATGTAGTGACACACCCACGAACTCCTTCATTACAAGATCGAGATGAGATTTTCGTTTAATATTCTGAAACAACTGATAAGAAGGAAGGAGAAAAAAAATAAAAAAAAAAATACAAAACAATTTATGTCGACTTAAGTAGCTGTCTACTTCTAACAGACTTGACTTTCGGGACTGAAGCCATGTTTGGGTATTTCAAGAAAAGAGAAATGAAAATTATTAAAAGACTTAAGGAAGGATTTCTCGACAGCAGGTATTTAATCTTCTTATGTAAGTGTCGCCGACAGCACTGAATAGCACGAACAATTAGTCCATACGGTATATATAGTCATTTTGTGCTTATTTATAGCCGCTTTAACAGCACACAAAGATTTATCCTTTAATCCTTCTTTTATCGGTCTTTTTGTTCTGACCACTGTTGGTTTGTGTGAAGATTCAATTAGCATTTGATGAAATTGCTTTGAGGAAATAAACATTACATGGAGTTATGAAAACGATGTTAGTTTTTTTAAGGCCACAGAACTAACGATTGTTTTAAAATGTCGGTAGCTGAAGGCTTATTATTTTAATAACTGCCAATATCACTCAAAAATACGGTCCCAATAAAGCCCTTGAAACTGGATTGTACTCAGTAAAATTGGTGAACACAATGTAGATTTTATAGCACAGTTTTCTACCAAACTGTCATAGTTTTTGTGATTGCATTGTCCAAGTTCGTATTTTAAATCACGATTTTTAATTCTCCTGGACAATTTAAGTGCGAACAACTTAGACTTTGGAAAAACAATTAAACGTTCGAGTCAATTTCTCAAAGGACTTTATAGGTTAACATCACTTGTCTTAGAGTGAAAGGCTTTTAGCGAGTAAATTTCACTGTTTCTTTATCGACTAATCCTCTTAAGTGCTACTGACTACAAAAAGAAACCGGTCAATTTCATTTGATTGGAGGCCAAGCAAACTACACGAAATTCTTTCGGACAAAAAGGTGTTTCCCGCAAACTTCGTTTGCTAAGTTTGGGACAACTGGTTAAAATCGCGGATAGGGCAGCTTGCTGCAGACTGCTTCAATTGTGTCATATGAGAAAAAAAAATGGGAATTTGTTTTACTTAGAAAACTGCCGCAGTATTGCATACAACCGATGTTGAACTGAACATAAAACAAAGAACTACACTTACCAAATCATCTGAAGTTTTTCTTTCTAATGCAACTGGACCACAGGAATAAACTGCTTGGATTGCAATCACCACAAAAACCACAATGCAAACGTCTAAACTTCTCAACGCCATCGGGTGCGCGTCTTTTATCCAAAACCTGCCTCGTCCAAAATAAGTAAGAAAGTGAACTTTGTACACAAAGAACAAAGAAAAGAGAGCGGTTGGTTTAAATTATACCTCGGTAGCAGAGATCAATTGAACGAAATTTGGTTAACAAACGATTCTCGCAGATCAAGTGAATCCAACGGTCTCAAACGGGTTTTGCTTGACAATGGCTGTGCCTTTGACTTTTGTGTTCTCACCACTCAATTGACTCGCTGTTGATGAAAATCTATGTCACCTTTTCTTTTTAACTCCGCCCAAAAAAACAAAAAGAGTTGATGAATGTCAGTCAGCGGCGATGAAAAGCGTGCGGAATAAAGTGATCATTTTGCGGCATGTTTCTCTGAAGTGATATCCACACCGCACAAACACAGGCCAAAAAGAAACGACACGGAAACATTTACACCACCTCACGAAAATAAAAATAAAAAAAATGACAGTAAAACTGGAATTAATACAACTTGCTGTTTTTTTCCGGGCAAATAGGGAAGTTTGAACGACTTGTAACATAGGCGAAAGCTGCTATCTCAATTTACACTGGCTTTCTTGATTCGGCCAGCTAAACAGCATTCCTTACAGCAAGCTTGAGATGTTTTCAGCTTGATTTGACGAAGTTTGAAACCGTGAATATTTTTAGCTAAACCACAAGCGGCCAACGGGAATGTGGAGAACATATCTACAGCTAGAAATAGTAGTTTTCGTTTCCAATATGTTCTGTTGCTAGGAAGACATAACAAACAAAAACATGACTATGTCGTTTCAAATCAACTCGATGAAAAAACAGCAAAAAATGCATCTAAGCATAAATGTTCTGAATTTTTAGCAGTGCTGCTCCTAACTCTGTTGCTTCGTAAATACTTGAATAAAGGTAGCCTACGATGTGGCCATTTTTTCGCGCCCTTAATAGGAGCCCTGAAAACTTCGCCTGGTTGCAGGTTAATAAAACAAAATTTAGACACCTAGAATTTGGGCCGCGCAACCACACGCATTTCAGAGAATCCAGAAGTACCAAAATTAAATTGTCTTAGTTGGAAAAACACGATAGCACAAATTTTTGGCATTTCTTATACTAAAGCTTGACAGCCCAGGCAATTCGAAATCAAAAAACCTTTCAGTACTTTGGGCGAAATGATACGACTTGTTTCCTTTATTAAATATTGTTTCAAAAGTTCTTAGCCCCCGTCACACCTAAATGAAGGCTAAGCGGAGCAAATTGACGAACGCGTATTTTTAGATGGGAATCACTTACAACTAACACCCCACTAGGACGACGTTACGAGACTACTGCGAAAAATCCAGCTATTTTTAAACTGCTTTTAGCCACTAATAGCGGACATCTGAGAAAGAATATCAAACAAGGACGATAAAACGTTTTTTTTTGTTTAATTTTAGAACCTTAACAGTAATAAAGGAAGTCAATCGGCTTTACAGCCACAGCAAAGAGACCGATTGAATAAACATTTAGTCACGTTTATAAAAGCAGATAGGATGAAAGTTCCACTAAGAACATTGCTCATAAAACCTACATAACTAAAGAAATGGAGGAAACTGAATTTTTTAAGTCAGTTTAAAAAGGGTCTAAATGAAAATGCTTCTAAGTTCCCCTTTTTCTAAGTTAACCAAAACTAAACCAAACCAAAATAAACAAACAAGGAAATAAATGCTAACTGACACAGCAGCTAACTTTTGTTCAGGCGCTTATGCAATAGTTATGAGGCGCACGGGCCACGTGAACCACGCGGGCTACAAAAGAAAAACGAAAAAAAAAAACCCGTCTTTTGAACACCTCGTCAAGCGTTCGTAGCAAGACACAATTCGTTTCTTACAGTGCAAAACCAGATAACACTGTGAACAATCGTAAGGATTCTGAAACTTGTGACGTCAGCTTGCCTCTACAAGCAACCTTTGACCAGATCAGCAGGCTCAGTGAGTGGAGGTTATTGCTGTTTTCTCTGCAGATGCCTTGCTCTCTGTTTCGATGTCTCTGAGTGTCAGCAGTTAAACCACGACGACAACAGTGTCTACGTTTTACCGTCGTTAATGTTTTGCTCACAGCCTGAACAGAAGGCAGATATAACAAGAGTTAGTTAAGTAGAGAAAACGGTTTTGACAGCGTTAGCGTGCAGTTGAGTGAAATTAGTTGATAAAGTTGACGTTACAAGAGTTGATCGTTCTTGTCCTTTAAAAGGACAACAATTTTTTTCTCAACACATTTTGCACAAATCTTTAACTGCTGCAACACTTAAATTGCTAGCCAGGCTAGTTATAACAAAGCTACAGCTCGTACAGGTTTTAATCCAAAAATTAAACCAAAAGACGCTTTACCTTCCAGTTAAAAAAATCCATAGAAATTAAAGGATTGATAAGTACTACACAATAAAAAGACTGCAACCTGATACAGTTGATATTAGCCCGGGCGGCGGGCACCGCCATCTTTCTGCTAACGATAGAATGTGCCGGTTATACGCCCCCCCCCCCCCCGGATATAAACGCTCCCCTAACTACTTACGTCACGTCCTCACAGAACATCGTTCTTTAATTAAAGTCATATCTTGTCAACTCATTTCCGAACGGTTTTTTTTAAAAATAACATTTTATGGTTGTGCATTTTCACGACGCTACATTGGTGTTCCAAAATAAACCACACGGGGGGAAAAAAAAAAAAAAAAAAAGGCCAATATGGCCACTGTGACGTTATGTAAAAATACTCCATAAGGCATTTTATATACATTTTTTTATACATCCTTGTTCTAATGCACTTCCTTTGATCTTCCTAAGTTAAAACAATTTTGTTTTGTAGAAATAAGCTAGTCGGCTATTTCACTTACACAATAACACTTTGTCCTTAGTTGTCCAGATTTTGAGGAACCAAGAGTTTTGTCTCACCAGATAGAACAACCTGCAACATGTGTCTTATCAAATGAATAACTTAAAACCACAATTTTCCTGTCTGGTTCTAAACATTTTAAGAAATCATTGCTACATGTTTTCCTGTACACCCCCGGGGCGCGCAAAACACACTTACAAATGGGACTTGCTAGGCCAATAAATACCAGCCCCAAACACCAAACCACCTTAAAATTATATCAAAAGAGAACAAAGCACTGGTTGACCACCTTGCACTACACATTTTATTTAGGTTTTAAAATGTTTCTTCCTACACTTGTACTATTTAGTACTCTTGTCATTATGAGAAACACTTGTCAAGTTAAGTCTCCTTTTAAGGATATCAAAATTGAAATATAGAAATTTATTTGGGGTATTGTTTTTCAACGAAATAAAATAAGATTTGTAAAAGGCAAGTTTTAAAACAATGAAAATTTTAAAACCGACAAAAGAGAAGACGGATGTACCGCGAAAAATTTTTGTAAAAATTAAAAAAGTCGTATTATTTTTGAAAATATCAAAATATCTTTACATCATCACGCAATGCTCCCATCCACGAGAGCATTGCAGCCATATTTGACAATTCTTGTGACCAGAACATGCAGTGAAAACAGTAAAGTCAGTGCCAAAAGGTGAAGAACGTCCTCATGCCTAACGTGACTCAACATATTGTTTTTCCAAAATTTGCATTGTTAAAAAAGTAATGCCATAATAAACACTTTTATACCATGCCATAGAAAAACAGCCAATCAGCAGGGCCGTTGTATTTCGCGTTCCCCCCTTCCCATCGTGCTCTGCGGTTTCTCCTTGTGGCGTCTTTTCTTGGCTGCCGGTCTACTCGTGGGTTTCTGTTACCACTGAAGCGTTGCATAACTAGTATGTATTTACAGACTTTCTTCTGTAGTGTTGCTCCTTTTTTACATGATGTAAACAGTCACTGTAAACGTCGATTATTAAGAAGACTGTTATCTCTGATGAGTGGCATGGTCTGGGTCTGGCACTAGTGACGTGTGGGCACAGTGATATTTTTTCAAAGCAGGTGTCGCCCCCCCCCCCCCCCCCCAAAAAAAAAATACATTCAGCATGATTAAAAAATGCTACAAAAATTAATAGCTTGCTACAAAATACCATCTTGAGGCACTTACCTCGTCTATGTTTTAACCCAAAATTAAAAACAAAATAATTTCAATTGGGAAAATAATCCTTAATTAAACAGCATTAATTTTTCTGAAGAAATATCTTATGAAAAATGCTGAAAATAGCGTTCTAGAGCTTCTAGATTTCAAAATTTTCTGGGACCATGCCCCCAGACTCCCCTACTGGCTTACGTCTTTGGTGATCACTGATCTTGCCTCCTCTATGCCAAAAGTCTGGCTACAGCCCTGCCTTTGCAACTGCTCTGAATCTGCAGTTTAGAAGAACCTCCCTTAAACGTTTACTTACTTTGCTTCTCTGAACTGCGGTGCAAGTGACGTGACAAGTCATAATAGAATGCCTTAACCCTGTCACCTGGATGTGAGCCAATACCTCTTCACCAGGAAATACTGTTAAAAACAATTAGAACAAATAATATATTTCAGACAATTTGTAGTGTTACCAATGTCCTTTGCATGTGGGGTGTACAATACAAGCCAGCCATGGTAGCCCCAAAGAGTTTGACCATTTTGGTCAGAGCTTTGGAATGTTTTTGTGCACCGGAGTTAAGTGTGGTTTTTATTCCATTGACACTCAGGGTAATTTGAAGACCCTTTTCAAATATTGTCGTTTAAATAGACCATATCGTTCTCGGTTGACTGGACTGCTGCTGGGGCTCATGCGGGCTCATGGCTTCGTCATTGCATGGATTACCCGCAGGCCTCCATGCAGCTGTTCCAGTCCGGGGGTATTTATCTTTGATTTAAATTTTTTCAAACTACCGGTATTTTAATTTTTATTTTACTTTGTATCAGATTTTGATAATCAATGTAAGACAATGAAAAATCAAAATCAAACTGGTTTGAAAAATTTTAAACCAAAGATAAATTTATACACCAATAAACCATTCTAGGGGGTCTAACATCATGTATCAGACATATGCTCTTGCTTAAGAGGTCTTAAATAAGGTAACAAGCTGGGTCAAGTCCACATACAATACAATAAATTCAATCTTTCCAAAATCAGTACAATCCCATTGTGGACCAAGACGCTGTGTTCAAGTGGAAACCCTAAAGTAAACCTGGGACCTGCGCTGTTTGAGAAAAGGAGTGGGACCCAGAGTGAAGTTGGCAATTACATGTTTTAGGCAAAATAGGGCCCCAGCCTCCTCGCCCTAGCTCCTCTAGTCTTCTCCAATAAGGACAATAAACTGTAGGTCCTGTCTCCTGCATCTTCAGTGGTGTAGGACTTGTATGGTCAGCAGGGGATGTTAAAGCACCCACACACTTATCGCAACGAGTAGGGCACAGAGTTTCCGGTATAATTGTGGTCTGCCCTTGTTTCAAGGGTTGGTGCTTCACAAAGGGTTAACCTCATTGCGCCTTACCCCCTTGGACAGAATTGTCCAAGAAAAATTATTATGATTACTATGATTATAGTACCATGATTACTATACGATTACTACTTACATGGAGCAGGATATTTTAGGGACTGGGACATTATCATACAACCAGGGCCTGGAAGTTTAGTGCCATGGATAGCTGAAATTATGCTAAAATGAAAACAGACGACAGTTAGCAAGTAAAGCATGTGCTATGTAATCGTTGTCCATCAATAACCTGTCACCTCCTGATATCAGATGTAGTCCAGGGGAGGGAGGGAGGGGGGCACAGGCATAAATGACAATGTTTACCCAGCCCTATATTAGAAATTGCTACTCCTGAATAGCATTTTCAGCCCCTTGACCGATTTTTTTCTGTAAATATTTTAATTAATTAAGCGTGACAGAGCATTATTAAACTGATGAGGTAACCCCTATATTGTGATTGGTTACTCCAACATGCACAATTAATGGGCCTATCTTGCTGCATGAGATTAGCCAAATTTGTTGTTGTAGCTGCCAGCTTTCCCACTGAAATTTTTGCACAAAGAAAATATTTCTATTCTTAAAAATTTGTCAGTTTACTAAATCAACTGTTTTATTTTATGTTTTAATCAAATCATCACAAAGAAGTGGCCTGCATTAATCTCGATCCCAGATCTCTTTTGGCGGCGTCCAGAAGAGATCTGGGAACGAGATTAGGCACGTATGAGTCGCTTGCTTGCACTTTGTCATCACCACTAATATGAGTAGTGACGCACTGTAATTTAAGGTGATTCATTGCCGTGCATAAATTTTTGTGTCATTTAGCGCACACAGGAGCGCGCGTGCACACCGAACATAACAGGGTTTCTTTTAGGAAAAGGCTCGGTTGGAATTTAAAATAAATGGTCGTTTTCTTTTAAATGAGCATGGTGACCTCCCTTTTTTACTGCCTAAATTTAAAGAAAACACGACTCTCTATGATGTATCCAAATTTTAGGAATTTTTGATTTCCCGATTTTGAAACATTCTCATAGAAATCATCATTATGATCCGTTTTTTATTTGTTTCAATGGAAGTGTATAGTTGTTTCAATAGCCCTATTATTCCATTACTTTTGCTTTTTTGGCAAAATTTAGGCGTTTCACTGTAACATTGTTACATTGTTAAGGATAATACTTGTATTCTACAGCTAGCAAAGACAATTCTTCATGCAATAAGTGCCTCTCAACCAAGGCTCAGTTTTTTTAATATTGCTTTTACAAACTAGCAAAGTACTTATTATATTCTAAAGCGCAAAAACGAGCATGGTGAACCCCTCTTTTTATTTCATTTTTTTGCTGTACTGGTCAGTTGTAATTAACAACTGTGCACAGTTTTAAAAAAGTTGATTACAATTTTTTTCAGTGGAATCACCTTAAGTGTAAATTGACACATCCCCCAAGAAAAATATATCATAAAAAATACAGAGAAATCACAATACCCGTTTAGTATGACACCGTGTACAATAAGCTGTCCGACTTGCGTCTTCTTGGCAAATTTCTCGTCCAAATGAATGGGGTTCGTATCTCCTGTGATGCGGGCAAATTGCTGTACATCTCTCATAGAGACAACCCGACGAACTTCTACCTCATCTCCAACTTTAAACAATGCCGAAGAGCTATTAGCAAAGTATCGAACGGTTGAAAGGAAAATAGTTTGACGAGAAACAAAAATCCTTCCAAAACATACCGCCATCATAAACAGACCGAGTGCGATAATGTCCCACGCATGCTATGCGTTACTGCGTTAGAACTGGCACTAGCCCAGTTCCGTCCTCCAGGGGAACCAGGGGACTCCCTTTGTCACAGTGTTGTGTTCCCCGTGATATGTGTTCCCCGTCACATTCACAGTGATGTCCCCTCCTGCCAGTGTGTCCCCCCCCCCACCCCTCTTCCTATTCTCTTTTGTGGGTGGTCTCTTCCGTAGGGATGCTGTTCGCCTCCGCCAGTCATTTGCGCATGCTCCGCGTCTGCACCGGGTTCTGGCTCCCGATCGCGAGTCCCGTCTCTCTCCTCGCTCTGTTGCTGTGTCTCGAAGGTCAGCAGACGTCCCACTCGCGTCTCTTCACACTGCATATTCTGGCCACATGCGCGACGGCATCGTTGTAATTATTTTTCCCGTTGCTGCATGTGACATCCCACCTCGTTCGACTATGATTTTTCTCCAATCTCCTAGTTTCTCCATATCCTCATCGGCTCGTGTATTCCCTTGTTGTTTCCCTCGGATCACATATCACTGTGATGTGTGGGATCACATCACGGGGATCCATACGTGACACCTTGAGTGAAAGAGTCGCGGAAGCTTCATGCTTAGGGACGGACCATTATTTTTTTGGAGGGGGGGGGGGGGAGGGATGAAAAATATTGAAAAAAATTGTTTGCAGGGTCTGGAAAGACAAAATACATTTTTTGCAAAAACGATATGTATAACAAAAAATAGTAAGAATTTCGAAAAAAAATTTTTGCAAAGGTGCATAAACTAAAAAAAAAGTTTGCAGGGAAAATTTTTCGTCCCCCCTCCAAGAAAATAATGGTCCGTCCCTTATAGACCTTGTAGAGCTTTAGACCGAGTTCGGTTTTTTGTTGCTTTCGGGGGAAGGAGCACGGGTTCAATTTACCAAAAAGCGGCTGGAAATCGAGCCTAGGATTCTTGTCGGGAAGAAATAATGGGTCAAGAGTTGGAGAAGTGGGAGGGGGGAGTTACTCGCCATGTGGCTTGATGATCGATCGCGAAATCTTCAAAATTTTCTAATAGGTGGAGTAAGACTCCTACTTTATCGCCATCAAGGTCACTGCAGCTCTAGACCAGAACTCTAGACTGGAACAGTTTGAGGTCAAAATGAGCTTGTTCACAGCCCTCTATTTTTTTTCGAGGTGTGTACGCGGGCGATGGGCTCCTGACGCGGGAAATGAACGGCAAGTGAACTGGAAACTAGCTTAAAACGGCAGGCGCGAGGGGGTGAGCGGAAGGCGAGGGGCGGGAGCGAGAAAAATATCGAGCCCCACTCCCTCCCACTCGCTCTTCGCTATCGCGCCTGCTTTGCTCGCTTTTTTCTTTGCGTTGAAAAATAGAGAAGGCCAGTCTGGGTAAAAAAAGCTTGAGAGAATCCCAGATTGGTTTGTTTTAGAAGCGTAACTGACACCAGCCAGCGAAAAGACAAAATCATTTTTTTTTTTCCTTTTTGGCAGCAAGACAAGTTAATGTTTATTTGTAGTTTGCATACATAAACATACATATGTTTAATGCAAAGGCTCCTTACACATGCTTACATTTCACGTGGCAATTTATGTCATTTATGTAAGTTGTCTTTTAACTATTTTGGGTTGATCAGCCAAACCCATAACAATTAAGAATCTACATTACCTTATTCTCTTGTAACAAACTACTAGTGGGTAGGACAAAGCAGCCGATGTTTTTGACTGATTTTATTTATCCACTTTTCGACGTGGAAGCATAGAATTGTGTAATTTTCAATACTAAAATAAGCGAAATAACAAACGACGCTTCATTGTCAAGTTAAATGTGCAGATTCCCGCTTAATACGGAACGGTAGTGTTCTACATAACCTGCTTTTCTTTCCTGTCTGCAAGAATTTCCAGTTGTTCGTTTGAACACCCGTACAGCCATTTATCTTCCAAGCCTGATTTCTCGCCATACAGAACCCGCCATCGTGTGTTCCAGGCCTCCGCGCCAATGAATCCAAGGTGTAAACAGCGATCTGTTGAAGGATGGATATCTCCACGGGCGTGACTAACACGATGGTTGTTGAAGATGGCAGCGGTTCCTTCCTTCAATAAAAACTTCTGATGATTCACAGGATCGCTCAGCTTTAACTGAAGCAACCTATAAGCCTCGTAATATTTCTTCATGGTCGAGTGATCCTTAAAACGACCCAACTCCATACCGGCTTGCTTGTTTGAGACATACACGGTCGGATGGCGCCTCTCTGCAGGATCAAAAGAAATAAGCTTCTTTTCAACTGTGTTATCATATTGATATATGTACGGATCACTGCATTCCTCTTGAACATCCATTCTCCTCCGTGAGAAACGAACTGGGATTGTGCTGAGCAGCTCGTACGCTTCAGGATCCTCGTGGCGTAATGTCTCAGTGATTGTAAGATTATCCACCCAGTAGTTGAAGGTGTCTTGAACTGGTGCATTGTAACGAGTAGTAACCAAACAAGATAACCTGTTCAGTCCATTATAATAGGCGGTGTCAATGTGGAAAGGATGCTGCTCCGATGTGTAGATATCTTGGTCGATTTTCTCTTCATTCTTGTTATCAGTTGCTACTACAAGAGTGTCTGTAGGATGTATGCGCTGCTTTGGCTGACCAACGCAATGAAGAATTCCTTCCAAACCCTCTTGACTGGGGGGAACACCCTCAAAGAAAGCCACACCATATCTTTTTAGGTCACTCAGCCAGCTCTCTAGTCTCGCCATTCGCTCTGAGTAATTGTAGACGGGAAATTTGAAGTTGGAATCCCAGAGGCTTATCTCTGTTTCTTTTCGGAGCGAGTCGTTGTTCGCCATATCTTGCGCGCGTAGCCAGGAAGCGTTGAAACTGCTATGATGGTCTTCCCATTCTATGTCAACATTTTCGCTACCCATTGTGTTTTCAGCACGAATAATTGATGATTCTTTACACATGAAGCTGGCATGGGCGTTCTGGTTGTATAAACAGCTACCAACAGCGAAATATGGAGAGTCGCGTACAGACGAGCGTAGCCAAATGCTTGGAAACTCGCTTTTCGCACCATCCTGCCACGTTATTTTCAACAAGTCTCTGCAGTAAGACAAGGCAGCTATTCGGAACGGTGCACGAAGTATTGCAGCCATCTCAGTCGTAGTCGAAACTCATGCAAGCTTGGAGAAAGCCAAAACTACGTGGCGTATTTTTACGAAGAAATCCAATTTTGCGTGCTTTGGTGTTGGAGAACTTTAGACAAATTATTCAGTCATTTTCATGTGACCTCAAGGGTTATATCACGTGGTCCGGACGCGGTCTAAAACGGGACAAACGAAGCTATTAAAAGAGGTTGTAAAAGGTGACTTGTAACTCCCAAATTTAAAAAATACGATAACACTTTTTAAAAACTTGCTTCGGCATGACTTATGCCATCTTCAGTTTATTGAGATCAATGCAAAAAACCTTACATATAAAGGTAGCTTTCAGAGACAAAAATAGAAATGTAGACTACATGCTGAGGTGCTAATGATATGATTAACAATAGATAGACTATAAAACTGTTACATAGTGTCTGGTACTATTGTCTGGAATCAAAACCCAGACTACGACAAGTTGGTATTGGAGCAATGTCACGATATTTTAAAGTCATTTTTTTCTGATTTCATCCAAGTTGAAGAAAACCGCAAAATAATAGTTTTGTAATGTAGTAAAAAACAAAGTAATAGTAAAAATGCGAAAATAACCAAGGGTGGTATCGACTGACGAAAATTAAGATAGATTACGAACGATAAACTTGAAAAAACTTGCAAGTTTTTTCAAGATGTGTTGTCCGTAACGTAGCTCCTTTAAATAATATTGAAATTGAAGCGTTTAATTCAGGTTTTAAACTGTTAATATAAAAAGCTGTCTGAACAGAATTTAAGATTTTAAAACAATCAGAAGTGAACTGGTTTTAACAATAAGGAGAACAATTGAGGTGTAAAACATGAGAGTTTTTATCAGTTAAAGTGTGCTCTTTAACCCTTGTTGAATGATGGCGAGAAGTCTCACCAATATAACGGGAGTTTTATTCCGCAAAATATTTCAGCGAGTTCGGCCATTCGACCGTTTTGCTTATCACTTGTTTCTAAAGGGCACTATATGCTTGATATGCTGTATTATTTAGAGCCAATAAAAGATAGAAAATTTCTGCTTTGCATGGTTTCCTGTTTGTAGAGTTTTGCCACATGGAACTAGCCTGCGTCGCAGACGTGGAACCTACGCTAGTGCAGTTTGTTTTGATTCAGCTTTCAAAACGTTTGTTCTGGAAGGACAAACTCTAAAATTTATCCGTGAAAATGATGACTACACTTGTACTTGCATTTAATAATTGCGGTGCCGGGTCCGGCCGTTGTTGTATCCAATGACGGATAGCCTGTGTGCAACTAACCTGCGATGAGGCTTTATTTTTCTCCTTCCCTTCGCCGCAAAAAAAGAAAGCCTGATCGCAGGTTAGTGCGCAACCGCCCCCCGCCCCTCAAAAAAATCGGGCAAACAAGCGACTGTGTTACGCCGGCGTTAATCGTTCCAGTATTCTGCTGTTCTCCAGTTAAATTTAAATTATTATATCGGACTTCTGGATGACCGGATCTAAATCGTGTGGTACCAATTATCTGCATTCCCGCTAATACGTGTAGCGGGAGCAATGATAGATGGCTGTATTCGCAGGCTGAACAGACACCTACTGTATTGTGAGTCCTGAAACGAAAAAGCACTTGCATTAATCCAATTGGCCCAAAACCTGGCTTCCGTATAAATCTCAAGCTAGATATTCAGTTTAACGAAAAGTTATTTCACGTGACCACTTTGTGACGTCACAGGGAACGCATTGGGCTGAAAAAATTGATTTCAGTTTATATGACTACAGTCAACTCTCTCTAAGACGGACACCGTCGGGACCGGCCCCAACTGTCCGTCTTAGAGAGGTGTCCGCCTTATAGAGAGTCGAGGTAACGTGACACCAGAAATTTTGAGACGATGAAGCTAAACGGCTATGCACAACGAGTGCACGTCTGTTTTTAGTCGCTTACGTTAGCAAAACCTATAAAGTGGAACTAAAATAATATCAGAAATTCAACTTGTTTGTTAATAACAAACGCTAATACTGTAAGTAGAAAACTGAAATTTTGGTGCCCATATACAAGTTTAAGAAAAGAAGTAATGCGTTTTAGCGGTATTTTGGTATTCTAAAGGCGCTGACCTACTATGCTATATGTCGATAACAAGTTTTGAAGTATTATTCACTTAAAAATAACTTTTTGTGCGTGTTCGTTGGCGGTTTCATAGTGTCCGTTGTCCGTCTTAGAGAGGTGTCCGTCTTACAGAGAGTTTTCTTACAGTAAAATGACTGAAAAACGGCAGGGACCATAACCAGGTGTCCGTTAAGAGAGAGTTGACTGCATATAAAACTGGCCCGTGTACAAAAGTCAACTCCCCTTTGAAGGTAAGAAGTGCAGTAATATAGTGATTAAAAGTTGTTCTTCGAACTGCTGGGTATTTTCTTAAGAAAAAAGCGAAATTTGTACAGTTTGAGAGACAAATTGTGGAAATATGCCACTATTTACCAACGGGTTACCATTGAAAATGACGTCATAATGACGTCATAATGGCAAGTATCGATTGTTTTGATGACGGGATTCGACTCAGCGCATAAAATTACGTTGAGTACCGTCCTTTTTACCCTCTTTCAGACGTTACTGTACGAAATATCAACGGGTTACCATGGTAAACCGTTGATATCAGTTTAAAAGGTAATTAATTATTCAAACTTATTTTTAAGACTGGTTACAATGGTAACCCGTTGATATTTCGTACAGTAACGTCTGAAAGAGGGTGAAAAGGATGGTACTCCACGTAATTATATGCGCTGAGTCGAATGCCGTCATCAAAGTAATCGATACTTGCCATTATGATGTCATTATGACGTCATTCTCAATGGTAACCCGTTGTTGTTTGTGACGTACGCAGCGGTAGCTGGCATGTTGCTTTGCATGCACAAGGGTTACGACTTTTGAAAGGTTTCAAATGTCATAATAACTTGTGTGACGAATTATCTTGGTGTAAGCCGAAAAACCGAAGACAGTTATCAATGTTGATACGTTATGCCAGCAGAACACACGGACCCATTAGAGCCCTATTTTTCTTACTTGTAACATAAAAAAGTTAAGTAATTTCCCCTCTCCCCCTTTGCAATGTTGCAAAACTAATTCTCTCAAAACTAATTCTTTCAAAACTAATTCTACGTTGTATCGGTCTCTGCTTTTCAATTTCAGTTTTCTATGTGTCAAACCGATTAGATCACTCAGTTGATCCAACGTATACCGGTAGGAGATCGTAGACGGTTTGCTTGCTTGAACTTTTAAAAAAAATAATGCCTGCAATTGCTGCTTACTTTTGCTCACAAACTAAAACGCACTACACGGGAAGTTTAGGCACATTGTACTATCCAACATTGAAACTGGGGGAGGGGGTGGGTGGGCCAACGACTTTTGTCAATGATTGAGCATTTCTGCATTCTTACAATTTGTGTTTGACCGCTCACCAGAAGTACCGTATATGATATATCAAATATTGTGCTACAGGATAACGCACTTTTTGTTAAACAATCCACAGAAGTTGTCAGTTACTTTATTTAATTGCACTTTTTTGACAAATTTCCTGAAATTCATTTGATATCCCTTTTGGAAATGTCATCGTTTCTGTACGCATTGCGTGCCGTTTATTTATGTCACAGGCGGCCAGGCACAAAACTTGCGTTAGAACTGGCACTAGTCCGCTCCACGTGCGCCTGGAAGAAAACGTGTTCAGCAAAATAGCAGCAACAACATGGCTGAGGAGTCAACAGAAATTCTTTTTAATTTAGAAACAGCTGTCCTGGAAAGGAATGAAGAGAAAATCGTTTCTTTCATCGATGCTTTTCGGATCAATAATACGGGCTTAGGTGAGAGAAACTTGCTGGAGATCTATGGAATTTGGCTCGGGTTGAATGTGGCCCGAGTTCGATTCCCAGACCTGGGTTGAGTTTCTTGTTGGCTCTCGTCCTTGCTTTTTAGGATTTTTCCGGGTTCTCCGGTTTTTCTCCCTCCAAAACCAACCCTTTTTAATTCTCATTCGATGGGGAATCCGAGGGCCACAGGTTTGTCAGTCACAAAACTGTTCTGTGCAACCCTTTGCTTATTGTTATTATTGTTACTAGTTGTACCTATCGGTAAGTGCCAACGAGCGAAATACTCATGTTTGTTCATAAGAACAGATATTGAATGGTTTTTGATAGAACTATATTTGAAATGACCAAAATATGGTAAATTGTATTTTAGGTAATATGCGAAAAAAGTGCTATTTCTCTGGTGTTCATAAATGACACAGGCTTGATAGCCTGCGTAGCAGGCACCGTAGTTTCCAGCGCGAGTATTCTCGCGATCGCACACTCTTTTAAACACACTAAAAAACGTACACAGATGTCTGCTACGCAGGCTACGGGTTTGACAGATTGATAACTCTTGACAAACCTTTAAATTCTTTTCAACGTTAAAATGTCACAAAATGTAGGCAATAAATGAGGTTTAATCACTGTTTTTTTAAATACAACACGCGATGGTTAAAGTGTTTCCGTCCACAAAAGGGATAGTTGCATTTCAAGAACTTCTTATAAATCAAATCCCAAAATCAAAACTGCTAAGATGCTTTTTTAAAAATAATTTTCAGTAATCAGAGACAGTAATGCAGGGGTCAGATTTCAGTCTCGCATGCGAAGTGTCATCTTCAGTTACGCAAAACTTGGAAAATTTGAACAGAAAACAAAACTTGAACGGTCAAGGATTATTTGGAGACAAAATTTTTATTCAAGTTAACATTACATTTGCCGTTAGAAGCAAAAAACTTTTGACTTTTTGTGTGTATGACATGCAGTAATTTTAGTGAGCGTCGCTTTGTATTGATGTTATTCCTACGCGGAGCGAAAATGCGTGCTAAATAAAATATAAACGGTATTTGATTTGGAATAAATCATCGGTCAAACAATTACTATAAACACAATCTACACTAAAAGGAAGCATTTACCCGACTTCAGCATTCTCATAAGTCAAGAAAACTCTATTTGAAGTCAACAGTCCGCTTTTGATTTTCATGTCTCTCTTCGATCGTAAATCAAAGGACTCCAAAGTCGAAAGATTATTTCATCGCTTTGAAGACCTTGATGTTCATTTTTTCGGCGGTCGAATATTCTGTAGGGTATTCTCTTTCGATTTAGAATTCCCTAAAGGTGTATTTATCGGTAAAGGGATGAATGACCACATTGAAAATTTTAATTTTAACAGCGAGCCGCGTGGACGCCATTTTGGTCATTTGCTCTCTAGCAAGGAGTGAGAGACTGGGAACCAGTTGGGAAGAACAATACAACCCAAATATGGGGTTTACTTACACCCAAATATGGTCAAAAAAAAAGTCCCTTGCGCAGAACTTAAGATTTTCTCTGCCTATACACTCATACGCACACGGCTCTATGATTCTGCCGCCTCGACAGCCTCGCCTCTTGGCTCGGCTGTCTCGTTGGCAATTATTATTATTATTATTATTATTATTATTACTGTGCAACCCTTTGTCAATTTATTTAAACCTATTTTTTATTTTATTTGTTTATCCAGATTTATCAGAATGAGTCAATATTGTAACAATAATAATGCGATAATAAATGTATTTTTTTGCAGATGAACTGGAAGAGCTAAGGAACATTGTAGTTTGTCTATGCAGAGGAGATTACTTAACAGCATTGCAGCAAAGAACTTCACAGCAGTTGTTACATACTGCAGCAGTAACAATAGGTAAAAAAAAATTATGAACAGTGTCATGCTTTATGTTTCCATGTATCTTTGTGTGCTAGCGCAAAGGGACATGTATATGTGGCAAGGTCTCGCATTGATAGAGTACTGACAGTACATTTCAGGGGACGTTTCATTGCAGTGAATTCCAGCTGTACTTTTTTGTATTGTGTACATATTTCTCTTGTCTGTGTTGCACTTAATTTTTTATCTCATTTAATTGTTTTTCTTTACTAGTTAGTTTTTTTCTGACTAGTTTTTTTTTTATTCTAGGTTAATAAGTAGAAAAATAGAACACAGGTCTCCCCTCCCTTGATGCCTCATAACCACCCCCCCCACCACCACCACCACCACCATCCTTACTACCCCCCCCCCCCCTACTATCTGCTATTATCCCCTTTCTTTTCACTAACCTGCACTGGGTTTTAAATCTCAACCTCTTGATTTGCTGTCCAACCCCTTATCCATTTTGCCACTTACCGGTAAGAAACGTTAAATAAACCTGGCACCATTTTTAAAATATATGACTCCAACCCTTACCCTAACACTAACCCTTTTATTTACCTAGTTAAAACAAATCAACTAGTTTACTACCGGTATAACTAGTTGAAGTAAAAAAAATAATGAGGTCAAAAATTAACAGCAATTAACAGCAACATCTGCAACATGTCCCTAGGACATGCATGCATTCCATTTATGTTAGCACCTTTGGGGTTTTCCATTACTTTCTCTCTCATCTTGTGAAAGTGAATTGGCTGGTCAGGAAAGCAAAAAAGTAATAGATTAATCAAATTGTGGGAGCCTGAAATATCATTAATTAGCTTCTGCGGCACTGAAATTTTATAGCAAGTTCTTTTAACCATAGAAATCTTTGAATGTCTTAACAAAAGGAACCTAAATGTCAAATTCACTTAAGAACCTGTGTCTTAGGGAATGTATTGGGATTTTTATTTACTTTTTCACTCAGGCACTGGAAAATAAAACATTTTATAGGGTGATCTACATGTAACTGCATGTACAGTACTATAAAAGGGTCTACCATTTACCTTAGGGATTGGTTATTACATAGAAATACAGGCTGGGGAAACAGGGGAGGTCTGAAGGAGAAAGTGGAGGATGGCTCTGAATTTTTTCTGTGCTGTGAGTGGGAGAGGGCTCATCAAATTAAATAGTGGTTTTGCTGGAGTGGGGGGGGCAGTAAATTAAGAAGACTGCAGAATGAGGTGCTACTTACCGAGGGGGGTACTTGGGTTCTTAAGTAAAGGGGATGATTGAATGGGGGCAAATATCAAGACCCAAAAAAATCCCTAGGGCTTCCAATAAAACCCCAAAATTTCTGACCCATTAAATTTTTCAGAAAGGGGGAATGATCTAAAGATATAACACAAAGACAAACATTAGAAACACATTCATTGTTTGTACTTTATTCGCTGAACTATGCGGCCAAGGTACTGCCACGAATCTTAAATTTGTTGTTAATTGGGCCAAAAAATCCCAACTTTAATCTAGCCAGCCAAAAAAACTTTTCAAATTTTCCTACCAAAAAAATCCCAGAATCGTAAATTTCAAACCCCCAAAAATCCTTTGATTATCCCCGTCTTTTGAAATCCTGAGTACCCCCCTGGGACTACTTACTGGACTGAGGTCAAAATGTATTTATGCTCGGTGCGTTGGTATTATGTGTCGGAATGGAGGTTACGTAATGCGTACCGCATTTAGGCGTGTTTATCACGCTTATAGTTTGGGATGTATTTAAATAGGTTCACCACGTGTTGTGCTCTCACTTTAGGTCATTTCAGTGCCTTCAATCGACCGTCACTTAGTTTTTGCTTGTTTATCATGTCTGATAAAGAAGGCGAGGAGGTTCCAAAAGCTATTTCTGCTGGGACTCTTGAAGACTTAAGGTCTTACTTTGATCAGAAGTTTTCGCATTTGAAGCGCGAGCTTTCGGAAGATCAACTCAAGTCGTCTTCTTCCTTGGTTAAGAAACTTAAGTCCGAATCGAACTTAACATTCAAGTTTAGCGGCAACAAGAAGCAGTTCGAGTTCAATATCGAGACTTTGGAGCACATCACCCAGAGTCTTTCTTTTGTCGATTCGCTGAAATCTCTCGTCGACCTTGAAAACCCCGAAAATCATCAAGTTTCAGCGTTGATTCTTAAACTCGACGATTCCCTCAACTCCGCTTCAAAGGCCATAAAGCGAAGAAACAAGCTCATCAGAATTGCTGACAAATCTGAAGCAGGTTGGGCCGCAGTTGACGAGTATCTTTCTGACGAAGTCGCTTCTGGTTCTGAAGACAAAAAGAAGATCCGTGCTGCTGAGCAGAGAGCGTTGAGAAAGAAGAAGAACGCCCGCATTGCGAAGTCGGGACAGAAGTTGAGTATTTTTATCTGTTACTTTCATTCGTTTTCTTTGCCCGTTCTTTATTTTCTTTAGCGTTTAGCAGTGTTGTATTATGGCACTGCTCGACCTATTCCTCCAATACAATAAATTCATTTATTGTCTATTTGCTTGTGTCTTTCATCATTACAGAGTTTAGAGCATAAATAAGTTATTTTCGGTACGCAGTTTAGGAAATAAATGTATTTATGCTCGGTGCGTTGGTATTATGTGTCGGAATGGAGGTTACGTAATGCGTACCGCATTTAGGCGTGTTTATCACGCTTATTGTTTGGGATGTATTTAAATAGGTTCACCACGTGTTGTGCTCTCACTTTAGGTCATTTCAGTGCCTTCAATCGACCGTCACTTAGTTTCCCCTTTTCTTCCGTTTCTACAGGTTGTTCAGCGTCCAGGCACGTCATCTGGTTCTTCATCAACTGTCTCCTCTATTACTCCAAGAAATTTTAATTACTAATTTTCGTCCTCAAACGTCGAAAGGCGCCTTTGATAAAGGCCGTTATGACATCTGCTTCGCCTGCGGCCAGACCGGTCATTGGAGAGTCAATTGCCCCAACAAATACTTCACTGCCCCATCAACCTACAAACAGCTCCAAAGTTTGCCAAGTAAAGACAGCGGCTCTTCTGGGCAGCAGTAATTCCATTTCTGACCAGAAAGTGGTGAATGATACTCTTGAAGGTATTTCAGACGATGGTCTAGTTTTCGAGGAGCGTTTTGAATTTGAGAATTCTCCCAATCGTATTCAATCAGTTAAGGGTAGGCTCAGAGCTCAATTTAATTTTTGGTCGCTTACTCTAGGTGCAAATGATTTCATTCTCCGGGTTATTGACAAGGGGTATACCATACCTTTTATTACAGTTCCTCAGAATGCATTTTTTGATAATAACCGTTCAGCGCTCATGCACGCTGATTTTGTTTTAGAGGCTATTCAGGAGCTTCTTTTGTCAGGCTCAGTTGTTCAAGTATCTAGTCCTCCTCATGTTGTCAATCCTTTGTCTGTTTCCATACAGAGTTGTGGTAAGAAGAGGTTGATTTTAGACCTTAGGCATGTCAATAAACACATTTGGAAAGAGAAATTTAAGTTTGAGGATATTAGGAACGCTTGTGTTTACCTTCCCTTCGATCATTTCATGTTTAAATTTGATCTTAAATCTGGCTACCACCATATCGATATTTTGCAGGAACATCAAACTTTTCTAGGGTTTTCTTGGGTTGTTAATGGTGTAAGGAAGTTTTTTGTGTTTACAGTTCTCCCTTTTGGGTTATCCTCAGCTCCGTATATTTTTACTAAGGTTGTTCGTGTTCTTGTCAGATATTGGAGGAGTCATGCTGTGAGAATCACAGTTTACCTTGATGACGGGCTTGGTTCTGCCCGTGATTTCGCTCGCTGCGAAGCTGCTTCATTATTTGTTAAGACTTCGCTTCAGCTTTCTGGTTTCCTTCCCAATGACAGTAAATCAATTTGGCAGCCAACTTCTTGCTTAGTTTGGTTGGGTTATTGTATTGATTTGTCTATTTATACTATCTCCATCCCTTCAGAAAGAATTCTCAGTGCGGTTCAGGTTATTGATTCAATTCGTTCTCAGTATCCTTCTAGCACTGCTAGAAAATTGGCCCAGTTTGTTGGTAAGATTATCTCAATGGGTTTCGTTTTTGGTAATATTACTCGTATCATGACAAGGTATTCTCATTTCGATATTTTAAGAAGTCCTACATGGGATAGCAAAATTTCCCTATCGGGTTCCACTCTGAATGAACTATGTTTTTGGAAAGACAATATTCCTTCCCTTAACAGTAGACGCCTGTTGTCTGTACAGTCTCATTATACCCGTGTATGTTATTCCGATGCGAGTTCTACGGGTTGTGCCAGCTACATGTTAGAATTTCATAACACCATCTCTCATAAGATGTGGAGTGTCGAAGAGGCTCAGAAGAGCTCCTCTTACAGGGAACTAAAGGCTATTTCCCTGGGTCTAGAATCTTTTTTGCCTTTAGTTAAAGGGCACACTATTAAGTGGTATACTGATAATCAGAGCGTTTCTAGAATTGTTGAAGTGGGAAGCATAAGAAAGATTTGCCCCGTGTGCGCTCTCTCCTGGTGTGCCGTCCTTGCTGGGGTGGGCGGTCGCCGCGGTCCCCCCGCGCCTCGCCCCTCCCCCTCCTCCCCCCCCCCCCCCCCCCCCCCTTGGCCTCCTCGCCCGCCCCCCCCCCTCTCGGCCCTCCCGCTCCCGTGCGTCCGCCGCCCGTGCGGTGGCCTCCCGTGTCCCTCTCCCGCCCGCTCCCCCCTTCCGTCGGGCCTCCCCTCCCCCTCCTTCCGTCCCCCCTCTGGTCTGCGGTGTCCGCCTCTCTTGCGTCGCCCCTCTCCTTCGGCCCCCGCCGCCCCGGGTGTCTTCAGTGTCGTGGTCTCGCCCTGTCCGGTCTCGCCGTGGTCCGCATGGCGTCGGTCTGCTGAGTCGTCTTTACCTTATTAAGTACTTACAAGCTGCAAGGATTCCTTTGTTTTCTCAGAATTTCATTTTCAGATCCTTACGGTACGACAAGAACTTGAAGTGCAATGTTTTGTCTTCCAAGCCCCTCACTGCTAGCAGAGCGGGAGAAATTCTTAAGGAGAAGTTGTTAGCTATTGGGTTAGACCCCTCTAAGTTTAGTAATCACAGCTTCAGGTCCGGAGGAGCTACTTCCGCTGCAAATCTGAATGTTGCTGATCGCCTTTTCAAAGTCCACGGAAGGTGGAAATCAGATTCAGCTAAAGACGGCTATGTTCGCGATAAAGTCGACTCACGTCTTTATGTTCCTTTGCACATTGGAATTTAATTAATTCAGTTTTTGTAAGAGTCAGTTTAGACTCATTTTGTATTTTGCTACCATTTATTCTTCTGTATTATGTAAGTTGTGTTTTGTACAGGTCGTATTATGGCACTGCTCGACCTATTCCTCCAATACAATAAATTCATTTATTGTCTATTTGCTTGTGACTTTCATCATTACAGAGTTTAGAGCATAAATAAGTTATTTTCGGTACGCAGTTTAGGAAATAAATAGCATTAATGGACGGTAGAAAAGCAGGAGGATCCAATGTACAAGTTGTTTCTTTGTTTTATTTTTAGATAATGATCAGCTAGTGAAGGAGACCTTGTTATTGTTACAAGACAGTGGACACTCACCCGTCAGGTCAGCTGTAACTGCAGTTGGGGGGGGGGGGGGTGCATTTTGTGTTTTTTTGGGGGGGGGGGGAGGGGGCTAATAAGATTCATTTTTGTTTTTGGTTCTTTAAGTAAATAATTTTCTTTTTTAAAAAAAGTCTGTCCCATTTATAAAAATCATTAATTTAGGATTTTTATGGGGTAAGGGATGTTAGAGCACTAAAGGTGTAAGTATAGGGTGTGGGGGGTGCAGATGCACCTGTCACACCCCCTCCCTTACTATATGTACCGTAAGTAGATAATAGTTTAAATCTTGCCAAAAGTTTAATGCTTGCCATCTAGAAAACATTTATGTACTAGGTAATTTCAAACTTCGTGTAGCAATATATATTAATTAAAACTTGTTAACATTTTTTTTTCTATAGACATGCGCTGGTGCTTTTTACTGGTGTGGCTTGTCTTGACCTTTTTATTCAGTGCAACTGGACTGGACCAACACCTCCACTAGCTTCTGTGATGCCTGAACAAGAATGCTCTACTCAGCAGATTATAGCAAAACTCAGTCCAGATGGAGAGGTACAAAAGTTGTACTATATGTTAAAAGTTAAATGCGACAATAAGGATGTTCAAGCTAGTTGGGGAACTATTTTTTTCCTTTACAGTTTTATCTGAAAATTTCCTTGTTGTAGCGTATAATTTTGGCTCCTTATCTTCATAGCTTCAATAACTTAAAATAACACCAAAAATATTGGATGTAAAATCGTTCAGAGAAAAAAGTGTCCAAAGGTTGCTATTAAAACATTTTCATTGCTTCAGTATCTACAGTAGACTGAGGTTAACTTATGAATCTTGATACATGTTTTAGTGCAGAGGTATCTATTACAGTTAACTACAAAATTATGATGTGTGCATGTATGGGTTGTGGTTCAAATTTCTCACACACAACTGGTAGTTATGCCAAGCTGAACCATGCAGCCTGACCTTTATTAATAACAAGATTGTAACAAAACATTACAATTGGATAAATAATTCGAAAACAATTGTGACCTGAAAACGACCTGAACCAACCTAGCTCATACAAAACAAAGCTCACAACAAGAGCATCGCTGGAACAAAAAAGGAAGTTGAGCCATCCGTCCATCCTTCTATCCTTCCATCGTTGTTAACATTATGCAAATTAGGTATGCTCACGGGCGCTTTCTAAATTTCGTTTCCCTCAGCTGTGAATAAAAATACAGCTTTACAAAGGTATCATTTCAAAGAAATAAGTGTAGAAAAAATACTTCACCCCTGTAAATGGGAAACAATCGTTTCCCAAACGATGAAATATTGCCATTCGGAAACGATGACCAGTGACTTTATGTATGTGTTATTAAAAGACTGGGAAGGTTAGAGCACGGCACGATTTATTAAAGGATAATCAGTAAAAGAGTAACGAAACTCTATACCTAAGCGACCTGTTATATGTTCACCCTCTAAAGTTGATTATTATTATTAATCCCTATAATGAATATTTTCCATTGATACTATACTGTTCAACGGAACGATTCAAATATATCTAACGCATTCACGAGTAGGTCATTAGACCTCTTTGATAGTAATGCAGTATATTTTATCTAGCAGTTCTTTAACAGTCATTTGATGGAATCTCCACTGCTTCTTTTGATTGCCAAAACAATCTTAGTTGAAAGTGAAGAATCTTTGGCTATCTGTCAGGTACTTATCAAATTTTTAGTCTATAAAATATTACAAACATTTAATTATTGCTTCATGTGTTTCTTTTATAAATGTATGTTGCAATTCCTTAAACTATCTAGGCATACAAAGAGCTTTTAGCCAGGATTTAAAAAGTGGGAGTCCAAAATTTTTATTAGGCCTGACTTTGTCCCCATAGGAGGGCCTGAGGAGCATGCAAGGTGTTTTTCCGCAGTTACATACATACATACATACATACATACATACTTTATTGCATAGCTCCCCCTTGGGGGCTCTTCCGCCATACAGAAATTAAAAAGATAAAAGATAAAAATATTTACAATAAAGAAGAAAAAAGAAAAAAAAAAAAAATCAGAAAAAAGGGGGTATAGTTGAAATAAAAAATTCGCAATTAAAATTATATACATTACAGTTAAAGGGGCATTTACAAATTTATAATATGTTTAAAAATTCTCTTTTTAAAAAGGTTCAGGTCATTTGTCTCAGCAGTTATGAGTGCATAGGTATCTAAAGATTTCCAAATTTGCTAAAAAACTTCTGTATACAGTAATTCATATTGATTTTCTCTGAAAAGTGTCTGTCCATAGGACTCCTGGACTACCACCTGGCTAAAAGCCTGCACAGAGGACAATCGTTTGACGGTCTTCAATCACTGGACTAATCATTCGTAATAAATCATCTTGAAATAATGTACACGAAGTCCTATGTTTGATACCAGTGCAGCGATATCCCAAATACTATCTGAACTTGCGACTGAGTCTGAGATAGTTACAAATAAAAGCAGTTTATTCAGTAGAAAGTTTTACAGTCGAACTTCTCTGTATGGACATCTCTCTATAATGGACAATCTCTGATGTCCTTACAAAATTCTCATAATATTATTTTCTTTAGAAAAAACCTCTATAAAACAAACCCTCTCTAATATGGACAACGGACACTCAATCTCAGCCCCAGAGAACAAATTCATATAAACTTGACCTCTTAATTATTATGGACACTCTGGTGGTCAGGCAATAATATATAATTTGT
Source organism: Oculina patagonica (assembly GCF_052425735.1). Taxonomy (NCBI): domain Eukaryota; kingdom Metazoa; phylum Cnidaria; class Anthozoa; order Scleractinia; family Oculinidae; genus Oculina; species Oculina patagonica. The sequence goes on along the minus strand of NC_135770.1, from coordinate 13,158,548 downwards.
GTTCATAATGAAATTTCCTGTTTGTGGTTACAAAAACAACAAATTATGTAACGCTTTATTCATCTTAGATTTTTTCGGATTTGTGCTTAGTGTTATTTTTTTACCTGCAGCATTGCGTTAGAACATTTTAAGTTACTAATTATTACTTTGAGCTGTTGTTGAAGTCAAAAGTGACGTCATAGTCACTGTGGTGACCTCTACATGTATAATATGGACACCTCTCTAATATGGACACTTTGCTCTGTAATAATCTTCTGTCCCTTCGGTGTCTGTATAAGAGAGGTTCAACTGTACCATATATTTCTCACTTACCCAATCAAAGGCTCAGAACAGTAGATGATCGACAGGCCTATAGAAATTTGCCCAGCTGTATAATATAACTAACATGATTGTACAATAAATAATATCTTTGCATTATAACCACTTTAAAAACATGATTGTAAAAATCATAACCGCATTACTTCAGCTAACAGACAGGGTGTATTCTTTGTTGCAGTCTGCTTGCCTTTGGGCCTTGAGGTGTCTGGCAATACAGAGACAACTCTTAGATGAAAGAAATGAGATAATGAAGAATAAAATATTTCACCTAATGGACAAAGGTTTGTTGTGTTGCTGAGCTTACACACTTGAGTTTTTGTATAGGTGTTTCTTTTGTTGAGTCAGCTATTTACATGTTACAGAGACTGTTTAATTTGTTTTTTTTTGAATGTCTAAAATTACTTTGGTAGTATTCTCTTATTATACAGTTATTTGTGTCCTGTAGTATAACTCTATGTTTGGTTTAAACTCATGCCACCCTGGAAGCTTATCAATATACAACACAAACATTTTTTCTATGTAGTTCAAGAGAGGACACCTTTACTTTCTGTGGAAAGAAACAGGTACAAGTTTGAAAATTGCAATAAATTTACTAGTGAATATATATTAAGTACATTGACATTAGCTTTTTTTTTATTGTATTAAGAGGCTTAAGAACTACAGCCAATCAAACTTGTGGATTCAACGTCATGTACATGTATCTGTTCTGGTTTAAATTTATCTTTGGTTTAAAAATTTTTAAACTAGTGTGATTTTTATTTTTCATTGTCTCATATTCATTATCATAATCTGAAACTAAAGGAAATAAAAATCAAGATGTTTTGAAAAATGTTAGACTTAAGATAAATTTAAACCACAACTTATCCATATTCATTTATAAGTACTCGAATACTGAAGCACCCACCTTGAATAAGCGCCCACCACACCCTATAGGAAGGAAAAGTTAATAAGCGCCCAGCCTCGAATAAGCGCCCACCCCGCCCCACTCCTCCAAAAAATCTGAAGTGTACAAGAAGAGTATTGACTTCAGTGACAATTTGGTTCTAAAAGACTTTTTCGAAGACAGAAACTTTCAATGAACAGTTAAAATTCTGGTTTAGTACGTCTTCAACGCCCAGCCTCGAATAAGCGCCCACCTCGAATAAGCACCCTCTCTCAAGGTCCAAAAATTTAATAAGCGCCCAGGGCACCTAATCGAATAAATACAGTGCTCTGCATCAGCTGATAAGTGCACTTGCAAATACAGTAAAATCTCTAGAGTTGTCATTCAGCACCTTGAACATTCAGTTGAGAACCCCTTTAAAACAGCCACCATGTAAACGTGACCAGAGAAGTAAAACAAGGCCAACTTCTACTTGCTGATTATTATTTTTTATACATTTCTGTACATTTCTTTACAAGATCACTAACTGCTAGGCATATTACGTGTACAAAAAAAAAAAGTTTTTGTCTTAAGTGTTAATAGGCAAGTATTTACATGAAGTTGTGTAATTGTTCTTGGTATATCATGTAGCCAGCAGTTATAATTTTTCACTGTGAGGTACTTATAAAATTAGTTCTGTCATTAACACTTGTTTGCAATCCTTTTTGTTAGGAGTATTGCAAGCCAGATCCACCTTGAACTGGGATATTTATATCTGTATTACTATGACACCAAAAGAGCCAGGGTATGTGAATCTACATGTAATTATTTACTTATTGATTTTTAATAAGTACTAATTAAAATATTCCAACAGATGTCAAAAGCACATTGTAATGATGTATTCTCTTTGGTGAATATTAACTTAAAAACGGATGAAAACCCAACTATGAAAACACAAAATAATTTAATTTTATATCTTTTTAATAAAGTGCTTAGTCAACCCCTCAAAACCCTCAAAATTTCAATATCTTGGATCTTCTCTATCATTAAATTTTATTCCCCAGACTTTTGTGGATAGTGTTGCTTGCTAAATTTTATTATAATGTTGATTAAGGTATTTTATTTAGCAGTAGACTTTTTTGTATTTTAGGAGCACTTCAGTGCAGCTCAGTCCAGCTTAGGCTTACAAGTTGAACTCTCAGGTAACTCATGCATATTCAGTCATATTCAGGCTTTTTTCAGTGGTTAGGGTGTGGCCATCACAAAACACGTTTTCAAGCTGCGGGTATTTGTTTTGTTGTGCGACAGGTGCTCTTGGAAAAAGGACAATGTTTCAAGAAAAAGATCATGCTCAACTAGTCTTGTTGGTTCAAAGAGAAGAGAACGTCAGTGCAATTCCAGCAGGTACTTACTTACTTACTTACTTACTTACTTAGGCCCATCGCTCCAGGTGGAGCATAGGCCATTGACAACAGCTCGCCAGGGAGCTCGACCTTGGGCTTTCCACACAACATCTTGCCAAGCGAAATCCATTAACTTAAGCTTTGCTTCCGTGTCGCGACGCCAGCTGTTTTTGGGGCGACCTCTCCTTCTCTTCCCCTGGGGGTTCCATTCTCTTGGGAGTAAGAAGGGGAGTCGGCAGCATAGCTTCCGAATGGCTTTCACTGCATCGCGTCATACTCCCTTGATTGAAGGGTCCCTCCTCTCCCAAGTCTTGCTGCCTTGAAGTTGTTGCCAATGTTTCTGTAACAAGTATTTTTTTACAGATAAGGTTGTTAGCCCTATGCCAACCCCTTTAGCCTTGGGGAGTCCAGCAGGTAGGGCCACTATAATATAATTTGTTTCCATTTTAAAGCAATTTATTAGCCAAAATGTGTGTAAAATGCAGTCCACAGACTGCCAAAAACTTACCTTAACCCTGTGAACTAACCCTAACCCTAATATTAACCATAGACTACATAATTGAAATTTTATATTAGAAAACTAACTATTAAGATTACCGTTGATCTGAAAACTGGATTCAGATTGTGGTCTGCATTTTATACTAGACACTGAATTTAGGTTTTAGCTTAGTTTATTATGCACTTCTAAATTGCTAAATGTAAATGTGATTATTTTTATTCTGCAGATGAATCCACTGAAATGTCCAACCTGCCAAGAGTAAGTAAAAACAAGTATGATAGGTTAAGGTTATTCTTTTGAATTCTGTGTTAAAAATAAAGCATCCTCTTTAAACATCCAAATCCATCTTGAACCAAATGTAAGGATAACTGAAAATCGTAGTTTAGAATTCTTTTCGACAGTCTATTAGTGGGTCTGGCACTTGGTTGGCAGGTCAGTAGGTCAGTCCACCTGCTTGTTGGGTGGTCGGGCGCTTGGACACTTGGTTGGTTGGGCGTGCGGATGTGGGTACGCCAGTCAGTAGCTTGATCTGTAGTTTATTTATTGTAGGACTCCTGACTTACTTGGATGTAACTAAGCAAGTCTCCAAAACATGCTGAGTACTGATCGATAAAAATACAATATATGTATACTAGATGTAACTGTTATATATATGTCTAATGTTTTTTATATGTGCTTACATGCTGGAATGTAGAAAATGAAAAGCAAACAGAAACAGGAGCAAGCTGTGATCTGCTGTTTGCCATAGAATATGGTTCTTGTGCTTTAACTAACCTCTTTTATTAATAAATCACAAGTTTCATGTTTTAGTTAACATTCTAATAAACATTACATACTTTTATTTATTCTACTTGTTTAGGATGTTGCACTTAATGATGATGTCCTTCTGAATAAAATCAAATTTAAAGATACAGATATTCAGCAAAGTAACCAAACTGTTCTTAGTGGCCTGGATCAAGCCGTCATCCTAGGACTGACGTAAGATCTGCTAGTTAACATCGTCTATAAACAAGCCCAATGTTCCTGCATCTGTATAATTAATATCCCATCATTGTAGTCAGAATGGCTGGTATTGCACCAAATGTTTTCCATGTAAAAATAATTTTGATGTCAGGTGTGATAGTCTGCATGGAGGTTACAGTCGAATGATCAGGTTATTTTAACATTCAAAATTTAAATCAAAGAATTCAAATTAATCATTTAACAACACTGTGACTCTGTGGCCATTTTGGCCATAAGAATCTCCAACATAATTAGACTGTAAGGTAAACCTTTAGCATTATAAAAACCAATATTACGAACAATTCCACTAAAGAAGGAAATTAAAATTGTTATATATATATTGAAAGGAACGGTATACAAATATGTATGATAACAAATTCTTATTCTTAACTTATTCTTTTTTTCAGTTGTGAACACCAGAAGAGTCAGGCAGTTAGTAAACTTAATAAGGAAAACGTGCTGGCATATTTGGAGGTAACTTTTTTTCTATCAAGATGAAAGTGCTTACCATTTGCTGCAACAAACAAACAAAAACTGTTGGCACTGGGGTTTAACAGCTTATTTATGCCCATGTCACTTATTTATTAATTTTTTGTGATTAATGAAATTAATTTTGTTGGTTGTCTTCAAAGAAGACTGGGAGCTGGAAAAAAAACATGCACACACAAAATGTTAAGAAATGAATGGCATTACATTCCGGCTGGAAAAATACTGTGGGCATACTTTTTCAGATCATTAAGAAGGGGCTGTAGGCAGGGGTGCGATGGGTGTGTCCACACCCACCCACGGCCCACAAAGGTCCGCCTAATCAGGGAGTGAGGATTACACCCGCTTTCTGAGTACGTTAAAATGAGCCAATCAAAACCGATGCATACCGGTGTTGGTTTCATGCAAATGAGCCCACAATTTTAGAAGGTCATGCTAGTGGGCTGTGATTGGCAGATTTCGATCCATCTTGTTTGTTTGGAACATCGAAAGATGGATGTCGATAGAAAGCCACAGTCTATGCATGTAACACTAAAAGTGGGTGTAAAATGACTCAAAATGCAGGAAATGTGGACTTACACAACTTGATTTTTCAAAATTTCCCGAGAGAGAATGCCCCCTACCTCCCGAGAGGCTCACACCTCTGGTGCTTGCACCCACCCATGTAAGATCCTGCCTATGGCCCTGTTAAGTGATCTGAATTTTTTTTCCATCTGAAATTCCCAGATGTTTTTGGCTAATGATAAGCACAATTGCTATACAGGTGATCACAAGTAGGCCGAGGGCTTGGTGTATACAGATGACAGCATTATTGACGAGAAGCAAATTAGAAAAGGATTCAACAAGAAGAATGGAGAGATCCATGATGCAACTACAGGTTAACAATTCAGTTGTGTTTCATTACATCAGTATTTCTTGATTATTTTCTAACATAGCTGCAATTGCATGTATGATGTTATATTCTACTTATTGTAAGCAACTTGTATTTCTTTCTTCTTTTGCAGGCTCTTGTAGACTCCATTGAAAATGCTTCTGCGAAGGTAAGCTGTTTTTTTGCGGCTTGGTGTAAGAATTGTCCAGAATATTGATGTACCATAACTAAATGCACATGATAAAATGTTTGTAGTGCATGACTCTGTAATCTGTCACTTTTGCAGGTTGCTGATAGGCACATGCTGTTTTACTGTGTACCTCTGCCACCAAAATGGACTTTTCAGGTATATTCTTTGTGTTTACTCTGGTAGTGTTTTCATGTGACTTGTTACCTCAAGAGCTAATGTGACAATATGTCTGTGTACATTAAATCTTGTTGTAGTGAATAAACTAAATGAATTATGTGGTGTAAAATTACGTTCTTTTTGAAATGATATTTCCTAGCTGTATTGTCTTTTATAAGACTGTCCATATTCCTCTATTTTCTAATAGTTTTTCACTGAATACACAAAAAAGAATTGCAAGAGAACTGGATGCCGATGCCTCACGCTCTGTGCTTGTGATTTCGTCTCTTTCTTTTTTTTGTGTTGAAAAATAGAGGTTGTGAACAGTCTAACAAGCAAAGATAAGTTGTCTGAGGGTATCCTGTGTGCCAGAGGCCTTGCTTTGTGGTTTCTCAGGACTGTCGCTAAGAGCTGACTGCCGGCTAATTTATCCAGCTGAAATAGAACTTAAATCCGGCTGTAATGTCACATGAAAACAGACTTACCTATAGGTAAACTTTTAGAGCTGCCAAGGCCAGGAAAGCCAGCTGGGTTTGTTGATGAGCCGGCTTAGTGTTTTCTTAGATACATTCCTGGTTTCTGGTCACAGTCAATGCTAAAGTATCAGCCATGTGAGACAAAACCTCTGATACCCAGGGTAGATTGGGGGAGGAATGTGTGACAAGCCCAAGTTAATTGTACTGTGATCATTGGATTTTCTGTTTTTGTTTCCATTAGAGAGATTTAGCTCAGTTGCTGCTTGAGATGGGTGTGACCAAAGGTGCTGTGGAGATTTTCCAACACTTGCATTCATGGGAGGATGTTGTGCTTTGTTATCAGAGCTTAGGGTGGTATGCTAAGGTGAGAGACATTTGTCAAGTCCAAAAATGGCAAAAACAGATGAAACTTCGAAAAAAGTCCAATTCCTTAGTCCTGATTTGGGGCTGGACAATTGACCTCTCTTGGCAATTTACAGTGCCTTTCTGTCTGTGACCATTGATCTCTTCTTCGAAACTCCTCACATAGAAATTAGTAACGTTTCTTCAAATATCCATCATAAGTTTTAATATATTATTTATTATCTAAATTAAATTTTTGTTATTTAAACAAAAAACTGAACTCTAATTGAAGGAAGGGTGAGTATTGGTACAAATTCCAATTCAAAGACAGCAACAAAATCCATTCCACATGGCATTTTCTAATATCAGGCCCAGGTTACAGCAGTGTATAAGAATTCCAGTTTGATTTGCCTAAAGTGGGCGAATAGACAGTTTTTTAATTCATTCTGCCAGAAGTTTGAATGTTTAGTATTTTTAAATATTTATTTCATTTTTTGTAGGCAGAAACTCTTATTAGAGATCAACTGAAGACAAAAGAAACTGTACTTTTATGGTGTCTGTTAGGTGATACATTAAAGGTACAGTACAGCATGTGTAATTGAAACATTAATTTGCACTTATTTGAAATCTTTGGATCCAGTTGTGTGTTGCTACTTATCTCCAGCAGCGTTAGCAGGTTCCCTTTTGTCGTCAGAAATTGACTGCAATTTAGAATATAAATAAACTGAGCATCTTTTGTGGCTCTTCTATATTGAATAACACTATTGCACAGCATTCCTGTTTCAAACAATTGTAAAAAGTACAATATTTGTCCATTTATCTCAAATTTTACATCACTTCATAGTTGTTAGCCTTCCATGCAGTCGTTCTTAGAGGCGATCGTGTTACACTCCTCCCAACGAGGAAAGGAGTGTAACACGATCGCCTCTAAGAACGACTGCGTGGAAGGCTAAATCGTTGTAGGCTTCTTTTTTAATGCTGGAGGAATTCATATGTAAGATATCGTAAAATGTAGGCAGTGAAGTGCTGAGTTAAATAACTCACGTGAAAACTTACCTTTACCAATACCGCAAACCCCAATGACGCATGCATGGCGCTAGTCACGTGACTGTCAGTAGTTTGTGGTTTTCAGCTGAAAAAGGAACATACAAACCACACAAGCAAGACGAGTTTTACGGGAGTTGCAATACAATACTCCTATTCACTCTGTTACAGAAACCGGGATAAACTTTGACTGTGTGCACCACTGCGGTTCAAGGGCACTAACAGACAATCACTTGTGTTAACCAAGCTGTATTTTATTGCACTTAAAGTTAGTTTACCTACCTTTTCACAAAGGATCTGTCTAGGCTGTTAGGACAGCCTAGCTATGCAGGGTGTCGGTTAATGGTTCCATCTTCTCCTGTAGGACGCTAGCTGTTACGAGAAGGCCTGGGAACTATCAGGGCATCGCAATTCAAGAGCTCAAAGATCTCTGGGATATTTACATTTAAGAGCTAAAGAGGTAATTATCTTGCGAGCGGGTTTGCTTTTTCTGGAATTAAATTTTATAAGTTCTTGTATTATTTATCAGCATGCTTGGAACTTATTATTATGACAAAAAGTTATTCTCTAAGTTCATCATAATTTAAACCATGGGGGATTTGAATGAGCCCAAATGCGGGCTTCGCTAAGGATGAAAAGAAACGCCTGTGGACAGATTACCCCAGTAGTTTTACATAATTTACATTTTTCACAAACCTTATGCTTGCAGTATGCAGGAAGCTTGTCACATTCCAACCTTGTTTTTAACTCAACCGATGGATGAGACCTCAGAGATTTTTGATTTAGTAGTTTTTCATTCTCGTCCCCATAGCCCTTTCGTTTCTCTTAGCCGGCTGGGCCTTGGCACGAGGAAACAAAGGGCTCTGGGGACAAAGGATTTCCAGTCCTAGATTCTAGGACTTCCGGTCTTCATGTATGCAGTCATGACGTTTCAAAAGAATGTATGAGAGAGTCGTTACGTTTTCGACTTCCGTTTAGGAATTCTTTGTTCCAAACAGCCAATCAAAAAAATTCGAATTAATTCAAAAATCCTATGTCCCCAGAGCCCTCCGTTTTCTCGTGGCAAGCCGGCTAAGAGAAACGAAAGGGCTATGGGGACGAGAATGGTAGTTTTTGTGTGTGACGTGAAAATAAGGAATAGATAGCCTTGAGTTAGTCTGTGCTATTTCCCTTTACCACTTGTTTACCAATGCAGACATCGTTTCTTGTGATTTTCTAGATTTCATTTGCTGTAGATTATTTTATTTCAAGGGCATCGGTAAAAAGGCTTGTCTCCATCTTGATTTTTATTTAAAAATTGAATAAGACTGCGAGCCAGCGAACATTGGCGAAGAGTAGTCTAATTGTTCTAGTAGACACTCTAAAGGATTCAAACAATTTTTTGCCCCGCAAAAATTATCAATGATTTTCTATCGACAATTGTATAATAACCTGAATTCTACGCACATTTTGATTGGTTCTTACTTATGATCTATTAGAGTACAGACGCATAGATGACGTCACGCGGTGGTGTGACTCGCGCGCGTGATCAGAGTTCATAGTCCAAATCAGAGTTTTATTATATAAAACAAATAGATTCAATTTTGCCGTGGGTCTGTTCAGTTATAGATCACAGAAGACGTCAAAATGTGGTAAGAACACTTTTTTTGTTTTTACCACATTTTGACGTCATCTGTGATCTATAACTGAACAGACGCACGGCAAAATGGAATCTATTTGTTAAATAGACATCAATGAGACAGAACCAATCAAAGTTGTGGATTTCCAAATATCTACTTATAGTTAGTATATGGTGTGAACACAAGTTGTAGCACATAAGTTTTCATATTATTAGTTTAAGTAGGAGTTCATAGCATACACTAACAAGCCTTATGTGTTATATTGTAGTATGCTAAATCAATACCATGCTTCCAAAAGTCACTGGAAATCAACTCGTTACAGGTATGTCGCAAGTTACATTAAGTAAGATGCTTTGAATGTTCTATATTCCAATCACAACACACTTCTCCCATATTCTGACCTCTAATACCATAAATGAAGTTACACCAGGGGTTATAAGGCATTTTCAGCAAAAAAGATAAACAATTTAATTGCTTTGTGAGCCGTGGGTGAGTAACGTTTACGTGATTCTTTTGCTAAGATAAAGTTCGCAAAAATTTCTTTCGCTAAGAGCTCTGTCATTTATGGTTTGAAAGTCAAATAGGAATTTCTTTTCCATTATACACCAGTATGATTTTGATTCAAATTATTATACAAGTATTACAGAAAGTGCCAGTGATTCTTCTTAACACCAAACTGCGCGCGACAGAAAACCAACTCATGTAATTTCTGGGCAGCGACAGTCGATGTATCACGGTCACAGCATTGGATAGTTTTTCGTACAAACTATCGATAGTTTCTGAAAATTAGTTTAAGAATCGAAAATTAGTCATGTGCAGTTGTTGTTTCTTGATTGATCGAGAAGTTTGGATAACTGACAGATGTCAGAAATTAATTAAAACGAGGCAACTGAACAGTGTAGTGCATTGTGCTGTAGGGGAGCGGGGTGGTATTTAGGTATGAAGATCTGTAGCACACCATTGAAACCAGTTAATTTTGATCTAAAAGAAGCAAAACACTGTTTTGACTTCCTGACGTAGCATTCGCTCTTTAATTACCCCCTAAGAACAAGCACAGGCAGCCCAAGCTAACCATAAAGCCAAAGTACCAGAGGTCGATTTTCTACCGGAAATAAAAATCGGCGTTTAAGAAATCACGTGCCGGTGATTTTCTATTTCTTGTAGAAAATCGACCTCTCCGGGTCTCACAGCGTATATTGGAGTTAGTGACAATATCGCCATGCCCCTCCACCGCTGAGGTCAATTTTGTCGACCTGACGCCATTTTGTGTGTGATTTGATGGGCCGCACATAACAAGAAAAGCAAAAAGCGCACTTTGAAAGAATTTTCTACGCTTCACTAGAGCAGTGTCTCAGTCGGAACCAAAGCGACAATGATAGAAAAGAGAAATTACCGGAGATTACGGTGGTGGAAATTCTTTTGTGATTTGAACAATTTTACGGAAGATATTTCGCATCGAGTGAGACGCTGTCGAAAATAGTGTCCAGCCTTGGGAATATTTAATAATGTACACGTGTTCAAAATTTCGCAAAGCAATAACTCATCCAAATCTCTTCAAATTGGCTCGAGAAGCTTGCAAACAAGAAAGAACACGACACAGCAACAGTGTAAGTCAATAATTTTATTTATAAAACGTTCCAATTTATACATCGTAAAACAAAATTTTTTCATTCCCATACAAATCCTTATCCTTATCCTTGAGGTCTTTGGCTCTTATGGTTAGCTTGGGCTGCCTGTGGAACAAGTTGCATATTTAAGTTCGTCAATTCTGTGATCATCATTCAGTACATTGTGTGTTGTTATCTTTCTGTAGCAAGGAGTATGGTTTTCTCTTGGTTGTGCTGCAATGGTGACAGATGATTTAGAACTCTCCTCCAAAGCATTTCATCGCTGTGTGTCACTTGATAGTGAGGTATAGTACTAACATCTTGATGAAACTAAATCCTTTATTTCTAGAGATGTTTTAATGTAGTAGCGGCACTTTTTCAGTAAAGTTTGCCAATCTCGTACCTCCAACCGCTCATTTCTGGAGAGTTCCGTTGCAGAATCAATTTTTATTGGTGTAAAGAAAGACCGCGAAAACACAAGGGAGCTGGATTGAGCCATGCTTTTGCGCAATTCGGAAGAAAGCAATATGCAAATACGCAGAGTAAACGTTGCATACTGTTTTGCATTGCTGCTCGTTACTATCAACACCTGATAGCGTCGTATTTGCGTATTGTAAAAGTTGCAATTTTTTAACATTTTTAGTCAGTCTAACATATGACACTTTTCTTAACAGCATGGGGAAGCCTGGAATAATCTCGCCAATATCTACATAAAGACAGGTCGAAAGTGAGTGGATTTTAGTTGTTACACGGCAGTTGAGGGTAGCAAAGGGTTTATACCTGACACGTGAAAAGGGCAAAAATTAGACTGTGACGCGTGAAAATAGCAAGAAAAGACACGTGATTGGTGAGTTCTGCTGTTTTAAAATACGTGTCATAAATTTGGTTAAAATTTGTGCGTGAAACGGCATTTCCCCCCCCCCCCCCCCCTCTGCTACGCCCTCGCAGTTGTTGCAGACTATTTATTTAGATTGGGTTCTTTCACGAGTTTTTTTTTTATAAAAAGGAACCCAAATTAAATAGTAACTTGTTCACCATGTATTTTGTGTATAACTGTAGGGGACGAGCACACCTTGCCCTAAAGGAGGGTCTGAAAGCAAACTATGAGAGCTGGCATATGTGGGAGAACTTCTTAGTGGTAAGTCATATTTTTGCATATTTAACAGCTCAAATAAACTAGAAGTAAAAAAGAAACCAACAACTGACCTCGCTTCCAATGTGTGGCTTCATAGATTCATAGCTCAGTTGGTAGAGCACTGGACCAACATCGCGGAGGTCCTGGGTTCTAATCCCGCTAAAGCATTGTATTATTTAAGGCTTCTTTATTTGCACTGCTTTAATTGCAATTTCACTGCGAGGAACATTTCTTTACTTTACATCTATCTGCTGTTTTTAAAAAAATATGAATTCTTTCATATACTATACGTGAAATTAGAAGGGTCACGCACCGAGGAATTATAAGAATTACCAACATGATTTTACAGAGAAATATACTTTATAATGCGCAAGAATAACTGTCGCTGTGTAATGATATGAAACAATGTCCCAGTACCGGCTCCTAGTCTAACGCAGAGTGCACCAACATGCAAGGGAGGGACGATTGATTGGTCGACAGGTCTACCTTTGGCAGCTTGTTTCGCAAGCAAAAAAATTTGTTTACCTTCTGTCCTTCTTTCGAGGAACGCTGAAAGATAATGCTTCATGTACCTTTATCTATCCCCCCCCCCCCCCCCCCCCTTCATTTACCTCCCGGCAGCAGTTCAGTGTATACCGCTTTACTCGAGCCCCTTAACTTTACACAACTCCACATAACCAGTGTATAGTAAATAATAAAGATGGTAAATTTTAAGCTCGGTAATAAATAATGAAGATGAAGTATTCAACATGACACGAGCATGGGACAAAGCGAGCATCGATTCCCGTCGGGGACTCAGAATTTTTCTTTGTCCCATGCTCGTGTCATGTTGAATACTTCATCTTCATTATTTATTACCGAGCTTAAAATTTACCATCTTCATTATTTACTACAAACTTGATGAATTCGACATTGCTGATCCTAGCAGTATGCAGGACGCGTGTCACTTATCAACCTAGTAAAATGGCCCAGCTCACAACGAGTCTCTCGTAGCTCAGTTGGTTAGAGCGCCCAACCGGTATCTGGGAGGCCATGGGTTCGATTCCCGTTGGGGACTCAGACTTTTTTTATTTTTTCTTTGTCCCATGCTCGTGTCATGTTGAATACTTCATCTTCAACCAGTGTATAGATTTCAAGTGTGAAATAATCGTCCATCTTTCCTTATCAGGTCAGCGCTGATGTTGGGGCTATCAGTGACGCTATCTCAGCGTATCATCGCTTGATGGACTTGCGTGAAAAGTACTGTGATACAGAGGTTAGACAAGAATGTGTATTCGCGCACTTTTGTTTAGCTTTTTGTAGTTAACGTTAATATTCGTCTTCTCCGTAACATCAACATTCTTTCCCATGATTTGTTGTTTTAGATTTTGGGCATTCTGGTGAAAGCGGTAAACCAGGGAATTTTGGACTACCAGGAACAACCAGGTGTGCAAATCTTTTACTTTTACAAGTGCTTATTTTAAAAACACCTTATTATAGGTAAATAACGCTTCATGAAATTAACGCGAATTTCAAAAAATTCGCGTTAATTTTTGTTAACTTTCTGAATTTCCGCGCCGTTAATAAGTGGGCGTTATTTCGCGACCTTAATTTCCATTATTTTGGCCTTAGTTTCTCGATACAATTAACGTTCTTCTCTAGGCATTATTTCATCAGGATGGAATCTGCCGGATCCGAAACTGTGAAGACGCTCGAAGCGGTCGTTCCTTCGCTTTGAACCATACGTTTGGCTAAAGTATCGGCTTGTTTCTTGTACACTTTGAAACTTTTCCTTGTCTCAAGTGTTTTTCTGTGTCGTCGCGTTTATTTCCCTCAATTGGTTACCTCCTCTTTCCGTAATTCCTTTATTGGGAGTAATTCATGGCTAGATTGTTTTCACCCCGAGCCTCAACATCCAGGGCCTGGATTTTGAGGCTCGTTTACTTTTTCACACTTTACGTGTTAGAGTAAATTTTTCAAACCAATTTAATTTTACTTTTCAGCATCAGTTTTTAGACCGAAGATGCTTAAGCTGATGGGGAGGCTTACATCTCAGGTACGTAACGCTTTTGTAGTGTAGGCAATGTCTGTAGATATGACGTCAGAATTCGATGTCACGTGATTAGCTGCAGGCTCTCGACCAATGAGAATAGAAATGGCGGCTGCAATGTATAATAATCAGTGTTGTGCTATTTGTCTTCAAAAGCATATGTCAGATAATAAATCAGTTGTCTCATCTTTCAAGGTCACCAACAACTCTGAGGTGTGGAAACTTTACTCGGACCTGTACTGGAATGGCGAGTCACAAGAAGACAAAGAAAAGGTCTGTATGTGGAACAACAACACACTTTACAGTAAAACCGTAGGCTGTTATTAGCTGTCATAGAGTCCACCCAGTAGTACAAATGGTTGCTGGTAAATTTTGTTTGATTACCTGACAGTGGAAGCGGGGAGCAGAGGGGAGGGGTGGGTAGGGTCAGCACCTTTGGTTTATAGAGCGCTCGTGCATGTCACCTGATGTCACCATGAGTTAAGCCGTTAGATCTCGTCTTAAACCTACAGTTTACTTTCCATTCTACTATCCGTGAGGTAAATGCAAGTTAAGGGAGCTCAAAAGCGCCAAGTTCCCACATTTGTGGGAACAGTCAACGCTCTCTTAAGGGACACCTCTATAAGACGGACACCTCCATAAGACGGACACCTGGTGTTGGTCCCATCCCAGCCGTTTTTCAGTCATTTTACTGTAACTTACCTTCCTCTAAGACGGACAGTTGGAGCCGGTCCCGAAGGTGTCAGTTTTAGAGAGAGTTGACTGTATCTAAATCCCGTTCGATATCTGCAGGCATTAAACTTCCTGGTGAAGGCCCATCGCACTAGAACCCAGGCTCCAGGCTGGGAGAACGATGTGAGTCAGTTCAAGGCAGTAATAGAGTTGACACTTCACCTCAGTCAAGGTAAGCACCTATCAATGTTACTGTTACTGCTTCAATTGTCGTATGGTCTTGTTGGCCTTGAAATTGTACAGATTTGATAAAGTTGTTACCAATTTACTTCCACTAGGGCCATCCCAATAAAATGTTTCGTTTCCCATCGCCCCGTCTCTTGTGATGGCGGGTCGGTCGGGCAAAAAAAAAAAGAATGAACACTTGAAGGGGTCTGGGTTCATTTACATGTAAGAAGCCAAGAGATGAACAACCGAAAGATTTTGTTTCAGTCGACCTTGCTGAGAATGTTAAAACGAATCCCGCACAAACAGCCAAAAACTTAAAGACATCACATCATACCAAGTGTTGTTATAAAACAAGATCGTGTGCGTGTAAATTAAAGTACTTGCCTCTTTGACTAGTGAATCTTGTTTTTTTTTTTTTTCATTTCGAAAAAAAAAATGGGTCGGTCGTGCGATGGGAAACGAAACATTTTATTGGGATGGCCTAGGCTCACGTTTGGGAATACACGCGCGAGTGGCGAAGCTGCGTTTCTGCTCAAGACTCCCCCCGCCCGCTCGCTTCGCTTGCCGACTCGTTGTCGTGGCTTCAGCACTCGGGCAGATATTCACAAACGCTTGGTAACCTTGTTACCCTTTTCATAACCCATAAGCGAGGGCCTGCCCTCCCGGGCGTTGGGGGGGCGGTGATGTTCCCCTTTTCCCAACATAGTTTTCCTTGTGTTCCCGTGTTTCCTAAAAGTATTTCTTCGATTTTGGTGTTCCCTGTTCCCTTAAATATGATTTTGTTCCCAGTTTTATTGTCCTTTTGTTCCCATGTTCCCACAAAGTTACTGGTCATGTTCCCTTGTTCCCTGACACCCCTGGGGGAGCCTCGTAAGCAACTGACTAGACTCTCAGTTTGATCTTTTGCTTCCAGTACGTGTAATTATCCCGGTATCAAAGTTCCCGTGTTGAGTGTGACGTTGTACTTAATTGTCTCAATGATAGTTTCGTCATTGCAGTGTACACGGAAGTGAGCCAGTGTAAAGAAAACAAGTCTGAAGCAGTACAGCTTCTGTCCTCAGCTAAACTTACTCTCAAACAGTTGATTACAAGAGCAAAGGTCAGGAAACTTTGGTATTAATTTCGTTAATCTGTTCCACACTACCATGTAAAACCAAAAAAAACGAAAAAACACAAACTTCTAGGAGAGCTACGTCACAAGTGATGCATTTTAAAATATTTAGCCTACGTTACTGACGTAATCTTTTCCAGATTTCTTTAAACTTCCAGTTTGGTGTTTTGTAACCTCTGATGTTTTACACCTTAGTTTTAGAGTTTTCCTGAAGTCGATATAAAGAAATGTAACAAACACGAGTATTTCATCACAATTCCAAATACGAAGTGAAGCGGAGTATTTTTGAACTTCGAGGTATTTGGAATTGTAAAAAAACATTCTCTGGCGTGTTTGATACATCTATCTCAGTCTGAACTAAAACTAAAGAAGCATCGGAGAAATAAAGTCGTAAAAGTTTATGCTGAGATCACTATAGACAAACCACAGTTATGGTTCTGATTTTCTTTGTTTCAACTTGATGAATTATTACGAGTTTGAGAAGATAATTTTGCACATCTCAAATGGCTTGACATAGCTTTATTTTCGTGTTCCAACAGAAGCAGCACACGGACTCAGTTACTGGGAATATTCAAGCAGAACTTTCACAATCCCTCATCGACTTAGAGGACAGCCTACAGAGAACTGTTGATTTGATATTAAATCTAAAGAGTTAGCTGGATTTGTTGCAAAAATGGGTGGAACACTTCTAAAAAGCCAACCAATACAGAATTACGCTTGAATTGTAATACCAACTGCAGAGGAGAGGAGAGCCCGCACTCCTTCTCCCGAGCTTCCTCGACAAGGACGGACTGCACTAGAGAAGCAGCGGAAATTAAGCCTCATAAAAAGAATCCAGGAAAAATTATTTCCGCGAGAATCAAATATGGCGCATTTCAGCAAAAAAAGAGCCGTAAAAACCAACGAGAATCCTTCACAAACTTGCGTTGAGTGTTACCTACTCCTGCCACCGCTAAAATGGCGAAACAGAAAAACAACACAGTATGTAAATAAGTCAGGGATTTATTTAGAAAATAAATCTAAACCGATTCTAGTTGGATCTGGACCGATTCTATGGCCCTTTGTAAATAGTGTAAAAAAGATTTTAAAAATCCAATATGCGAAAATGCTAGGTTACACGTATGTCGTATGATAATAATAAATACTAATGATAGAAATAAAGATGTAGCTATTTTGTTCTTACAAGGTGGTAAGTTCACAGACCAGGCGGGTTTAAAAAAATTAAAAATAAATTTTTTATTTTTTTTAAATTTTTTTGTTTTTTTTTTTTTTTTTTTTTCCCCATTTTTAAAAAAAAAAAAAAAACTAAAAAAAAAAAAAAAATTATCTTTTAATCCTGGTTAGCTTAATCGTCTTTCGAACAACCCGCCCAGAACCACATAAGGCTACATGCACTTTCTTTGAAAATAAACCCAAGGGAACGCAAAAAGCTGCAAAAAGAATGCGCTTTTAGGCAAAACGGCGAGGAATAAATAAAAAGATAAGTTGTTCATCCCAAAGAATGACATTAAGTGGCCTGCTTTACTGTTGCACAGCTAAAGTAAAGAAAGAGCGAGAGTTGACATTTGAAATCTCGCCAACAAAACCGCCCCCTAAGTGGCAGTTTGAAATTAGCTTTGCATAGAATGGTAGAATTAAACTCTTGCCACAAGAAAACTCGCATTAACAAGTATTTATTACAGGGCAAAAAAAAAAAAAAAAAAAAAAAAAAAAAAAAAAAAAAAAATCAAAAAAAAAATTTTTTGAGAAAAAAAAAAAGGAAATTTTTGGGTTCTAATGAGTGGCAACATCTGAAGTAAGATTCCTTGTATGTCTGAGTTCTCCCGCTCTGACGGGTTGCTTTCTTGAACTGAACTTGCGGCTCTTATGTAAATATGTTTTAGTTTGATAAAAATCTATGGGAACCCGGCTTATATGTATCCTAGAAGAGCTGCTAAGTTGTAAAGTAGAATCTGCTTGCAGACATTACAGGAACTTTAAATACCCGGATGTCCGTTGCAGGAAGACGTTTGCATAAGATGCGGTTCAATTCGTTCATAGATAGCATTGGATTTCCGTTTGAATCTTTCTGGATCTTAAATTCCGATGTTAAATTAGAACACAGGTGAGGCGCAATAGGCAATAATGGTTCATCTCTGGAGTAAACGCCATTTGAATTAGAGTTGAAGAAACTGGAGTCCGTATAAACTGATACTTGTGGTCCAGTAAGAACACCCCAGTCCAAGCAATACAGATCAGCAAGTCCACATACAGCTTCCAAGCAGTGACTGTTGACTGCACTATCCTGTGGATTAACAAGGGAGCAAACATTACCAGGTGCAAACATAGAGCGACATGCAGTGTTTTTTTATGAAGGAAACTGCGATCGGGTGTTAAGTAATTTTTGTTAAAATTTGCTTCGAAATATTTCGGAATAGGCCAATTTCGATATATCAGAATTCTAACTTAGCTGCAAGGCGTAATACAAATAAAAGCACATCGAAGATGAGGAGAGAATGAATTATTTCTGTTTGTTCCATTCCCCTAAACCTCGGAGCCAAGTTAGAATATAGATATATCTAAATTGGACTTTTGAAACTGTGGTAGAAGCGCACTGACGCGTTTATTTCTTATACACCTGTACAAGGCACCCTGTAAAAGTGATGATTGCCATTTGCCAACGAAAGGATGAATGGTCAGTGCTAAACTCTAGGTCTTGCATTGATTTTTCTTTGTTGGTAAATCTTTAGTGACCTCGTCGTGTTACTAAGGAAGATCTTGAAGTAATACATCAAACACTCGAGACAGTGTTTCACCGGGATATCCAAACACCTCGAATTTCGCAAAAATACTGCGCTGCGCGTCGTATTTTCAACTCTCTTCTCGGTGTTTGGATCTCCCGATGAAACACAGTCTCTCGTGTTTGATATATCGCTTCTCAATCGAAAGAAAAACTACGGAGTAAAAATCGTAAAAATCTATGCTAACTAAGACCGGGTATCCGAACCTCCTTCACGGTTATGATTTTCTTTTTTAACTTGATGATTTATTAATGAGTTTGTGAAGTAACTTTAACTATGGCCTCTGCAACTGAGTCTAGCGACAAACATGGACTGAATAAGTGGAAGATTTTATGAAACACTACCTCATTTATCAAATTCTACGCTGATTTACGGGTTAGCATACCTCAACTGGCCATACAGAGAGAGTTCTAAGACTTGGTAGCAGTTGAAGAGCTTCCGCCAAAGTAGAAGAGACACCAAACATTATAAGATCCAAATGAACAAGCCTAACAAACAGCAAAGGGTTTATGTCAGTGGTATTCTAGAACAGACATTCGGTATAATAAATAACTGCCGCTGAGGACATACAGAAAAGAAACCCTATCCTGTCTTGAGAATATAGAGTAAGCTGTTAAAGTAAATTTCAACTGATCCGATAACAATAGTTTTAAATACTTTCTGATAATTAAGTTACGCAAATGAGAAAAGTAGGTACAAAGAACTATTGCAGCTATTGGTATACCTGTGTACCTTCGTTATTCTGTAGTTATTGGTATACCTGTGCATGCCTTTCAAGGCTCGCGCCAGTCCATCGTGAGAGCTCCCACACTCTAGTCGTAAGCACCGTAAGTTTGTAAGTGAACCAAGACACTCGTAAGTCTGAAAAAAGGGAAACCTCACAGCTTTACTTGTGTGCACTGACAAAAATTTCTCCTAGACTACCACGTTTCCATAAAAACCTGACGAGCGTGGACGAATGACTTCGAAAAAACGCTCCAGTGACGTCACATAATATCGCTCTTGTTTACATTATATCCATGTGATGAGCATCCGATCACTTTTAACATTTGCAGGATAAACTTTATTTTTGTTATTCGTTCTTATATAGGGAAATTGTACGGTACAGTAAACGTTTTTAATGAAATAAAAACTCGGATTCTTGAAACAGTTTAAGCGTGAACAGGGACCTAAAATTCCGCCCACTCCGTTTCCAATTCAAACCTTCACATTTTGTGAAGCAGTTCTTACCTTGCTGTCCCAGTCGGAACAATCTCCTATTTCAAGTTCCTCTAGATTGGACAAATCTCTGAGAAATCCAAAGTCATAGCTTGAGGCATTTTTTAAAGTGGTTAGAGACTGAAAATCAAAAGAAAAATTTTAATATATTTTCAAATCCTTCATTTCAAATTTGTGCTCTTCTCTGTCTACTCAAATTCTCAACAAATTAAAAAAAAAAAAGCTCGTGAACTATGGAAAGGAAATTTATTTGCTTGCAAAGGACTTGATTATTGATTATTGACCAGGACTGGACTCATTAACACTACTCCAGGAATAAAAGATGGTAGTAGTACAGTTAGTAGTGTACACTAAAGTTATTTCCCAAGTGTAATGTAAAATTCTAGTTCTCTACTCGAAGTGCAATGTAACGTAACGAATTTGAAGTGTACTGTTATGTGATGCCGTTACGTTAACGTAAATAAATCAATAAAATGCATGCAAAAAAGGATTAAAAGATGATCAGGGTTTTACTTTCTCTTGTATAAAGTGTGCTTGTATGCTATGTTTTGTGAAGTTTGAGAGAATAGACGTCAAAACTGAAGGACGAAAAATATAATTGAAAAACCCGCTGAAAAGTTATAAAACTAAAAATAAAACTCACATTAATCCTGGATTAGCTTAATCGTGATTTGAACGACTGGGCCCAGCCATATTGGAAGGAACTCGCTCAGAAAGTATGATATGGCCTAATCTGCCAATACAGCCACATTTCTCCACCATCCCTACTGGCATTTCTCCTGAAGCAATGGTAAGAGATGAAGCATGGCCGCTCTTGTGGTTAAAATAACAGTAAGGTGTGAAGAACATGCAAGGCTTGTGTGCTTACCAGTTTAGTGAGGTCTTTAAGATTACTGAGCGCCGCCAGACCACCACTGAAGGCAAATGACGGAGGTGATAAGCCACCACATGCTGCTCGCAGCTGAAGTCTTTTGAGAGAAGTGAGTTGAGCAAGTTTCCCAAAATCCAAGTGTGATGTGTACGACCTTGTAATCAAAAGTAAACAGTCATAATCTCAATCAAACAAATTCGACAGATATATGTTGCTGTAGTGGTACACATGACTTGAAACAATAGCAACAACGCAGTACATAATTTAAACCATACATGTTATGCTTTGTTCAGCTGACTATAGTCAGCCTTCTCCCGCCCTGCTATAGTCAAGTTGGCGAGCGCACGGAAATCGCGTCTCCTCGTGCGAGGAGATCTTCGCGCGCGGCCTTGTGCTATGGTCAGCTGACTTGACCAGAGTAGTCTTTCAGCCTGGCAACCCGAGGAAACGTGTTTCCAGAAACATTCGTAGCGCGCACATGTTTCCCCAATGTTTCCCAGTTTTGCCATAAGGGAAGCATGGTTTCCAGCGTAAATTTTTGTCTCCAAGAAGCAAAATTTGCTTCTGCTACACCGCAGAAAAACTCCGTGTTTCCGCGCAGCAATGGACCATGGCAAAACGTGGAAACACTTATCGACACATGTTTCCTCATTTTGCCGGGCCTTGGATTAAGTGGTGAGTGCGCGAGACTCGAGCGAGGTGACTGTTCTTCGCACGCCCTCGTGTGCTCGCCCACTGGACTAACCTTGAGGAAAATGACGGACTACTCCTAGTCTACAGCTGATAAAAAAGATTGCTAAACTGGGCAAGGGTTCATACTACACACAACACTGAACAAACGATGGGGCATAAATGATAATTCTCTATGCCCTTAGAAATTGGTTTAGTGTGTAGCTAGCAGAAAAGCTAGAGTTGGAAGCGGGTGGTGGAGATATATATTCTGTATGTCCTAAGTAACTGGTTTGGTATATAGCACGCAAGGCGTGGGGCGAGGGAGAGAATATAAAACATACCATCTTGCTGGTTCACTCTCAATGTCACTTATCCATTCTGCAGTTAACACTTCCAGGCTGTGGAACATAGATTATGTCAGAAAGTATTTTAAATATGTGTTATGAGCTCTTAAGTGACATGAAACAATCCAATTAGGCGTTGTCCACACTTATGCGTTTTTCACGATGCGTTTTTTAATTTGCTTATTGTTCACACTGGTACGATCGAAAACGCAGCTTTTTTGTAATCCTTTGTTCTCGCCGTCCACACTAATACGATAAGGAGACCGTTTTCAAACGTCTCTGCTCATCACCGCCTGTTTTGAAATGTACGTGTTTTCAAGGAAAGTGATAAGTGTTTTGGATCTCATCACTGTGGACGATAGACGAAAATGCAACATTTTGGACGGGGCCTTGGTACTACACATAAAACCTAGTATAAAGAAAGAGAAAGGCCTCTATGGAGAGGAGACTCAGACTCAGACAATATATGGTCACACTAAATTTCTCTCTATTCCACAAAGAAGTCCTGAAATATAACGTTTTCGACTTTCTTCAAACTTAATCATTTGTGTTACATTCTGGTTTATTGTAACGTGTCTTAAGTAATCGACCCTTTTGGTTCGTTCGAGTGTCCCCTTTTAGGCCAAGTGATGTTACCCTTTCAAGAGAACTATTTCTCTCAAACTAAAAAAAATCCACGTGGAAATGAATGAATAATTTTCAGATAGATAATTTAAGAGAAATTTTCCAGAGCACACAGGCTAGCACATCACATGATCTGAAATAAGCAATGAATATATGAAGGTCTATATTTGCCTAATTTTGCAAACTTCTTTACTGAGATTGTCCCCAACTTTACGACTATTTTGTGTCATGTCTGGTCCCATTTAGCTCTTTTATGCTATTACTGGGTACATGATCAGAAGTTCCAGTGAATAATTGCTTACTCTGGTAAACATTCTGCTACTTGGTGAAGAATCCATGTTGGTACCAGACCAAAATCCAGCCACTTGAGCCCAGATAACTGACGCAACACGTTTCCAATTGTTGACCACGAATCAGCAAGGTTCTTGCCATGTACAAGGCCCCGTAAGTCCTACATTACAAAGAACAAATCAGAGTTCCTGGACAATCCCTTACAGCAACTTGTCATTGTTTTAAAAATATCCTGTTCTTTCTAGTTCAACTCACTTGCTTAACTTTTACGTTAAATTAAAAGAATTGAGTCACGGATTTTAGCCAAATTTAGACACAAGAAAATGGCCACTAAATTGAGTGGAATGTAAAAATAACCACATAAAACAGTGAAAGAACATTTCAATAACACTCCAAATACAAAAGAAGGTATGGATGGACAAAAATTGAAGAGCATTAAAACTGATTGCGAAATGGCTTTTTGAAATACTGTTGACTGAAAAGTTTTCAAAGTTAATCTCGTTTGTTTGTAAGTTTTAATTTCAACGCATTTTGTTTGAAATAAAGCTATGGTTTTGTCATTTAGCCCATAGAAGTAATTTATTTGCTAAAATTAACTTCCATAGTTAGTACATGGCAAAACGTAATAAAATAGACAAAACTCAGCTATAACAAAGTCAGATGAAAGAATACAGTAGCACTTATGTACCAGAATACTTGGAACTAACATGGATCAAGCGACAAAGGTCAAATACTGTCTCGTAATTGTTTTACACTGGCCAAGATGTCTAACTTTCCAGGAGTACTTTGCTTTGTGTTCTTCGCGGCGATTTCTTGTTGTGCTAAACTTAATCTCTGTTTACGTCTCATTAGTCCTGTAGTTACCAGTGCTCTTCGGTTGCTCGATAATCGTAAAATTGCTTATTGCTTGCCAACATCAAGCGATGATGTCATACTGACGTACGTCACTGCTTAAAAATCAATATTAACAAAACATACCAGTCTCTGAGTAGAGAACTGTACCATCCACCTGGCTGCCATGTCCCAGTTCTTCACTTGCAGACCATGCAGTGACACTCTTCTCCACTGTGAAAGATATAGAGGATATTACATGGTTGGCGGATATGAATTTCGTGTCACGTTCTCACGGTGGCGCGGCGGGGGATATTGATTGACCGGAGATCTCTCTTATTCTGTTTATTAAACATAACGGTCGCGTCCGACCATCCGTTCGGATATGTTGTCCGAGGTCGCACAAATGTTCCGACATTTTCCGAACTTTTCCGTCGTTCCGGTCGGGAGTCCGAGGAGTCTATATCGATTTTCTTTTCTCAAGCATTGAAACAGGGCAACGTGCAGAAAAGTTCGAATCGATTCTTCACTGTGAAAATAACATGTTATTTTCTGGAAAGATTTCCTGGTATTTCACTGATGTTTATATAATAAAAGGTTTTAAAACGTCCAAATTTCAATAATGAAACATTAATATACAAAGTCAAGCAAACTAGCATTAAAACAATGCAGGTGTCAGCTTTTGTGTTAAAATTGTTTGCAATCACGATAAAAACTAACAACTGTTACAGATCAGCTTAACTCTAAATTGAAACAAACAAACAAACAAAACATGTGCATAAAGATAAGTGCTGTCGTCAAGCCATATTGAAAAAGTTTCTTACCAGGGTGGGCTGTGATGATACTTGATTCCACATACTACAAACACAGCTTGCACTACAGTTAACGAAAACAAAACATAAAGTTATGTGTTTGGTATAAGGCAATCCATAAGCTAATATTGCATTACTCAATTAATGGCCAGTTTTCACTGGTGATTTGGATCCATACATACATGTAACTCAAAGGGTTTGACTTAAGGTGGGAAATGAAATGATTGTCACCTGAGGAAATTGACCCCTTGAACAAGTGCCCCCCCTCCCCCCCCCCTGCAAGCCTTCTCTAACTTTAGAAACAACCAGTGTATGTGGCATTACACCTGGTATATTGCCATTAAGATGTAACTGTCTTAAAAATAATCTTGTCTGTATAAATGGGCTAAGTAGCCCACACTTTCAGCTCCTACCTAAGGTTTTCATCTGCCTTCTGGATGGGACAGTTGTCCAAAGCTTACCTTCATAATCAGGAAAATGCGACTTTTTTGTGACTTTAGCATTGTTAAATATATCCTTTGTAAAAACAATGAGTGACAGGTTTGTCAAGAAGTTTTATGTACGGCTCGAGATCATGCAGTTTGTTGTTTTAAGTTTGTCTTCACCCTGGGTTTTTCATGTAGTTAAATAAATCAAAAATAAGCTTTATTAGAACTGTTCCTACTGCATCACCACAACATTCCCAACAGCTTGTTAGACTGATGTCTCAACAACTCACGGGAAACCATTAATTCAGTACACTTGTGGTAACTAAGCGGTGTGAATTGATCACTTTTAGAGGCAAATTACACCGTATGATTTTGCCTACTATTATCGCATGGATGTGACACGCTCACGCCATGACTACAACACACAACGTGTCATGTAAATCAATCTACTACATACTCCCGACAGACGGGCGTGTGTAAATGGTCCTAGTCATGTGACAGGCCTGTCGTAAGCTTGTCGCATGTGACAATTGGCCCATCCAGACTACTCTTTCTGGTTGTGTTTCTTACCTGCACAGATCAATGAGGGGAAGATAAGACAAGATATGAAGAAGGCAATCAAATGACAGCTTCAGAACAGGACATACATCTGATAGTTTAATTTTGACTTTTAAAGCATTTGGATTTGCTTCAAGCAAGCAGTGCTGCAAATTAACCAAAAAAAATATAAATCAGTGGATGTGTTAGAAAGACATTACGGTATGTCAAATGAACCAGGAACCATCTCAATCTAAGCAAAAAATGTTACTTCTAAGCAATAAATTGCCAATAAATTTTCTTCTAGACAATACTACATCTACTAACATTTCCTGGGAAAAATCCTGGGAATCTCACAACCTCTGTTCTTTCAATTTCTGACAACACCAGAAGATTTTCTCCCAAGACTTTTAAGAAGTCCAGAAGAGTTTTCAGATTATGTTTGAAATTGGCCAAAAGACAACCTCAATCCCAAGGCTTTGCTCTTCAAAAGTGGAAGTACAGAAAATAAAATTCTTTTCTTTGAGTAGAATATTAAGTTTACACTTTCCTAAAATGGTATAGATGTATTTTGCGAACCAGTATACATGAAAAATTGTGATTTTATCACACTTTGACCTCTAGAGTTGATACTCGTATAATGTGTTATGGCAGGTGTGTGATACAGACCTTATGCTCCTGAAGTTATTAGTTGTCAGTTATGTTAGCACACTAACAAATTAAGTAGATTACAAATGAGTGCAATCTAAATAAAGGGATGTAACTCACTGTACAAATGTAGCAGTCTTTATACTTCTTGATGTCAGTTGGTGACAGAAACACACATTCTGGGTGAAAGAAGGACTTGCAAATGGTGCATTGTAGTGACGGCCTGGCATTATTACGATTTGGACAATATCTTGTACATATTACCACTGTAGACCACCTAGATTAGAAATAAAGTTACCGTAGTATATAAATAATTTAACCCAGGTGTAGTACCATCTGGAACCAACTGAGGTTCCAAGAAAATTAATATATGTTTAGGTGGCAAGAGAGTACATGCTGCTAAAAACACACAAAGTTTTGAAAAAAGCTACACACATACGTATGTACTGCACTGGGTCTTGCCAAGTGGAGGGGGACAGGGGTGTCTGAACCTCTCGCCTCCTGTGCTTTTTACTCCCACTTATATTTTACTCCCGCCTCCCGCCCATTTACGTAGCCGTTCTCTCCTCATTTGTCCCATATCTATTGCGAAATTTAACGAAATGTTGTGAATTCTTACTCATTTTCTCTTACTGCTCATCCGTTCCCCGGCAAATTATACCCTGTTTTAGACCAAAACTCCCTGGTTTCTATACCCTATCCCAGACTAAACTGCTTGAAAACCATACCCCCCCCCCCCCCCACCCCAAATTTCTAAGTAATTATTTTATTTGTGGGTATTTCAAGCACATTTGAGCCAATCACTCTAATTTGGGCATCATTGGAAAGATCTTTTCCTCCTGCAGAGATTGAGTATAAGTGATGCCTTTTTGAGTTATTTTTTCAAAAATAGCTCTTTAGTCGTCGTGTCCTTGTAATCAGTCAGTGGGTCAGTGAAGTATGTGTGTTTGTCACACCAATCAGATTTCAGGTACTATCAGAACCAATAAAATTACAGTTTATAAAGGGGAAGCAATCTGACGTAGTCAGCAATTTCGTTCGAAGTTTTTAGATTAGAAAGAGGCGGAATCGGTGAGTTGTGATTTAACCCTGGATTAAAAACGTTTTTCGTAACGCCCGCCTGCTTTACAACGCACACGCCGTGAGCAAAAGGCCCAACACTAACTTGTTATTCGTCTTATTCGAGCGTACGTTTGGAGAGGCTAGCTTTCCATTTGCACAAAGCAGATTTGAAGAATAATGTGGTCATTACTTTTGCCATCCGCTTTGCGAAGTTCGTTGGGAAATTGGAAAGTTTGTTATGAAGTTGCCAAATAGGTTGCGAGTTTTTGAATCAAATTGTGCGCTTCGATACAAAGTTCCCAACTTCGGCCCGAAATTAATAAAACCTTCTATAATTATGTTATCAAAAAGGGCTTTGCTACGCTAAACTGTTGAAAACAAATGTCATAAAATTAAAATAAAAATCTTTTATGTTCAGCGAGCCGTAAACATGTTGTCTCGAACAAATTTATAGTCTGTCGCGTCGCGTCGGCTTCGATTAAAATCAATAAACCATCCAGTTTCATCCGGTTTACAAACACAGAAGACTTGAAATTGAAGACAGTGAAGATTATGTCTCACAGAAATCGTTAAATATGTGTTTTCATACAAAAAAGTTAAAATTTGACCAAATTTCTACCTGCATAAAATTTATTTATCGCCAAATCACTTGCGTGATCGCTGATGCGAAACGTTGTCTTGCACTTCAAGCCACTTCAACTTTCCTTGACAAGCTCTAAAATCTTCGAGTTCAGAAATCGCCATGACTTTCGAGCAACATGTCTTGTTTCTCCTCAACAACCAAAACTTCGAAAGTTCAGTCGGGCCGAAGTTGGGAACTTATCGAAGTTCGCAATTTGATTCGCAAACTCGTAACGTAATTGGCAACTTCATAACAAAGTTTCCAATTTCCCAACAAACTTCGCAAAGCGGGCGGCCAAAGTAAACTGAAATCAACTGTAAAACATCTCGTTCAAACATTTAATGAACCGGTACAAGTATTAACTTTGCTGTTAAAAGCAACTACGATCGAGAGTAAAAACAGAATAAGAGCGTGCCATTCCGTGACAATTCGATAACTCAATTAGGTTGCGAATGAACGAAAATCTTTGTCGAACAGTTCTGACAGAAAACAAATACTCCAGGTGTACTGCGCTTTAAAGAACTTTCCCGAAGAAAGTGGTTTTTGATTTGATGCGTTTATTACTTCGTTTATTATAGTACTTTTCGTTAAATGTCTATATGGAATCGTGGCTTTTTCGAGAAAAACAAGGGTATCGTGTTACGTTCGTTTTTAAAAAACAGAGGTCTCGTGTTACAAAAGTGAGAAAAACAACAATATCATGTTTCAGTGTTTGGCAAAAAGCCAAAAGTATTCCGTAACAAACAAAAGTAACACGTTACGGTTAACAGAATAAGAACGTGCTATTTTGTGACATTTTGATAATTGAATTAGTTTTTGTTTTTCAATTAAATGATGAAAATTTACATATTGAATAAAACAGTTCTGATGTATCAAAATGCACGTAAAAGTTATTTTGTTTGCAAGCAAATTTTGTGCAAAAAGTGACTTCGTGGGCCGCCATACACAAATAGCTCAACCCATGGCATAAACCATCCCAACAGGACAATCACCCAGTTTCACCCCAAGCCACCCCATAAATTGAAAAAATAACTCCTGCACGCTTAGCGTGCCTATGTTTTATCAAAGATGATGACGTCAGAATTGAAAGAAAGAGCAACGTTTGTCACGGCCGGTTTTGGCCAGCACGGAAGCCAATGGGTAAATACTACCAGCTTGAAAAAAAAGAAAAGAAAGCAAATTGAAATACTCATTTGATCATAGACCTAAAACAACAAAAAAATAAAACAAATTAATTATAAATGCCCACAGCTTACTTAGATTTTCTCCAAGGTTCCTGTGTGGGTGTGACTGACATGGTCCGTGATATCTGAAATTTAAATTGACAGGTGTTAAAAACTCTCCACAGCCTCAATTAAATGCACACAAGTAAACATTTATTATTAAAAGTACAGCTTGGTTTGATGACCATAGTTCTTAAAACCAACAAACCAATAGCTAGACTCTCTAAATATTATTTAATATGTATGTTGTACCTCTCTGTCGCCTCCTCCAACCAGAACATGATTGTCAAAAGAAAACCAATCTGGAGACAAATAACTGATCTGCTCTGCATTCACTGGTGAAAACAAAAGTTGAAGAAAGTGCATTCCCTTTGTCAGCAAGAAATCTGCCTTCTTATAAAAAAAAGTGTACATGCAAAGTAACTTGTGTTGTCATACAGTCGAAGCTCTCGTAAGCGGACACCCTCGGGACGCGAAAAAAGTGTCCGTAACTGGAGCTGGCCGCTTACGAGAATGGTTCTCGTAAGCGGCCACTAGAGGTGAAGGGGATAGTAGCCGCTTACAGGAGCTTGCCCAGCTAACAAGTGGTGTTTCAGATGTAACCGGACGTGGATGACGACAAAACAAACACTGAAATATGGTTCTGAAATTACTTTAAAATCATTGTGACGAATGGCGATGTAAAGTTAATAAGAAAAAACGAGATACAGAGGTTGTTTATAGGATTTTCTTTTGGGTGTCCGCTTACGGGAGCTTAATCTCTTAATCTCTCTCTTAATCGCAATCTCTGAAAGTGTCCGCGGCCGCTTACGGGAATGTCCGCTTACGAGAATGTAAAAATACAGAGTTTGTATGGGTGTTAACAACAAATTCGCTCTCATATTTACAAATAAAGACAACACAACACTGGCAGTAAATGGGACTATGGACACTGGGTGCTCCCTGGGATAGCAACAAGCGAGGGTGGTAGCAACACACCCTGAGAAGCGTAATTGGGTGGTTAGCGAACAGCACCCTGCAAACTAAGTGGGGCGGTTAGCGGACACAAACCCCAAAGCACAAACTTGGGCGGTTAGCGGACACACCCAGATAAAGTGAATAGCGACAGCAACCCTTGGGCGGTTCGCGGGCACGCCCAGTGAATGAATGGGGTGGTTAGCGAACTCACCCAGAGAATGAAGCCCCCCGACCCAGCTAGGTAGCTAAAGATAAGGTGGGCTAAGGGACCCACCCAACCTGCCACGGGCGATGGCTAAGTGGAAGGTGTGCACCCAGGCCAGTAGTCCAAGTTTATTGTAAAGGGAGGGTAGGGATGGGAAAAGCAAACTTACGAGTAACAGTAGATAGCGTGTGTTGCGTGCTAGTAGAAACAAAGACTGGTATATAAAAGCACATGCACGCACGCATTGTTCACTTGAGACCTGATATGCTACGGATGGCCAAAACTGATAATGGAATCAACGATTGACATAAGCACTAATTAATGGAGTTAACAGCATTAACAGCTCCATTAATAGCATTAATGGAGCTGATAGCATCCACTGTTTATATAGCAAGTTCGCCGGAATGTTTATAATACAATACATCAATTAAAATAACTCTGTGGCCAAGGCATATTTACTGAATAATGCTACGCTCTTGTAGTTAACTGTACTTTACGAGTAAAGTGTACATTAAAACGGGGTTTCAAACAAGGCGGCCGTAAGTAGAGCTGTCCGCTTACGAGTGTCTGTTAAGAGAGCTTCGACTGTATTTAGTTTCTATACTGTCTTATTTCAATAACCATAATAATTATTGTCTTTAGAAGGAGAGCAATCTGACAATCCACCATCACTTTCCTTCAAATTGTAAATCTACATAATTACTTGCAAACATTTTGTGGTGTGTTTTTACTGCAATGTACTGTAGAGATTTGTTTTTTGATGTTGATTTTTCAAGATGTTTCCTATCACTGTTTGTTTATATGAAGATAACACTTCATAACGTTATGCTTTGTTTCTAAAAATGGGATCCACAAATCTGAATTTCAAGACTGGCAGAGACTGGAATCCGGGCTGAAATTCTCAGCCGATCTGTGGTCCACATCATTTTTGAAAATCTGCTTATAAGTTATCGCAAAAAAAACCATCAATCCACAAAGCTATATTCACCCCCTCCTTTAGGATTCCCCAAAAAGCATTCAGTTTTGAGGAAAGAGATAATTAACCACTACTCAGTTGAATGTACGATAACAAA
The DNA here is from genome assembly GCF_052425735.1 of Oculina patagonica. Classification (NCBI taxonomy): domain Eukaryota; kingdom Metazoa; phylum Cnidaria; class Anthozoa; order Scleractinia; family Oculinidae; genus Oculina; species Oculina patagonica. The sequence goes on along the minus strand of NC_135770.1, from coordinate 13,127,300 downwards.
TGCCTCCAATAAGCTGATACCAGCACACCGAGCTCAGGACATTCCTTTATTTTCACCTTACTAATTAGCAGACGCCACTCATTTACGCTTTCCTCAAGCTCAACATTAGTAGATAATTTACACCTTAAGTAGATGTTACAGTAAATTTTTCTAACTAGTTGATTTTTTTAACTAGGTAACTAGGGTTAGGGTATGGGTTGGAGCCCAACATTTCCTATGTGGAAAAGTGGATAAGAAGTTGGACAGCAAATCCACTGAGGTTGAGAGCTCAAATCCAGTGGTACAGATTAGTAAAAAGAAAACAAAAGTTAGATGATAGTACTTAGACGAGAGGGATAATAGCAGATACTGTAGTAGGGGAGGGTTAATAAGGATGGTGGAGGGGGGTTATGAGACATCAAGGGAGGGGAGGTGTTTTACTTTTTTACTTATTAACCTGGTATAAAAAAAACTACGGTAGTTAAAAAATAACCAGTTAAAATAAAAAATTAACTGAGATCAAAAATTAACTACAACATAGACATTGAAACATCGTGGTGTCCACTTATGGGAGGCGAAACATGCTAAACAGTGTGCATACTTGAACCGGCCAGTTAATTTGATTGTTTAGCTAAGGAAGTCAATAGGGCTATATAAATTAATATCTGGTGATTTTTTTAAAAATAGATCAGCAATCTTTCTAAGATATATACTTACAGTATTTTTCTACATCAGCTCGACAGTTCTACAAAAAGAAAATTGTTGAGAGAATGCTATTAGCTGGATTTATTTCACACAGCCAAGTCTAAACTCTGAATTGAAATAAAACAAACTCTCATTAAACTATACCTTTGTTCTCTCCCTCCAATTTCCCTTGTTCAACATTAAAAATTATAACCCCTATGAGGTTTACTTACATAGCTTTCATCAACTAACTGTATTTGAGGTAAAAGGTAAAGTCTGCATACTAGCCTCGTAGTAGCCCATCAGGCCAGAGCTTATCCTGGTTTCCTTAGCATGAAGGAACTAAGAGTATTTCTACTCCCCCTGGATGGGATGCTAGCCCATAGCAAGATTACCCCCCAGCATTAAATTTGCTGGTACCTATTTATACACCTGGGGAAAGAGAGGCACTATGAGAGTAAAGTGTCTTGCCCAAGAACACAATGCAATGCTCCAGCCAAGGCTCGAACCCGGACAACTCTAACTGTAAGTGAAACAAGAGCTCTTAGAGCTCAAAACTGCGCTGGTCACGTGACCACTCTAGGGGAGCAATGTGGGGGGAACGAAAAATGCACCCCCCCCCCCCTTTATCCCCTTTACCTGCGTCAAAAAATGATGCGACTGACAAACAAAATGGTAAGAAAACACATTGTGTGACATTCCATGGTTGACTAGTTCCATACGCAATTTAGTATTTTTCTTATATGCTAATGCTGGCCAAATTTAATTCCCACGATCCTGATCCGTGAAACCAAAAAGTGTTTTAAATCAGCATCCAGTGTTGTATTGAATTCCCGTTTAAAGATTCAATAACTCGCTCCGAATATTGGAGCAAATAATTAAATCAAATTTGAGATGAACACAAGAGCTGCTTTTAGCTGAATGGGAATTCCCGGGGGAATTAATTTACCAATGACGTAAATCTTGCGAGTCAGGGCATGTTTGTCTCAGTGGTTTTCCTTCAAATTTCAGAAATGCTCTAAATGACACAGCACCAAAAATACATAGCGCTAAAAAGTCGAACATTTCACACTTAACATGCTAATTATAACTTTTACCCGCTCAAACATATTTTTCTTTCACACTACATCTCCTACGTAAAGACCAGATGATTCGCAAAATTGTCAAAGTGAGAGTTGTCAAGTCAGCTAGCACATTCTTTGACAACAACGTAATGGTACTGGGAATTTCCCTTGCCTACCGAATGACGTAAGCGGTACAAGTCAGGGCATGTTTGTGAAGGGAATTTTTCTTCATATCTCCAAAATGCTTTCAATGACACAGCCAAAAAAATAGATAACGCTTAAAAGAGAAATACTTCGCAATAAATTTGTTTAGTGAAGACCAAAGGATTTGCAATGATTTGAAAAGTAGGCGATTAATAGCTTTAAAACATTACGTGACTCGATGTCTAGTCAATCGAAAGTGAAACTTGTCATGTCAGCACAATCTTTGACACCAATGTAATGGTATTTAGTTACAGATTTTAGCCCGCTAAAATATATTTTTCTTTCAAAGCATGAAAATTTAGTATTCTCTTTGAGTCAAACGCTTCAAACTAGAACATTCCACGCTAAACTTGCTAAGTAAAGACCAAAGCGTTAGAAAATTTCCCCTTAGTAGGTGATTTCTAGCTTTTAAACATTGCGTGACGCGTGACTGGCCGAGCGGGCCTGCGGTGGCATCAGTCTGGTCACTGAGAAAAAACAAGAGCTCTTAGAGCGTACAACTGCGCTGGTTTTGTTAGCACTTTAGGGGAGCCATGTGGGGGGAACACAAAAAATGCACCCCCCCCCCCCCTTATCCCCTTTACCTGCGTCGAACAATGTTGCGACTGACAAACAAGATGGTAGGAAAACACCTTGCGTGACATTTCATGGTTGACTGGTTCCATCCGAAATTAAATATTTTTCTTATATGCTAATGCTGGCCAAATTTAATTCCCACGATCCTGATCCGTGAAACAAAAAAATCTTTTAAATCAGCATCCAGTGTTGTCTTGAATTACCGTTTAAAGATTTAATAACCAGCTCCGAAAATGGAATATTGGAGCAAATAATTAAATCAAATTTGAGAACAACACTAGACCTATTCTCACTGCATACTTAATTAGCGCATCGCGGAATTCGATGTTTTATCTCTGGAATTCCTTCGTGCCTTCATGCCTCGGGGCGGGCATGATGCTTTGCGCTCTTTTCCTTTAAATTCCTGGTTTTTGCCTCAATCGTGGTCAGTTTGCCGGCGTTCCCGTGTGGGAAGTTTTTTGTCGCCCCACCCTCCTCCCCTGGTGCCGGTTGACAGAGCTTCTCCCTTTTTACGCTCGCTGCAAACCTTTGCTGCCACAGTAGTCGCAGACTCCTCCCATAACTTAGTCTACCACGATGTGGTAATGAGGTTTGCAGTGAGGATAAATTACTGTGTTTTGCTGAATGGGAATTCCCCGTGGAATTAATTGAGCAATGACGTAACCCTTGCAAGTCAGGGCATGTTTGTCTCAGTGGTTTTCCATCAGATTTCAGAAATCCTATAGATGACACAGCTCCAAAAATAAATAACGCTAAAAGTCGAACATTTCACACTTAACATGCTAAGTTTAGACCAGAGGATTTGTTTAGTTTCCGTTTGTAGCAGATTTAAAGCTTTCAGAGCATTGCGTGATTCTTGCCGATCAGTGCCTTGTGAAAGTAAAAATTTGCTAACGCCAGCACATTCCAGGACACAGACGTAATGTAAATAAATGTAAATTCTTGCCCACTAAAGCGAATTTTTCTTTTAAAGCATCAAATTTTAGTATTTTCTTTGATTCAAACGCTTCAAAATACTTCACACTGAATTTTTTAAGTAAAGACTAAAGGATTTGCAAAGATAAGGAAGGTAGCTAATAATAGCTATGAAAAATTACGTGACTCGATGTCCAGCCGATCAAAAGTGAAACTTGTCATATCAGCACATTCTTTTACACCAACGTATTTGTAGTTATTCACAGATTCCGTCCCGCTAAATTATATTTCTCTTTGAAAGCGTGGAAATTTATCATTTTCCATGAGTCAAACGCTTCAAAATCGAATAATTCACACTTAACAGTCTTTGCAAAGACAAAAAAGGAGAAAAAGATCAGAGGATACGCAAAGTTGTCAAAGTGAGGGTTGTCATGTCAGCTGGCACATTATTTGACAACAACGTAACGGTATTGGGAATTTCCCTAGCCTACCCAATGACGTAAGCGTTACAAGTCAGGGCATTTTTGTGAAGGGAATTTTTCTTCCTATCTCTAAAATCCTGTCAATGGTACAGCCAAAAAATAGATTACACTTAAGAGAGAAATACTTCACAATATATTTGTTATTAAGTAAAGACCAAAGGATTCCCTATACATTACGTGACTCGATGTCTAGCCGATAGAAAGTGAAACTTGTCATGTCAGCACATTCTTTAACATCAACGTAATGGTATTTATTCACAGATTCTGGCCCGCTGAAATATATTTTTCTTTCGAGGCATGAAAATTTAGAATTTTGTTTGAATAAAACGCTTCAAAATCGGACATCTCACGCTAAACAATTGCTTATTAAGACCAAAGCATTTGAAAATTTCCCATTAGTAAGTGTTTTCTAGCTTTTAAACCTTGCATGACCCCAACCTGGCCGAGCGGGGGCATCAGTCTGGTCACTGAGAAAAAAAAAAAAAAAAAAGGACGTGCAGAGCAAGAACTGCGCAGCGCAGTTAAAAAAACCAAGTGCAGAACATGAACTGCGTGTGCAGTTAAAAAGTCTGTGTTGAAGCCCAATTTGGCCGATAAGGGATTCCCAAGTCGCTGTCCAGTGTCGCTATTTTATTGGTCATTCTACGCCTTTTTGTTACTTGTCTGAGTTAGGAGAGAAAGATTATTGTTTGTCACAATTTCATTTAAGGTGCTGCCACTACTTTTTGGGCCATGCCACCTGTTGGAATTTACCCTCTGGCAGGGCCTCAAAAAGGCCAGAGCTTGTCCCCGGTTTCTGTTGCATTAAGGGACTAGGGGTATTTCTACTCCCTCCTCGATAAGATGCTAGTCCATTGCAGGGTTACCCCCCCCCCCCCCCACATTAAATTTTTCAGCACCCATTTATACACCTGGATTAGGAGAGGCACTGAGACAAAAGTGCCTTGCCCAAGTAAAAAATGCAGGGCTCGAACCTGGGCCGCCTGATCTAGAGTTCAGCATGCTAACCATTAGGCCACCTCGGCTCCCAAACTGAATTGTATAGAAATGTAAACAAAAACAAAAAATACCAGTTTCTTTCCACAGGGTGTTATATAAATGACATCGCTGTTTCTGCCAGATCCTATGTGCCTATAAATAATCTCCCTCTGCCATCCTAATGAGGAAAGAGGATGGTTTTAGGGATTTTACAGTTTAATAGTTACTGATTAGTCATAAATTTATATCACCTGTAAAATACTATTGCGTGCTACTGTGAAATGCCCAGATCAAAACCTACTCTCCTACACTTTAAGCTGTCATGCCCCCCCCCCCCACCAGCCTTCCTTCATGATTTAGACCCTCATCAGTTAAAAATAACCAACAATGCAATTTAATCCAATTCAATTAACCAATCCTGGTCGACCTGACCTGACTGACTGCGAGCTTACCATAATCAAAAGGTTTCTGCATCTGTGGAATATTGAGTAACACAGGACTGTCATCTCCTGCTCAAAATATAAAATAAAATATTGTGATGAACTTTAACTTAATACATTTATAAGCCTGCACTTTCTGAGACATTTAATTGCCTATTTTCCTCTACCATGATTACATTAATAACTGATCAAAAATTAAGCAATTTATGGTATATGCAGTCGTGTACTTACAACTGGTGTGGGCATTCCATTTTATACCCCACACTCCCCCCCCCCCCCCCCCAACACACACACACACACACACACACACCTAGCTGATGAGGAAAGTCGAAAAAAAGATCAATGTGCTGATATGATGCCTCCCTCAGAAAAAAATTCTTTACCCCATCAGAAAAAAGCCAACCTTTCCCTAACCCCTTCAGAAATATTTAAAAGATCAACTAAGAGCTACCCTCTCAGAAATGACTCTCAAAAACCCTTCAGAAAAATCTGTCAACAGGGAAGGGGGTGGATATAAAATAGAATGGCCCTGTCTTATAGTGTTATTGCCTGGGAAAAGTAGTTGGAAGCATGCTCAGGGGTTTGAGTAAAAAATGATTTTAATTCAATGCAAATATTACCAGCTGCCCATCACATAAACCACCTGGTCGATCTTAATTTCAAGATGACAGGCTAAGGTACATAATCACACTCTTATACAAGGAGATGTGAAAAGAGTACCCTTCCTGCTGTGTTGATTATTATTGACGTTCACAAATAACAACACACTAAACGTTACAGTAGGCGAGAAGATCAGCAGCTTTTTAATGAGTCATTGATTTGAAATAGCGTGTTCAAACATGAAGTGCAAAATCTAACAAGTTTTATTATTGTTTGCAATATTTTCACTTAGATAGTCTCTACAATCAAGTACAGTTAGCTTATGACTTGAGTCAGTTTACGACTCACTGTGACACAATCACTTCAAAAGCTCATATTCTATAAAACAAATTGTCAAGCTTTGATCACGAACTCACATTAGATTAAAATATGCAAGATGGTTCGTGATCGTATAAATCCTTACGTGGCGGTAAAATCAAGAAAAATTAAAAACAGTTCGATTCACGTTATAACCACTTACCAAAATGATCGTGTGGAATTACTTGACACTGCGAATTCGGTCTTTTTTTGGCCATTTCTTGCCGTCACAATTTCTTCATTCCAATGCAGTTCTATTTGTCGTTCGGCAAGCTTGTTGTTTATGAAAGCTATTATCCTTATTGGCGGGAAAAGGAATTTGGCCTGGTTACCTCGCAAAACCAAAATGGCTGACTGCAGCTGGAATTCCGATGAAGAAAACTTCGATGATTTAGAAGACGAAGAAGAAGGTAACAATTGGGCTGAAATATTCAGTGCACCAGAAAACGAACTGCAAAGCTTTCGGTGCCATAAAGATGACAACACTTTATCGGAAGAGCGTCTAAAAATGGAAGAGAATTCAACCAGCGGGAACTTCAAACAGACCAAGGAAGACGTTGAGAAAAACGATCCCAAGTCAGTAGATAGCAGCAAAAAAACTCTGACCAGAATGGAGCTAAATGATCACAAAGCAGGCATGGTAGGTTTAGATAAAGAAAAAATCAACCAAATCATATTTGAAGCGAGCAAGGGTTCCAGGTACTTCGAAAATGAATTGAAGAAAGAGAAGCAAGTCGCTGAGCGGATCGCTAAACAGACTGCCTGCTTTGAAAAGCTCACTCACCAACAAAGACGAGAAGCTTTAGAAACCACCAACTCAATAGTGAAAGAATTGGAACAGACTCGAGATTTAAGTCGTACCTTCGTTCATATCGACATGGATGCCTTTTATGCTGCAGTCGAAATCTTGGACAATCCTGAATTGCGTGACAAACCCATGGCAGTTGGTAGTAACGCAATGCTGTCAACATCAAACTACCCGGCCAGGCGTTACGGAGTAAGAGCAGCTATGCCAGGCTTTATAGCTAAGAAGTTATGTCCTGAATTGATCATCGTGCCAACACACTTTGACAAATACAAGGAATATAGCCGTCAAGTTCAAGAGATCTTGGCGGAGTATGATCCTAATTTTGCAATGGCAAGCTTAGATGAGGCCTATTTAGATCTAACAGAGCACCTTAAAGAGAGGCAGGAAAATAAGGAGAAGAAAAGATTTTTCAGATCGAAAAATCAGGATGAGCCAAAGTTAGAAAATGAAAAGGATCAAGACAGCGAACAGACCGAACAGGCAGAAGGGGACTATGTAGAATTTGGCAACGATGCAGAAGAGGCTGTAAGGGAGTTACGTTTTCAGATTAAGCAGAAAACACGTTTAACAGCTAGCGCTGGAATCGCTCCTAATCTCATGCTAGCAAAGGTCTGCTCAGATCGTAACAAGCCTAACGGACAGTTCTTCTTAGAACCAGACCGAGATGTTGTGTTGAAGTTTGTACACAGTCTTCCTATTAGGAAAATTAGCGGCATTGGGCGAGTTAGCGAACAGATGCTGAAAGCCCTTGGAATCGAGACATGTGAAGATTTGTACACAAAACGAGACTTGCTATATCTTCTGCACTCTCCAATCAGCTTCAAGTTCTTAATACAGGTGTCGCTGGGCCTGGGAAACGCTTTCATTGCAGCAGACTCTAAAAGGAAAAGCATTGGAACGGAGACGACATTTTCAGAGATCAGCAAGCCTGATGAGTTATTGGAGATGTGTGATAAACTCTGCCAGTCACTGGCAGAAGATATGAAAGGAAAGAAACTTCAAGGAAAGACTGTTACAATTAAGCTTAAAACTGTGAAATTTGAAGTAAAATCTCGGTCTTTGTCTCCACTCATTCCTGTTTCCACCTATGAGGAAATTTTCTTAGCCGCTAAAGAGCTGCTTAAAAATGAAATAAACGCCTGTTTTCCTGATCCTCTTAGACTGCGGCTTATGGGAGTGCGCTTATCAAATTTTCAAGATACCACCTCAGATTCGTCAAAAGAAGCCAAGCAGAACACGATTACAGGGTTTCTAAAACAAAAACAGAATTTCCCATGCGTTGAGGTCCCCAGTTCTTTTGTACCTACCCAGCAGTTAAGCACAGAGGAAACTCCCTGCCTTGCTACGCCTGGTCAGTACTTTTCAAAAGAAAATGTAAACTTGCCAGAAGCATTTGAAGAAGATTCGTCCGCTGCTCAACATTTCACATCCGATTGTTCTGCTATTTCAAAGAACACATCGCCGTTTTCTGGTCCTGCTGTCGTCTTCAGTTTCTGGTGCTGCAAAAAACTGTGCTGGAACTTTGCAAGACGAGACTGCAAAGCCCTTACCTCTGTTTTGCCCTGTTTGTGGAAAAGACCAAGTATTGAAACCTGGTGGAGACGCTATGATCGAACTTAACAAACACATTGATCTGTGCCTGAATAAGGCGACCATAAAAGAGATTGTGTCAGAGGAGAATTCAGATCGATCGTTAGCTGGCGAGAATGTTGTGTTCCGTTCTGATTGTCGCACTACTGTCGAGGCGGGGAGTTCTCGAGGAAAGAGAAAACGACATTCAGCAACAGAAACAGCCTCAAAGAAAGTGACACTGCATTCATTTTGGTCAAAATGACTGCGACCAAAATGACTGCAGCAGATTAAGTCACCATTTGCCTTTTATATCTTAAAGCTAAAACAGAATTGTGTACCCGAGTATGAACCAAGCCTTTTACTTGATATAACGCAAGCCTGCCTGTGAAAAACTGCTTTTTCGAATTAAAGACATATTTTAGTGCCAGGAAAATCGTTAAGATTGTTATAACTATGGGTTTTGAGGAAAACAAATGTTGTGATAATTATAAAAAAAATCTGTTCTTGTCAGCTCCGTTTTAGCCTTCGACACCACGAGTTACGTATCTATTACCAGTTTTTACAAATAGCGGAAATGCTTGGATAGTGCATAATAGAAACTAAACATGTCTCCATATGTAACAGACAGTCAGGCTGATACTAGTAATGTTTTAAGTGTCTCTCACTGTCAACAGCGTGTTAAAGAATGTCAAAATTCATCTGTCAAAATTAATCTGACTTTAATTATCATGCTGATTATCGTTGAAGTTGTATTCAACGTACCGTCTCTATTTTATAGGTTTGCGATTCAAATGACGAAGGTGGCTTCTGATTTTATAAAGTGACAAGACTTAACCTTTTTTGTTGCAGTATTTCCTGAAGCGGATGAGTTTCCTAAAGTGAGAGTTAAAAGCATGCAATCCTGCTAAATGAAAGTGTAATTCACTGAATACAGTTAATAAACATTGCTTGATGTTATTTCTTGTCTTCTACGGCTTTTTAACGAGACCTGATCGATGTTTGGTTATCAACCCTGCAGCGTTATAATGACTGAACAAGGAAAGACTTTTGTTCTGAACTACATTTACGTCGTTCTAGTTTTTATTGGTTAATCCTTCGTTCTTCAGTACAAAAAACTTTAATCATACTATGATTTCTTTCTATGAGTTCGTCAGTTTGCTGATTCAATCCAGTAGATGTAGACTTCCACTGTGTTTTCGAGCTTTATATAATAGGCCACTATCGGGGGGATAAAAACAGACAATTTCCGCAGCCCAACCTATGACTCGTAAACAGGCCATGCAAATAACACATTTGTACGAGACTTACATACTTGCATACTTTATTTGACCTCGAGTAATAGAATTCCTAATTAATATCACGCCTGTTTTTCAGTCCCGTTTTTTTCCCTTTCTTTTTTCTCTTTTTTCTTGAACAACAACAAAAACAATGGACAAAGACTTTGTCCATTGATGAGTTACCCAATTGGCGTAGAGCTGCTATCTAAAAATGGATTAAAAAGGGTTGACCACTGGCTTTAAAACCTATGATGGGACGTTTCGGTTGCTGTCGTGACTTTCTTCAGCTTAAAAAATGTAAATTATGCTCTCTATTTGACTGAATCCTTTCTTTTCTGTTACCGAGATAGGATGCATTGCAATAAACATCTGCTTTATCATTCCTGCAGTACGGCCCCCGGCGCTGGACAGAGTAGAATTTGCTGCTCCCGCAATTCCAAACCTTACAAGTAAGTACCTTTATATTGTTCTTTTATTACACAGGCAACAATAGTATAAGCTGATACCGTACTTGTCTGCACTGACGCTTTAAACTGACGAAACGTAGAGAAGGGGTGGATTTATTTAGTTAATTCCTTGTATAAAAATACCATACGAATATCTTGAAATAAGTGACGTCAACCCCTAGTATTTTATGCGTATGAATTACGTCACAACATTAAAAGGCCCATTTAGGCGCTCTTCAGTTTAAGAAGTTGAGGTTTTCTAGAGAGTATTAAACTGAAACACGACTGCAAGCAGTTTGAGAGAACAAATTCAAGATACTGTAGACAAGCATTTCCAAGATGGATGTCCCCACAGCCGTTTCAAGCTCTCCAAAACTTTCACGACCATTTCTTTTTCTCTAATTTTCTATTTTCTAATTTTCGACCGTTTCTTTTTCTCTAATTTTCTATTTGCTTTAGAAAATATCCTACCAAGACACTTTTTCTTCATTTCTTGAGAGTTACAGAAACACAGCTTTAAATAAGTCACAGCGCGCACTTTCCTCAGGAAAAAAAAAAAAAAACCACTTTCCCAATATTTTGTTGACTTTTTGTACGATGACGCGGAACTATACTTGATTGTCAAGAAGTGAAAGGTTGGAAACGAGCGCGCCGGAAAATGTTTGTTACAAGTGTAAGTCACGAAAAAATATATTGAAGAACTACGCTTACATGACGAAACTTTTGTCATAAAATAACCCAAAAGATACTGAATAAAGGTCAGAATATTTTTGGACCAACTTGGGTATATACTGAAACTCCGCAGGTTTGCAGAGACTGTTGTGTTCAAGAGTGAGTTCATAAAGAAAATATTATACACCATTATTTAAGAATCAGGCTGTTTAAAAATAATGTATCTCACGGCTTTTACCTGCCGTAAAATAATTACGTAATCAGTATTGAGCATGGTGACAACTTTATTAAAGGCTTTGTATATAGAATATCTTGACGATTTCTTGATTACATCTTTCCCAGAAATACAAAGGAAGTCAAAACTCCAACATTTCTTATCAAATATTTGCTAGAAAGTGGTCAGTTTGCGATTGTTGTGTTCACACCCTTGAGCATGACTTTCTAGAGTCTTATGCAAATGTATGATGCCAATATTTGCATAGATGCACCAATTGTCCAATTTCATGAGCATATCTCAACACACTAAACTTGTTAAAAGAGTTCACTTAACTCTGCCGAATTCCAGCAGCCTTTTGTTGCATCTTGACTTGCTATATCAGGAAACGTTTAGGATATAAATACCCTGATTGACGGTACAGAGTTCGTGGGCTCTCGCTATAAACATTGGTTTCAAGGTTTTTGTTATGTTGATTTATTACCTGATTGACACATTTGGCATCGTTTAACGACAAAAAAATCACCACAGTGATCAATCCAACGCTGGCAAGTGAAAGCGTTTTACAATATTGAGATCTGTCGGTGGTAAGAACCTAAATATAGGTGTGATCGTATAAAAGGAGCTTCAGAGCGACCGCATTTACTGCAATCGACATTTAGAAGTCCAGTTGATTTTTGATCTACAAATTTCGTCCATGGAACGCGCAACCCTTCGTCTGATAGCTCTTGTGATGGTCTATATATTCTACCTCTCGGTGGGTGCTGCCATCTTCTCGTCGATTGAGGGACCTTATGAGATGCGTGTTTTGTCAGACCTGCGAAAGAAACGAGACGAATTCCTTGTGAGGCATCCCTGTGTTACTGACAAGGAATTGGAAGATTTTGTCAAGCATGTCGTGGCAGCTCAAGATATGGGAATACCGCCACTTGGGAATGCAAGCGACAAGAGAAGCTGGGGATTCGGTAGCTCGTTTTTCTTTGCGGGGACTGTCGTAACCACAATAGGTAAGACCAATTACTAATTGCAGGTGACCGGCAGGTCTACTGGAACCCGTATTTACCAGTAATGGGATTAAACAAGTTATTTTCCCTCCTTAAGCCACCCTAAAACTGTCGGTTGAAATTAATCGTGTGAAAGTATTGAGTTTAAGCCTTTCGATCATATTGATTTCGACAAACTTTTTCCTATTACTCTGTTTATTATTATTTCCCAACTAACAGCGATTGCAATTTTAACAATTCAGACTGTAAGAGAACCAAAGATTGACCAAATCTGCCTGCGTCACGAATGTTTGCTGTCTCATCAGAGACCATTACGAATAATTAGCAAAAAGAACCAACAATAAATTCTTTAGCTAAGAACAGATAATTATCAGGAAGGATGCCATCATTTCTCACTCAGTTGAACACCTGTTCGCTAAAACAAGTGTTGGCGCGCAAAAAATCGCAGTTTAAAAATCCTTCATCACCTTTACCGAAATCAGAGATTTTTTAATTTCAAATTTACAAGAGTATTTACAATGCGCAAATTTAGTTTAAGCAATATTTACGTTCGGAGTCATGGTTCCGTTTTTTCTTGCGAAGCATCTCGCATCTGATTACTGGTCATTTCTAGGCATGACTTGAGTAGACTGAAGAACAATCGCAATAAGTTGATCGCGAATAAGCCCAGGGGGAATAAGATCGATTTTCGAACTGCGTTAAGATCATTTACCAGAGATCATTTCAGTGACTACGTTATCACGAAAGCTTTGCTTGAAAGCGGAATAATTCTTCTCTCCACGTAGTTCCGTTGACATTTCGCTATTAAGTGTGGCCTTGTGTTATTAATACGACACATAATGTCGCATCTGTTAACATTGGTAAACACTGGAGCGGTTGAGTTTAATGGGAGAGCGATGCATCTGTGATTCAGCTGCTCGACGACTCCATCTTCTTTACTGAAAAAATATAATTATTCATGTTTCTTTTCAAACAGACTTGTCTGTGCTAGCCGTAGATGAGAAATTTTACTTCTTGTGCAAAATGTTGTTTTGTGTTTCAGTTCAACTGTTTGCTTCCATTCTGCCCCACTCACACGACCTTCCCAAAAAACTTCTCGTGTAACAAAAAAAATGCGTGCAGTCGATTCCGTATTATTGGAAGTATCTTGTTTTAACTTCAAACTGCAATATCGGTTGCATCACTTTTTACTTTAATTATAAAAAGTTATTATTATTTAAATTTCTTTTGCCGCAATATCAACAAATTGTCAATCAGAGGGGGACCTTTTCCCTGGGGAAACTAGGTGTGATACATCGGCTCTTGGAGTACTACTGAACTCTCAGAACTGATATTAAACGAAATATGCAGCAAAAACTAGGGAGAACAAAGAGTTAAAGAATATAATTCACTGTAAGTTCCGTATTCGCATTTCTTCTTTTTTTAATTCTTTTGAAACTTTTCTCGTGCATGTTGGTCTTTTCAGCTCTTAGAGAAAAATTTTCATTTGAAAATATTCACTTGATCAGAATACCGCTTTTAGTTTTGCACAAAGTTTTGATTGTTCTTCCATGCCTGAGTGGTTTAAAATGTCTTTTAAAAGATGTAACGAGGTTTAATAGTCAGGAAATTCAGAAAGGAATCAAACTGGGAAAAACCTTGCGCTGTCAACAACATTGAATGTCGATCTAACATTTTATCCATTTAGCCCAAGTGTTCTATTAACTTGATATTAGCGCAGTGTAGAGGATGACAGGTATCCCAATCTTGTTTCGTAAGCGTCGTTATCTGATATTGGGAAGCAGCATAAGTGTAAAAATTAGCATCGAAAAAACCTGGGGAAGTACGTAACAAACATATTTAGCAGCTAGAAAGTAAGGAAAAGAGATACAGTAAAACGCCGTCCCTTGCTCTTCCTTTGTATATACTTATTTACTTGTGTTTCCTTGGTGTTAAGGCTGTTTTAAAACTATGTCAGCGAGTTTTGGTTTCACAGTTTTCTTGTCTCTATAGTTCCACGCGGCGTTTATGGAAAAGAAATTTTTATTCTTAATTCGATCGCTCAAACTGGTGATTACAGATAACACCGAAAACTGGTTAAACCAAACTACTATTCAGTGGATAGCAACCAGGTTTGCTAAGAACGTAGGGTTACAGATAAAAAGAGAAAACGTCGCCTCCCCGCCCACCCCCATGTAGTAAACTCGCGTTTCATACTGAATGACATCGGAAGAACATTTCTGTGTTTATCATATAGAGATAAATACTGATGATTAACATTTTTTTGTAGGTTACGGAAACATCGCTCCCCTATCCGATGGTGGCAAAGTGTTCTGTATGGTGTTTGCAGTTTTTGGTATCCCCATGACGGCCATCATGTTAACAGCCATAGTGGAACGACTACTTCAGTTAACAGATTTCCTGGAAAAGTTTCTCTGCAGTACTTGTACTGTTCGCGGGGTCCCTCCAGCATACCTACGCTTTCTTCATCTCTCGCTAATCATGTGCGGTGTGGTCATACTTGTGATACTAGTACCCGCCATTTTTTTCATGATGCTCGAAGACTGGAACTATTTCGAAGCGTTGTACTTTCTGTTTTATTTCTCTAACTACCATAGGACTTGGGGATTTTGTGCCCGGTGATGACCCAAAATGGCGGAGAAGCGAATATCGGTCACTGTATAAAGTCTGCTGTGTGTTTTTCTTCATCACTGGACTTACTTTCTTACTTCTGATTCTGGAGCTTTGCGCGAAAGTCCCGGATGACCATCCCGGCATGCTTTTCTCGTGTCATAAGCCATTTCTCCGAGAAGAAGAAACAGAGATTTCATCACCAGAGACTAAACTGCGCCCGCGATACTCTGTGTCGAGCAGGGGAAGCAGCGCATCATCAATTCAAGAAAATGAAAGACCTTCTAGAAACTCTTATGAAAGAATATCCAGCCGGGACAATGGGAATAGATAATATTGGTAATAAAAAACAGATCAGTGGGTATAAAACTAATATTATAATTGTTTTCAAAGAAATTTAATAAAACTGGGTCGGCTACTAACAAAAACATTAATATCAGTACCTCAGCAAAATTTATATTTTTATTATGGGTGACATTTGTTCTGTTATTATTCACACGATATCAAAAGCCATTAAAGGCTGCACTACGGGGAATTGAAAAAGAAAAAATGAAAGATTTAAGGGCGTTCCCAACTTTCGCGCCGAAGAGAGAACAGAAATCATTAATAGTTTTTAATGCAAAAGATTACTATTTTTTGGGAAAAAACAAAGAAAAAGAGTTTTTGGCAAGGAAGAAAGAGAATTAAAACTTAACGTTATAGAGCGTTCACAAAGGCAACATTTCCTTCCATTGGGAACTGAATTCGTTTCTAATGCAAAAATTACTATTTTTGGTAATAGCAATTACTAAAACCTGCCAGTACAGCCGTACAACTTTACAAATTTGGCTCTCGTTGGCTATTTTGAATTTCACGTACGAGGGAATAGAAATTTGACAAGTCTAAGTATTGCACGAATAAAGGGACTGTAAATGTTGAAGTGACCGAGATTCAAAGGCGCTACAGTTGAAGCTCCTTATTTTTTACTATTTTTATGACGTCATGTTTTTTGGGGGAGGGGCCAACAGGCAACGCAATACTGGGAGCTATCTGGTTATAGTTTCACAGTAAACCAAAGAGGAGATTGTTTTATGATAAATTCAGTTCGGTAATTCATGTGGGTTTATTTACCATGGGAGGGACGGAGGAGTTATTTAGCACGAGTGGGAGAGAGGGTCATCAAATTTTTCTTTTGTGTTTAATAAGATTTGACCATAATTTGTACTCAAAGTTATTTACATTCTGGAGGGTGAGACAAACTTAGCTTACATTTTTTTGTAGCGTGTTAAAGAAGATCATTATACTACTTAGTACATTGTAAGTCACGATGATGTGAGACTAGTTGATATTTTGAATGACTACGTAGCTCATTCTTTCAGGGAAATGGAGTTTGAATAAATTGCATGAACTGAGTTGTTTGTTTTGAACATTTCTTTTTTCGTGCCGGTTAAAACTCGTCTTGTAGGAATCAATGAGCCGCTCATCTCAAACTCGGCCCCAGGGACCTTCTTTCCCGACCTCGTCGCTCGAAGACCGAGCAAGGTTTGTTTGCTTTCGTTGGAAGCAGCTTTCTCGGTCAGAAGGTATACCGAAAAAAATGCGCCGTTCTTGACGTTTGGCAACATAGGTACGTATAGCGTGCGAAGAATATTTGTACGAAATAAGTCGTCAGTCCCAAACGGTGATCAGTGAATAGTGACCACTTCAAAGTTATTTAATATGCACATTATAAGGTCACCGGAGAGAGGAGGAGGAGGAGGAGGGGAGGGGGATGTCGTGTTCTAGTATTAAATTCTCCCATCAAGTATAAATAATTTCTAAGGACCAACTCAAGAGAACATGCATCTTAGGAGGCAAACAAACAAGGTAAGGTAACAATAATTGTTCAACCACAGTTCATATATCTCCAAATAAATTTTATTAGTTCCACAATATAACTTCATTCCATCAGTTTTAATAACTAAATAAGATATTAAATAGTAGTCATACTAATAAATAGCTAATAGATCTTTCTTTCATAACAAGGATGACTCTTAAATTTATTTTCAAAATAAATAATTTGTTTGTTAATTTCTTCCATTCTGGGCCTGTTCTTAATTGACTCTTTCAACCTGCCTGCTAGAGATCAAATTCTTACCTTAACAGTGATAACAAGCCTAACAAAGGAGAACTTTTGATCACAAAGTGTTTCTTTTTTCTAAGTAGGTTTAAAAAGTCAAGTGAGTACAGCCCATGACATTATTTTGCAACCAATTTACACGTATATTTTTAACTAGTTTGTTGTAATATTAAGTTTAATTTTCCACCTGAGCTTTACACTCGTGGAACCCTGCCTCACTGTGTTCCACCAACAATCATAGTTTCTGCTCTCCCTCCCCTCCCCAACCTACATTTCCCACGTAATGTAGGTGGGGGGGGTGGGCCAAATCACAATCTCTCCATCTACAATGTCCTAAAAAGATACCTCATTTTAGAGGTGTAGGAAATTAAAGAAGTGATGGAGTTTTCAATATAAATATGCACAAAATCCAAGTTACTGCAGAAATAGTCTCATTAGCCGGCACAACTGAGGACCTTGCAGGTATTTGGTTTCAGGAATAAGCCCTGCAGGCTGCCTGTGAATATTGTGTCTAAACAAGGAAGTTTGCATTATTTTTTGATCATAAACTGTGAAGGAACAACCATCTCTTTAATGTTTTTGATCGATATTAAAATACTCTTCTGAAAAGTTACTGAAACTGAGAAGAAAGCCAAACACAGTCACCAAAAAGAACAAATAAAAAAATAATAAAGTTATTGGAAAGAATGTTAATATAGGTTTGCCAATCAAAAAGGCCATAAAAAGAGACCTTTTCTCCTACTATTATCTGAAAATATAATTTAACCAATGTGCCTGAAAAAAACATTATTATTTTTGGTAGGTTGTAATATTTGACTTTGGGAACAAATCCTGAATAAACTCTAATGTGAGGAAGAGCCAATCTAAAAGAGATGAACCAACAAGCCCTACAGAAGAAAGATTTTCCACAAAGAATATGCACTAAGGGATAAATTAAATCACATCTCAATGAGATAACACACTAGGCAAGTTACGATGGCACTTTTGATGCACTCTGTTAAATAATATTGCCCTCTCTACTAATCATACCATAATGGAATTACACACTTCACTACCGGTAATATTATGTAACAGTTATTGGGGTATTGTGTAAGAATAAGCCTCTGCAATAATTTAAAGTATAAAAATGGTTTAAACAGATCTAAAAATATAAAAGGTTACTCTAAATTTTCGATCGCCTTCTGCGGTCTTCTTCAGAGAATGATGGATTTTGCAAGGTCAAATTCTGCGAACCTTGCAAAATCCATCATCCTCTGAAGAAGACCGCAGAAGGCGATCGAAAATTTAGAGTATCCTTTTATATTTTTAGATCTGTTTAAACCATTTTTATACTTTAAGCTATGACTACAGATCGCTCCAGCAGTTTTACTCTGCAATGTTTTATACTTTTATGTTGTAAACTAGATTTATGCAAAGAAAGGAAAGAAATAATGTAAGATATGTGAAATTCTTACAAGTGATCTATTGACTACTAATCAGGAGTTTAATTTTTACCACACCAATACTATTCCTTTTTTGCAGAAGTTGAAAATGGACTTCAATTTGGGTCAGTAATAATTCTAGCATAGAGAACGGTAATTAAAATTGCACTTCAAAGACCAGTATGAGATTTATAAATTTAATTCAAGTACAGCTGAGACTTAAAAACATGAGTCATTCATAGGTATCTTATTTGTCATAGTTAAGGGTATTTGACTGGGTTTTCAAGTATGGCACACAGTGCAAATGTGTATCCCTGATTGTTCAAGTGAATATCATTATTGGTGAATGTCAGAAGATGAGTGAAATATTTTGATACATGCAACTTTTATGAACAACAAGGATTTAAGAAACACAGTTTCCCAGCATTACCCACAGAAGTCAAGTTTGATCTTTTAAGTTTGGGTGTAAACATACCGTTGATGAAGCCCTCCCTCAAATGAATCAGGCATGTAATTGGAACTCAGTCCCTCTCCCATACACAAAAGCCACTTGAAAAGAGAGAAAAATAAATATTTTGCCTTTAATTCGTAGGCATGTGGGAATTTAATAGTTCATTAATTGTTATTAGATGATAACAACTATATTTGCAGAAACATTTCTTTGTTTGTCCATTATCTGCCAGATAACCAATGTTTAAAAACTGTAGATCCAGAAAATATCCATACCCACCCCACAAAGGGTCATCAGAAATTGCAATGGGGAGAAAGAGGAAAGTATAAAGCTAAACTGTCCAGTAGGGAGGGGGGCAGGTTTCAACCCTCTCCACCCCCCCCCCCCCCCAAAAAAAAAAAACACCTCTGTAGGCGGGAGTATGGACACAATTAGACTGTGAACTACAGTAGGTTTCTAAGTTGGTGAGGCACAAAGCACCAAATCAACTATCAAAGACAATAGAACTGACAGCTAACAGTAAAATTGTTTTTGCATAACCCAGAAGCTGTTCTATTGAACAAAAAATCTCAACAAAGCTGATTTATTGACAGTTTTGTTTAATACCTTTTGGCCATGAATCACTCAAAAATGTAAACGGTTTGAGGACATTCTATTTATCAATTGATGGTGCCTGTTTAGCCAATGGGTTATGCGATTTAAACCTTCAGTATTGTGAGAAGCTGTTTTAGCAGCCCTCCATTTTACTCTTAATAAATAAATAATTGATTTCAAACACACCAGCAATAAGCATAACCGTTTTAAGCAACAACTAGACCTTGAGCTGGCCGTGATTCCCAAAGCTTATTACTCATGTATCATATGCCACTGATCAATAGGGCAATGTGGATTACATATGACCTGACTCCAGTGATCAAACTCTGGTCCATCACCTGCCGCTGTACTTAGTACTACCTGGCCAATCCGTTCATGGCATCCACTTGAATCCTGAACCAGTACAGTGAACATCAGAGTCATGTGGTCCAGTGTCAGCTTTCCTCCCAAATCAAATGTAAAAGTCTGAGCAAACTTGGGATTGACTGTTTTCTTTTTCACACGAGTTTTCTTCTTAGAAACTCTGTGGCTTGCAGAGAATAGTTCTACCTTGACATATGGATCTGGAAAATTAGATCAGCAATGTTTAGTCTTTTGAATTTGAATTTGTATTTGTTGTAAACCTTTGGCAAACTTTTGCAATGAACGTTTCACTAAATCTGCACCTGGGGATGACCCTGCTTAGTTCAGTCACTGATGTACACTAATTGGTGAATGGTCCGTCAAAAAAGAACAAATTTTTAGCCAAATTTGAGGGAGTCTCATAGAATTCTTCTGGGATGCCTCCTCGGAGACTCTACTTCTTTTGCCACGCTAAGAAAGTCTCAGGCTTGCAGAAAATGTTTCAGTCTTGCCATCTCGCAAAGTCTCGAATTTACCATTCAACACCTCTAACACTATGAAAGAGCCATTAAATAAATGTAAGTACCTTTTTTGTTTAAAATACTATAAAAAGAACAACAGATTGATGTTAAGTATGACAGTAATTATGGAGTTGAGAAGCAAACTTTGCATTTTTATTTGATTTCAAAATGTGAA
The DNA here is from genome assembly GCF_052425735.1 of Oculina patagonica. NCBI lineage: Eukaryota > Metazoa > Cnidaria > Anthozoa > Scleractinia > Oculinidae > Oculina > Oculina patagonica. The sequence goes on along the minus strand of NC_135770.1, from coordinate 13,106,816 downwards.
TCTATAAGTATTTAAAATAAATGTATGGTTATGCAGATGGGAGGCATGGTGGCCCAATGGTTAGTGCACTGATCTCCGGATCAAATGGTCCGGGTTCGAGCCTTGGCCTGGGTTATTGTGTTGACGTCCAGGTTTATAAATGGGTACTGGTGAAATAATGCTGGGGGGTAACCCTGCAATGGACTAGCATCCCATCCAGGAGGGAGTAGAAATCCGGGGGGAAGGGAACTAAAAAAAAATTTATATGGGGAGGCGCCGCCCTGAGGTCCAACCCCTTACCCTTTAATATACCAATTTTGATACTAAGAAAAGGCACCCCCTTTCGTATACCTTTTATTGAAAAAAGGTACCCCTTTCATATACCTACACGACATAACATATACTTAAAACAGGATGTTTTCTTGACATTTTTATGTTAGTAGCGCTTAATAAATGCTCAATTCGATATTTTCGCCTACCTCCGGCTCCGGCTCTTGGGTGGGGTTTCCCCGGCCGGTCGGTATAAGACAATACAGCCATAAGTTGCGTCTGTTTGAAATATTTAATTTAAAGGCCTTTTTAAATATCTTAATGACAGAATTTCCTACCCTTTCATATACCTAAACTTGTGAAATCCCTACCCTTTTATATACCTGAAGCCTGAAAAAGGTACCCCTTTCGGGTGGAGCCTCCCCTTATAGGCCATTATAGGGAGTACCCCCCAACCTCCCAGGGTAGAAATACTCATAGTCACTTAATGCTAAGAAACCAGATAAGATCAGGCGGTATGAGTATGACCCAGGTAAGCAAGGTTGAGAGGGCATCAACATTAGACAAATTTTGTCTACCAGAGCAAGTTGTAATCAAAGTTTTTTCTTAAATCTGTGTAGCTGGTAGTAACAAGATTGAAGTTGATTAAAATACCTCCTATATTAAGACTGCTAATCTTTGGCAGGTTCCTTGCTTCTAACACAGTTACAGACAGCTTACTTGACAAGGGTTGATGACAAACAGACAGATGTAACTCTCCAAGGATCTGGAAAAAAAAAAAACAGTATATTGCTTAGTCTACATGTATTTCTTTCTTTCAGATGGGTTCTTCGTCCACCACACATCACTACATGTTACAGGAAAAAGAGACGAAGACTGTCAAAAGGATGGACTCCATCTAGATGTTGGCTTTCTTGTGGAATTAATTTTTGAATATAACTTAGTTTAGGATTGTCTCACATTACAACTCTTTGCCAAAGCCAAGTAAACTTGTCAATGTTGTAAAATCGACAAATATAGTTTAAACGTGCCTTACAAAATTAACCACTCAATAGAATTTCTGACTCATTTTTGACATCTTCAAGTAACTTTCTCACAGTTAAGTGTTAGCATGCTACTCCTGACATAACTGGTTTAATTTCGCTTGGCCGAGTGCTGACTAACATCAAGGTTGCCACAGATTCCCTAACTTTTCCCTGATAAAAGGAAAATTTCCAAATGAATACAATTTCCAAATTGTATTCATTAGTATTCATCTAAATTTCCAAATGAATACAAAATATCAGATAATAGTAGTAGCCCTGGGCTGCAAATAACAGTCAGTCATCGGACATTGGCCGACCAAAATTTGCTAATGTCCGATGAAATCCCAAGTGTGGTCGGACATGATGTCCGGACAATTTTTTGATTGTACATCATTTTACAGCAACAATGAATAAAAATCTGTCTGACCACAGTTTTGTTTTGTCCAACCAACATGGTGTCTTAGTAGGACATATGTTCTTTCAAGTGAAAAAAATTATTTGCAGCCTTGGTAGCCTCCAGCCTCTGCTTCTAAAAAACATTACTGAGATTCCATTGACCTGAAATGACTGATAAATGTTTCTTTGAACCTTCAATAGTACTATTAAATCAGCAGTGTTAAATTTCAAATTTCCCTGACTTTTCTTTGAAATGTCTATTTTCCCTGACTCCTAATAAAATTCCCAGAGTTTTCTCTGAACTTCAGGAAACTTATTTTTTCCTGACCATTTCCTGACCTGTGGTAACCCTGAACATCATGCACAGTTTGCAATTCTTCTCAGATTATTTGAAAAGTTTGAAACCCAACAGGACAGTAAACATAAAGACAATCAAAATTGATTTATTAGTAAGCAAATAGCAATGTTTCAACACTGTTTAACTTCAACTTGATTTAACTACTAAAGTATTTATAAACTAAACCTTCTTGACTTACGTTCTGAAACTGATGTGGTCTGAGTTCTCTCCAGACATTAACTTCTCCTCCAGTCAAGTCCATTCCACCTAATGCCATCATCACTTCTCCTATTACAACATTGCGTGACACTGGCTGGTGATGTATGATTAGAAAGTGTAACGCAAGTTGTCTTATCTCTGACAGCGTGAGTCCACTGATGATAAACAGCTCATTCCACACTGGATGTAGGTTCTTCTCTATAACTGTCGTCCTGTGATTGTGTCTCCGTGTTGGGAGTGCATAAACTCGTACGTACGGAGAAGATGTATTGTTACGCAGGTCCTTTGTTGGTAGCTCTCGTGCTTGTAGGATCTAGGTGTGGAAAAGAAATAAAAACAATGCTTAAGGAAATTTACCATCTTACCAGTATATTAAATATGTTACTCATGAAATACCATTGCTTGCATCTGAGCGTGAACACTTGTTTGATTATTCAACAAACTGATGACACATCAATTTTTGTTTTACCCAGGTCAGTCAAGAATACATTCCACTGAATACATTTAAAACACTATGCCATTTCACAGTTCTTGCTAACTCAATGTGAATGTGAAATTATTGCAGATATCACAGGAAATCCATAATGTACCTTATTGTTACATTATTTTCGTGGTAACTTAATTTGCGAAAATGGAGTGGGCATATTTTGCGGTACTAATAATTTTTGTAATTTGGCCAAAAACTATGTTAAAAACTGTTAAGAATATGTTAAAAATGTTAATTAAAAATATGTTTTCGCAGCTTTAATTTCACGAAAAAATGAAAATCGTGAAAATTAAGTCCTGCTAAGATAAGTAACATTAAGGTATACCGTATGGATGATGGAAATTGAATGCACCAATTGTGACTTTATTTGGAATCAAGTGAACATAATTTGCACAACATGAAATAACTTTCCAATGGAGTAGACATATCTCTCAATTTCTCTTTTTGTTTACAGTTTTTCCACAGCATAAAACATCTCAAAACTTGGGAAAAGCTTTCCTGAATGCTCACCTTGATAAACAGGTCACATGTTGTCTGTTTATACTGCAAAGACACATTCAGTCTGCCAAGTCCACTCTGTGAACTTCTTCGTCTTGTGTCCTTACGCGGGTGAATGACTTGGGAAGGTATGTTCATAGGAATCTTAGAAAGAGTTGCTTGTTTACTTTGCTCCCCACCGTCAGCGCCAATGCTGGCTTTTCGTCTTTCTCCTAAATTTCTGTCAGTGCTTCCCTTCCTCTCCTTGCCTGACCTTGATGGCACAGACACGTTATCTAAACTACGAGAAGGTTTTGGTGGCCTCCTGATGGGCAGGACCTGTGAATCTGAATGACTCTGTCCGTTTGGATCTACGTCACCTACATGCAGTTTTGTACTCATATCATCCTTTGATTCTACTCTAGTAATTGTTATGAGTGGTTTAACTGGAATAGGCCTGACAAATTCAAAAGACTTGCTACTACTTTTTGGAAAGTTCCTTGGAGACTTAGAGACATCTGAACTCTTTCTCTGTTCATATATACTTTCAGAGCTGTCTCCACTTGAAGTACTAAGTTGAAGAAGGGAAGATCGCCTAACTGTTGGCACATTGAGAGCCTCAAAACTACCCAAACTATGTCTCTTATCTGGCAACCCTGCGTCATCAGGGGCTGTCCTATATGAGCCAGAATCCTCACTGAAAAATGATTTCTCTTCTATAGGTGAAGTCTGCGCTGATGTTGCACTACTACTATTATGAGTTCCACGATGAGAATGCTGTACAAATTTCTGTACAATTCTTGGTACAAAAGGTGGTATATATGGGTCATGGGTGGAGTGTACATCCTTGATCCTCCACAGACGAGGTTCCTGTAGACGATCATCTTGCTGCTTCCGTCGACAGCAGCAATAGACCATGTATATTGATACCAGAACCACTACTGGAATTCCTGTTGCTAAGCCAGCCACCAAGGCTACTGAATAAAAACAACAATAACAGTCAACGTACAAAAAAATTGAATATCTCTTCAAATAAATCGTCACAATGTATCTACATAAATATGATGCACTTTAAAATTATTTTTGGTTTAAACGTTTCAAACTAGTTTGATTTACCGAGTAATTTCCCATGTCTCAGATTATTATAAAATTATGAATGAGACAATGAAAAAAAAAAAGATTTGAAAAATTTTAACCCAATTGAAACCACACTGTACAATACAAAGGTAAGGTACACTTAGGATAAGTCTGCTCTAAACCTAGCAAAAGGTAGAGTCAGATAGTCCTTGGTTTCTGTAGCATAAGGCAAGTAGAGGTGTGGCTATCCCACCTTGAAGAGACATATTTTTCATTTTATCCAATTTGGTCAGTGACATGCCACAGGTTACCCTCCTACCCCAATCAGGTCGCCCAAACCCATCTTTCCTATCCCACCCTAACATCATTTGTACAACTGTTAGTAGTGCTTCATTCTAAAATAAATAATGGGGGAAAATGCATTGGAATAATAAATCCTTATTAATTTTGACAATATAACAGATTGTACTTTTTTGCATTAGAAAAATATCTGCTCACAATGCAACGTGTCGTGGGGACAAGTTGCTAAAACATGTTGCCTCGTGTGACATGGTGCATTTGTGTGACAATCTTTGTCGCTGCGACAGATTTTGGTCGCTGTGATCAGTCACCAAATTCAAATCAGTTTGAATTTGTGCAACTGATAGCAGGAAATTACAAATTACCGGTAACCAATGAGAGAGCATCATGTATTTTCGCCATATTATAATTATTCATATTGGAAAACTATTTCAACTTTCCCACGCTTCGAAATTTATTGCGTGTACATGTGCACCAAACAAGTGCCTTGCTGTGACTTGTTTTGAAGCACTACGCATGGAGCAACTTGTCGCAGAGACCTGTCATTGCGACTTGTCCCCTGGTGTGTCCTTAACTTAAAACTATAGAATAAGGTGTTTATGTTGTGGTTTTAATCTATTTTGGTTCAAATGTTTTCAAACCAGTTTGATTTATATTTTCCTTTGTACCGTACCATAATGGATATGAATATTGATCAAGCTAGTTCCAAAAAATAATTATAAACCAAAAATTAATTTCAACCACAACACTTACTCTTGGGTGAAGAGAGGGACCATGAGGGTTAAGTAAGTAACTTGCTCAATAACAAAACTTATGATTCAACATGTTATCATGATGCCCATATATGGTCAGGAAGTCCTTGATACAGTGTATCTATCATTCGTATGTAACAGATATCTTGTGTTATTATTCAACACATGCGCGCGCTGCCCATATTGTCCGTTCTGTCTCCGTCATCAGTTCCCGTCGTGTCGGTCCTCTGGGCTTCAGTTTTCTTTCTCGTGTTCGCTTGTGTTCATCCTCTCTCCGTCGCTGCTCCCAGCTAGTTCAGGCATCCCGCCCGGTGTTAAATACGTCATGATGATACATAGCTTGCTAATATTTCAACAGGGTTTTGTAAAGTACTGCATCATCACTGACAGTTTATCAAGCTATAAAACTCATTTTGTTGATAATTTGTTAAGTAATTAATTATAACTGCAATAATTATTATCCTGCTCAATCTTGCAAGCTAAGGTCTGAATTTAGCCCACTAGGTCAATAATTTGGCTAAGTATCAGGTTATATTCCCCACGATTTTCCAGGATGATTGTTAAATGTTGACCCAGGCCCGGGTTTTAATCCAGATCTCTCAATATGGAATCACTGTACTTATCCATGCACACTAGAAAGGAATAGCAAATTATACAGTTAAATCTCGATAACTTGAACCTTCAAGGGAAATCAAAAAAGGTTTGAGCTATCTGGAGTTTGAGTTATCAAGGGTAAAATTAGTAATAAAACAGCCTGGAGGGGAATCAGAAAAGGTTCGAGTTAGCGTGAGGTTCAACTGTATTGATATGTAACACTGAGATGTACATATTAATTTTACCTGAGTTATTCATTATCATTGGTCAAAAGCAACATCAGCAGTTTAGTTCAGTCTGGCAACTGACAATTGAACACCTTTAAAACAAAGAGGAGATTAATTCAAGGCCACGGGTTCAGGTCTCTGCCGGGTGGCTCCCTCTCTCCCGGCTCTGCGTTCCCGCGCCTCTCCGCTTTCGTGTGGCGCCTCTGGGCAGTCTTCCTCGTGCAGCGGTCCCGGCATCTTGCGGCTCTGGGCCGGCTTCGTGGGCAGCTTTTTTTTTGTCATTTTTTTTTTTCCCTCTTTCTTGTTTTTTTGATTGTTGTTTGTGAGCTGTGATGACCGTGTTTGATATCCATCCATGTACAATGTAGCACTTTACACATGTACTGAGCCACCAAAACTTAACTTTCTGTCTAAACTTTTTGCTCTGAAGGTCATGTAAATTGTTCCTTGTATCACATTCCCTTTTTCTTTAGCATTTGTTTCAAACTGGACAACTTACCAATTGTAAAATACATTTTTTTTATTTGTCAATTTGAGTCTGCTTGCAAGCTCAAGTCAACTGCCTTGATCTTGAAGACAACAAATTAAAATTATTAAAATTCACAGACCATTGGCTGGACAAGATTTGTGGTCATTTACTGGTCCATTCTCTATACTACATGTATGGATAGTATGTTGTTGGAAATATACCATAGGGTTTTAAAAAAAGGGTTTTTTTTTGTTTTTATTGATACCTTAAGATGAGATAAAAAACTCCCGCCTTCCCAACCAACAAAAAAAAAAAAAAAAAAACACCCCCGCGCCCCTTTCCCCCCCCTTGGGCCGGCAAAAAATTTCTTCGAATTTTGATTGGTTCAATGGATTGTCTGTGTCCTTTGTGATTGGCCAGAGTAAATAATTTGGTTTTGGTTTTACGACACTCAATTGAAAACTGCTCTATGACCAAGTTGAACTAATGATACAACAGAAAACATTTGTGGGATCTAACACAAAATTTTAAATTATGCAAATCACACTACATTCAGGACAAACTATTAGTTTTGAAAAGTAAATCACAGGTAGACAACAATATATTATTAGTTAATCTTTATGTAGTTTAGTTTGAGATTTTCCTAGCTATAGATGGCCAACTAACTGGGGTTCATTAATCTCCAATATTCTCTTTGGCTATTGTGTAAGTTGGCATTTGCGATTTTGGTTCAGAATATAAATTAAAAATTTTGACAATACTTGTGAAAAAAGTCTCTGTAAATTAAACAAATAATAAGAAATGAAGAATACTGATTATTATAAGTTTGATTTGGCTACACGCAAGTAATAAACCATCTGAAATGAATTAAGGAATTATCTTTCTGAATAGACATTTAAGTCATTTTCTTCACTGAACAGCGTGCCTCCCTGTAATTCGTCAAATGAACACAAAATAAATGAAACCTTCATTTGTACATTGGTTACCTCTGACAGACATCTTCTGACAAGCTTAACGACCATCGCCGCTTCTAAATCATGCATTTTAATATTGTAATTCGAACGAAAAAAATCTTCAGAAGATTTCCAGGATAGAGAAGTCAACATGTCATTTTCAACAAGCATTAAAATGGGTTTTCTTTCGAATATACACTTAAGCGTTTCAATTGTGAAAAGTTTAAATAATTGCCATCAACGAATAAAGTCTTTTTAGTAATTCTTTTTCGACAGTGATTCAAATCTGCCAAAGATGATATGCAGCTGGAAAAAAGAACTTGTGGTCTCCGCATAAACACCTGCTCAAGACGGTGACAACATTTCCAAAGCAAAGAAATCGTTCTATTATTTCTAACTGATAGTAGAAAAACTAAAAGCTTATTAAACATGGTTAGTATGGTTTCTGCATATAAATAATCCACAATCGACGCCCGCGCTTCTTCAAACTGTACACGGCCGTCGCGAGGTCAAAAACACGGCTTGATCCACGCAAAGATCTGTTGATCTAGAGTTTCTTATCAACAAATTACATGAAAAACTCATTTTTGGAAGAAAGACGAGCAGTATATGGTTCCCTGAAGAACCGCCTCAAGTGAAAAGGACATGCACAATTGTATTAAGGCAAAAACTCGTCCACATATACGATACAGTACAAGCTGGAATAAATAATTGATTGTTGACATTTGTCTATGCCTGATGGGTCGTAAAACTAATCCAAAACTCTGTTAGCGAGTGCAAGAGTATTTTTAAAGACTCTTGCTGTTTTGGTGTATTATATATAAAGGTAGTTTCTGTACGCTTTAAGAAAGCTACCACGTCTTACCAGAAATTTATAAAAGAGCTTATGAATAAAAACTCAAAATGACAATCGCGAAGCAAATCACAAAGGAAACTTCAAACGTTCGAAAGTTCTCAAATTCGTTGCTGTTTGCCTATGTTTTTCATTTTGTAACGTTTATGTCTCAGAGAAATATACACCGGCTCCCAATAGTCCAGTATTCAATAGAAAATTAACCGAACTTCCAGTGACAAAAGAATATTATTTTCACGCCTTGAACGAGAAACAGACGAGCCCATTTGATGCACAATCTTAATTCGATTTTTTTGGAACACTTCACGACAACGTGGGGCCTAGTGAGTAAAATTAAAAATTTATACCACATTTTCGAACTTGTTCTTTCATTCAAAAGTTTTAAGATATTTTTGCCATCACTAAATAGTATCCGCAAAGCTTTTCATAGGCCAAAAATGTAAGTTTAGAATCATTCACTAACATAGGCTAAACTCACTCTATTAAAGCCACATTCTGAATAATTTGAGTTAAAAACTTACTCGATTTCTCCGTGACAGAAGAAAGTTTAATTTTCTTATGTAAAAAAAACCCAAACAATGTCAACCTACCTCCTATAGAGAGTGGTCCGTTCTGATCGGCGAACAACGACATCAGTACGGCGGCCATTTTTGTGTTCTTCGTGCGAGGAAAGACTCTTGTGTCCCATCATAACCGTGAAACAGTGGAACAAAAATACACAAAATTCATACGGCCAACGGACATGTTCATATAGCAACAAGAATCTGTATGAATAGTTGTGAATACTGAATGCTAGGATCACGAAAATCTGATTTTCAGGCGGTAACTTTAATACAGGCGGTTGAGGGAATTAGTGGCGCGTTGTTGCCAGATCTGCCAAGCGAAGGTTTTTTCCACCTGATTCAAGCGTTCATTATTCAGTTCAAACACCCCGTATCCGCTCTTAGTTCCGGAATAAATATGCTGTACGAATACATAATGAGCTGCAAGAACCAATGAGCTGACAGCGCATAATGGAAAATCCTCACAGATCTATTTAAAATTTAAAAGCATTGGCTCCGGTGATTGTGGGAAGAAATAACGTAAAACAAGGGAAACCATTTGACGATTCGCCGTCATATCTCGCCTATTCACATGCAAATGAAGTCGTATCTTGAAAAGTCGTCATCACTTGTGTCCAGCGATAAAACCTGGTGTAGGACAGCGCTTGGAAACTTCTCTTGTACAAAGACGGTGATTTCAGTCTGTTTGACATCTGCTGTGGCATAAGCGGGCCCAACAACACAGCTCATTCTGTCCTTTCAACCGCCTACACTATGTCGCACATTACAACCTCCGTAAATAGCCTTGTATGCCCACATGTTTACATCAGTTCCACGAGGCTTTTTTCTCCCATCTTGCAAACAATGTTTGAAGACAAACAACCAAGACGTCATGAAAAGTAACGTGTTTTCTGTTGCTACGTCCTGCCGCCGTCACGACGGGAAGCCACCGAAACAAACCACAGAACACAACCATTGGATCATGGACTGACGAGCTGAGCCTGACGTCAGCGGTCTTATCATGGCAAGATCAAAGATGGCGGGCAAATTGATCTGATAAAGCACCTCTCTGTTCATCGGATTGATTCCTTTGGCAACAAATAATCCTTAACTGCTGTTCTCTCGGCATGCCTCCTAAAAAACAGCGGGGATGCCCCAACCCACTTTTCTTGAAGTGGTTGGTGCAGTGGCGGGATGAGGCGAAGCAGAAAAAGTCGAAGCTACAGTACACCTACGCGAAGGTGAGAGAGAAATAAACCACAAACATGCCACAAAAGTTAAATTTACGTACTTTGCCTTTATGCAAAGGAGAGAAGTTTGATTAAACAAAAAACAACAAAGTTTCAGTTATTATCATTTCGTACTTTATAAATATAATAATTTAATTAAGTCAAAATAGGCAAAGATAGGTATTTAATGATCATATTCATTAAACCAATATTATACTGACCATGTCAGCTCATGTCATGTTAAGTAGCTTTGCTAGTACATGTAAACCCTAAAATGTAATTTTACAAATATTTGTCAGCATTTTTTCCTTGTCAAAACATAACTGCATACATATTTCATCATAGCTATGTACATCTCTCAGATTTAATCAGTAGATTTTTTGTCTAGTATCTTAAGGGTGCTTTCAATTGGGAAATCCAGACTTGGATTTGAAACTCTGGTTTTCAGACTTTCCAACAAAACACAAAATCCAAGAACAGATTTTGATGCACAAGAATCTATCTGTACAGGGAGTACAGAGTAGATGTCCTGGAACCCCCCCCCCGGAAAGTATGACATCCAGCCTAGTCCCTGGGCCTTCTCAGTTCCCCCCAAAAAGGAAGGAACCCAAGGAATAAGAAAAAAAGCGGCCTCTGCTGCAGGGAAGGTAAACAAGCATTTTGTTGGAAAACCTGGAAAAGTTGAGGTGTTACCTGTTGACTGGACTGACAATCCATCCATGGCAGTAACAATACTCCTAGTCATTTCATGCTTTCTCTGTTTTCACTGTTCCCATAATTCATCTTGTTTACCCCCCAAAATTTTTGCAATAGCATTGTTTTCAATTTCTCTTGAGATTTATAATCTTTGACATACAATAGAATATAGTCAAAAGAGAAATTGAAAACAATGGTTTTGTTAATATTTTGAGGGGTAAACAAGAATGTATTATGGGATTGTGAAAAAAGCGAATACTGGTAGACCAAAAGTAGGTTATTAATATTAATAAGTATAGCTGTTTTACTGTATACATGTACATGTAGATAAACGTGAGAAATTTTTAATGATAACAATAATCTGTTTTCTTTAGTGTGTGAAATGCATCCTTCAACTCTGTAGATGTGAACATTGTCCACTTGTACAGTGTTGATCATTCTTTATAGAACAAAGTGCATGGTTGAGGTATCATGAACATTTTCATCAAATGACTTTGCATGCTTTTCCAGGCTGCTGCAGCTGTGAAGAAGTATCCATTACCACTAAGCTGCGGAGAAGAAGCAATGATTCTTGATAACATTGGCAAGTACTAACTACCAAAATATATTAATACATCTTAACCTGTGATCCCCTGCCCTGTCCAAACTGGCTATGTTCCATTACCTACCTCAAAATGACATGTTCTACCTATAACAAGTTGTTGGACATTGCTGTTTTGTCTTGTCAAAAATGCAGGTAGCTATAGAAATTTTTATGCATAAAGCATCAAATGCTTATGGCATGAGCTTTACAATTCATAATCTCTTTACTAATAACAGTGATGGTGTTTACTTTGTTGTCAATCAGGTGGAATGATTGCTCGAAGGCTTGATGAAGCCATGGCAAAGCATAATGCAAAAACTCAGCAAGGTGTGTAACTTAATTAATATTTTTGTCTTGAGCTAATATTGTACAAATACTGCATATTAAGACTGGTAGAGAAATTAAACAAGATAGGTGAAATGGTACAATACATTAAGAGTGTCTGGGCAGTGTGTAAAATGATAAGAGATGACCTATGTTGGGAGAGCTCAGAAATTACCGGTGTTTCCAGTTAGTTTGTGTTAGTTTCTCTACAAGTCCTAACATGCACCATTTTTACAGGGAGTTATTATATAAGGTGTTTATTAAGTTTTCAGGATTCAGCTTAAGCTCCTAAAAAACATTTGTTTAAAATTAGCAAAATTTTGCAAAGATGACTTTTTTTTAAATGTGTGGTTCCAGAAAATATCCATACCCTTCCCACAGATAGAACTGGGTACCTAATTGGAAATTCTGATGTGGCAAGGGTCTCAAAAACCAAATTCTTCAAGGAAAGTATGAAGCTAAATACCCAATTCCCTCTATAGTGCGCGCCTGCAGGGAATCACGGTAGTTGTATTCATCAAACCCTGCGTGAGACTCAGCAACGATGCGCGTTGCTGAGTCCCGCGCATGGTTTGATGAATACAACTACCGTGATTCCCTGCAGGTGCGCGCTATAGAGGGAATCGGGTATTGGAATATCAGAAGGGGGTTTGGTGTTCAAACCAAAAATGGCAATGGGGGAGGTATGGATCTAGTTTTCTAGAGGCCTGGCGCACGCTACTGGTGTACACGACCGTAACAGCACGATATTCGTGCTTCGGCGAATTGCACGGTTTGTGTGCATAAAAACAATTTAGGCACGGCTTGGGCACAGTTTAGGCACAGTTCATGCACAACTTACGCACGGTTCAGGCACGATTTAGGCACGGTTCAGGCACGATTTACGCACGGTTCTGGCACGATTTAGGCACGGTTCTGGCACGATTTGGGAACACTGTAGGCACAGAGTATGCACATTTTACGCCAGATTTCAATGCATTGTGAATGTACTACAATAACGAACTTAAAGATTTTCTCAGCGCATTTTAATTAATAAAATGCCGAAGACGATCGCGTTAAGGTGAATGCGTTTCGATTTTTCCTCTTTTTCACTGAATGAAAATTTTTCCTAACACCTTGGAACAGGTTGTGAAAGTGGCAAAAAAATAAAGAATGTTTGTATGTGCTATCAGACTCACGATTGCTTCAATTCATGATCTTGCTAGCAAATATTTCTTTGCGTGACAAGCAGCGTGTACTGAATATACAAGCCAACAGGATAGGTTCTTGGTGATTTCCATTTTCCAGACCATTAAAACTTGATGTCAGCTGATGGCTTTTTACCTCGTTAACAACATTGAACTACCATCACAATTTCTGTTACATAATTGTACATTTAACTGGAAAACTTGTTTTACACAACAACGAAATCGTAGAACTGCATTTGCATGCTAGCTAGACAAGCCCTAGACGAAGTGTCTGTGTTGACAGACTTTGTTGACTTAACTTTAATGCAATTACAGACTGGCCAATCAGAAACTTTGGTTCTCACGGTTGAAAGTATAATCCTTGAGAAGAAAAGTCCGGCTGGTGTGGTTCATTCTGAAGCAGAGAGGAATATCGCCCTGTTTTCCTTTTGGTTCATGATTTATGCAAGCTTTTTAGTTGAGACTTTAAGACTTCTGGTTGCAACAACATTTATTTCAATAGAACAAGTATAACTCATCAGTTTTTACAACATTTAAAAAAGATCAAGTATCGCTCGATATTTGCGCTTCAATTTGACTTCAGACGGTTTGATCCTCCACTTAACGTATAACTTTTGGCTGCATAAAACAACCAGTTACAAAGAAAGTAACCTTTCATCCTTTCGTAGTGAGCTTTCTTTTTTTCCGTGAAGGATGGGCACATCTACCCGCAATTGCAAGTTGTAGATCTTTAGTAAATAAATAAACTATAAGGTAAGCAATTGATTTGTATCTTTTGACTTCTTTCTATGTAGTTTTCTAATCTGATCAATTTTCATTTTATTATAGAAATTTACTTTAAAGTTACACAATGTTAATACAAACCTTACCTTGTCTTGACAACTGAAGTTTGATTTCGGGCCAGAACTCTTGTTGAGAAATTTTCTCTTGCACGATTTAGGTTTTGGTACAGTTCAGGCACAGTCTAGGCACGATTCTGATACAGTTTAGGCACAGTTTATGCACGGTTTAAGCACGGTTTGGGCACAGTTTAGGCACAGTTTGGGCACAGTTTATGCACAGTTTAGGCACGGTTTTAGCACGGAAAAGAGCGTTTTTGTGGTTAGGAAACGATGGTCTAACATCGAAAATATAGTATTATTTTGAAAAGGGATTGTATAATCTCGGCAAAGCTATGACTGACAAAAAGCTGATTTTATGTCAATTAGAGATATGGTGTTTTTGAAACACAAAGATAAGTGGATAGAAAGAACAAGCGAGTTTTAGAATGCACGTTTCGGTGAAAACGAAGACATCATCTTGTGGGTCGCAAAAGTGATCAGGTGAAAAAAAGGTCCTCAGCTTTTTATAAGGTGAGCTTTTTTTTAAGATTCAGAATGGACATAGGTTAAAGATTCTCTCTAGGAAGTTTTATTACTGTATTCCTTATTAAAGTCGAGAAATCCTAAATGTGCCTATGTTAGACCGTAAATGTTACGCGCCATGTCAAAAAAAAGCCGTTTTCAACAGTGTTTTTTTAATTATTTTTCGTCACGATACACTTTAAAAAGAAAATAAGTCTTCCAGAAGACATTTCTTTGATAGTTTAAAGTTGTGTTCAAATCTTAACAAAATCCCAATTTGGACAGCTTAACTACAGCATTTTAAAGTCAAATTTACAGCACTGATCACCAGTAGCGTGCGCCAGGCGAACAATGCAATAATGTCTAACTGACATTCCCTTCACATGGTGACACATGCTGTTTATATTTGGGATTATTTTGTCTTCAGATATTAAATAAAAATGTATATTTATTTGAAACTGTGTAAAATATTCCAAGTTCTTAATTTACAATACTGTGAATATTTGACTTTCAGAGGATGTTGAATGTGATGAATCAGAGGATCAGGAGTATTCAAGGGATATGAATCCTATCCTGCAGGACTCCATGTGTGTTCCACCTCCACCATTAGTGGATTTGGACAGTGAAGATATTGAAAAGCCACCGCCAAAGGTACAGGTCATGTACATAAAAATGTATTGAAAAAAAATACCCTTTATTAACCTGCCATGTTACAATGTATATGTTGTGGTTTAATTTTGTCTTTGGTATAAAATTTTTCAAACCAGTTTGTTTTGTTTTCATTGTCTCATATTTATTATCATAATCTGAAACAAAAAGAAATAAAAATCCAACTGGTTTGAAAAATTTTAAACCAAAGATAAAATTAAACCACAACATATATATAGTAATTAATAGATAACTAGGTTATTAGAGTAAGTAATATTAGTCTTATTATTTACAGAGGTTCATTATAATTATCTCTGCTCATTACACTAGGTTTGCCGTGTAGAAATATTTTTAAATTTATTACTCATAACTTATTTTATTGAATTTCCCACATTGGTCATCTGTTTCAGAAAAAGCAGCCCAGAAAAAAAGTTGCCCGAGAGTATGTTCCAGCCTACAGATCAGGACCATATGCTTTGATCTTGACACTGTATCAGCAAAGTCAGGTTAGATTCAGTGGAAATTAACTCTTGGTATACATAAAGGTTTATCATTTAGGTCAGTGGGGTCTCAGTTTGGATTGGGGAATTGTCTTTTTCTGATAATTGTGGAAATCAAAATTCAATGTTTTTGTATTTTTGGCAGTATGTATATGTTACAGGTCAAATTTAAATTCAGGTTAATGTTTTTTTAACCTAGGTTATTTTTTTTCAACCTAAAGGTAGATAAAATTTATGGTTATTATTAGGGTTAGGGTTTGGATTAGAGTCATATATTTTTTAAAAAATAGTGGGTCACCCAACATTTCCTTTGTGGCGAAGTGGATAAGGGGTTGGACAGAAAATCTCAAGGTCGAGAGTTCAAATCCAGTGCAGGTTAGTAAAAGGAAAAAAAAAAGAATTAGATGATACTACTTGGGGGGTGGTATAACAACAGATGGTAGGGGAGGTTAAGTAAGGATGGTGAGGGGGGGGGGGGTTTAGAGACAGTGAGGGAGAGGAGGTGTTTTAATTTTAATTTTCTACTTATTAACCTAGTATAAAAAAATAGCCTAGGTTAAAAACAAATACCGGTAACCTAGGTTAAAAACAAATAACCTAGGTTGAAAAATTTGACCTAAAGCTAATTTTGACCTGTAACATATACATGTGTAGTTGCCGAATAAAGAAAAAATGGTCATTGTTTGGGGAGGCACTGCCAGTAGACAAATGGTCTAATGGTCAGTGTCCTGGCCAGGATTACCATGCTGTGTTCTTGGGAAAGACACTTTTTAAAGGCCTCTCTTAGCTAAGGGGTATAAATGAGTAGCAACAAATTAATGCTAGCCTAGGGTAACCCTGTGATAGACAAGCATTCAATCCAGGGGGAGTAGAAGAAATACAAGTCACTTACATTCAAAATACTGAGTGCATGCCATCTATTATTTGAGAATAGTTTTGATCAACGGTGAAAGGCCTGCATTATTCTTTTCAAACGTTCAAATTTGATTGGAATGTTGTAATCATCCAACCGTAGCCTGAGTGTGACCTCATTTGCAATATACCTAGGATTGTTGACAACTGTGGAACTAGAGGAATCTTTGAGAAACAGGGCACGTATTTGAACTCTATATACCGGTATTTGGATATATATGTTGGGTAGTCATCCCCCTTTAGTTTCCATGGCACACTTCCTGATGGTGTAAACAGATTCTTGTATGCAGACTTCCTCAAACAACACAACAATCTGAAAATGTTCGTTCCAGAAAGTTGTCATCCTTTTTACGAAAAGCTAGCTTCTGTTTATTGAAAAATTCGATAAAAACCATGCAAAAACAACTGAGCAAATGACAAGAGAGTGAATGGCACCAAACTTTGCACGTGAACACATACAAAAGAAACCAATCAGAAATCAATATTTCAAATGAGGTCACACTCAGGCTACGGCCGGATGATTGCAATATTCAAATTAAATTTGAAAGTTTGAAACCAATAATACAGCCTGTTCGCCATTATTAATCAAAACTGTTCTTGAATACTAGGCAACACTTGCTGAGTATTTTGACTGTATTGCTGTGGAAACAAGGATAAGCTCCTTAGCTTCCTGATGGGCCACTATAGGCCTAAATGCAGACTTCACCTACCTACCTTACCCATCACTGGACAGGATCTGGAAATGGTGTAAAAAATAGACATCATGGAGATCTGTGGGGGGGGGGGGACGATACATTGTATGTACAATAATTGTATGAGGACCAAAGGCACAAGTCTTAGAGGGTTCTGAGGGTATGCTTGTCCATAAGGTAGAAACAACTTCTTTTTGGGTGAGGGGCAGAGAAGTGGGAGGGGAGGGGAGAGAGTGTTGCACACACCCCAACCCTCTGCCTGGTTCTCACAAGTGTCTGAATGACAGATTAAGAGGGTAAAATTAGTCTTTTTTGCAAGAAATGTGTGCTTTCCAAGCATGCATGTGACCATGCACTTTTTTGTCTTTATAGAGACTGAACTATCGGGGATACATGACAAGAGCTGAGCTGCAAAAAGAAGCACAACCACTCTGTGATGCTTCCTTCACAATGGTAATGAATAATATACACTGTTTCTTGCTTTAAATGAGCAGAATAAAACCAGTTGTTTTATTCTCAATATAGGAGTATACGCTGGCACCATAGACCTTGAATGCTGAAAATAACAGATTGCTATAATTGTGGGGGGGGGGGGGGAGGAGGGGGGATGGGGGCATGGAGGGGATGGCTGACTTCTTGCCCCTGCCATAAAAAAAATGGCAGTTTGGAAATCCAGGGACATTCTTGAGCTGATGCACACTGTGTTTTGACAGACCAACCTGTTTTTACATTTACTTATGCATGCAGTAGCAAGGTTGGCCTGGTAAAAAAAATTCAAATTTTTTTTTAGGGCTTGAATGTTTTTCTCTTCTGCAACATGGAACTGATTTGTCAAAGAAGGTAGCTCATCATTGCATAAAACATGTTATCTTCTAGCACTGATAAATGCCTTCTCCACGTTCTGTTTGTCTTATTTTTTTGAATTCAACAATTAAGACACGTGCCACCCATGATACAAGAAATTGTACATACAGTACTGTCTTACTCTAGAATTGCATAATTTGATAAAACTACATTTCCCATTTCCCTCTTCTGTTTCTTTTTAGATAATTCCTGAATATCCAGAAGGACAATTTTGGTCCACCTGTTCTTTGACATTATGATAGTTTTTCCCCTTTATCAATTTATTACATATACACTCAGTTAACAGTAGTCCAGGGATGCATGCATGTACAAGTTTCCCCCGTTAATTTCCAGGCTTAAACAACAACTGCATTTTAAAACATCTCCAATTAAGGGAGAATTTTCAAAAGATTCCATTTCAATAAAAATGACACACGTTTTCTATAAAAGGGTTCCAATTAAGTATGGATGGACCAGTTCAGGCCTTTTGTAAATTGTTGTATAACTGCCACTTGTACAATTACAGTATGTACATTTAGAAAATCAGTAGACAAAAATCCAAAATAAAAATCCCAGAAGATAAAAAAGATTACAAAATCGAATGCCACCAGAGCAAAAGGCAATCTATAACTTAAAGTACACATACATGTATTAGTGGTGCCTTGTCCATTTGGATCCTTTATACTCTGTCACAAGGCAGATTTCATTTGTACTTGTTGAGGGGTGTGAATCAGAGATAAGGATCAACTGACAATTTAATAGCTAAGCTTGTAGCCATATACATCATGTAGCTCCAGTCAACTAGAGTAGCAGCAAACCTTAAACAAATACAACAGTTAGGTGGAACACACTGTGTCCATGCTCTGTATTGCAATTGGTCATTTAGTACATTCTTGAATTTGGTGACAACAATTAGAAATGGAGGCGTCTAGTTGCTCTTGGAGTTCAGAGTATTTAACTTATTAATGCAGTGCTCGAAATAAGAAAAACATCCAGGTTGTCCTTATGGCAAATGCCGGACAACCTAACCCCTGAGTTTGGTTGCCCTTCCGAGGGCTTGGTTGTCCGTATAAGTGCTGTATATATATTTTTTCTCAGGCCATGAGACGATAACATTTATTTTACAATTTGCAACGGTGTGAAACAGGCTCATCCTAAAAAAACTGCAGAATTCCTTTATACTTAATGAACATAACACTTTTACTTAGTTTTAGCGTTAATAAAAATACTTCTTCGTACTTTTAGAAGCTCAGATTACACATGGGTCACAAATCTGTTCGCTTAAAGAAGCCAAAAATTCTGAACTATAGATTGAAATATAAAAGAAACTTGAATTAAACTTTGCTAAGAATTGAATTTCACTCAAGATGAAGGCAGGAAACGCGCCAAAATGTTGTCAATTTCAAAGTCATGCAAATCTGCTTGAGTAATTAATTAGTCACTTTCAACACGCGTGCACCAAAGTATTTCGATGTACGTTTTTTATAGAAGACAACACGGCAAGCTTATCCGGGCTTAATTGAACTCGACAAACGTCCAATTTACTGTTTCAACCTTTGATTTCCATTTTTTTAAGAATTGTGGTATATTCCATCGATTAGAAGAGAGCTAATTTCATGTTTTAAAATTATAACTTCTTTGGTTTATTCTGTTGGGTGATCACGGTAATGTAAATTCTTGGGTTGTCCGGCGGTTTTTTTCTCGGGCAACCAGGCCTTAAATTTTCTTAAAACCTGGTTGCCCGAGCACACTTTTAGTCGTCTCGGACGACCGGACAACCGCTAATTTCGAGCACTGTTAATGAACGATTCATGAAAGTCTATGCTTGTTTCAACTATAGAATTCGAAGCTTTTTGGACCAATCATTGTCTGGACAAAAGGCATCTCAATTAAAATGGTCATAATCTTTTTTGCCAAAAAAAGCCTGGAAGAAAACTAATACTGTACTACTGTCAGTATAAAATTGAGTAGAACTTTTATTTTTAAAAATGTTCTATTTTCATTTATAAAAGAAACTTCAGCTACACTGCCAGCGTACATGTTCTATTCTAGGAATGCTTACAATTTGTGCACGAGACTATGACTACAGTACATCTTTGTCACTCTAAAACAGCAAATTAAAACCTTTATCTCTACCTTGGGTTACATGTAAAATGGTCACTCAGATTTATTCATTTGGTAGAAAACTTAGTTTAAATTTTCAAAATCATATACGAATACATATCAATGAATGCAATAAAGAAGTGAAGACTTAATCAATTGGGAAATTGATGAAAGCTTCTTTAAGGACTAACAATGCAGTTTTTTCCATCTTTTCCAAACAATGTTTTAGAAAATAGTAAGTGCTAGCAAACGACATAGCACCAGCTGCAAACAAACCTACAAATGGAATAATGCGAGTGACTTCCTCAGCGGCTTGTTGAGAAGCATAGGCTGCCATAAGCCCTCCAACGTGCGAGGCACCGCTCACAGTTGCATAAATTGCCTTAACTTGCTTTCGGGTGTCATCACTTAGCATCACAAATCTGTCTGACCCTTCTTCTGGAAGACCAAGCTGAGATCTGTAAAAGGTGATTTCTTTCATAATCATTGCAAGGTCAACAGCTATAGATAATCCAGGAAGAGGAACAACTGCGGCAGCGGCAGATGCTGAAGAAACCATCCAGATACGCTTTCTGAGAATTTCAACTTTCCTCTGCAAAACTTCAGTTGATAAGCTTGTCAGGATGCCAAGGGACAAAGTAAGGCTCTCTCGTTGATATCTAGGCAATGCATCCAGAATGGCTTGGGTTAGTCGAGCAAAGTCCCACTTGGTAGGATAATGGTTGCTTATCAAAAATATATCTTCTTCAGTTGTCAAGAGGTCAGCCAGTTTTGAAGAGCAGGTGCTGCGGATTTCCCTTAGCATGCCATATTCATTGAATGACTTCTTTCGCTTCTCAGCTCGAACATTTTCATCAATTTTTGCACGAATGAAGAAAAATTTCTTATTCATTGTTCCAATTTTGCGGGCCAATTGGATGTCATTCTCTGTAAATCGGCTGCTTGTGAAGATGAGGAATGTATGGTACTTTTCCAGAGGTACTTTCTTGCAGTATGTTTCCATGTCAGGGTAATTTGGAGTCCCTATTCCTGGTAGATCCCAGAACTTTATTTTTGGATTGGTTGGGTGATCATAACATGTTGGCTCTAGAGTCGTCTCAGTCACGCCAACTGGGGCTGCTGCATCATCATCGTCATCGAGTCTAAAAGACGCATTCAATAAATATCTGCTAAATAAATATATGTTGTATTTGCTGGCCATGAGGTCCATATCGGGAAAAACTGTGCCTGAGGTCTTGAGAACAGCCCGAGACTGTAGACCGAGGGTACAATTTTTCCTTATATGGACCCATCTAGGCTGGCAATAGACGTTCTTCCTTTTTTTCCTGCTTTAATTTTCTTGGTACAGGAACCTAGAATGACTGTGTCACAAAATCTTTGTATAGTATACTACTCGTGTGCGGTCATTTTCAATGTTGAGTCCCTCAATGAGCCTGAGTAAAGAATGGTGTTTGCTATAAATCCCAAACAGAAAATGTTTGCTTAAATGAATTGGCATACCTATGTAAAGGTTAATCAAATAAGAGTCAATCACAAGAGATTAAAGAAAAGCAAGTGAAGTACCGCATACCTATTCACCCCCCCCTCAAAAAAAAAACAAGCGAGGCTAATATTAGGTAAAAGACCAACACGACTAGGACTGATAGTGTAGGGTTGCCTTCCCGGACAGCTGTGCACTGTGTAGCAAATCTAAATGACACCAGCTCCTCTTTCCTCTGGGAAATGGGAAGCGATGAAAAGTAGGAGAGAGCACCAGCTCAGAGGGCTGACGCAAATAGATTGCACAATGGAGCCGCACACTGTATCAAGTTCCTTACTTTGACTAGCGCGTTGCCACATCACGTGTTTTGGGGAGCAAGAAGACAAACTGTCAAGATGGTGTCTCGTAAAGCGAAATTAAATGCGGATCACCACAGCCTTTCTAAATATTTAAATTGATGGCCACAACAATGCTTTATTAAGGAAACACAGCGTATCGATTCTGAAAATTCGGTCGCTTTTCACTTCCGGTTTTGTTCCGTCTGTAAAGTGAAACTAAAATATACTTCGTATAAAGCAACTTGATAATCAAAGATATATTAAGCAAAATCTTGTGGAAACACTGTCCACGGATTGCACTGAAATATGCTATGTTATTTAGATGTATTTGAGATGGTCATGTCGCAAAGAAAGCTTTAAATATACAAGGAAAACACTCTGAAATTTGATCTGCAGTGTCCAAACTTTGTGCAGCAATACAACGCAAGGATAATCAACTGTCAAAGATTAAAACTGAAAAAATATTCGTATTAATAGCAAATGTGAGGGTTCTCTTGTCTCATTCATTTCTGACAGAAGCTTTTAAATAAGCTTTACAGCAGATTTTAACATCTTCAACTGACTGTAAAAAAATGCATGACTCGTGCTAAGAGTGTACTTACCCTCGTATCGCATTGATAAAACTAGATTTCCCGGCTCCTGAGTCGCCAGTAATTCCAATGTTAACCTCGACGTCTTGCCATCTCTCCAATTTTTTCTTTAAAACTTCTTCCATCTTTGAAACACCATTTTGATCGACGTGTTCTTTAAATTCCTCCACGTCCTCTGCACTGAGTAGCTCCCAGTCGTTTATAAATTCCATGTTGAATATCAAAGGGACGCTTTGAGTACAAATTTCCGATATAAGAAGTTAACAGGCCGGGAAGTAATGCAGAAGATAAAAACCACCACTTTACAGTCTTCTTCTATCCTTGCACTGATTCAGCGAAAGTGAAAACTTCCGGTTTTTCCCAGAATTGTTCCCTTTCGCCTACAGACATTGGTGTCTGCGGCTGCATCCTGACGCTAAAAATCCTGTAAAAACGTCCACTTTACTGCGTTAAATAACTTCGATATAATTTTGTAGGGTAAACCTGGATTTTCAGCTTGTTATGCATTATGTATCACCAGGATGCAGGGCTGCCGGTAGTTAACAGGCTTGTGAAAGCCGCAACGTGATCTTATTATTATAATATATAGCGAGAATTTTAGGCAATGAACCTTGCAAATAGAATTCAATACCGGGGATTTAAGCTTATTTCACATGTTAAAAAAAGCGATACATCCAGGTCGCAATCCAAAGCTGTTTACTCAACCGTTCCTGGGTTTCAGTCGCTGCTTGGCAAATTCCTCGACGTCGGCACCGCCATACTTTTCTGTCTCTGATATTAGGTGTCGAATTCGAGAGAATAACTTCGTTCAACTCTTCATTCATGTTTCAACATTTTTTCTCAAAATCTAAACTGAGCTGAATAAATAAAACAGAGTGCGCTGCCGGCTTTTGGCAGGAAAACTTGGAAGCCGTAATGAACGCCGGGAAACCCGAACCGTAAAATACCCCAGAATATGCAACGGCTTTTAAGGCTCATGATTGTCTCTATTCTTCATGGTACAGGATAATTACCTGTCTGCACTGAAACAATAGCTCGCAACAGTGATGCATTTTCAAAACATCTCCACTTTAGGGAGGGTTTTCAGCAAACTGTGATTTAGGTAATGAAGGAATTTGACGTAAGGCAGTCTTGCCCGTCAGTCTTGTTTAATCAGGTGATTAAAAGTAAGAAGGTGTATTAAAAATAAGCAGACATACATCCTAAATAAGTGTCAGAAGATACCAGATACTTACCTTCAGTACATGTATGGCTGGTGTCTTGTCCATTTGAAGCTTTTGCACCCCGTTACAAAGCAGAGTTAGTATGTACTTGTTGGAGAGTGCGAGTCAGAGATGAAGCCAGTTTGATTTTCGAACAACACGCCATTTAATAGTTAGCTTGTACCATACACAACAAGAGTAATAATGAATAATTTTATATGGTCATTGAAACTACACAAGTGACAACACTTTTAAAATAGGAGCAGCTTTTTTGGCAAAGTTCTACTTATTGAGATTAATAAACTTATTAATTATCTATTGAATCCGAACTGAGTCTGTTCTTCTTTTCATTACAAGTAACTTTCAGAACTGTAAGTTTTTGGGACCATTCACTGTAGTGCCTGGACAACATGCATCTTAATTAAAACGACCATGACCCAACTTTTACGCAAAAAAAGAGAAAACTACAGTACTGTACACGATCCAGTAAATATTTTCAAGTATCTAAGTAAACTTTAATAATAAAATGTTCTATTGTTCGTTTTAAATGGAAACCAAAGTTTCCACAGTTCCTTAGCTACACAGCCAGCTTACTTATTCTAAAAAAGCTTATTCTCTATGCGTTCACATTAATTTGCATACTTTACTCTTATTAACTAGAGCTGTACAATAACTACATTACACCCTTGTTACTTGCTAACATCAACGAAATTTCATCACGCTTGAAACACTCAAGTCATTAGTTCAGAGTAATCGAAATAAGCGATGCTCTTTTTAGAGTTGTCTTCTTGTCAAATAGCGCATCAAACTAAGGCTAAAAAAGTTTATGTATACTAGAATCTCTTCCATTAATTCCTATTAGGACTCAACAAATCTATTCCTAATGTTATCTGTTCCTTTAGGTAATCGGTTTCTGTGAGAAGACAGTGTTTCAGCCACTGGTCTCCTCGCAATAATGTTAGAACTTCTATTAAGGGAAAAATGCTCCAAGAAAATAATGAGCCCACAAGAATATTTCCTGAAGTGGTATGTTTTGGGAAAGTGGTTTTGAGAGTGTAATTTTCTATCCCTCTCTACATATACTGTTTGAACCAGGTCCTATCTGTTACCCTTTTTAATTAAAAGGTGCTGATTGCTGGATTAATTGCTAGAAAAAGAAACTTGAGAGGTTGACTGAAAAATTTTGCTTGTATGTAGGTTCTTTTCCAAGAAGAGGAATGATTAGTTTTTGCCACTGGTTATTTCACCATTTAAGGATACCTATGGACGGTTTCTGACAAAATGTCTTTCTGGGTGGCCTTGCACATGTGTACACAACAAGTAAAATTAATAATAGATTACATTCAAATTAGCCAAATTGCCTGAATTCCATCCTTTTATTAGAACTAGAAGCAATGACACATTAGGAAGTCTGGGCAATATTTTCTCTGTGTCTCTTTGACTGCATGTTTGTCTTTTTTTTTGTATTTCTGTAGACCTCTGTCTTGCTTATTTCTGTTTTCGAGAAAATTCACTAAGGTAAACATGGTTGAGTGACTGAGAACAATCATAATTTCCTTGAACTAGTATTGAACCTGGACAGAGGGCTTGGGTTAACATTTTTTTAATGTGTATCTAAAATTGTCGTGTTCAGTTTATTCTCACAGCTCACAGATATTCGTAAACAGTACCCCGTGTTAATTCCCTAGGTATGTGTAACATTTATTTAAATAGGTAAATAAAATCCTGGCTAATTTTACCAAGTAAAACTTTAGTGTGCAATTGGCTTGAAGAGTTAAATTTAAGACCGTAAAAACATTCTTAAATTCTGAAGTTGTTTTTGTACACCGGGCATATACAAGACAAGCAGATCAAGTTAACATTCTACCTTTGCGATGTCAGTGGTTGTTTTCACCCGTTTGGCTGCGTGATCTTGTGTTACTGTTTTGGGGAGACAATCTTGTTTCAAAACAGTAAAAAATGGCCGCAAAGCCAAACGGTTGAAACAGTGTTGAACATGGGCCTTTAAAAGTGCAGGACACGAAGAATATTCCTGTGCTTTCTCAATTTTTTTGACATACGACAATATAAAGAGGCGTACTTCGTCACCCGCAAAAAGCGAAGGATTTCTAAGATTCTAAGGATTGTATACTAAATCAGTCCTTTACGAGTCTACAGCTTACACTTAGTACACTTAATGTACAATAAAGCTGTAAACAATTCAAATGCAAGATTAAAGAAAAGCTTAATCCATCTCGAAGTCGTCAACAATTTTTTTGGCAACTTCTTCCACTACTTTCAATGCCATTTCTTCCATTTTTTTCAAAAAATGCTTGAGAATGAAGTATGTGCTAGCAAATGACATACCACCGGCAATAACAGATCCCACCACTGGAATAAAGCGAACGAATTCCTCAGCGACTAGCTCTGAAGCATTGGCTGCCAAAAGTGTGCTGCTACATTTCACGACATCCGCTATCATTTGCCAAATTGCACGAACGCCATCTTGGGTGGAGAGACTGAGCATCAAAAAATGACTCGATCCTTCTTTGGGAAAACCAAGCTGGGATCTGTAAAAGCTGAGTTCGTGCGAAATCAGCCCGAAATCAACGGCAATGGATAATCCGGGTACTGGAACAGCTGCGCCAACAGCTGATAATGAAGCAACGATCCACATGCGTCCTTTGAGAATCTCAGCTTTCTCCTTTAAGATGTCGGTGGACAAGCTGCTTAAGCCAAAGGTCAGACTTTCTTTCTAGAATGGCTTTACTTAGGCGACCAAAATCCCACCTGGCAGGAAAGTGGTTACTTATCAGGAAAATATCTTCTTCACTCCTCAGCTGTTTAGCAAGATTTTCGGAACATTCGCTCCGGATTCTCTTTTACATGGCATCTTCATTGAATGATTCATTTTGCTCGCGCTTCTCGTGCTTCTCATTACGAACATCTTGATCAATTTTCGTGCGAATGAAAAAAAACTTCTTGTGAATCGATTTGATTTTTTTGGCCAATTTCAAGTAGTTCTCCTTGAATCGGTCGCTTGTGAAGATTAGGAAGGCATCGAACTTGTCCAACTTTACTTTCTCACAGTATGTTTTTTCAGGGTAATTTGGAGTACCTATTCCTGGTAAATCCCAGAACTTTATTTTGGGATTGGTTGGGTGAACATACTCGGCCAGCTCTTTAGTGGTCTCGGTCACGCCAACTTTGGCTCTCTTGCCAATGTTATCACTGCCATCAAGTCTACAAATACAAACAAACATACTAATATATACATGTTATTGTACTTTGAGACGAAAATAGCTTTGTCAATTTAAATCATGATGACACGATTCGCGAATCGTCTTTTGGCAAGTCAGCCAGGCAGTGTCGCGTAAATCGACTTCTGGGATGACAGGTCTTGTCGGTTCGAGTCGCTGTATACCCTGTATGTTTTCTAAGTGTTACAACAATCGACTTCCGGAATGACAGGTCGACATAAACGCAGAAGAATCTTGTCGATTCGATCGATTCAAGTGGAATTCAAGTAGAATTTTCTAAGTGTTGTATGCAAATCAATTCTTGAATAAGAAGTTCTTTAGAATGTATACCATTCCATTTTTTATGAAGTTATTTCTGTTTGATTTGACAGCATTGTACTTTCGTTTAAGTCCGTTACTAGGCCGTAGCTAGTAACAGGCGAACCAAAACACTTGCCTTCGGTTAAAATCTTGAATTAATTATTTTTTTTTCATGTTCCTGTAAGAGGCTATGCATTACTAGTAAGTAAGTACGTAAATATGCAAGAGTTTCTTTTTTCTGGAAGCCCATTTCCGTGCTTCTAGATTTCGAAATTTGACCTTCCAGCGGCTGGCGCATTCGGAACTTCTCAGTTGCCTCGGTTGTCAGAAAAGTCTGGCTATAGGCTTGCATAATTCATTCGTGGTGTAGAAATGTACATACCCTCGTATTGCATTGATGAAACTTGACTTTCCAACTCCTGTGCCGCCAGTTACTGCAATGTTTACCTCGACATCTTGCCATCCATCCAATTTCTGCTTAAAATATTTTTCAATGTGCGCAACGCCATAATTATCAAGGAATTCTTTAACACCCTTGGCATATTCTGACTCCCAATCCTTACCCGGATCCTTAGCAGCCATGACGAACGATGGGGCTAAATGTCTGAAATGTAATGGCAAATTTACATGATACAACCGCAACCACAAAATGCGAAACTTTTAGGGTCAAACCAAGCGTGCTCAGTTTCCCGAATTTTTTCAGATTATTTTTGCCTCATTAGAACACAGTACGAACGTAATCACGATCAGCTATTTCGCGCCTTCGTTTAGGGAGAGTTAAAAAGCTTGACCCCCCGGTCCCTGGCCCTTCCCGCAGTGGACAAGTTCAATCAATACACTACGAATTGGTCCGTGGAACATCCCCATCGTCCACCGGCCGACGCGGCGTGGAACACGGCCATCATGTTTGTTATTCTCCCTCACAACCGAATCAGGGACTGAAGAGGAATAATGTAACGTCCATTATTTCTGCTCTCAAATTTCCATTTTTCCCCTTCTGTTTCCAGACAAGCAAAAAATATTCCAGAGAAATTTCGCTGGTTATTCCAAAAGAAACAACGCTTCCCTTATTCCCCAAACCAGGGCCATTATTCCATCGCAAAAATTTTCGTATTCTACTGAAGATGGATCTGAGTCTTGTAACAAATTTGTTTTCTCTCGTGTGTGTCTTTGTTGTATTTTGACTTGCAATAACATTTTAACATTGCAAAAGAATTAAAAATAATTATATACAGCATCTCGTGTAAGTTTGTGTAAAGTGTGAGGCACTTAAGCTTTTAGGGGACCGTTCATTTTTTTATGGGGTAGGGGGGGGGAGGGCTGGTGGGATTTGATAGATAGTCACTGTTATATATAATGGCCGCCCCTTCTTCATCGAAAATTTTTTCCTGGCCCCCCCTCGAAATCCAAATTTTTTCCGATGACCCCCCCCCCCCAAAAAAAAAGAAAAAAAAAACAATAATGAAGTGAAATTCAAATATATCGAGCCTTGTGACTAAAGAATGTATCAGTGTACAAAAATCACATTCCCAAATACCGGTAGCTGGCATTGCCTCAACTGTTTATTGTGGATGCCGTCTATTAGTATGGGTTTTCTGCATTTGTAACCAATAAGCTGTTGGGTTGAGTTAATGGCGTTTGGTACATAACAAAGTCGGGGGGTCCGGGGGCATGCTCCCCCGGGAAAATTAGAATTTTCTGAACCTCAGGAATGTCATTTTGGGCATTCTGACAAGATTTTTTACTCTTACAGAAGCCTCTTTACAACACTTAAAAGTATAATTATTTTTAGTGACCCCCCCTTACAGACCATATTTTTTCGGCTGGCCCCCCCTTTAAAGTCAATTTTTTTGGGATGGCCCCCCCTCAAATTCCACCAGCCCCCCCTACCTCATAAAAAATGAACCGTCCCTAGTACCCGGTACCCTCTGAAGGGCAAAAAGCCAAGAAAAATGTATTACAAATAGAAATATTTGACGACAAAAATGCTTCTAAGTAATAAAATCGATATACTTGCGGCTTAATGTTACGGTTTTCCTTTCGATTGTGTGTTGTGATGCCTGCGTTAAATTTTTCTTTTTTCGTGCAGGAAAATCGTGTTTCTGTTCAAATTCGAGTTTACAACGTCGAAGGTCTCTTATTACTTTTTGCGTGGAAAGTGACATCAATTGGCTTAAGAATATTATAACCCCATTTTGCAAAATAGTAATTTTGGTAAAAGTACTACTTTGCGAAAGATGTTACGAAAATCACCAAACAGTAAAGGGATTAATTGTACGAGTGAGGAGATCAGACTTTTTCTAATTGCCACTCGTGCAAATTAGAAAAAGTCTGATCTGTTCACATGTGCAATTAATCGTTGCGAGAAGAAAAACCAATTTCCTTTTGATGTTAAGCTTAATGCTACCATAAATACGAGCTTCTAAATCGAGCGAATGTTCGTTTTTACGTGTCATCTTTGCTTTAAAAGTCGATAAGGTGTGCTTTTCATTGAAAAGACTACTTAAAATTTTACCTTAATGCCTTCTTGTTTCTTAAATTCTGTTCCGGGTTAAATTCGTCGATAAGAACCGTCAACGTTCGTCGTTTTCAGCACGGTTTTTGTTTTGTTTCTGTAGAAACAGGATCAGAATCAGAAGAACGCTTGTAACCACAATGTCAACACGTTTTAGCACAACCAAACAACCTGGTAAAAACATGTTCTGCAAATATCGTAATTATAATTAGCAGGAAAACGAAAAGTACGGAAATTTATTACAAATAGAAATATCTGAAGACAACAATACTTTTAACTTCGATTAAAGCGATGTATTGTTGAACAATATAGAGAGCCCTTCCGTGTTTAGTTGTTATGTAAACATTCTAGCAAAATTTCCATCCTTTTGGACGTTTTGGTTGACTTTGTAAATTTCCACCAATAGAGCGCTTAGAAGAGCAAATAAAGACACGATGGCTTCGCTTGTCTGGTGTTTGTTTGCATGGAGTTGGCGAAGAACTAGCTATTAAAAGGAAATTCATAATTCAATTGTAGACCCGCTAACTTTCGTAAAGCCTACAAGCACCTCATTCGGGTCCCGAGAATTCACTATCAATGATATCTTTCTCTTATCAGAAAAATTGACATGAAAAAGGCTACTGGGCTTGACAAAATTTCGTCTTAGCTCCTCTATTACCGCCATTTTCAACCGATCACTTTCGACGTGAATATTCCCACATGATTGGAAGAAGGCAAGGGTTTTCCCAGTTTTAATGAATGGCAGTAAGCTAGACCTGAATAACTATCGACTTTCTCGGTAATCCCACACTGCAAATATTTTTGAGAATCTAATTTTTGACCAGCTATACCAAAATGTAGATATAAACCGCTCAAGGGCAAATTGAAAGCAAAGCGATTAGGACAAAGGAAATTGCTGGTGTGCAAAAAACGTCATTCTCGCCCTGCAAGGGTCTCCTCAAATATTTCACAAACCCGTCTCTCCTCAAGCGTTTCCGCCGTACTTATCACTCATATTATTATGCTTATTGTTCCGCGAACCTGAAACGAAACACTATCTTTTTTTAAAAAAATAGCTACTTGTTGACGATTTTTTAAAAACAAAGCCGCGAGTGAAGTGGACTGGAAACGAGTTGTGAACGTGGTGCAGCCGTGTTTTTTTTTGCGTGAATTTCTGAGCGATACAATTAATTGTTCAGCTAGCGATAAAATTTGGGCTAAATTGTTTTGCTGTTAACCAATCAGATACGAGTATTTAAG
Organism: Oculina patagonica; assembly: GCF_052425735.1. Lineage (NCBI taxonomy): Eukaryota > Metazoa > Cnidaria > Anthozoa > Scleractinia > Oculinidae > Oculina > Oculina patagonica. Next base: position 13,075,896 of record NC_135770.1, on the reverse strand, counting down.
CACTATTATAATTATAGATCAAACCATCTAAAATTAAAAACCCACAGGTGACCAAAGCGTACAATTAGAGTATGTCTGGGTAGTCGTGGGAGCGGTCCGGGCTCGAGGCTTGACCGGGTTTTCACTGTGTTGTGTTTTTGGGACACAACAATGCTGGGGGGTGTACCCTACGATGGACTAGCATCCCATCCAGGGGAAGTAGAACTATTCCTAGTCGCTTAATGCTACAAAAACCGGGATAAGCTCCGGCAAGTATGAGCCACTTGATTCGAGGCTTCCCTTATGGATAGTCCTACTCTTATAGTAGGCCCTGTAAAAAACCATGTCCAGTTTGTAAAAGCCCTTTTGATTAATGCAAGAACTAAATTTCCTGCTGTAAATAGGTGTGGCTATTCACAATTCACTCACCTTCAATACATATAAAATTGCTGGATTAGCAGCTTGAGTTATTGGTTGCTTCGTCATCACTTTTGCCATTTGTGAAGAAGAGTCTCCATACAAGGCTGTTGGTAAATTTTTGCTAAATTGTTGGCCGACAAATATTAAAGTAGATGTCAGAACATAAATTTTACCCATGGTCAAGTTTACTAAACATCCCATCGAAACTGTATGTGGTTGTAATCTGGGAGCTTATCATCTGTACTAAAAAAAAATCTAACGATACTTTAACCTAAGATGCGACAGCGGGCAGGTATAGTAAGTTTACGCCCTCTGTCTTTCATCAGATCCATCAGGCTCTCTGGTAAATAATGCTTTCTGGATCCGGAAACAAGGGTTTACAAATGCCGTACCTTGCAATTATTGGAAACTTGCTGGATTTAAACTTTTGAATTCATTTGTTACAGCCTGACCCAGGAAGTCATTACACAGCTTGGTCTTCTATGTCAACTCTTACAAGGAAAGGCTATATCATCAAGACAAATAATCCAGCTAGGTATAAAGGAATCATAATAGAGTTGTTTAAATACCAGTCTGTTTCAATATTTTGTTTACTGTAAGAATATTTTGCAACTGTAAATTATTTCAGATAAGTACGTTTTAGTTTAACTATTTTTGCAACCTGATATTTTGACATGCGATGCAACCCAGGTGGCTGATGTGTAGTCAATTTACCCAAATATAAACTTTGGACTGCTATAAAGGTCTTCGTGCCCCGTCAATTTAGGATAGGTGTGTGCTTCAAAGGTTTTTTAATTTTGACCCTATTTAAACTGAGAGTCCCAAAGAACCCAGCTGAGAACGCAATCCCTCGTCACATGTTTGTATACGATTTTATTATATAAACATCAGTGAAATACCAGGAAATCTTTCGCACGAAAAAATCATATCTTCACACGTGAAAATAACATGTTATTTTCACATGTGAAGATATCGATTTCGGAACATTTTCTGGCAAGTGTGCCCTGTTTCAATGCTTAATGAGCCAAAGAAAATCGATATTAAGTCGAAACATCCTCGGATCTTCCTCGGCAATCTTCGGCAATCTTCGGATATCTTCGGAAATTTTCGGAAAAGTTCGGAAAATGTTCAGAAACATTCGTACAACCTTCCGACAACATTTTGAAAATCTTCGGAAATCCTCGGAAAACGGTCGGAAATCTTCGGAAAATCGTCAAAAACATGGTAATTAGTAGGTTTATATAATAAACAGAATATTACATGGTTGCTTGGAGATATGAAGTTTATCTTCTCGTGTTCAAATCAATATCCCACTCGTTCGCTGCGCTCACTCGTGAGATATCGATTTGAACACTCGAAGATAAATTTCATATCTCCGCGCAACCATGTAATATCCTCTATGTATGCGTCATCTTGCGCGCGCACGAGCGCGTGTGCGCACAGAGCATTACGAGGTTTCTAAGAGGAGAAGCTCGACAGGGAAATCAATGGTCGTTTTCTTTTAAACGAGCATGGTGACCCCCTTTTTATTATATATTTTAAAGAAGAAAAGGACTCTCAATGATATATCTAAGTTTTAACTATTTTTGATTTTCCGATTTTGAAATATTCTCATTGAATCTTCATTAAGATCCGTTTTTACGTGTTTCAATGGAACCCTATAGTTGCTTTAAAAGCCCTTTTATTTCATTACTTTTCCTTTTTACGGCAAAATTTCGGCATTAACTTTTGCTTTTATAAACTTGCAAAGTACTTATAAACTATAGCTTTAGAGCGCAAAAACAAGTATGGTAACCCCGTCTTTTTATTTCATTTATTTGGTGTACTGGTTGTAATTAACAACTGCGCAAAGTTTGAAGAAATTTTGGTTACAATTTTTTTTTTTCATTGGAATCACCTTAAGAATTATTTGATAGTTTAGATCAGTAAGCTGAGTGTGTTAAGGCTATTCATCAATAATGTTTGGAAAAAATGTAAGGGGCATTATATTCAGTAATATTTCTACTTTTATTGTCAATGCAATGTCAAATGACAGGTGATAACAACAATAACAAAATTAATCAAAACTATAACAAAATTCTCGATCGGTGATTGGTTATCAGCAGCCCGATTTGAGCACTAATAGGACAGTGTGCGCGTCATGCTTGTAATTGGACAGTGTAATAGGGCAGTTAACGCGTCATGCCTGTGTAATTGGACAGTACGCGTCATTTTGCGCGCGCTGTTGTTGTGCATTTTGTTGAGTAAACTGCTATGTTTTTCAGTTTTTATAAAAACGTTAAACCATTTGACTAAAGGTTAGTTTGTTTCTCAAATTTTGTCATAGTTTTGATTAACTGGTAATCAGGACTTCGTGTCGTCCAATTCTGTCTGTAATCATACTCGTGATTAAACAAATCGGACTCCCGCTTCGCGGTCGTCCGATTTTGTTTATCACTCGTATGATTACAGACCGAATTGGACTCCACTCAGTCCTATTACCATTGTTAATCATTAACTAGCTAAACATATTGTCTTGACATAATAATTTCCAAATTCCCAGAACAAATATTTAGTGAAATGTATGTCGTTCAGTTATGGGAATGAACTTATAAGGCAACAGATATAATTAGGCTTGGGCTGCAACTGAGATTTCAGCATATTCGTACACAGAGAGCTATCAAAGTGCATAGAAAGTGAATTTCCATGTTAACGTTATGGTTTTTTGTGTGCCACTTGCCTGAAGCACTCTTGTTAATGGTCTTACTTCTTCAGCCTACTAAAATGTCCATAAATGGACAAACGTCAAACCAGTGTGACTTTGCCAATATGTTTCGGGCTATGTATTGCGTCTCGGATGATGCAGATGAAGCAAAACCTACATACATGTGAGGTGTATTCCTGTCAATTTGTGTTTTTAGATATTCCATCACAGATGCAGGTTGTACATTAGCTGAGAAGCTTGAGACTGTAACAGGAGACAGCTTGTCACCAGTATTAACAGGAAGTGCTGCAACCTTTGTTACTGACTCAATTAAATCTTCATCACATGCCTCAATTGATTTGACATCTGACCATAACTTTGACAGTTTATCTACTGTGGATGTATCAAGGAACTCGAAACTGTGTGTAGACTTAAAAGAAAAGGTTTCAGATCTCCATGACAATTCTGCAAGTAGCCATGGCAGATTTACGAGCATAGCAGAAAGAAAAGAAGAAGAACGTAAACCTGCAAGGTATGAACTAGGGAAGTATTAATGTTGAAAGTAATGCCAATAACACTGTCTTCGCAATGGAATTGTTACAGAAGAATATTAAGTTCGTTTTCTTGCTCTCTAATTTCAACAAACGGATTTTGTCCTGGTTAATTTGTGGCCTGTTCCCTTGATCGCGCTTGGGCCATAAATCAACATAAAAAACGAAATGACTTTATCTATGCTTTACCGAAAAAAAACAAGGTTAATAAGAGAGTTTGTATATGAAAAACTGCAAAATACATATAGTATTTGTGCATGTACATTAAGTACAGTATAATAAATATAATTTTTTGTTGTTTGATAGAATTTTAGAAGAAGACGCGAGCTTCACTCCTGATTTTGTCCTGAGACCAGGTATGTGTTTGTAGAAGAGAAGACCAAAGACAATCGATAATTTATAACGTTAAGCTCATTTGATATGATATTTTTTTAACTGATTGTCATCGACAGACAGTAAATTAATTGTCTGTTTTGCAAAGAGAACTTATCAATAAACAAACCCGTTTATTAGATCAATTTCATTACCAATGCTCAAAATTACTAGAATAATAACTGTCGTTAGCTCGAGTAAGCGAGGATCTGTGAAGAAGGGAGAGGATTTAATTAAACAAAGATGATCGACACAGACGGCTTAAACGACTTAAAAGAGAGTTTTTTACTGCATAATACTTGTCCTGAAGACACATTTGAGTAGAGGCTAAGGTTTATTGTTTTCTCGTAGGGACATTTGATGTTATTTTATGTGTTGATGTAATCGAGACAACAGGAGGACAGGCTAAGTCAAGAAAAGATGCTCTTGTACCCGAACTGAAGAACAATGGTACATAATCAACTTATTATATAAAGCTGCATTACTATCTGTTGTAGTTTAGTTTTGTTTCTGGTATGAACGTTATCAAACAGTCTGATTTTATTCTCGTTTTTGTTCTGTGTAATCTAATAACGGGGATCAGACTGGTTTGAACAATTTCAAACCAAACGCAAATAACAAATCCACTATTGTTTGATGTTGGCTTTCATATTTTACAACTATACGTTTAACTATTATTCTTAATCACCATTTAACTGACCATTCTTTTCAAAACAAGAAAGATTTGAGCATGTTCATTTGAATTCCTTCTCAGGAGTGCAATTTGATGTTCGCAAACTTCAGCTGGGCGACTTTCTGTGGGTGGCCCGAGAAAGAACTGTTCCAACACCAGGTACAGTGTAGTCTTCCTAGACTCCAGTTAAAGCCAAACAAGATCTCTATTTTGCTTATATTTAAGGAACTTTGATGAATCTGCATAAACCTCTTTAGTCCGAAGCGCAAGTTATCTTAAAAGTTTGGTCACATTTGCACGAAAACATTATTTCCTAATGGAAAGATTTCTTTATTATTTTATCAACAGTCCCCTCAGCAGAGAACTGCGCGTATACAGGGACTATAATAGAAAACACTGGGCGAACCAATCAGATTCGCGGATTTCCAATAGAACACGATGAGTGTCTACTTAATGTAGTTTGGAGCAAGTAATTCTTAGTTTGGTTATCATGTCTTCTGTGCACATACTTAGGTTGCTTGTCAGTACCAGTGGCTCGGGAATTAGTTTTGGATTATATTATTGAACGGAAGAGAATGGATGATCTCTGTGGCAGTATCATCGATGGTCGTTTCCGTGAACAAAAGGTATTGTCAAAAAGTTACATCTTATTTTTTTTTATTGAATTTTGTTCTATTTAACCTCTGCTTACACTGACGCAAAAGTGGCGAAGAAGAAATTAACAAATCTTACGCGCTTTTCACTTTTTCTTTTTAATACGCAAATGAGAGTTAGTTTCTTCTGAAACTCTTCTAAATATTTACATGTAGAGTAAACAAATGTTTTTGTTTTAAGTTTTACAATAGGTATGTCGATATGTCAGCATTTTATTTGATAGCTTATGTATTGCGACATCTCAAAGCCAAGAAAATTGAATTCACCACATCGGCCACCAGTACCTTAGTACATTTACATTTGCTTTCAAAAGGACAAGGAAGGAGATTTTGATTCTTTGAAATTTGTTGAATATGCCCAGCACAAGTTCAATGTCCACGTGATGTAACACCATACTTAGAGAACTAATAACTGAGTTTGCCTACCTTGACTACTGTAATTCTCTCTTCGAAAGTTAAAACTTTTATGTTTTCCCTGCTTGATTGTTATAGTTTCGACTTCGCCATTGTGGCCTTAATCATCCAATTTACCTTGTGGAGGATTTTGGTTCCATTCAGCACATGAGTCTTCCAGAGAGTACACTACTACAAGCTATTGTTAACACTCAGGTTGGTCAGCAGTTGATTTCATATCGGCATGTTAGAGTAACGTTAGGAACCTCATTCAGCTCATAGGCTGGTATCCAGAGGGGAACTGCATCTAAAAAAAAATCACGTAAAAATCTGAAAAGATAATAAACTACTTAGTTAAATTACAATCAATGTTTGGTTTCGAAACAAAAAAAACTTAAACACCTCACAAATTAAAAATACAGTGGTCATAAATCAGGCGTAATCAATAATAACATAGGGTTGACGCCGATAAATAGGGGTGCAGATGTAAAACGTTTCGATCACTTTTATTAGTGATCCTTCATCGAAACGCTTTACACTTTTATCCACTTTTAATTATTGTCATCCCTATTTTATCACCTACCACTGTTATTTCACAATATTTTGGCAATAATAATTGTTATAGCGTACAGCAGCCGTCACGTGGTAAACATAACTAACAGAAAATAGCGTTACTTCTTTCTCCTTGGTCCATGCAACCATACTAAGTCTTGTTTTTTGCAAACAGGAAAATAAATTTGTGTATTGTTTATGAACGCCTTTAGGTAGTGGATGGCTTTTTTGTGAAGCGGACACGTGACCTGAAAGAGACTGTCGCTTATTTGACGGTCATGACTCGGTATCTGCAGAGACTTTACTCGGTAAGTCCTCAGTCAAGTCCTTCAATGTAGCCATGCACATTTTTTTCGTAATTTTCATGCTCTTTTATTTATCGTCCAATTTCTGCACAGAATAAAACCCTTGCCAGCTGTCCCCAAGGAGGCTTGGAGCAAGCGCGGTCAAATAGCACCAATGGAAACGATAAAATGTACCTTATGAATTTCCCAGACTTTAACGACTCGACTGTCAAAAACAAGGTAACAGGATTTTTTTTTCACTTGGCAGTTTTGTGCTCAACAACAATAATCCAAGGTTCATTTGTAACAGACGTGTTAAAGGAACTGCAATGTAGACCGATTATTCGGGACGACGATTTCCTTGAGAAGTCATTCGACGTAACATTCTTTTAAACCGGCTTTGCTCCTTTTGTGTGTGTGTGTGTGTGTGTGTGGGGGGGGGGGGGGAGGGGGTGGTTTTATTGACTAAATGCAAGTTTAAACTGTCTACTAAAGAGTAGATGGAATGTATGGACTTCCGCCTGGAAATACAAATAAAATGGATTTGTGAATACTTTACTTGCAGTCTTCACAAAACCTTTCTTTTGTCATAAACGAATGTTGATATAATCACACGTAGGAGTATTACTACAAAGCAATTATAAACAGAAGAAAAACAGCATACGCAGTCTGTGGCCAACGTTTCTCAGGCGAAACATCTTATTCAAACTAAAAAAACGTTAATTTGAAGACAGGACTTAGTACTTGCCTTTCAGACGTCGGATTTTGGATCGTTTTTGCGTGTCATTTTAATCACGAACCCAGTTTCCCGTGCTCTTTGGAGAAAATCTGGATTACAAGGCTAATAACTGTTTTCCTTTCCCTGCGATTGTTGTTTGTAGGTGATGACAGTGAGTGAGGTTTTTGCCAAACAGCTTATGCAACTGAGCGGTGTATCTCCTGATAAAGCTGTTGCCATCTTGGAGAAATATCCCACTCCTAAAAGGTACCGAGCAGAATTTCATAATCTAAAACATTTTTTATTCGTTATTTACAGTAATGCGTTTTGTTCTTCTACTTTTAATGAGGGGCTTCTCCAAGAACCTATTGCTTTAAGCCACAAGCCCAACTTGATGAAATTCAAAACTGGTTCATGTATGGTGCAAACAGGAATTTCACTGGCGTTGAAAGGAATTGAGGTAGATGAGAAGCTATGAGTTCTTTACACATACTTTGTTTTACCTATGTGGCTAGGTTGCTAGATGCATACAAGGCGCAAGATAGTGTGAAAGAGAGGGAATTACTCCTGTCTGCTCTGAAGTGTGGCAAGAACCAAAGGTACTTGATGTTCGCTTTAAAGTATGGCAGTGATTTGTGTTTTGGGGGTAGACCTTTGAGTGCATATGAAAGAATTTTCAGGCTTTAGTAGGTATACCTCTAGATTCCTTAGGATCAATAAACTTATAACGTTTGAACAAACTTAACCGCTAGGATATTAGGTTTGCTGTAAAAATAAGAATCATTAAGGGCTGAGTGCTGGCCACACGAAGCAAAGGGAACGTAAGTTTAACACATCTATAATATTTACTAATTAGATATTCAGCTTGTTAAGCTTAATCTAGTGTCGTTTGTCTTTTAAACCTACAGGGCACTGGGACCGTCTGTTAGTAAATTGATTTATCAATTGTTCTGCTCGCCTACCCTAAGCTGAAAACGCGAGAATACCATCATTCTGTGGTGTTGGTTACTTCTGAAGGTGTTGCGGAAGAGTGTTTGACTTAGGGACGGACCAATATTTTCTTGGAGGGGGGGATGAAAAATTTTCCTCTGCAAACTTTTTTTTTAGTTTATGCACCTCTGCAAACATTTTTTTTCGAAATTCTTACTATTTTTTGTTATTCATATCGTTTTTGCAAACAATTTATTTTGTCTTTCCAGGCCCTGCAAACAATTTTTTTCAATATTTTTCATCCTCCCCCCCCCCCCTCCCTCCAAAAAAATAATGGTCCGTCCCTTATTTTGTTGAAAATTTTAATACATGAAGAATTGGTTACACTGACTCAGGCAAACACACTGAAAGGGCTAGACAGCCATTGAGGGAACTTGGAACTTGTGCGGCTAACCTTTGCTGTCGAATAAACCTCGGCAACTCTCAGTGAGTTCATTCGTTGCCAGGTTTAAACCAGGAGAGAAGCTGTCGATATTTTTAATTTAATACACTGAAGACTAAGAGAGACTCGATAACAGTTTCACGGATAATAGAGAGATTTAGCTTCAGTTTTGTAATGGGAAGCGGTAAAGGTCAGAATGCTGCCGATTCTGTTTACTTTTTCTCTAATGTTTTAAATAAATCCATCAGAAAAAAGATAAAATATTAATAATGTAATATAAATTACTTTTTCACAACAAACACGAAAGTATTCACTTTGGTAGTATAAGAAGCAAACGGCAAGAGTTTTTCCTTATGCCGTTTTCGGGAAGAAAAACAAACGTACTCTTAAACGCTCCCACGATTATTCTCATATGATTTGACATTGAAATTACATTATGTGATTGAGTGCTGTAGTTTTGTTATAATAAATTCGTTTTTATCAACTTTGTTCATTTTTTTGTGGTATGTGCTGTATGTACAGAGCTGTACAGCAAGGTTCGTACAAGTTATGAAAAACCTGGAAGGTCATGGAATTTTAGAATTTCATTTTCCAGGCCTGGAAAGTAATGGAATTTAAGTGTGCGTCATGGACAGTCATGGAAATGGTATTGATTCTACAAAATTGTTAGGCAGGTTATCTTTTGCAAGGAAAGATATTTTTTTGAAAATTTCCGAGAAATTTTTTTTTCGAATTTAGGTCATGGAAAACTTTGAAAAGTCAGGGTTGCCACGGTCAGGGAAAAAAAAATTTCAAGGTCAGGGGAAATCTAAGTTTTTGTCAAAGTCAGTGAAAAGTCTGGGAATTTTGGCTGAAGCAAAAAACAAAATGGATTTTTAGGGCGATGTCAAATGCCATCCGTTCAAAGTCCCGTGAAAAACGTACAGATCAAAAATGAAGAGAAGAATATCAATGGTCTGCAAAAGAAGCTGAAGCAAATGTAAAAAAAAGGTTGGGCTTATTTGTTAATTCACCTAATACCCGATTCCCTCTATAGCGCGCGCCTGCAGGGAATCACGGTAGTTGTATTCATCAAGCCATGCGCAAGACTTAGCAACGTGGTCAGGGAAACGTTAGGGAATTTTTTTAGTTTTAATGAGTGGCAACCCTGAAAGACATGGAAAAGGTCATGGAAAGTCAGAATTTCAAAAGCTCAAAAGAGTACGAAGCCTGTTTAACAGTGAGCTGACCAACTGTAAACTGGTCTTTTTATTTATTGATGACATGTTAGCTGCAAGGAAAAAAAGAGATGATTCTACGACGTAAACATGATTTCTGTCATAATCACCACATGGTGACATGAGAAATCTATTTCAGTTCGGTGGTACTGACCAATGTTGAAAAGGGTGAAAAAAATTAAACTGTGCAAAACACTACAACTTGTCAACGAGAATACCATTTTAAAAAGATATTACCCTGTCGGGGGTGGCTTATTTTTAGGCTCTTCCTGATTATGCGAGCATTTTTGTCGGCATAATTTGGCTTAACGAGTATTTTATGGAGAGTATGAGCTAACTGTCGTGGGCCGTGGGTGGGTAGCAGAAAAAAGTCATAGATATTAAAAATAAAACACACACACTGAACAAAAAAATTGGGACAACATAGTTCGTGCAAGGCTAGTATGATGTAGACTGTCCACAGCCCTTTCGATTTTTCAACGCACAAAAGCAAACGATTAGCGCGCTCATCGATAAAAAAAAACACGAAAAAATAGAGGGCTGTGAACAGTCTAAGTGAGAAATGCGTCTCGACCAAGATACTCTTCAGAGGCCTTTCTGCTTCCTGGAACACCAAAACACAGATAAGCAAAAATAAATATCAATATTAAAATAAAGTAAAAATATTAAAGAAACAAGTATTATGAAATTAGGCATGATCATTGCTTAGAATTTTGCGATCAGATCGCTCACAAATGGACTAAAACTGAAGATCTCGGGTAATGTTAACGAAAAGTTTCGAAGTCCTTACATTTACGAAGCCCCTTTCTGAGATAACACTTCAAAATATTCTGATTGGTCAAAGGCGGCGGAGCGTTTTGAAACGTTGGGGGGAGGGAACCGTTCTGCAAGCCAAGTGCATACCCCCAGGGGGCGCATCCCCAAACTCAAACTTCCCAAAATGTCCCTTTCAGCGTCCGGCGTATCCGTAATTAATTTGTGACAATGCATAACAAGGCAGTTCAGACGATCATGCTGGGTTGGGTTTTCTTTAGACATCTGAGTGCAGAAGACACGCTCTTAAGTCGCCGATGCCACAGGTAATGTCAAATAAAATCTTAACAGAGTACGGACCTCTAAAAGTAGCGTTATTGGGAAATGAGTTTTGTTAAAAGTTCTACACCATATTATTTCGCCGAGTACGATCCTGATAAAACTATTTGTGTCTTGACAACCAATTAAGGTCAATTAATGCTGCACTAGCAATACTTTCGGCACTGAAATGTGGAGGGGGATGAGCCCCAAATTTTTGTAGGGGCGAGGGGAACTAGAGCCCCTTGCTCCGCCGCCTATGATTGGATTACTGATAAAATTGATGCTTGCTTGTTGGTCAAAGCGACAAGATGTGCGATTAGGACAAGGAACTGTTGCAGCCAACACGTTTACTACAATCCATTACACACCTGGAATTGTGAGGGCTTGACCTAAAGGCTTTGGCGAGAGCTTTTTATAACTTGTAAACTAACAGCCGACGCATTGCTTATAATTTTGTGCCAACTTCTTTTTTTGGGAAGCAAATATCGTAGCAAATTATAACGACAAAATTAATGTTGGTCCCAGTTTTTCCTCTACATCACAGACAGCAAATTAGGCTCAAGGACAAGAAACTGTGGAGTAGTTCCTTTCTTTACTATTTAATAAGACATTTTTCTACCCACGACAGTTAGGTATACTCACGTTTGACTGCTGTGACATGTCATCCCCCGGATTTGAAGACCAAGCGTTTTATTTCGATTTTTGTCCTTTTGTTTTTTAATAACACGAACAGTATTCGAAAACATCCACATACAGTCACGTCCAGCGTTTTATCTTTCGTAGAGCATGAAAGTTTTGCGAGGAACTCAAAGTTCGGATTTTAAACCACCTACTTTTATAGTCTAAACAATACAACAAAGGTTTTACTTAACAAAAGTAAAGACAATATCCAAAATAGCGTCGGCGTGAGCTTCGCGTGACTTTATTTAGAACCGAGAATTTAATTGCCATGACACCGCGACGTCACACTTAAGTACTCTAATATGAAATTCATATATTTGAACTGTGGAAAAAAGAAATAAATGTAGAGAAGATCGTGGCAGTTATTTACACAAATTCTGCAGTTGCGAAAAGAAAGCCTGAAAAAAAATTGAGCTTGCCGGTATTCGAACCCTGACCACTGCATATTTTGAAAGCCCCTTTAAAATACCTTAAAGGTAGATTTCCCTCCCTTTTCTTCACTCCAGCATGTGAAATCCCTACACTTTTAAATACCTCCAGCCTAAAAAAGCCCCACCCCCCCTTTCAGGTGGAGCCTCCCCATAGGTTTTCTCTAAGAAGTACCCCTATGAAGAGGAGGTGCTGATAAGTCTATCTTCAAGCATAAGTGGCTTACCAGGTTTCCATAGCATAAAGTGCCTAGAAATATTTCTACGCCCCCAAAACTCCCCATCAGTTGTAAGTGAAAAATAAAATACTGTCTCAAAGCTAGGTTATGCAATTATGCAAGAAATCGGCATAAGCAAGCACAAAAGACGAGAAAAGATGTTTATTTATTGCGGTTTATTTGCGGCATACCGTAAAATTCTGGTTATAAGCCCTGGGCTTATACAACTTCGTAAGGGGTTTCGGGTGGGCTTATAAACGGAGGGGCTTATATCCGGGAGGGCTTATAAGCGGAATAAAAAAAACGTTTCGAAACGAGCCACGGGAGTGTTGTTCGAAATACGTTTTTAAGTTACAAACGCATAATAAAGCAACATTTAGCACTGTTCAGTACTGTCATCTGGCAGAGGGGGGCTTATATCCGGGGGGGCTTATAATCGGATGTATGTTTTTGTTGCCAGATAGATAGGCCTAAAACCGGGGGGGGCTTATAAGCGGGAGGGCTTATAACCGGAATTTTACGGTATACGTTCAGACGCGTCATGTCAACGCGTTATGCATTCTCGTCCCCATAGCCCATATCGTTTCTCTTATTGGAAGAGAATGCGCGTAATGACGCAGCTGTCACAGTGACTTTGGTATCCCCGTGTTTTTGGTACCCCCGTCCCGAAATCCGTAAATCCAAATTCCAGACTCGTACCCAGTCGTTACTCGTTTTTTCGTTTTCGCTACGTTCGAAGAGGTTGATGGGAAGGACATAGAAAAAGTAAAAAAGGAAGAGAAGCGACTGGGTACGAGTCTGACCAAGGGTGCTTACCATTTAGCCAAAAAATCCGGAAATTTCGGTTTGAAGTCAAATGGAAAGGTAATTTTCCGGAAACTTCGTTCGGAAATTGTGGACTACGTTTTGATCCAAAAAAACGGAAATTTCGGTTGAAAGTTAAATGGAACAGCAATTTTCCGGAAATTCCGTTCGAAAATTGTGGAATACGTGTTGAGGTATTCCTTTTATTCCGGTTGGTACGAACCGTCGGAAATTTTCTTACCATTTGAACAAATCTTCCGTTTCCAGGCCCTTTTTAGCACCTCCACGCGGGTTTAGTCGTGTTTACAATGTGGCGTCTTTATACCGATATAGAACGTGTATGTTCACCTCGACCATAGAAATGTCAGCACTTGTTTAACAGAAGAAATAAGCTTCGATAAGCTGCCTGCCTCTGGTATTCCACGTTGGAAATGTGTTAATATTTTTTCTCAGGACAGGATCAAGCTCGAACGTGCCAATTGTCACTCGACTGCGAAATTCACTCCGTGCGTAGGTGGGAACAGTTACCTTTAAATAACCTTGTATTTTGTTTAAATCGCGTTTCATGGAACAGCTGACGAGAGTAAACAGCATCAGCCAATCTTCTTCGTCAAAAATTTGTTTTCTTTCTCAAAATATTCAGCTATATCGACAGAAAACAACACTGAATTTCGCGCTAGATAGAGTGAGCGGAAAGGAACGCCTGGTAGAATAATGGTATAAAGCGAAATCCGGTTGGTCGTTATACAGTCGAACCCCTATTAAGCGGCCACCCATTAAGCGGCCACCCCCTATTAAGCGACCAGTTACTTAAGTCCAGAAAATATTGTCAGTATAATACTGTAAATATAACCCCTTTTAAGCGGCCGCGGCCAGCTTTCTGCCGTCCCGATGAGCGTTCTTCTATTGCTTTTACCTCTATTTAGCGGCCAATAAGAATGTCATATACGATATTTAAATTAATTTCCAACAAGCTCAGGCCCCCAGGGGGGGCACTCCGGCTTGTAAATGACGGGGATAATCGAAAGATTTTTTTGGGTTTGAAATTTTAGATTCCGGGATTTTTTGGGGTTAGAAAATTTGGCAAGTATTTTTTTGGGTGACTTGATTTAAATAGGGGATTTTTAGAGGGGTATTAAAAACGAACTAGGCCCGGCCTTGGCGTAATTATGGTATGATGAATAAACAAACACGAGCGTTCAATTTTTTATGGTTTTCTTTGTGTTACAGGGAGTTATTTTTGGTGCAGGGATTTTTTTGGGTCCTGAGTTTTGCCTCCATTCTTTTCCCTCAAGAACACCATGATTCCATCTTCACCTCCCCCTTCCCTCCATCATTCCTGTTAGGCTCGATTTTTCTTCTCATTTGTGAAACTACATACACCAGTGTACTTTCTTCACGTATCTGTGTGCAAATCCTGTGGATAAATTTAGACCAAAAAAGTATGTAAAACTGAAAACAAGTCTGAAATTTAATCATTGTTTCTTGACGTGTTGTTCTATCATAGCATTTATTAAAAACTAGCAATGGTATATTGCAATTCCTGAGTTTTGATTGGTTAACAGGCAATGGTATATGAGCTCATATACTGTTGACCACAAATATGGTAAAGGAAGCGTGGTGGCCTAATAGTTAATACGCCGGACTCTGGATCGAGCGGTCCGGGTTCGAGACCTGGCTGGGGCATTGGATTGTGTTCTTAGGCAAGACACTTTACTCTCACAGTGCCTCTCTCCACCAAAATGTATAAATCCAGGCATAACTAATCGATGATCAATGACATCAATTGGTAATCAATGAGTAATTGATGGGTAATCAGTTGATTATTCATTGGTTATTGGCGATGATCAATGAGTAATCGATGACTAATCGAAGCCCAAAAATTTTGTGGCCTATTGATTACTCATCGATGACATCGATTACTCGTTGATGCGATTGATTACCTATTGATGTTATTGATAACTCATCGACTATTATACTGCGCACAAAAGACACATTTGCTTTGTTGTACCTTAGTGTTACTTATTTTCGCGGGACTTAATTTTCGCGATTTTCGCGATTTTCAAAAAATCGCGAAATTAAAGACCCGCGAAAAATAACAACGCGAACTTTAATACCCTTCTATATAATTCGTTATGATTAATCAACGTTGCCGTCAGTTTACTACATAATTATCTTGGTACAGTCGTCAAACTAACTCTACTTTGTTACAAAGGAACATATCAAACTGTTTTAGGCCGGTTTCGTCTCGTGATATGGTTTTGTTCAGTGTCATTGGAAACTATTGCTGTGGAAATTTATAATCAGTTGTGCCAATTTTGACTAACTGCTTGTTAATGCAGACCAGTATTTTGACAATTTTCGCGAAATTTAGTTCCTTTAAACGTATTTTTTTTGGCCAAATCGCGAAATTAAAACCCCGCGAAATATGCCCGGTCCATTTTCGCGAAATTAAGTTCCCGCGAAAATAAGTAACTATAAGGTAGCATTTTTTTTGTTTGTGATTTTTTTATCTGTGTCAGACGTATTTGTCTTTATAACTGGCGTTCCTGTTGAGGAAATTACCACTTTATAAAAAGTTCAACTATCTTCCGGCATGTCGAGACGTGAAGTGCTAATCACAAAAACAGATGATTTGTGCAATGTTTCACTTAACCCAACTCTTAATTCAATAACAAAACAACTAAACAGGAACCAACCAGTCTGAAAATGAAACTAACAAGTACGCTGACAAGAATCAACTACGTGGTTGTAGATTTTGCTCGGTTGATGTTTGTCAGCAAAGTAAAACTGCTTTGGCTTTGGGAAACAGCCGGCGTAAGCAGTTACATTACGCACCTAAATGAGATGATATCGATGAGTAATGAATGAAATGAATGACTAATCATAGCCTCCTACGCAGACGTTCTTAGGGCTCGGCAAGCGTTTTTCCGCGTGCCGAGCCCTAAGAACGTCTGCGTAGGAGGCTAAGTCGATGACAAAAAATTTTTGTGGCCTATCGATTAGTCATCGATTACTTATTGATCATCGGCAATAATCAATGACTGCCTTATTATAGGAAATTAACGATGTTATTAACGCGAATTTCAAAAATTCCCGTTAATTTTATTGATGTTAACTTTTTTACTATAAGGATTTAACCAGAAGTTGTCTTAAATTCGCGTTACGCGTAAATTGGTTCGCGTTGTTAAAACGCCCCGTTATATTCCAATAATAAGGTAATCAACTGATTACCTATTGATTACTCATTGATTTCATTGATGTCATTATGTTATCGATTAGTTATGCCTGGATAAATGGGTACCGGCGAATTTACTGCTGGGGGGTAACCCTGCGATGGAGCCTGAGCATCCCATCCAGGAGGAAGTAGAAATACTCCTAGCCGCTAAATGCTACAGAAACCGGGATAAGCTCCGCCCTGATGAGCCACTTGGCTCGAATGCAGGCTTTACACTTACAAATATGGTAGCCAATACGCTTTAACGAGAACAGCCGAGGAGCTCAATTATTGTAATTCTTTGGGCGTTTTTAATAAAACAATTATTCCACTCGCGCTTGTTAGATATGAGATAGTTATAGGCAACTCATATCCGACGCGCGCTTATGGAATAATTGTTAAATATACCTGAACCCGTCTCTTTTGTGACTATGCGTCTTACAAGGCCTCGATAATTTCCAGTCTTCATGATTTTTCTTGGGTGCACTAGTGGCCTTTTTGTCTCAAGGGTGTCCTCTCGGCTTTGGCCCCTGTGCGTAATGATCGTAATCAGGGCCCGCGCAGAAAGAAAGCGAACACGATAGAGTGAGCGAGATAGGGGGTTCCAGGGGCATGCTCCCCGAGAAAATTTGGATTTTAATTTCTCTCAAACTCAAACGTTTAGCGCTTAAAACATTGTAAAAATATTGCTTTAAACGACAAAGTGTTTCAACTAATTCAAAATTCGATATGACTACTCAAGACACGAACTTTTCTCGCCAAGTAGAGGAAATGGATGATACCAGAGCGAATAAAGAGAGAAAAGACAATTTCACTTTCATTGTTACAAAAATGAAAATGCAATTATCATACCTTTAGCAAATGAACTAGTCAATGGACCGTATCGCCTTATAAAATAAACCAATTCATGTGTTGGATCGAAACGGACAAAATGAGGAAACATGCCTTTTTTCGTCTTTTTCCTAAGAGACGCTAAAGCCCACCCCGCGTGGTCCCTGTGACAGTTTTGAAGAGATTGGCCATAGCCTTAGTGCGCTCAAGACTCGAATGAGCTCGGTTTGTGGTTTCTGTAATAGGCCGTTTTTTATGCCGAAGAGGGTTTTTTTCTGTTAGGGTTGTACTTGTTGGGGAGTGTGTTAGAGACGAGGCATCTTTAATCTTGGATCAACAGACCATTTAATAGTTAACTTCTAGCCATACAGCTCAACACAACTAGAGTAACTGGAAACCTTACACTTGAAATTAGCGACAACAATTAGAAATGGTGGTAGCTAGTTGCACTTGGAGTTCAGAGTTATAAATTTATTAATGAATGATTCACGAAAGTCTATGCTTGGTTCAAATAAAAAGTAATAGCTTTTTAGACAAATCACAGTAGTACCTGGACAAAGAAAAACTATGCTACTGTACAAGATTGGGTAAATATCTTCAAGTAACCGACTAAACTTTTATAAAAAAATGTTCTTTTGTTTGTTTATACTGTATAAGATTACTGTATAAGAATGAGTAGATATTGAGTAAATATCTTTAAGTTACTTCAAGTAATTAGAAAAATGTTCTATTTTCGTTTATATATTAAAGGAAACCAAAGTTTTCACAGTTCTTCAGCTACACAGTCAGCGTACTTATTCTAAGAAAGCTTACAATACATGCATATACTTTCATGTTACTCCTATTGACTATGACTACATTATATCCTTGTCATTCTAAAACAGAAAGAAAACAATTGTCATACGATGAAATGACACTCAAATGACCTCGATCTCTTCCTTGTTACATGTAAAATGGTCATTCGGATTTATACAGTTGGTGGAAAACGTCCAAGGGCGAAATATTTTGCTGGACTTTGACAATTCGTTAGACATTCAAGAAATTATACAGTTATATTCTAAACTATATAGCTTATGCTTGTTTCACTGAATACAATATAGCAGTTAATTTTTAATCGATCGGGAAATTGTCGGAAGCCTCTTTCAGGACTAACAATGCCGTTTTTTCCATGTTTTCCAAACAATGCTTAAGAAAATAATATGTGCTACCACAAGACATAGCACCAGCTGCAAGGAAACCTACAAATGGGATCATACGAGTGACTTCCTCAGCGGCTTGTTCAGAAGCATATTTTGCCACAAGCCCTCCAACTTGCGTTACACTGGCCATGGTCGCCCAAATTGCCTTGACTTCTTTTTGGGTGGTGCCACTGAGCATTGCAAATCTATCTGACCCTTCTTGTGGAATACCAAGCTGGGATCTGTAAAAGCTGATTTCCTCCATAATCAGTAAGAGATCCATGGCGATAGATAATCCGGGAATTGGGAAAACTGCAACAGAGGCAGATATTGAAGCAATTATCCACATACGCCTTCTGAGAATCTCAACTTTCCTCTGCAAAATAATGCTTGACGAGCTTGTTAGGATGCTAAGGCTCAAGGTTAGGCTCTCTCGCTGATATATCGGCAATGCATCTAGAATGGCTTGACTTAGGCGATCAAAGTCCCACTTAGCAGGATCGTGGTTGCTTATCAGAAAAATATCTTCTTCATTCCTCAGCAGTTCAGCAAGATTTGTAGAGCAGTTAGTTTGGATTCTCTTTAGCGTGGCATCTTCATTGAATAACCACTTTCGCTTCTCAGCTTGAACATCTTGATCAATTTTTGCACGAATGAAGAAAAATTTCTTATCCATCATTTCAATTTTCTTGGCCAATTGGCTGTCATTATCGGTAAATCGGGTGCTTGTGAAGATGAGGAAGGCATGCAATTCCTCTAACTTTACTTCCTTGCAGTACGTTTCTATGTCAGGGTATTTTGGAGACCCAATTCCTGGTAAATCGCAGAACTTTATTTTTGGATTGGTTGGGTGATCATACCAGGTCGGCTGTACAGTCATCTCAGTCACGCCAACTGGGGCTGCCATGTGATCATCGTCATTCAGTCTAAAAAGATGCATTTAATATTATTGTATTTGTAACAGGATTGCCATGAATAGCTTTATTTTAACAAGAAATTATATGAAACGCAAATCTTGCAGACAATATATGTCCTTCAATTCCCCAAGTTTCCCATTTAAGGTCATTTTGGTTACATTAGCTGACCAAATGCACTCACAAATTATAAAAATGTTTCTGACACAGTGCTCGCCCTCCCCGATTAACTCTGATGGTAGCTAGGGCACAAAACTGAAGAGCGAAAGGTTGCACTAGGAACGGGAAAAATCATGTTGCTGTGCATTGTTTCACAAATGAGTTGTATTTTATAAGGGCTATATAACCGGTTTTTTTGAAAATTTTGCAACGATTGTAACAGTTTGTTAAGGTATTTTGTTATTCAGTTGTTTAATACTGAATACAACATTTTGCCACGATATAATATTAGACTGATATTTAAGCAAGTCAGAGACAATGAACAGAATGCTTTGAGCTCCCAAAAACAAAAACAAAAAAACAACAAACTGAACAGGGCAGAAAAAAATCCAGAGTGTTTCTCGAGCGGGCGACAAGTGAGTTCAAAGTACAGAATTTGATACAGTGTATGGGTTATTGTGCAGTTTATTTGCATCTGCTTTCGAGCTAACATCATTAAGATTTGCTACACCGTGCTGGCAAGCCCCAGTAAGGGCAAACAGCTGTCACGGTTGCAATCCTGCTCTGTCAGTTCTAGTCGTGCTGGTGTCTCGCAAAGTTTACTTTTTTTTCATAGTATGATCAGCCTTTCTGTATTGTTTGTTTTGTTTTTCATTTCTTTCGCTGATCAGATCTCTTAGTAGGTCCAACGTTGCAGTCCCTTACTGTTTTAAGTTTTGTTTCTCGATCCTCCAGAAATGGTTGACTCCCAGAAAAACATGCCCTGCCCCAGCTTACTACGTTCTCAGTGCAAATGATCATTAAACTATGAACATCTATCTTGGACAACTATAGAAAACATATTCATATTCAATTTTAGGGGTTCATCATGGGGGGTACACATATCAGTAGGGTTTGTTTTTACAACCCATCAAGGTCCAGGAAGACCAGAATTTCAAGGCGAGGGCAAAAAAACAAACAAACAAAAACCATGTCTGGTACAGATGGGTGTTTTCGGTGATCACACTGATTAACAACAAACAAAGCTTCTGACAAGTTTAAGCAAAAATGGAGAATATTAATTGAAAGCAAAGCACAAAGGCAATGACACTTTATATGCGGCTAGACAAAATGTATTCAATAGTGCGAGCCTACGAATCGCTGCAGCTCTTTTTTCTTTGCTTCAAATACTCAGCATTCACAACGGCGTTGTTGAAAAGTTGTATTTACTGTATTCTGGATGCTTCTTTTAACCTGTCGTCTGGATTTTGTTTAAAAAATACTTAGGAACTTAATGAGAAGAATTTGACAACGAAAGCTGTCTTTGTCTTCACTACGCGTCAGCTACGGTCAACTAAGCAATCAACTATTTTCTGCATTTTGCATGTTTTCGAAAACTGAACTATTATATGTAAGTGATATTTTTCACTTCTGAAATTATTTTTACCTCTTTGCCTTTGTGATTGTTTTCATTGGCAACGGACAAAGTGAAAGGACAGCACGAATATTGCTGCTGCTTCATTGTGGAATCGACCGTGGAAACTGTGCAACAACAGATGTGCACTTGTTGAAAAAGACCACCAACACTTGCTCTTTCTTCGATAGGTATCAGCCCTCAGAGATTCGGAAAGCGAAGGGAAATAAAGAATATTGAATACTAGCACAAAGTCGTAAATGAATATTGCATTTGTCGCCGTTTATTTTCCATCTGTTATTTATTTTCGATCGTGACTACAAAGGTGAAACGAGTGGCGTTACTTTGCTTTTTACTTGTTGAATTTTTGAGTCTAATGCTTGCGTGCGCTTTGCGCATGCGCATTAGACTCTTTGTTATATGAAAAAAGCTGTTAGCAATCCCAAGGGAATGGTTCGGGATCGATAATCGTTCGCTGTAATGTAGAAAACAATGATCAGCTGCAAGAACGGACTCCGTACGGACACGCACGATTAGTTTCAATTAAAAACAGCCAATCAGCGACACGTGTTCCCACGCATAATTAAAAGTTCTTTCTCAAGTCACGATTATTCAACACTTGAACAGGACGTAATAATTTTCCAGTTAAGACATTTGTAAGCTTTTTGTGAAAATAAATCTTCGTTTTCAGTTCAGTTAAGCACTTGTGTTTTCGTCTTGCTTAAAAAGCAAGACGTCTTTGAGAAAAAATATTTCGACGGCGACTCGCGTTTATTTACACAATGCGACCAAATATTTATTTTGTTTTAAAAAATAGAAAACTTTACCTCGTATTTTGTATTTAAGTCATTCGAATTTTGACCAATTTTTTCTTTACAGTGCAAACAAAAACCTTCAAAAATAAAAGATGTACATGGATAAATGTAAATCAAGTTACGCGACTAAATCAAAATGCGTTTGTTTGGCCGCTTTGCAGTATTACACTGTCCCGGCCTTTGCCATACACTGAAATCGAATTTCATGCTTTTACGACTCTCAGAGATCTTAAGTTCTTCTTACAGCTAGAAAAATCATAAAATGGTTACATTGATATGGAAGTGATGATTCGCGAAATTTGTACATCATGATTAACAGTCTTCGCTCCTGTGTATGGTAGCTCGATAATAATTGCCTAGTTTCCAGCGTTCAAAAGGTCATCATTATATTGACGTGAGCATTTACACCCGTTTTTAGGAAAATCTGTCACTAAGTGCTTACAGTACAATGGAGTAACAGTCACTATTTCAAGTGCTTTTATTGCAAAAGTCTGTTTCAAGAGTCATCATCAAAATGGTGAAAAATCTGAAAGAAAACGATGTGAAGTTCTTCAACCCTTGTTGTAATGAACATGCTTTTTGTAAATCGTCACGCAATCTTGTCCAAATGTTTAATCGTTTCTGCTTTTACGGACAATACGGAAGAAGTAACATCAACTCCTGTTCATACTTTAAATTTTGTGAAGCATATAACATTTATGACTGTTTCGTTTTCATCCATAATCATCCACGATGCCCCTAGCTTGCTATAAGCATTTTAAATTAAACTCCCGAACACAAACCTCTAACCAATTTTAACCGGCTTACGAAAACCGCGCAATCTGTATCACTATGCCATACGGCATTAGACTCATGTCACCCTTGGTGACCTATTTTTATGATTTCTAAGCGGTTCTAGGCGGTAAAGAGTCGTGTTACAAGCGGTTTATTTTACCGGTTACCGCCTGATAAGAAGAACACTACATATGTTCTCTTTCTTTTGTAATTATTACGTTGACTGCCCCCAAAAAATGACGTTGGGCCATTTTTTTGTATTTTTTTACTAAGATGTCAAGAAGTCATGAAAAGCTACGAACAATCTTGTGGATAAACAAGAATGTCACGCATCTTGATTGTTCCGCCTCACGACTAAAGTTGGTGATGAAACAAAGCGATACTATGAACTTTTACAAAGCAGAAGCCGCTAGGAACCGTTTTCAAATAAAACACAAATTCAACTTTGGAATAAAAATACGTGGGACCCAGCGTTTTCCACACCCCGGGACCCCGCGTTTTCCACAGACCCCGGGACCCCGCGTTTACCCCGGCCCCGCGTTTTCCACTACTCCAACTTCAAGTGAATACCCAGACCACCATTCGGTCTTGTCGCGTGCAATTTTGTGCTTTTTTCCGACCTTTCTCGAAACGGCCGTCAGCCTGTCAATCACAAATTCCATTGAGACGATTTCATTGGTTGAGAACTGCACTCAAATGGCTTTTGGGGTGGCTTAAAATAGAATTAAATCGGCACACGGCAAGAAGTATTTTATCTAGATTCCCTTGTTAAAAATTCGCCGTTTTGTTGTGAGGGTTCAAACGATCAAAAACAAGGCCTAGAAATAGTGAAAGATACATGTAGCTATCTTGCATTATTCTGTGAAATCACGGATTTTCCTTCTCGCAAGTGCCCGAGCTGTGCCGGTAACCTGAGTATTGGAAAAATGCGTTGCAAGTATAAACAAACAAATTTTGTGGGCTTCCTAAAAATAAATTCGTTTTCTGGAGTCACCCACTTACATATTGCTGGAGAAAAACGTTTTAGTCAACCAGGTATACCACATATGTAGAGTTAAGAGAGCAAACGCAGCTTGTCGTTTTGAAGTTTTAGCTTTAAGTTGCATAAATGGATTGTTCCTGTTTCACGACAATACAACATGACACGTTTGAAAAGAGCGTACTCTCGGTTCGCTTTCAGTTCGCCAAATAAATAACGACTGCTTCCCAAACATCGTTATTTGTCCTGTTTAAATTCTTGGCCCATAAAAACAAAATATACTGAAACTATTGATGTAATATAAGATTTCTTGTCGCAAAGGTGTTTGTGCGTGGTGAACACGAATTTTGTACAAATTTCTGTTTTATTTCTTTTAACCTTGCATGGAAAGCATTATTCAGTTGGTAGCATGCAGACATTACTCGTAGAAGAAATGTACTTACCCTCGTATCGCGTTAATAAAACTGGATTTCCCAGCTCCTGTGTCGCCAGTAATTCCAATGTTAACCTCGACATCTTGCCATTTCTCCAATTTTTTCTTGAACAATTCTTTAATCTTTGAAACGCCATTTTGTTTGATGTATTCTTTAACTTCTTCAAGGTCCTCGGCATTGATTAGCTCCGAGTCGTGTGATGCCATGTTGAACTATAGAGGGATGATGGGACAACAAATATAGTTTAAGAGTAGGCCAGGGAGTTGTGCAAAGAATGAAAAAGCTTTACTCGTACCTATCGGATCCTCGCAACGATTGAAGGAAAGCGAAAGCGGAAGCTCTCTTGTCGCCCACAGACATTGCTATCTGCGGCTGCGTCTAAACGCTAAAAATACTGACCCGGAAATACGTCAACATCCGCTAAAGCTTTGTCGGTGTACCTGGGAGTATTTTGCATCTTTTCTCACTAGCCTAAGTGTTGCCATACCAGAAAACAGGCCAGTTATAGAGAATGAAACCCACCGCTCGATTAGGCCTTTCTCGATTATGCTAGCATTTTTTTCGGCATTTTTTGGGAAAACGAGCATTTTTTTCGTTTTTTCTTGAAAAAGAATTGCTAGCATTTTCTGTCATTTTTCATGACTGTGATCCAGATTTCAGCACTCAGAACTCAGAAGGATAAACAATCCTAAAGTTTCACAATTTTGATTACTTAATTTGATTGTTTTCTGTCTGTTTCGACTGTTTGTGCGTTGTGTTACTTGTGTTGTGTTACTTGTGGGTGTACACCAACGGGAAAAAAGGTATGGGTGGTCAGCGGTAACTCTTTCTTTTGCTCGGCCAAGATGCTTCAAATATGACTGTTTAGTTGCTTTTGGCTGGAAAAGTTTTAATTCTGACCCAAGTTTTATAAACAAACAATTATTAAGTATCACCTGTTGTTGATATGAGCATATAATGTAAGAGTTTGTACGTTTTGTTTGAAATAAAACAAAGCATTCTTTGGAATTCAAGTGGCATTTTTTGAAGAAATCAGGCATTATTTTAGCATTTTTTTGGCTTTATGCGAGAATTTCTAGGAGCATTAACAACAAACGAAATATTCATGAGAATGTTTGTTTTTAAACTCTTTTGTACAAGTAATTACAAGTAATTGTTCTCAGCTTTGTGCACGTGCGCTGGAACATAGGGAATTATCATAATTAGATTCACAGCTTTGAATAAATCACACGTTGTTGTAAACACTGACTCGGAAGGTCTTCGGAAGCCTCAAAACCTGCAATTTTGTGTCCAAGTTTTCTCCGCCGATAAAGAATTTCAAGAGTTGATTCGCGAGGAACATAAACTTGGTGTACTCTATTGTGCTATAGATAGAGCGAATTTTTAAATTTCCTTCTCAAAATGAAGATAGCACGTTTCAAAGTTTCGATTTCACATTTTTGCTCTCTTAGAAGCCATTAACTTGTAGCAGTTTTTGAAATCGAAAATTTCGTTCTAGTCATAGCACAAAAGAGGTTATGATTTATCACTAAGCTATAGAATCATTTAATTTGGTGCGCTGTTCTAGCTGAAAACTTGGACACAAAATCGCATTATCTGCATTTAAACTTTTATGGGCTGGTAACATCACAGACAACGGTCATCTGTCAGTAAAAGGACAATCATGATGTAATTCCATCATCCCCGAATATCCTTGTTAAATTTTAGAGGAATCGATGTTCAAAATGTAGTGAATTAAAGCTTTACAAGATAGCACTCCGTCAAGGAATTTGGCAAATGAATTTATTAATGAGCAAGGGTCCCGCACGACCTTACTCGAGTGTCTTGTCCCGGTTGTTCGAATCAGGAATGGCGTTGTGCTTTGGGTGGGGTAGGGTCGGGTGGGAGGGGATGGGAGGGGAAGGGAGGGGACAGTAAGGATTCCCATATGTCTCAACAAAAGTATTCACGCCACATATAGTAATCATACTTGCCAGTTGTTGAAAGCATCCATTAAGTGCCAACGTTGGCAGTCAGCTTTATTAACTGAAACGTTAATATTAAGTTACTGCTGAAGATCAATTATCTCAGTCTAGGCTCCAAACCCCATTTCATAGCAATATATAAATAATTGTCATAAATTTGTAACGGTCATACTTTAGAAAATGTATGTAGCTTAGCATACGAAACGTCAATTAAGTAAAATGTGATTTTTCATAATGCATGTTCATTACCGCTGCCGGTTTGTTTCATATTTTTAATCAAGTTACGATGGCCTAAAACCAAGAGTCTTAATGATCCAAAAATGTGTTTTTTAATGTCAATTATGACGTAATATCACTCCAAAATGGTGCCATGCATCACAAAAAGTCCGCCATCATGGAAGCAGTTTGGATTTTGAAATTAATCAAAATGTTAGATCTTTAAAGTTGTCATGAAAAAAATCCAAAAAATATTAAGTTGCAAAAACCTTAAAGATTTTTAAATCAACTCATCGTAAAAACCAAAACCTTATCAAAACGGAAGAACAATCTTGAGGAACTCTACGTGAATAGTTGGCCACTGCTACTTGAATGCGCTTAATGCTTTAATTTTAATGCTTTAGTTTACAACTTTTTACTTGAAGCGACTTTGTTTTAGATTCTCCTGACTTATATCTAAGAATAAGTAATAGAGTGTTCTTCAGAAAACTGTGGTAAAAATCTTCACGGTCCCAATGTGGTCATTAAAAATGGTTTGTGGTTTCCATCTTATCAAAAGGTCACAAAAATGTTTATGCTAGGAATGAACGTTTATTCGTTTGTCTCACGATAGAATTGCTTTGAGATGTTGATCGCGACGTTTCGACTGCAATACTGCTAGTCTTCATCAGGCGATGAGGTTGATTGTTTACGCGTCGCTATTTATGCACGTTGGTTCGCTGTGATTGGTGCATTTCGATCCTCATTATTATTCCGACTAACAGATGATGTTCCCTCAGAGGTCTGATTTGTAGTTGAACGGCTTTTATGCTTTCTGATCGTAGGTATCCATGCTTCAGGAGTTTCAATTCCGCTGTCTGGATGTTATTAGAATGAAGTCTTATTTGGATAGCCTCTTTGACCCTGCGTGTGTATCGGTGAGGGTCACGATCGATAAACTTGACTTGATTTCATAAAGGAATATGCCCCGTTTCGTTTGCGTGCTCCGAAACTGCGGAGGTTTGCGTATGAGCAAGCCGTATGTCTCTGTCGTGTTCTTTTATCCTTTCTTGCATCGCTCTCCCTGTTTCCCCTATATTATTACTATTTTAATTGGTTTCTCTTTTCTCATCGGTTAAATGTGCTCTCAACTGCAAGTGGGGAAGTGTGTAAAGGAAAATATTTTTGTTCTCTTGGTTCCTCTCCATTTCATATAAGGAAAGAATGCCAACAACTTTATAGTGTGGTTGCTAAAAGCCATTTGAACCTTTGAGTATTAACTTTAACTCGTGATGCCTGGCAGCCATAACTGGATATTTTAAGAACTGATGCAAATGTGCGACTGTACCAAGTATGTGCGTAGTAAATGGAGACAACATAAAAGCTCCTTTAATGAACTGCACGCTGTTTTAAACCCACTGAAGCTCTTTCCTGTCTTCTTTTGCGTAGTTAGTTTTGTGCTCCAAATTTGATGTCATTTTCCTGTGCACTGTGAGCTTGACACGTCACATGATTATCCATCTGGCTGCATTATTCAATAGTTATGCTGGCTGTTGAGATAGTAGTGGTGGACACAAGAGAGGAACCTTGTGATAAAATTTAATTTGCGGATTGGCCATTTTTTATTTATTTTTTTTTTTGCGATAACTAGTTGTTGCGATTAGTAAAGGATAGCTTTTCTTGCAGGAAATAAATTTTGCGATATTCAGGAAGTCTATTTCAATTGAATTTACGACATTTTCGTTTCTCAATTAAGTAACAGTCAAATTACAGGTCAAACGCCATGTAGATGTTAACCATTATTGTTTTCGGTACAATGAAATGCTATAAAAACTTCGAAAAGAGATGTTTTCGTCAGCACCAACATAATTTTTGATGCACATGTAAAGCCGAAACTGATGTGTACTGATAATTTTACTATGGAATAAAGCTTTGCGGAAAAATAAATGCGGTAGTTTTTATTTGCGGGAACTATTTTTGCGGATCATGAAAAGCCGCAAAAATCCCTTAAATAAGAGCAGGCAGAAATTAGGTGCCACGTTGATTAGGGTACAATCTTCATCCAGATAACTCTTGCAGTCAGACATACAGACCGCGATTTCTTGAAAGTACTACTCACGGATTACATGGCACATCTGTAAGCTTTAATATGACGTCTCACTTGAGATTCGAAGTAGGACAAAGAATTGTCAAGATTGCTAATTAGAATTGAATTGTTACGTCTAACTGTATCAGTACATCTGTAGGGCTCCCTGGCACGTCTGGGAAAACCAGCAGCCTCTTTGAATAGTGTACCGCTTTGCAAATGATTATAATAAGAGACTGTAAACTGTTTTGTAATTTGCAGCGTGATACAGGAAGTCATTACACAGCTTGGTCTTCTATGTCAACTCTAACAAGGAAAGGTTATATCATCAAGACAAACAATCCAGGTAGGTAAGAAGAAAGCACATTTTGAGGGAGGCGTTGTATTGATTGGTCCATAACCCATAAACCCCGCAGGGCGAGTCAAAATACAGACAACGAGTAAAACTACTCAGTGACTCTACACAGCAAAACATCTAATCAGAGATTTAATCTCAAACTGCTTTATTTTACTTGCATTTTGATTTTCGTCAGAGATTTTATTTAAATCTACGCGTCAATTTGGAGTCATTCACGAATATTAACGCAAAGAATTTTCGCTTTCGTTGCGAGCTTAGGCGATCGAAGCGATTGAAACCGATCGGAGGTTCTCATATGATCGTCCCGATCGCCTGATATGAGCGAAGACCTGCCAAAAACAACATTTTAGCCCTAGTTCCAACACAATTGCAGCCTTTAATGAAAGAGCAAAACTCGTGTCCTCTTATCTTCTCAGTTTTTGCAGTTTTACTGCGAAGAAGGGTAAGAGAAGCTAGAAGGATAGTACACGGGCGATCCAAGCGATCGTGGTCGCCCCAGTCGCCGCAGAAGTTAGCGATCGTCTGTGTAATGTTCTCATATAATCGCCCCGATCGCAAGAAAACTTTTTGAAGTGACAGAGGCGATAGAAACGAACAGGGCAATTATATGAGATTATATTATACCTTACATTATGTCCTTTTAAAACCGAAGGAATTTCCACAT
Source organism: Oculina patagonica (assembly GCF_052425735.1). NCBI lineage: Eukaryota > Metazoa > Cnidaria > Anthozoa > Scleractinia > Oculinidae > Oculina > Oculina patagonica. The sequence continues at coordinate 13,046,863 of NC_135770.1, read as the reverse complement.
GAAGTTCGCTGGAGTATAAAGTAACGATAAAACAGAATAATTCGACCTAAATAATATTATTCAACCAAACTAAAACGTTATAAAACAAAATTTAATACGCCGTTATAGCGAGCACCACTTCGCAAATTACAAACTGCAAATAAACAAAAACAGCTTTATACTGGTTAACATCTAGCTCCCGTTCGATTATTATATCGTGTCGTGTATGGGCGAGTTTTGTGTGAATCAGCCGTTGCTGTAACCGTGAAAATTAGCAAAAGCTAGATTGAAGTTTTTCAACGACTTGTTGAAGAAAAGTTTTGAATCTTGACACGTGCGCGAAGAATAGTAAAGCGCTATGTATTTTAAGACATAGAGGTTGCAGATGAAGCGTGTACGTGTAAGAGTTATTCCTGTCAATTTGTCTTTTTTTTCTTTTTAAGATATTTCATCACCGATGCGGGTTGTACTTTAGCTGAGAAGCTTGAGACGGTAACAGGAGACAGCTTGTCACCAGTATCAACATGCAGTGCTGCAACCTTTGTCACTGACGCAATTAAATCTTCATCACATGCCTCAATTGATTTAACATCTGATCAGAACTTTGACAGTTTAGCTACTGTGGATGTATCAAGGAACTCTAAACGGTGTATATATAGACTTGAAAGAAAAGGTTTCAGACCTCTATGACAATTCTACAAGTAGCCATGGCAGATTTACGAGCATAGCAGAAAGAAAAGAAGAGGAACTTAAACCTGCAAGGTATGAACTAGGGAAGGGCTGATGTTGAAAGTAATGCCAATAACACTGTCTTCGCTCTACTTTAAGAAACGGATTTTGTCCTGGTTAATTTGTGGCCTGTGCCCTTGATCGCGCTTGGGCCATAAATTAACATAAAAAACGAAATGACTAGATCTATGCTTTACCGGAAAAAAAAAAAAACAAGGTTAATAAGAGAGCTTGTATATGGAAAACTGCAAAATACATACAGTATTTGTGCATGTACATTAAGTACAGTATAATAAATAAAATTTTTTGTTGTTTGATAGAATTCTAGAAGATGACGTTAGCTTCACTCCTGATTTTGTCCTGAGACCAGGTATGTGTTTGTAGAAGAGAAGACCAAAGACAATCGATAATTTATAACGTTAAGCTCATTTGATATGATATTTTTTTAACAGATTGTCATCGACAGACAGTAAATTAATTGCCTGCTTTGCAAAGAGAACTTATCAATAAACAAACCCGTTTATTAGGTACTTATAACTGTCAATTTCATTACCAATGCTCAAAGTTACTAGAATAATAAGCTAACAATAGCAGTATTAACTGTCGTAAGCTCAAGTAAGCGAGGATCCCTGAAGAAGGGAGAGGCAAAGATGATCGACACAGACGGCTGAAACGACTTTAAAGAGAGTTTTTACTGTATACTTGTCCAGAAGTCACATTTGAGTAGAGGCTAAGGTTTATTGTGTTTTCTCGTAGGAACATTTGATGTTATTTTATGTGTTGATGTAATCGAGACAACAGGAGGACAGGCTAAGTCAAGAAAAGATGCTCTTGTACCTGAACTGAAGAACAATGGTACATGATCATTACTTACTACATAAAGCTACATTACTTTCTGTTGTAGTTTAGATTTGCTTTGGTAGAAAAGTTTATTATTCTCGTTTCTGTAATGTTTCTTTTTAGCATAATCTGATAACAGGCACCAACTGGTTTGAACAATTTTAAACCAAACGTAAATAACATATCCACTATTGTTTGAGATTTGCTTTTATATTTTACAACCATACGTTGAACTACCATTTTTACGTGCGTGTTTTACAGTGTATGTATATGTTCAAGGTAGGAAGCGAATTTTCAACATCAATTTCAATATAACATCTTTTATTAAACTAACCATTCTTTTCAGAACAAGAAATTTTTGAGCATGTTCATTTGAATTCTTTCTAAGGTGTGCAGTTTGATGTTCGCAAACTTCAGCTGGGTGACTTTCTGTGGGTGGCCCGTGAAAGAACTGTTCCAACACCAGGTACAGTGTAGTCTTCCTTGTTTCCTGTTAATGCCTAACAAGATCTCCATTTATTTAAAGATCTTTGATTAATATGAATAAACCTCTTTAGTCCGAAGCCAAAGTTATCTTGAAAGCTTGGTCACATTTGCACGAAAACATTATTTCCTAATGGAAGGATTTCTTTACTATTTTTATCAACAGTCCCCTCAGCAGTGCACTGCGCATATAAAATACATTGCGCATATAAAATACATTGGGCGGACCAATCAGATTCGCGGATTACCAATGGAACACGATGAGTTTCTGCTAAATGTAGTTTGGACCAAGTTATTTCTTAGTTTGGTTATCATGTCTTCTGTGCACATACTTAGGTTGTCTGTCAGTACCAGTGGCTCGTGAATTAGTTTTGGATTATATTATTGAACGGAAGAGAATGGATGATCTCTGTGGCAGTATCATCGATGGTCGTTTCCGCGAACAAAAGGTATTGTCAAAAAGTTACATCTTATTTTTTTCCATTGAATTTTGCTTTATTTAACCTCTGCTTACACTGACGCAAAAGTGGCGAAGAAGAAATTAACAAATCTTACGCGCTTTTCACTTTTTCTTTTTAATACGCAAATGAAAGTTAGTTTCTTCTGAAACTCTTCTAAATATTTACATGTAGAGTAAATAAATGTTTTTTGTTAAGTTTTACAATAGGTATGTCGATATGTCAGCATTTTATTTAAAAGCTTATGTATTGCGACATCTCAAAGCCAAGAAAATTGAATTCACCACATCGGCCACCAGCACCTTAGTACATTTACATTTGCTTTCAAAAGGACAAGGAAGGGGAGTTTGATTCTTTGAAATTTGTTAAATATGCCCAGCACAAGTTCAACGTCCACGTGATGTAACACCATACTTAGAGAACTAATAACTGATTTTGCCTACCTGGACTACTGTAGTTCTCTCTTCGTAAGTTAAAACTTTTATGTTTTCCCTGCTTGATTGTTATAGTTTCGACTTCGCCACTGTGGCCTTAATCATCCAATTTACCTTGTGGAGGATTTTGGTTCGATTCAGCACATGAGTCTTCCAGAGAGTACACTACTACAGGCTATTGTTAACACTCAGGTTGGTCCGCAGTCGACTTCATGTCGGCATGTTAGAGTAAAGTAAAGAAAAAACTTTATTTAGGCAGGGTAGCCCATTCAGCTCATTGGCTGGTATCCAGAGGGGAACTGCATCTACAAAAATCACATAAAAAATCTTGAAAGAAAAAAATATACTTAGTAAGACAAAAATTAATGTTTGGTTTCGAAACAAATAAATACAACTTAAACACCTCACCTTTAAAAATACTGTGGTCATAATCAGGCGTTGTCAATGATAACATAGGGTTGACGCCGATAAAAAAGGGGCAAAGAGCCGACACTTATTAAACAAAACTAGCAAAAAATAGCGTTCCTTCCTTCCCCTTGGTCCATGCAACCATACCAAGTCTAGATTTATTCAAACAAAAAACTAATTTTCTGTCTTGTTTATTATCGCCTTTAGGTAGTGGATGGCTTTTTTGTGAAGCGGACACGTGACCTGAAAGAGACGGTTGCTTATTTGACAGTCATGACTAGGTATCTGCAGAGACTTTACTCGGTAAGTCCTCAGTCCAGTCCTTCACTGTAGCCATGCACAATTTTTTCGTGATTTTCACGCTCTTTTATTTATCGTTCAATTTCTGCATAGAATAAAACCCTTGCCAGCTGTTCCCAAGGAGGCTTGGAGCAAGCGCGGTCAAATAGCACCAATGGAAACGATAAAATGTATCTTATGAATTTCCCAGACTTTAACGACTCGACTGTCAAAAACAAGGTAACATGATTTTTTTCACTTGGCAGTTTTACGCTCAATAATCCAAGGTTCATTTGTAACAGACGTGTTAAAGGAACTTCAATGTAGACCGGATATTCGGGACGACGATTTCCTTGAGAAGTCATTTGACGTAACATTCTTTGAAACTCTGCTCCTTTTTTGTGTGCGGGTGGTGGGGTGGGGGTGGGTGGTTTTATTGTCTAAATGTAAGTTTTAACTGTCTACTAAAGAGTAGATGAAATGTATGGACTTCCGCCTGGAAACACAAATAAAATGGATTTGTGACTACTTTACTTGCAGTCTTCACAAAACCTTTCTTTTGTCATAAACGAATGTTGATACAGCATATGCAGTCTGTGGCCAACGTCTCTCAGACGAAACATCTTATTCAGACTAAAAAAACGTTAATTTGAAGACAGGACTTAGTACTTGCCTTTCAGACGTCGGATTTTGGATCGTTTTTGCGTGTCATTTTAATCACGAACCCAGATCCCCGTGCTCTTTGGAGAAAATCTGGATTACAAGGCTAATAACTGTTTTCCTTTCCCTGCGATTGTTATTTGTAGGTGATGACAGTCAGTGAGGTATTTGCCAAACAGCTTATGCAACTCAGCGGTGTATCTCCTGATAAAGCTGTTGCCATATTGGAGAAATATCCCACTCCTAAAAGGTACCAAGCAGAATTTCAGAATCTAAAACATTTTTATTTGTTATTTACAGTGATGCATTTTGTTCTTCTACTTTTAATGAGGGGTTACACTAAGAACCTTTCAAAACTTATGCATGTATGGCGCAACCGAGGTTTAAGGTCGCGCAGGACCCTTGAAATCATTATGTATGTATTTATTTAAAGAGTATGCACGAACTGCGACGACTGAAGCCGACAACAAACGAAATATTCATGAGAATTTTTTTTCTCAGAGTTCTTTGTACAAGTAATTACACGGTATTGTTCTCAGCCTCGCATCCCGTGCGCTGGAACATAGCGAATTATCATAATTAGATTCACAGCTTTAAATAAAGCACACGTTGTTGTAAACATCGACTCGGAAGGTCTTCGGAAGCCTCAAAACCTGCAATTTTGTGTCCAAGTTTTCTCCGCCGATATAGAATTTCAAGAGTTGATTCGCGAGGAACATAAATTTGATGTACTCTATTGTGTTCTGGCTAGAGCGAATTTTTAAATTTCCTTCTCAAAATGAAGATAGCATGTTTCAAAGTTTAGATTTCACATTTTTACTCTCTTAGAAGCCATTAACTTGTAGCAGTTTTTGAAATCGAAAATTTCGTTCTAGTGGGAACACAAAAGAAGTTACGATTTATCACTAGGCTATATAATCATTTAATTTGGTGCGCTGTGCTAGCTAAAAACTTGGACACAAAAACGCATTATCTTCAGTTTAACTTTTAAGGGCTTGTAACATCACAGACAACGGTCATCTCTCAGTAAAAGGCCAATCATGATGTAATTCCATCATCCCTGGGTATCCTTATTAAATTTTAGAGGAATCGATATTCAAAATGTAGTGAATTAAAGCTTTACAAGACAGCACTCCAACAAGAAATTCGGCTAATGAATATATTAATGAGCAAGGGTCCTGCGCGACCTTAACTGACGTTGTTGCATTAACCGCTCTGAAAGGAATTATGGTAGATGAGTAGCTATGGGTTCTTTACGCACACTTTGTTCTACCTTTGTGGTTAGGTTACTAGATGCATACAAGGCACAGGATAGTGTCAAAGACAGGGAATTACTCCTGTCTGCTCTGAAATGTGGCAAAAACCAAAGGTACCTGACATTCTTTTTAACTTTAATTGTGATGTTGAGATTTGGGGGGGGGGGGGGGTAGACCATTAAATGGGTATGAAGGAACTGCTAATAACGTATGAGCGAAATTAATTGATAGTATTTTAAGGCTATGTTTACACGGGACCGGTTCCAAACGGATCCAAGTGGATCCGGTCCGATTTTCGAACTGGAAAGGCCTTCTGTTTACACGGCGCCGTTCTGAAACGGGTCCCGCCGGAACGGATCCTTTACTGGATTTGCAAAACAGCAGGTCCAGTTTTGGTTTCACGCGAGCAACTGGTACAAACGGCTGATTCTGCAACGTTATTCAGTACAAGGTGTTTACACGGAACCGGTTAGAACCGGTCCTGACAGGTTGTTAAAGCTAAAGGAAGAGTCGTTTATTGACAAACAACTTTCTTTAAATCCTACAGAACATTGGGACCATCTCTCAGTAGAATGATCTATCAATTGTTATGCTCGCCTTCGTTGAGCTGATATGTGAAGATACCATTATGCTTTGGAGCATAATTTCGTTAAACGCTTCAACACATACCAAATGGTTCACACTGACTCAGGCAAACACACTGGAAGAACTAGACAGCCACAGATGGAAGCTGGAACTTTTGCCACTGAGCTCTGCTGCCGAATAAATCTTGGCAACTCTCAACGAGTTCATTCGCAGCTAGCTTAAAACCAGGAGGGAAGCTGTACATCTTAACAATGTAATACATCAAGGACTTAGAGAAACTATGCGCGTTACGGTTGCACGGATAGTGACAATTTTGGCATTAATTGACATAAAATGACATTAATTGATTGAATGCTGTAGTTTTTTTTTTATAATAAATAAGTTTTTATCATCTTTGTTTATATTTTGTGACATATGCTGTATGCTTTCAGTCAGTGAAAAGTGGCTGTACTAATTATAACAAATGACATTACCCAGGACACCGTACAACATTGCAAGCAATATCCGAGGACACCTTGTAAAATTTTCCACCGTGTTCAGTGTTGTAGCAAGGCTGTAACTAGCAAGAGGCAAGACGAGGCACTTGCTTCGTCTTAATTTTTACCCAAGATTAAAAACAAAATATGTTTTTTTGGGACAATAATCCCCAGTTGAACAAGACTGATTTTTCTCCAGAAATACCTCATGAAAAATGTCTCCGAAAGAGATTCATAGCTTCTAGATTTCTAAGTTTTCTAAAGGGCATGCCCCCAGATCCCACTGGCAAGATTTTGCCTCGTCTATGGCAAAGGTCTGGTTACGGCCCCGGTTGTAGACTCTGTTGTACTGCGAGTTTGCTTCAACCGTAAACTTCCCTTTTTTCAATTTATTGATGAAATGTTAGCTACCAGGAAATAAAGATGATTTCACGATGATTTTTGTCGGGCTCATACCGTAGGCCGAGCGTTAACAGCAAATCTTGGCAGTGACGAACCCTCGCCACAAAGCGTTGAAACGCTCTATGCATGCAGTCCTCCAACCCCCCCCCCCCCACACACACACACACACACACTCTTTTGAGCCAAACGCTAACAGATAATTTATTGTTATCCACCTTGTTTAGTTTGAGACTTTTGTTAATAACTTCTTCTTTCCAACTCCTTGCACCTGCAACGAAAACCGGAAGTGGCGTTTGACCGCTGTGCATTGAAATCCCCTGGAAGTAACGACCCACCAATAGCGTAGCGACCGCATGCTAGACTTTTGTCCTTTTTGTTTAGTATCACGTATTCTCTAATGTATAACTGAATGGAAAGGAATCGGCATGAACAAATACAAATATTGTGTGAAAACGCGGCAAATGCCACGTCCTCCAAAATTGTCAGTTTTACTTACGTACTTTTCCAATAGCTTAAAAGTTGAAGACAGGCCAAACACCACTCATATTCTCGTGATAAGGGAAATGTGACTGTCTCGGGCGTCTAATACAATTTTTACACGTCAGGGGAGGCGTTTATTTGAGAGTGGGCGTTTATTAGATCATTACGGCACGAATTTTCATGAATCTCTAGCCTGCAGAACAGGCGGTTAAACCTCGCACTTCGCGCTTCGACCCGCAAAAAAAAAAAAAAACCTGTTTGGAGACTAAAGTTTTTGTGAGTCAATGAGTCATCACTCATGAGTCAATGAGTCAAATCTTAAATTAGAATTATAAATTTGAAAATAGTGCTACCCTAACTAACAAATTAAAGCTAACCACAAGCAAACCATAGTGGAACTAACCGCAAGCAAACCAGAACTTTGTGTAAAAATCAGCTTGACTCATGACTCATGACTCATAGACTCATTTGACTCATAAAACAGGGGACCTCGCCTGTTCTGCAGGCTATGAATCTCTGTGACATTCTCGTCCCCATAGCCCTTTCGTTTCTCTTAGCCGGTTGAAACTTTGCACGAGGAAACAACATTCTCGTCCCCATAGCCCTTTCGTTTCTCTTAGCCGGTTGGACCTTTGCACGAGAAAACAAATGGCTCTGGGGACATTTCCAGTCCTAGATAGGCTTTTGTACATTATGCTAGCATTTTTTCGAGCATTTTAGTAAGGCAAAAGCATTGAGCATTATTCGAGCATTTTAGTGGCATTTTCCCGGAAAAATGTTTTTTTTTTTTTCCCGAGAAAATAAAAAAGAAATGAATTCTTTTAGAGAAAATGAAGACTAAAACTCAAAATTCAACTACAAATAACTTTCTGGAGATAGTCAACTACTTTCTGTACTTAGCCTCGTAGATGATTTCGAGGATTATGTTTTTTGGCTGTATTTATGAACTTGTATACGTTGTTGTTGTTACTAACAACACCTCTACGTTTTTGTAAGTGTTAACAGATAACACCATGTTAAAAACTTTGAAATTAATTTTAAAAAACCGGTGGAATAATGAGCATTATCCGAGCATTTTAGTGACTTTTTTGGGGGAGACCGAGCATTTTAGTGGGAAAAATGGAGCATAAAGGTGGAGCATTTTAGTGGGGAAACAAAAGCATAATGTACAAAAGCCTAGTCTTAGATTCTAGGACTTCCGGTCTTCATGTATGCTGTCATAACGTTTCAAAGGAATGTATGAGAGAGTCGTTACGTTTTCGACTTCCGTTTAGGAATTATTTGTTCCGAACAGCCAATCAAAAAAAAATCGAATTAATTCAAAAATCCTATGTCTCCAGACCCCTCCGTTTTCTCGTGCCAAGCCAGCTAAGAGAAACGAAAGGGCTTTGGGGACGAGAATGTCTCCCATTCTCGTCCCCATAGCCCTTTTCGTTTCTCTTAGCCGGCAGGGCCTAGGCACGAGGAAACAAAGGGCTCTGGGGACAGAGAATTTTGTTTCTGGGGACAGAGAATTTTGTTTCCTCGTGCCTAGGCCCTGCCGGCTAAGAGAAACGAAAAGGGCTATGGGGACGAGAATGAATGTCTCCGTGACGCCTCGAAGGTAGTGCCAGATCCCCCAAGTGTAGCAATGGAAAGCGGTTAAAAGTTGAAACCGAAAAGGGACGCCTGGGACTTCTGTTTCAAGCAATGGCGTTTGCCAAAGATTATAAAGAAGAAATAACTCTAGCTTACTATTGCTTCAGCTTGGCTCTTACAATCGCCGTTTTGATATTTGGAACCATTTATTTGTGGTACAGAGATAGAAGAGACCAGCAGAGACGGGAATGGCGCCAATTCGCGGAAAGAATTTACAGCGAGTACAATAGCAAACTGAAGGCTAAAGATATCCCTCGAAAAGTGTCAAAGGTGAGAGACACCTTTCAAAAAATTCGAATGAATTCGACAATTTCTGGCCTTGATGTCTTACGGTATATGCTGACTGATTCTAACTACGAGCGTTCTAAGACCACCCAGCTGGAATGCCTTCGGGAAGACCTACTGTCGATCTTTCAGCTGTTCAATGTTTGCTACTCGTTGCTTCTCTTAGGAAAAATACCAAAAAATATAAAAGAAGAGTTGACAGATGTTGTCACTGAATTAGGGGACATAGCATTGCCTTTCTTCAAAGGAAAGCAGCGCAAGATCATTTTAAAATGCCTTGAACATTTTGCGAATGGTAGACTGAAGCCCAAAACTGAAAGGAAAGTGAGGGATCCGGATCTAGACGCCAGACTGGAAGAAACTGTTCCATACATAACTAGCTGCTTGTGGTTTGGTAGCCACGATGATAGCGCAGTAATGATCAGAATAATGCGACAAGTGTGCAGTGATTACAGCAAATGCAGTGATTTTTCACTAGATGTAAAAGTATTCAGACAAGGAATAAACCAAGTCAATTTAACATTCTTAACTGAACTTCACGAGGACCTGAGAGATCCAAGGTATCTGGCAGAGTTTGCAAGAAAATTACGGGAACATCCTGTACAACTTATCTTTGAACAGCGTATAAAAGATGATGATGATGAAGATGATGTTCTTATGAAAGTTTTACATGAGGTGCGCTTTTATATCCACCTGTATCTGAACAAAAACCAACTTGGGGAACGTCGTGAAAAAATTGAAGATAATGTGAGGAGACTACGTGATGTCAAGGAAGAAGCAACAAGATTAAGGTCAACAGAGGCTATAGTAGAAGGAATTTGTAAACAAACTGAAGGAGATCTTCAAAGACTTCGTGCGAACTCTTACCTTTACAATTTTGATCTGGATTTTTGCGAGCAATTACAACAATTACAGGACCAATTGTGGGCCATACTACGAACTAGAAGAACAAATCCAAATCAAATACAAACTACAGTGTAGTTCCATACAAAGAGAATGGCTTGGATCTTTCCTTGATAAGTCATTATAGATTGTAGCGATTCATGGAAGTCCCAACAGTTGATGCGAAAGTAAGTTTTATTGGTGATTAATTAACCAGTGACTCACTTGAAAACATTTCACATCAAAACAGTTAAGATGAATCAAAGAATTTTTACCTATTTTTACCTCCTTCTTTCCAATAACAAAGCCCAATGTTCCTATGTCTGTGGTCTTATAGAAGCAAAGTATGGCAGAACTTGTCAGAAGAATATCGCTGCTTAAGTTTCCATATAAGATTATGAAATGTGATTTACCAGTTTCAAAGTACACTGCCTTAAGGGTTTGCTGCTATAACATGTCTTCTCATTGAATAGAGCTACTTGGATGTAAAGAGTAATAACACACACTGGTCAAGTGAGCCTTTGACCCCTTACCTCCACCATCCCTGAATTGTATCCAAATTGTTAGTTGTTTAAGATTGGAAGCAACAGTGACACATACAAAGGACACATACAAAGGACACATACAATCCAGTTAACCAAGCAAAGATGAAAATACATGTAGCCAGCACAAATCACTGGAACATCTAGGGGGAGGGTGCAGGGGGTGTGCATCCCCCCCCCCCCTGAGATGACTTGAGGCTTTCTAATACAACTGGTATTCTGTTAAAAAACTATAGTCAGTTACACCATTCCTTAGTGGTGCTCTCCCTCCTAAGAAAAATCCTGAATCTGCCCCTGACTGGTATGAGTCCCAATAGACCATTTTCGTATTCTCGGTATTGGACTGGAACTAGCTTACAATTGAGGCTTATGCGGGGGAATATCATTAAAAACAGCTTCATGTCATTTGCATTTGAAAAGATTACCCGCATCAGCCTCTATTGCAAGCTAGTTCCAGTTCAACTGAATACCGAGAAATAAATTATACGAATAAGGCCTATTGGTTTTGGTTTTACCTTCGATTGATAGAGTTGCAATTCAAACCAATCACTAAGTGTTGTAATGCAAAGCCAAAAGCAAATGTCAATCACTTTTCACACTCAAGTGAAAATTGCTTTATTTTGAATAATGTGTGAGTTTCTATTTATCTGACATGCCAACTCTTTAAACTCTCTGTTCTGGTATGTTTATATGTTTAAATATCAAGACAATTTTTCATTGGTGATCACTTTCTTAATACTCATGATCCTTTGTTAAAATTATTGCAAGGGGGAAATTTCTTGCTGATCACTTGGGACTTAATGGCTTTGTTACATTTGTTCACCTATTATCAACCAATTTCAAAGACCAATCATTTTCTAACTTAGACAGAGTGTATAGTTTAAGGCTTGATATATTTAACATGCAATCCAAATATTTATTTTTTATTTTTTATTTATTTTTTACTCATTCATTTCAATAGAAAAAAAAAGCACAAATATAACGTATAAATATAACAAAGAAAATATACAATATACATATACAAAAAAAAATTACAAGTATAATATAGTTATTACTATATCTTTATTCCAAAGATATATTGTAATTTTCGATCTATGCAATCCAAATATGTAATCATCCAATTTAGGAAATAATTCTTGATTTATTTCACATCCAATTTTTTCTCTTGTTAGTCAACCATGAGCAGGCAAGATGAACAAACCTGTGTTGTTCCCTCATGAAAAACGGTGTTCTTTATATCACATAAATCATTTATTGATCAAGCTTGTTCAAAACAACATGGCTGAATATTACCCTTTTCTTTTGTGCATGATTCTGAGCCTCAGCTGTGTCTTGGGCAGTAAAGACACACAAAAAAAAAGAACTTTGGCAATATCCAGTCATCTAAACCTTCGCCTGGTCAATACCCTATGTATACAGTATTTTCTTAATTTAACACCGGGTACTGAATAAATGCCAGGTCTTCAAAGTGGAGTTGAAAATAGGCCCTCGGATATTAATTTCGGGTATAATAAATTGTAGGTAACTATATTAATGTTACGTAGGTATACATTTTGGTAAAAAAATAATGAATTAAAACCGTTGAGTAATGTAAACCAGGCTTGAATAAACTGCAGAAGTCAATTAAATGCCAGTTCCACCAGACTAAAGTTTGAAATAAATGTCGGAGGCGTTTTATCGAGAAAATACTGTATATGGAAAAAAGATAATCCTGGGTGCTTACCATTTAGCAACGATAACAGAATTTTTGGTTGGAATGCAAATGGTAAGGTTCATTTTCCAGTTGGAACTAGTGAACAACCTTCAGAAATTGTCCTGCGATTTCGGTTGAAACAACCTAACTGTAATTTTCCTTACCATTTGCATAGTTTTACCAGTTCCAGTCTCTCATTAGCAAGGAACCGAAAAAAAAAATGGAAAGCACCATCTCTTTCAAATGGTGTGACGATTTTGGAAAAACCCGTACTGTTATTCATCGGTCATCCCAACCGGTTTCTTCTGACAAATGGTAAGCACCCCTGTTACATTAATTACACTTCAAGGATCAACCTTCAACTGTAATATAGAACCTCAAGCTACAAAATGTTTTATTGATGCCCAGATATTTAAGCCAAATCAAAATTATAGTGTTAACAATACTAACCACGTTTCCACTTTGAGAAAACTGGCCATTAGTTATATACTCTGTATACAACTTGTATAGATATCACAATAAAGTTACTATATCAACGGAAAACTGTCATTTTGCATAAACTCGAACCTAAAATGCGCCCCAAACCTTAGTCAAAAAAATCAAAACTGCAATGAGATAAAAGTCAACCAAAAAATTGCATCATCATAGGTCCTTATGATAGATTTGTTATGTACATTCGTTATTAGGTGTCCTGTGTTTGAGCTTGTTGAAACACAAATGACAGTGTTCCTTCAAGTACTTTGCAGTATAGAAACGTGTTTTCTAAGCATCCTTGGAAACACAGAAAAATTGTTCTTATATTACCATAACCATTAAAAATGAAGCAATGTTATAATAAAGACTTTAAAGCTTAGTACAAACTAAATTTGTAAAACAATTTATATTGCAGTTGCATTTGGTGCGTTTCTGATCTCGAGCTGTCCTTTGCTGGAAGTAGTAAAATTCTAAAAATAAGCAAAATTTAAACTTTAATAACAAGAAATTGCTTAGGAATTAAGAAAATCATTAGCAGGAAATTAAAAAAGCCCTCCTAGCCCCTCCTAGCCCTTGGTTTGATGTGTTTGTGACATGAAACAAATCTAATAATATACTCAAAATAACCATGTTCAGTCGAATCACCCCTTTTTAGTAGGTTTACTTGGTTCGAGAGGGACCGAAATTTCCTTGTATAACGCACACTCAGGCCTGTCTCTGTGACATGAGTAGTAAATAGCCACGCTGAGCTAATGTGCTTTCCACGCCCCTATTATTATGAACATCCGTAAAGTGTGCCTTAGCCTGCCCAACAAGCAAGTGAAACAGTTTAAGTTCTTTGCTTGTTTGCTCATCCTAAAGCAATGTGTTTCAATTTCCGTTGCTAAGACTTTATATTCTGCGATACCTCCTTTTCCTCATTCACAAATCTCGCACCTTTTTTTTAGCGGAGCTCCCGCAGAGCAGAGCCCCATACTCATAAATCCATGCATTTGAGTTTTCATGGTCATCTTGGCTAGCGGCATGGTTCGCGGGCGGGCGCGTCAAACGACGGAATTGTGCAAGATGGCGGCCATAGTTTGATGGTAGAAAGAGTGAAGCAAGAAGGCTTCTCCGGCTAAGAGAAGTGATAAGAGCTATGGGGACGAGAATGAGCCCAGTTGTCGCACCTGAGCCCAGTCTCACTTGTCAACTCTATACCCAATAAAAAGCATAGTTACGTTTGTAAACGACTCGGGTAGCCTAAAGTTACCGTTTTGGAGAGAAGCGCACACGTACTGACAAAAAACCGAAAGATTAGAGTGCAGCTACGCAAGGTATAGAGAGAAGGAGAAAATGAACGTGTCCGTGTCAAAACCGATCACTAGCCCTTGACTCAGATGAGTGAATTTCCAAGTTCTGCTCATGTCTAGAAAACTTAAGTATGTGTTAATGCTTCCTCGCTCTTAATTTCGTTTTTGTTTTCTTTTATTTTGGTCAATAATTTAAGTCTGTAGATTTTGTAGGGTTGTAGTGTAAAATAAGCATTGTAAGGTGTAACGTAATGTAGTGTAAAATAGCAAAAATCCAATGTAGTGTACCGTATTTACTCGAATAAGCGCCGCGGCGCTTATTTAATTTTTGGCGCCTCAGGTGCGGCGCTTATTCGAGGGCGGCGCTTATTTGAGGGCGGCGCTTATTAAAAATTTCGACGCCACCAAGAATTGGTGATTGTTTGATTGTTTGAGAATTTGATTGTCACTATTCGCCTCTTGCTGAAGAAAAAAGTGGTGTGAGCTGTCCTAGCAAAGTTCACGGCCTTCGCAATATTTACAGAACTACATATTGTAAGAATGTTGGACTACTTGGACAGAAAAACTAATGGGCGAGCGGCAAAACAATCACTTTGAACTGAAAAACACCGCTTTTGATGGAAAGAAATATCCAAGTTTTGTTTTAGAGTTGCTTTGTAGTGCTGTTTTTAGTAAAAACGGATTTACTTGAATAAGCGCCGCATCCAGACTGCGGCGCCGGCTAATTAACTTTTTTGTCCGAAATACGGCGCTTATTCGAAGGCGGCGCTTATTCGGGGGCGGCGCTTATTCGAGTAAATACGGTATGTGTTTTTATTAAAGCATTAGAAAATATCCCCTGACCTCCCGTAGGCAATATATTATTAACATTGTCGGGGGCATAACCCCCCCCCCCCCCCAGAAGTTGCCAGTCCTACAACGCGATTCACTAATCGAAAAGAAAAGATCAACAATAAACCCATAATGTTGAACATCAAGTTACAAAAATGTTTATTGATGGATAAGTGTTAAAGCAAAATCAAAATTACAGTCTAAACAATGCAACCACATGTTTCCACTTTTAGCTAATTGGGCTTTAAACAGAAACAAAAAAATTGTCACTGGACTGATGCCCTGGTGACCATAAGCAAACGAAATGGAGCAAGTTTATAATCAATGCTTTTCAATTAAGCTCAAACTCAATTTGCAAAAAGATTTAAATTATAATTGCATTTGGTTAGTATCCCATCTCTAGCTTACGCTAAAAGTAGTAAAATTCGCAAAATTTAGTTATTGCTTAGATATTAACCATTAGCCGAAAATGGGAACATCTTCTGTTTTGTTGTGCTCGTAACATGCAAACAAATCTTATTATCTATACAAAGCTACAATGTTTAGTCGAACCACGCCTTTCGAGCAAGTTTACTTTGTAAACAGTTTATTTGTTTTTAGAGGGACCGAAATGTCCTTGTATTACACACACTCAGGCCTGTCTCTGCGATATGCGTATTAAAGAGCCACGCTGAACTATTGTGCCTACCACGCCCCTATTATTATGAACATCAGGGTAAAGCTGTTTTTGGTAAAGTGTTTCTTAGTCTGCCCAAAAGCAAGTGGAACAGTTTTATTTCTTGCTCGTTTGCCAATCCTAAATCAATGTGCTTTCGTTTCTCCAATGGCAAGGCGAAGAAATCTCACACCTTTTTAAAAAGCTGTATTTCAGGGATAAGGCTCATCGGTTGAGCGTGGCTCCTTAATACGTTTCGACTGCATAAAACTATATACAAGTTATATTTTATAAAGCATTGATACTAGGAAATAATCTGTTAATTTAAAAGGTTATCTAATGGCTTTGTAACGATAACAAAAACAACAATTGTAGGTAAAAATACTTCATTAAGGCTCTAATTATATAACCAGTAATAAAAATTCTTGTGTTATATGCACCATCATATTTTTTTATACAATCTTGAAAACTATCTTGACTCACATTTTTTGCCGCATAAGGGTAAAAACCAAAATTCTGTTCTCCGTACGTACAATTTTAAATGTGGTTATTATATCATATAAAATTATAAAGAAAAAACTATTTTCCCTTAGACCCAACTGAAAAATTAAAAGTCTTAAAAGAAACTGACGTCAATCAGGATTCCTGTTTATACAATTTTCGTAAAAACCTTCTGTAGAATATATTTGCAATGAGCTTGGTAAATACCAGAATTGCTGCAACGTTTGCAAAGTTTCTTATTATTTTCAAATTAATTAATTAATGCATTAACCTCATCTCACCCTATACAACCAAAGTGTAAACATGATTTAAACAATTTTGAATCTTTTTGTATCAAAAATATTTTTACTGAAATTTGCTGTCTTCAAATTTGCCATTTTGAAACCAAAATAGGTTTTCGATTTTACCTCGTGTTTCTAAACTGAGTTCCATTTTGTAAAACTTTGTTTAACAGACATGTTTACCTGGTATTAATAGGGAAAAGAAGGGTTTCCCAGAAATCTACATGCCCTATAAAGTGGACTGTAGTTCTGTTTGGTCACATCATCAGTGACTTTTGTGGACACCTAGAAATCCACTGGTAATGTTTTTAAGCTTCTGCTATTCATAACATTACGTAATGAAGAGTTCATATGAAGGACATCGCAATGTTAGTACCTGTTTGTGTTCTTGTACCTGCGCAAGTCTTTGTGTCTTACTTATCCCATAGAGAACGCAAACTTTTCACGGATGGACCATGCACTGCCAGATCTCTCCCTTGGCAATTCTTCTTCGGTGGTTCTAGTTAGGCTCTTTGGAGGCTGATCGTCTCTCATAAAGAACACGCTTTCATTCGTCCTCACTTTTGGAACTGCTTCTAGTTCCCGTAACATAGGCCTCCGTTCTGTAGTCCCCCGGTACGCTATTGGCTCCGTACGAGTTCGGCCCTCAATGGAATATCTGGGTCTTTCACGCTCTCTTTCGGTTGAAGTCCTTAGACCTCTTACGTGTGGTACCTTAGACAAGCTTAAGCCACGACTTTGAGCGAATGGCGTTTCGCTTTCTGGGGACTTTGTAGAAGCTGGCTGATATGAGGAGCCTCGCTGCAATCCTTTAGAATAATGCCTCATCCAGGGATCTTCGTCGTCATCGACATCAACAGGGACTGAAACTTGCTTTCTCCAAGACGAAGTATGGTGTTCTTTGTGAACAACCGCTTTGTCACCAGCATTTACTTGGAAATAAACAGGATCATATTTTGTAGTTTTTGGTTTTACTTCTGCAACACTACTTTTCACTTTCGCAACCGACGTGATCACTTCTTTAGAAGGCTCTTTGTCGTCAAGAAGAATTTTGTAGGTGACCACATTCGAAGAATGTGAAGTTACTTCAGGAACTGTTTCAGTGGTTTCTTGTTTAACCTCAAAAACGCTGCTCTCCACCTTGGGTAACGATTTGGCTATTTCTATCTTGGGTTCTTCGTCTTTCTTTTTGTCGACAGTCCTTACATATTGTGACCCAAAATTTGCGTTATCATCGTCCAAAATAGGTTCTTCAATCAAATATCCTTGCATCAAATCCCATAGACGAGAGTTAGAGCCTCGCCGTACTATATCCTTAGGGCTTTTCTCGCGAGGAGATTTGTCTTCGTCTCTTGCTTAAATACTTGAATCGCCGCTTTGCTGAGGTATTTCCTCGGAATGATCAAAAGACGCTTGCAAAGCTGAGATGTCTGGTATTCCCTTTTCGAAAGTGTGTCTCGTGATCCATTCTTCATCTGTTAAAGAAACATCTCGTTCGTCAGTTGTGAAAACTCTGTCGTTTTCCGGGTATTCTAGTTGGAAGTCAGTACTAGGTTCACTAAACTGAACCTCTGTAGTGCTAGTAAAATATTGGGTTTCCTCTTCCAGGTCGTCATCTCCGCTTGTTATGACAGGTGTTGACCGTTTAACAGAACGGGATACTACAGTGGGCGAAAACTCTTGAACTTCATGGCTGTCTCCATCCCTTGCAGGGTTATCTGGAATAATCACGTGGTACACAGTTTCAAACGTGTGTGTTTGAATGTCCCATGTAGGAGAAGTGTGGCCGTCTTGGTCAGCTGCTCTATCATCATCTGGCGTTTGCCGAGATATTTCCTCGGAATGATCAAACGACGCTTGATATATTACGACATTAACTATGATGTTATTTCCATTTATTTTACCACAAAACGTAAACGAAATGCTGAAACAAGGGAAACTCAATATATGAAAATTGTAATGGCGTCATTCTTGATGCTCGCTTGCTCGTAGCTTCAGCGTGGCAAGACTACAACATTTTTCTTTCTTATTGCAACTATAGTGATTTGTTAATACAAAAATCGCATTTGTTCTTTGACAAAATAACAAAACTACACCCGTGATAAGGTTCCCGTGATTGGGTGAATTTTGTTTAAGAGGGCGTGGTCAATTGTCACTGAAGGGCTTGATTTTCACAGAAACAGCGTAAAAACTCTCAGAAAATTCTTAAAATCATTTTTACAGTACACTAGCAATGCTTTAAATGAATTTCTGGATGCATTATGCTTAAAATAGCTAAAGGAAAGAAAATTCCTTATTTGGACAATGACGTCATAATTAAATGCATCAAAACATCATCTTAACGCAAGAATTAAGCTTGGCAACATTAAGTTTCGAAATCAGCGTACTCGATTTAGTAAAAATAGCTATGTTGCCAAAAATCAGACAAAAATGCCTGTGGGTGTCACATTTTGGACTCCTGGGTACCTGACTATATTGTTGTCCAATTTGGAAGATAATTCTTGAGACCTTTTAGAAAAGTCAGATCAAGGGGGGGGGGGGGGGGGGCACTCCCTATATGGCCTATACAGGGACGTGCCGCTGGATAGGGTATGGTTTTTGACTCCTCCGGTCCTAAACATGGTATATAATAATTATTACTAGCTCCTCTGTCCTAAACAGGGCCTGAAGCTGTCCTAGACAGGGTACGGCTGCAAGACTATCGTCCATGTATTTGCATTGTTTTCGCTTTTGCTTCAATAAAAAACATTACTTTATTTGGTGGGATTGGTGTTTTCGCATTCTAATCCGTCAAACATCATGTACAGGCAATCACAATAAAGGGTAAACGATTGTTGATGTTGTCCTTTGTCCTAAATAAGGTTTTAAAATAGATCGTGTTGTCCTACACAGGGTAGGCAATTTAAGTTTTTATGTAGTAGATAAAATATGAGCGGGAGATCTGTATGGGCGTTTACAATGGCGAGCCGATAGGCGAGCCATTGTAAACGCCCGTACAGATCGGACGCAAATATTTTATTCTACTTGTGAAATGAAAACAATAAATTGAATGCAAAGTATTATTATGCGAATCAGTAGAGATCTGTATCAAAAGTTAATGAATACTAATTAGCTGAGCAGGAGTTTGTATCAAAAGTTAATTCTATTGATTGATTTGTATGGGGGTTTACAGCTGTGTACATGTGATCTGAATACTGTGCTGGGATTGGTTTGCACCCTCATGAATTATTAATGAATTTTACAATGTCCTAAACAGGGTCAGGGTTTCAAACCCCCAGCGGCACCCCTATACCTAAACTTAGGTCAAGTACCCACCCCAGGCAGGTTGCCAGCTAAGTTAAATAATTGTGGAGAAGAAAGAGACTAAGTATAATCTTAGAAATAGAACCGCCCATCGCCCAGAAATAAATTAGAATAGATTTAAGAATGTATTTGCAAATAGCCTAATTTCTTAATATAATATTTAGTTTTTCTCTTTCTGACATTTTTTCACGTATTTTTTGTGACTTAAGATTTGTATTTTTATCTTGAGAAGAATAAAAATTATTGTTATTAATTATTTCACATCCAATTTTCTTGCTCTTATAATAAGGGGCGATGTTTACAATTTTCCTCATTAGCATCTGACTGTGCTTAGAGAAACTTAATAATCAGTGAAATTTTCAGCTCTGTGCATGTAATATTTAAGAAAACAATAGCTATTAAAAACTGCAACATTTCTGGGTGGCAAAAGTGCTAATGGGCCATAATTTCTTTGTATAATTTTGACTTTTCAAACATGCGTCACAGAGAAAGTATTTAATGTATCGGGTTCAAATTTCTAAAGACAGTTAATTATGTCACGTTCAAGATAAAAAAGGATGTTTTTGTAGCTCAAGCAGAAACTGAAGCACTTAATATGCAAATTTAGACCAAAAAAGTATGTAAAATTGAAAACAACCTTGAACTGTTATCACTGTTTTTTTTTTTTTTTGACGTGCTGTTTTATCATAGTGTGTATACCTGAACCCCAACTCTTTTGTGAATATGTGTCATACGAAGTCACGATAATTCCCAGTCTTCATAATGTTTTTATGGCGCACTAGTAGCGTTTTTGTCTCAAGGGTGGCCTCTTGGGTTTGGCCCCTGTGATGTAATGATTGTTCTCAGGGCCCGCACAGAAAGAACTTTTGTAGGGGGGGGGGGGGGGCTTAATAAGGGTCGCCCACTACCTCTCGGAACGAGTTAATTCATTGGTTCTTAAAACAATAGATAACAGTTGAGGTAGTAATAACAATAGAGGTAGTGTTAAGTTTACAGGGGGCGAATGAAAGTTGAGCTTCCAGAGAGGTAGTGTCTTACTGCTTAATAAGGGTGAGCCAGATGGGGGGGTTCCAGGGGCATGCCCCCCGAGAAAATTTGGATTTTAATTTCTCTTAGATAAAAAATTCAAACTTGCAGGGCTTAAAACATTGTCGTAAAAATATTGCTTTAAACGACAAAGAGTATCAACTAATTCAAAATTCGATAGGACTATGGTTATGGTTTCTGTAATAGGTCGTTTTTATACAGAAGATGGTTATAAACCCTCAGCCAAGCCTCCAGCCTGGGGAGCCATGGTTTTTCTCTTCGGTTTTCTGTCCCTTATGTCTGTGGTGTCAGTGCTAACAAGCCCCATCTGTCTGATCATAGGATACGATTCGTAAATAAATTGAATGCTGTGCCATTTTTGCATCTCAGGCCAGTTGTATTCTCGTTCCCATAGCCTTTCTCTTTCTCTTAGCCGGCGGGACCTTGGCACTAGAAACTAAGGGTTCTTGAAACACAGGATTTTCAGTCCTAGATTCTAGGACTTCCGGTCTTTATGTACCTATTCTACTGGTCCTCTAGTGTAGCAGTTGTCATAATGGTTGCAAGAACTTGTTTCGTTGTTATTGTCGTGTAGCAGTTGTTTGTTCTATTGTTCTCTAGAAGGGTAACAAGAGATTCATGATCATGGGAGACCTTGCAAGAGCTGCTACCCAAAAAAATTTGATGGTGAAAGGCTGTGACCTTAAGTGTACAGTATAGCAAAATCCCTTGCACTTACTGGAGTATTGACTTCCAAAAAAACCCAACAACCTCATTTTCACAGTCACTTTTTTGGTCTGAGGAAAACCTCATTCAGTCATTTTCTTGGTATACAGTCATGATGCTTCAAAAGAATGTATGAGAGAGTCATTGCGTTTTTGACTTCCGGTCAAAAATTCTTTATTTCAAACAGCCAATCCAAAAATTTTGAATCAATTCAAAAATCTTTTGTCCCCAGAGCCCTTCATTTCTCGTGCCAAGAGAAGAGAAGCGATATATGGGCCATGGGAACGAGAATGAGCCCAGTTGTAGCACCTGGACCCAGTCCCACTTGACAACTTCAATAGCCAGTGAAAAGTGTAGTTAAGTTTGTAAACGACTCAGGGTAGCCTGAAGTTACCGTTTTGGAGAGAAGCGCACACGTACAAACACCTGAAAGGTTAGAGTGCAGCTACACAGGGTATAGAGACAGGGGCAAAATTAACATGTTCTTCCAGGAAACTTGTACATTTTCGTTTACTAAAATTGCTGGAAATGCATCCATTTAGGAATTTCTCAATTTCAACTGATAGCACATTTAAAACGTCAAAGGCATTTTGGACGGAATAAATGGCACAAATTTCATCATCATACTATAAGATGAAATAAATGACTTTTAATTTGGCAATCCCCCCTCTTTGTCACTCATTTTAAAATAAAGTGAACCCCCCTCCCAATTCTTGTCACTCGAAAAGAACTAAAAAGATTACTAGTAAGAATAGATGTAGTGTGGCCTACATTACCCGATAGAACATGGTTTCTTGCAATGTTCCGCCCCTTAAGCCTTGATATTTTACAATGTGTTATTGCACAACATAAAACTTGCCTATATCCTTCCGCTGAAGACATACTCCTGAACACATATCATCCCAATCATAATTACTTAACTAGTCAGAAGAATCACTACTTCTAATGAATGTCAAACCCGATCACTCAGATGAGTGAATTTCCAAGTTCTGCTCAAAACATGTGTCTAGAAAACTTAAGTACGTGTTAATGCTACCTCGCTCTGCTTTATTCTGGTCAATAATTTAAGTCTGTAAGTTTTGTAGGGTTGTACTGTAGAATAAGCATTGTAGAGTGTAACGTAATGTAGAGTTAGATATCAAGAATCCAATGTAGTGTGTATGTGTTTTTATTATCCTTTCACCTCCCGTAGGCAATATAAAATAAGCATTGTCGGGAGCATACCCCCCCCCCCCCACCTCAGAAGTTGCCAGGCCTACAACTCGATTCACTAATCCAAAAAGAAAGGATCAACAATAAACCCACAATGTGGAACCTAAAATTACAAAATGTTTATTAATCGGGCGTGGCCGATTTAAGGTTTACCCTTTGGTCGTCCTAGAGCGTAGTCTCCTGGCGCGGCCAAAAAGACGGGGATAGCTCGGGATTGCTACAAAACCGCTACGGGTGACGCATACCGCAATGGTTTTCATTTTAGTTTTGACAGGAAATCGTTGCAGGCACACTTGGTCGACTTTTGGGTTAATGTGTAATCAGGTTGTGTTTTTTTGCTTCGGCGGAAGGACAGAGAAAAAAGCTTACGGTGCAAAGTACAGTATGGGGCCCAGTTCTCGGCCACTTTTGACGTAAACTTGTATTTCTTACCTCAGAAGAACCGCAGGAACTTGAAATTTCTCGCAGAGCTAGCTACATTATTCAGCTTTTTGGTGTAAAGCTATCGACCGGTCAAAAATTAATTTGCCCGAGCAATAATAAAAATAAAAGCTCCATTTGTGGGCCCAGTTCTCGGCCACCTTGGCCCAGTTCTCGGCCACTTTTGACGTAAACTTGTATTTCTTACCTCAGAAGAACCGCAGGAACTTGAAATTTCTCCCAGAGCTAGCTACATTATTCAGCTTTTTGGTGTAAAGCTATCGACCGGTCAAAAATTAATTTGCCCGAGCAATAATAAAAATAAAAGCTCCATTTGTGGGCCCAGTTCTCGGCCACCTTGGCCCAGTTCTCAGCCACTAAAAAGCGTGTGCGTAATTATCTGTAAAAAAATGCTCAATTAATTTTCACAGTCATAAAATCACTCTGTAAACCTATTTATACTATATCGATCCCAAATTATTTTTATGATGCTTTGTTTTACTTTAGAAAAGAAGGATTTTAACGCGCCTAGTTGCCTATGTGCAGGTTCTGGCAAAACCGCATTGTGTGACCCGTGCATTTAGATGGTTTATTTTGCAGTGAAAAGGTCTTGAAATATTTAGGTGTTGTAGAAATAATAGACAAGACAAGAGTCAGCTCAAAACTTAGAGATAAGATTGAACTTTATTTTTAAAACATTTATTTCTTTCATTCTGGCAGCAGCAGATGAAATTATATTAAAAACCAAGCGCTAAGCTGTGATAGCGAGCAGGGTGGCCGAGAACTAGCAAATACGCAAACGTCGCAAGAAAAAATTTCGAAGTAAATTAAGACCAAAAAATACAACGGTTCAACGAAAAGTTAACTAAAGCAGAAAGCTGAATTATTCTACGTTTCACATGCCAAAAATTAGCTCGTATGGTGGGGGCTTTTGGATAAAATACGAATTTAACTACATCCATGAATTTGGAGCCGTAAACAAACAACTACCTCCGCGTAAACTCGACGTGTGAGCTTTCTATATCGAATTGAACGATCAAACTCAAGATACTTAAAGCACATGAATCAGTCTATCGTTTGAAGGAAATACCTTTTCTTTTTGATTCAACTGGAGTGTGAAAAAACGCGTTAAACACAAAGTGGCCGAGAACTGGACCCGGCCGAGAACTGGGCCGATATATTCACCATTGTGAAATTGCACTTACTTTGACAAGTTAAAGTTATTTTTGTAAATGAAAGAGGTAACGTCATTGATGTCACGCAGTGTTTTTTTTAGCAAACTAGATGGTTTGCTGGTTTCTGACTATGAATGGGGGTGTGATCTTGCGGTATATTTTTTGAGCCTGACTCCGCCGTAAAATTTTTTTTTTATTTAGGAAGAACTGTGTCGATTTTCATTTCGAACAATTGGTCGTCAAGTCGTTTGTCACAAAGAGTAGAATGTTTGTACAGCATGTTTTGGAATTATTTTAGATTTGGTTAGTAAGACGCTTCTTAAGACCTGAGCAAAACATTGGGAATGTACAGTATTAATAGGAACTTGAATGGAATTTTTCACAAGTTGGATAAAGGTATCAACTGAAAAAAATGGAATTCAAAATGAGAACTTGGATTTTGTTGTAATTAAATTTTATCGCGGATTGGATGCATAATATCACGGCTTTGAAAGTCTTCAAATAATTAGAAAGGTTCCTTTCTTCCTTTTGATCTTATTGTTATTTTCATGTATTGATTATTCGAAAGTGGTTTTCGTTGATACGAAAAAAAAACGGGTTTTCACTGAATTGCTTGAAGTATTTTTAGACGTGATAATATTGGCTTAATCAAATTACATTGTGCACGAAATATTTGTTATTCTTTTGTCTTGAAACTTTGAGGAAATTGAAATTTTTGTTTGACAGTAGTGTATGAAAGGCATTTTATAGAACTGAATAAAAAATAAGAAACATTGATAAAGGTTATTTCAAAGATTTATTTTGCCTGATTTTGAAGGGTTTCAGGAGTTTTAAAGAGTGCTGGTAAACGGCTGTATGTTGTTTGTGATTACGGATCTTATTTAGTTTCGAACGCTCTAATTTTTGAAAGGTTAAAACAGGTTAAAACCGGGCGGTTTCATGAGTTTTTTGGGTAGAAAGGTACGGTGGTGGTCAAAAAAAATGTTTAGAAAGGAATGACTGTAGTAGCACGTAAGTCGGAGGTTTGCGTGAGTCACGGGGTATAGTATGCGTGAGCTGGATTTCCGGCGTCATAACGGCATGTTTTGTTTACTGAAAGATACACTCGACGTTTAGTTAGCTTAGTCGGCTTGGGAAACTATTTTAAAAATGAATGTTGTAATAGTTAATTAATAGTAATCTAGAATTAACCCACTCTCGATTGGAGTCTGTTCTGGATTCGCGCTACCTTTTCGCCGCGAAGGAATTTTGTAAAATTTCGCTAGTGGAAAGAGGTACTGTAAGAACAGTATCAATAACTCAAAAGGAGGAACTTCTTTGTAGCTCTGAATTAAGACGTATGATAAAATTTTAGAATAAGAAACTTTCGATATATGGTTTTCATATTGTTTTTGTCAATTTCCTTTTGTGGCAGATTTTTTGAGAATCAGCTTTTCTTTCGTGTGATGACAGACACAGGACAGAACGAGAGGTGGATGAGAAAGATGCCGAAGATGAATAGGCACCGAAAAACGACAAGAACCGTCAAGGACTTATCTTTAGAGGGCGGGGAGTTTTGGCATACTGTATTTCGAGGACTGGACTGGACTAGTAAAACGCGGACTAGTAAAACGCGGACTTGTAAAACGCGGACTAGTATAACGCGGACTAGTAAAACGCGGACTTGTAAAAGGCGGACTAGTAAAACGCGGACTAGTAAAACGCGGACTTGTAAAACGAGGACTAGTAAAACGCGGACTTGTAAAACGCGGACTTGTAAAACGAGGGCTTGTTAAGCACGGACTTGTAGAACGCGGACACTAAACGGAAACTAAACGGTTTAGCGAGCGAAACAATTTGTGTTTGAAGCTCTTGTGTGTTTCTTCGACGGCATATTTCTAGCTTTTTTGAGCACTCTATGGTCTGTTTTAGCGTGGAGATGTTTTTGCAGTATAGCACATGTTCGTTCTGCAAACCCCTACTAAAACAACGGGATTGATGCTATGAGTTGTGTGCATATGTTTCTTTCTTTCCACTACTTGACGTCTGTTGAGTGCAGTCGTTTGTATTGCTCGCACGAGGTAGAACGGGGCCCGTCCAGAAATCAACAGTCAATCGTAAATAAAGGTGACGGGCCTACACGACTCCTACGTTCGTGACATTGGAATATTTGCCGTTAAATGTTTAAGTTCGGTCTTTCGACCTTATTTGCTTCTGACTTCTTTCTGAGGGTACTGTTTTAATTTGGGGGCAGTATGTGGTAAATAAAGGTGACGGGCCTACACGACTCCTACGTTCGTGACATTAGAACATTTGCCGTTATATGTTCAAATTCGGTCTTTCGACCTTATTTGCTTCTGACTTTTTTCTGAGGGTACTGTTTTAATTTGGGGGCAGTATGTGGTAAATAAAGGTGACGGGCCTACACGACTCCTACGTTCGTGACATTAGAACATTTGCCGTTATATGTTCAAATTCGGTCTTTCGACCTTATTTGCTTCTGACTTCTTTCTGAGGTTACTGTTTTTTTGAGACATTATGTATTGAAGAGAGCCGTAAGATGATTGTGGCCAAGGAATTCGAAGTGTCTAGAGGCGTTTTACAAGTCCGTGTTTTACTAGTCCAGTCCAGTCTACAAGTTAAAGACACATCAAGACCACCCCACTGTGAATTGCCATAGCACAGACAAAATTATAGTCAATATCTTATGTGTTTTTAAGAGAATTACATAAGAACCAAGGCATGTCTTGTCTTGCCTTACATTGACATGCAATAATTTGGAAATACTAAGCTCGTAACAGTTTAAGACAGAATCCATCAGGAATTTGAGTAACATTAATTTTAGTTACGCAAAAATTGAGCACCAGAATAATTTAAATCCTTGTGTTCTTTCATACCTTGTTAAAGGCTTGACATGTGATAACACCAACATAACACCAACAACAGTTCTTTATCAGTGGGGATTGAAGAAAAAAATGGAAACATCATCACACAGTTGACCCCCATGCAAAAACACTCCAGGATGTCACGGGACTGTTTGGTGTCCGTCTGCCAATTTCTAACTTCAAATTCCAATGTTAAATTCACATTAAATTTTCAATATTTCTTAGTTGTCTAAATTTTACTAATTCTTTTAAAAAAACTATCACCTGCCAAACATCCCCAAAAATCACTCAAAAAATTACAAAATACCGCAATACATAGATACATGGGATGAGTGAAGTTTCCTTGTATTCCTTGAAACACCAACAAGATATTTCCGTTTAAGGTGGCTGATAATGGGTTTCAGTATTTCCCAGTCCTTATACTTTGGTTCAGTACTAAAAGCCTTCATCAATTGCTATTACAGTAATGGTATGAAACAAATGTTCAATCATTCATCAACAAGTTGTGATCATTTTCTTGACAATAGTAGTTCCCCGGTAAACAGTTGTAGTACTGTCCCATCAAAGTGCAATGCCTGGAAAATACCGAAAAGCACACGACCGTCAGGTGAAACCGCACCTTACAGTATTACCAATACACTGCACTTTGCTAAGTCAAACTTTACATTGTCTAGTCGTCTACTTCAATCGTTTATTTGTATTGTGTGAGATACATTTATAAATTGAAACCATCATGTCATTAAGTAATAATGCAATCTCGACAACGTTCTAGATATTATATTATGCACACTAATACAGCTCATGCAAGCCCTGTGACTTACACAAACACAGTCGGACTGAGTGCTACTTAAGTAACTGCTTCGTGGTTTCTGCTGTACTGAACCCTGCCTTTCAAGGCAAAGCGCCCGATTTTAAGCTTCTCAAGCTTCTCAATGTTCTTGTTGATGGATAAGTGTTAAAGCAGAATCAAAATTACAGTCTAAACAATGTAACCACATGTTTCCACTTTGAGCTAATTGGGCTTAAAACAGAAACAATATATAAAATTGTCACTAAACTGATGTCCTGGTGACCATAAGCAGACAAAATGAAGCAAGTTTATAATCAATGCTTTACAATTAAGCTCAAACTTAATTTGCAAAACGATTTAAATTATAATTGCATTTGGTTAGTATCCCATCCCTAGCTTACGCTAAAAGTAGTAACATTCGCAAAATTTAGTAATTGCTTAGAAATTAACCATTAGCCGGAAATGGGAACATCTTCTGTTTTGTTGTGCTCGTAACATGCAAACAAATCTTATTATCTACACAAAGTTACAATGTTTAGTCGAGCCACGCCTTTTCGAGCAAGTTTACTTTGTAAACAGTTTTTTGTTTTCAGAGGGACCGAATTGTCGTTGTATTACGCACACTCGGGTCTGTCTCTACGACATGCGTATTTAAGAGCCACGCTAAAATAATGTGCTTACCGCGCCCCTATTATTATGAACATCAGGGTAGAGCTATTTTCCGTAAAGTGTATCTTAGTCTGCCCACTGAAGCAAGTGAAACAGTGTTATTTCTTGCTCGTTTGCTAATCCTAAATCAATGTGCTTCAGTTTCACCGATGCCAAGTCGAAGAAATCGCACCTTTTTAAAAAGCTGTATTTCAGGGATAAGGCTCATCGGTTGAGCGTGGCTCCTTAATACGTTTCGACTGCATAAAAATATATACAAGTTATACTTTATAAAGCATTGATACTAAGAAATAATCTGTTAATTTAAAAGGTTATTTAATGGCTTTGTAACGATAACAAAAACAATAATTGTAGGTAAAAATACTTAACAAAGGCTCTAATTATATAACCAGTAATAAAAATTCTTGTGTTATATGCATCATCCATATTTTTTTATACAATCTTGAAAACTATCTTGACTCACATTTTTTGCCGCATAAGGGTAAAAACCAAAATTCTGTTCTCCGTACGTACAATTTTAAATGTGGTTATTATATCATATTAAATTATAAAGAAAAAACTATTTTCCCTTAGACCCAACTGAAAAATTAAAGGTCTTAAAAGAAACTGACGTCAATCAGGATTCCTGTTTATACAATTTTCGTAAAAAACCTTCTGTAGAATATATTTGCAATGAGCTTGGTAAATACCAGAATTGCTGCAACCTTTGCAAAGTTTCTTATTATTTTCAAATTAATTACAAGTTAATTAATGCATTAACCTCATCTCACCCTATACAACCAAAGCGTAAACATGTTTTAAACAATTTTGAATCTTTTTGCATTAAACTGTTTTCCACTAAAATTTGCTGTCTTCAAATCTACCATTTTGAAACCAAAAATGGGTTGTCGATTTTACCTCGTGTTTCTAAACTGAGTTCCATTTTGTAAAACTTTGTTTAACAGACATGTTTACTTGGTATTAATAGGGAAAAGAAGGGTTTCCCAGAAATCTACATGCCCTATAAAGTGGACTGTATTTCTGTTTGGTCACATCATCAGTGACTTTTGTGGACACCTGGAAATCCACTGGTAATGTTTTTAAGCTTCTGCTATTCATGAAGCGTAATGAAGAGTTCATATGAAGGACATCGCAATGTTAGTACCTGTTTGTGTTCTTGTATCTGCGCAAGTCTTTGTGTCTTACTTATCCCACAGAGAACGCAAACTTTTCACGGATGGACCACTGCCAGATCTCTCCCTTGGCGATTCTTCTTCGGTGGTTCTAGCTTGGCTCTTTGGAGGCTGCTCGTCTCTCATAAAGAACACGCTTTCATTCGTCCTCACTCTTGGAACTGCTTCTAGTTCCCGTAACATGGGCCTCCGTTCTGTAGTCCCCCGGTACGCTATTGGCTCTGTACGAGTTCGGCCCTCAATGGAATACCTGGGTCTTTCACGCTCTCTTTCGGTTGAAGTCCTTAGACCTCTTACGTGTGGTACCTTAGACAAGCTTAAGCCACGACTTTGAGCGAATGACGTTTCGCTTTCTGGGGACTTTGTAGAAGCTGGCTGATATGAGGAGCCTCGCTGCAATCCTTTAGAATAATGCCTCATCCAGGGATCTTCGTCGTCATCGACATCAACAGGGACTGAAACTTGCTTTCTCCAAGACGAAGTATAGTGTTCTTTAGGAACAGCTGCTTTGTCACCGGCATTCACTTGGAAAGAAACAGGATCATATTTTGTAGCTTTTGGTGTTACTTCTGCAACACTACTTTCCACTTTCGCAACCGACGTGATCACCTCTTTAGAGGGCTCTTTGTCGTCAAGAAGAATTTTGTAGGTGACCACATTCGAAGAATGTGAAGTTACTTCAGGAACTGTTTCAGTGGTTTCTTGTTTCACTTCAAAAACGCTGCTCTCCACCTTGGGTAACGATTTGCCTATTTCTATCTTGGGTTCTTCGTCTCTATTTTTGTCGACAGTCCTTTCATGTTGTGACTCAAAATTTGCGTTATCATCGTCCAAAATAGGTTCTTCAATCAAATATCCTTGCATCAAATCCCATAGACGAGAGTTAGAGCCTCGCCGTACTATATCCTTAGGGCTTTTCTCGCGAGGAGATTTGTCTTCGCCTCTTGTTTTAATACTTGAATCGCCGCTTTGCTGAGGTTTTTCTTCGGAATGATCAAATGACGCTTGCAAAGCTGAGATGTCTGGTATTTCCTTTTCGAAAGTGTGTCTCGTGATCCATTCTTCATCTGTTAAAGGAACATATCGTTCGTCAGTTGTGAAAACTCTGTCGTTTTCCGGGTATTCAAGTTGGAAGTCAGTACTAGGTTCACTAAGCTGAACCTCTGTAGTGCTAGTTAAATATTGGGTTTCCTCTTCCAGGTCGTCATCCTCGCTTGTTATGACAGGTGTTGACCGTTTAATAGAACGGGATACTACAGTGGGCGAAAACTCTTGAACTTCATGGCTGTCTCCATCCCTTGCAGGGTTATCTGGAATAATCACGTGGTACACAGTTTCAAACGTGTGTGTTTGAATGTCCCATGTAGGAGAAGTGTGGCCGTCTTGGTCAGCTGCTCTATCATCATCTGGCGTTTGTTGAGATATTTCCTCGGAATGATCAAATGACGCTTGCAAAGCTGAGATGTCTGGTATTTCCTTTTCAAAAGTGTGTCTTGTGATCCCTTCTTCATCTGTTAAAGGAACGTATCGTTCGTCAGTTGTGAAAACTCTGTCGTTTTCCGGGTATTCTAGTTGGAAGTCAGTACTAGGTTCACTATGCTGAACCTCTGTAGTGCTAGTAAAATATTGGGTTTCCTCTTCCAGGTCGTCATCTCCGCTTGTTATGACAGGTGTTGACCGTTTAACAGACCGGGATACTACAGTGGGCGAAAACTCTTGAACTTCATGGCTGTCTCCATCCCTTGCAGGGTTATCTGGAGTAATCACGTGGTACACAGTTTCAAACGTGTGTGTTTGAATGTCCCATGTAGGAGAAGTGTGGCCGTCTTGGTCAGCTGCTCTATCATCGTCTGACGTGTCTAAAAGCGCCGAGACTTCTGACATATCATGGTCTACTGATCGAGATTTAAATAATGGTACAATTCCTTCTTCTTGTACGTGTGCATGACCATCCTCTTCATCTTTTGCGAGATTGCAAGGATATTCAAGATGGTACGACACGTCAGTTGGCGGCTCGCTAAACTGAACCTCTGTTGAACTTAAGACGACTTGTGGTTCATGTTTTTCAGTAGCGGTATTCCAAATGTCCGGTCTTTTAATCGAGCGAGATACAACAACAAACGGACCTTCTTGCATATCTGAAGACTTCGTGTCTTGTTCCATGGACGGGTAGTCAGGAGTTATAACATGGTGAACCGTCTCATAACTATGGACTGTTACATCTAATGAAGGAGAGAGGTCTTTGTCTTCTTCTGAAGACGACGAACTTGTTGAGCTTTTCCTTTTGGGAGCTTCTCTCTCTTCTTCTGAAGACGATGAACTCGTTGAGCTCTTCCTTTCTGGAGCTGTGTCTTCTGCTGTTTTCTGCGGAGCATCCAATTTCTTTATATCATAGCTTGCAAAGTGCTTTTGTGGCAGTAAAGTGAACTCCACCGTCTGTAGGTCATGTCCATCAGTTGCCTCAGTATCCTTTTTAACATTCGAGGCTTCCCCATCCGAGGAAGACGAGGAACTTGTCGAGCTTTTGCGTTCCTTTACCTTCGCGTCTGTTGTAAACGAGAAATCTGGATCTTTGGACTTTACTGAATGCAACACCACTTCTGGAGTGTCTTCTTGAACATCTGCACTTACAATGAAAGGCTGATCAGGCTTACTTTCAGGCTCTATGAGATATTGCTGCTGATAAGTACTGTATTCCACTTTGTAAACCACTGGTGATTTTGATTCTTCATCTGACGAGGAGCTCGTTGAACTTTTCCGTTCTTTTGGTAACATTTCCCCATCGGGTTTCTCTGCTACTAAAGACAAATTCGGATCCATAGGTTTCACTGAATGGGAAACTTCCATAGGCACGTCTGTTGTAAAAGTGTTGATGTTTGGTACTGGTTCCTCAGGCTCTCTCTTTTCAACACTCACGAAGGGAAATGTTTTGTGGTCCACTTTGTATAACAATTGTTTGTCATTTTCGTGGCTTTCCTTATCAGAAGAAGAAGATGAACTCTTAGAACTCTTTCGCTTTGGCAAGTCTTTCTTTTTAACCACGGACGGAGCTTCATCTGATGAAGAGGATGCCGAACTTTTTCTTATTTTTTCCTGTTGTATGGTCTCTACTGGTAGGGCATCAGCTTTTGATGAACGTTTCTTCTTTCCCAAGTCTTTGTCATCTGACGACGAAGAACTCGTCGACGATTTTCGTTCTTTTTCTTTTTGCTTTGATGGAGTGTCGCCATCTTTGGAAGATGCTGAGCTACTTGAGCTCTTTCGTAGTGCCTTTAATAGTCGAGACTTCTTTTTCTTCTTTGGCTTTTTCTCTTTATCACCGTCAGAATCAGATGAGGAAGAGGTGGATGACGATGAGCTCTTTGAATGTTTTCTGCTCAAGTTCAATGGTTGGCTAGAGCCCTCTTCTCCGGGCAATACAACTTCAATTTTCTGCTTTATTTCACGGTCTAGTGTCAATTTCCTATTATTTGGAGAAGGAAGTTTGTCTTCTTCAACTGATGCTGAGCAAATGGTCACATTTTCTTCGACTTTTACTAGAGTCATCGAACCTGGCTTCCAACTCTCCTTTGCCATGCCAGGGCTTGTATCTGGGATGTCAAAATTGAAGCTTTCTTCAGATTGATTGGTGTCTTTTGGTGACAACAGCCTTAGTTCCATTTCAGGGCGTATTTCGTCATAACGCTGAAGACTGCGTGGCTCATCGTAAGTAGCTGATGGAAACGATTGTGGAGTGCTTTGGAGCTCAAAGTTGTCATACGTGCTTTCCACTGATATGTCGCCTTCTACTGGACTGGTCTCTAACTCTATATCACCATAAGGGAATCCTTTGAGTTGCTTGTTGACATCAAGTCCTTTTGGTGTTGATGTATTTTTATCCCAATCGAATTTAGCATCGAATTCGTTACCCCTGGGAGCTTTGAATTCAGGTTGATCAAATGACCCTTTCTTTTCCAACGACGGAAAGCTGAAATCTGGACCAGATTTGTCCAGGTCTAATCCGAAACTTGGTTTCGATGAAGCGTCTAAATCAGGGCGATTGAGCTCAAGATCAACATCACCTGTTTGGCGTTCTTCTAATCCATTCATGTCAAGTTCAATACTGGGTCTCTTTGCAGAAATATCAGCATCTGGCGTGCTAACGTCTAGGCTAGCATCTCCTGAAGGAAACTTTCCTTTCTTATTTATGGATGGCATGGACACACGAGGCTCAGCAACTTCCACTTTTCTGTCCACTCCTGGGATATCCACGTCTGGTCCGTTCGCATCACGTCCAAATCTTGGTTTACCTTTAGAAATGTTCGTGTATGGCAAATTAGCATCGACATCAAAATCTCCGCCGGAGGTGGAAGGCCATTTTATATCACCATCTACTGACGGTATGGAGATGTCTGGTTTAGAAATATCGAAATCTGCTCGACCCTGTGGTGTGTCAATGTCTAGGTCTGGCCCTCGAACATCTATATCTTTATCTCTAAGGCCAATTGACGGTCCTGATATCTTTGGTTTCTCGTACGAAAAATCAGGTCCATTTAGGTCTATTTCAGCTGTACCTTCGGTTTTTGGGACGCCAAATCCAGGAGAACTAATTCCAATGTTTGGCCTTTTAGTTGTTGCGTCAATATCTGGAGCATTAACTTCAAAATCTGGCTCTCCGATGTCAATACGGTTATCTGTTTTGCCCATAGAGGGTCCGGATATCTTTGGCTTCTCATACGAAAATTCAGGTCCATTTATGTCTATCTTCCCTGGGCCTCCGATGTCAGGGGCGTCTACGTCAGGAGATTTCAAATCAAACTTTGGTGTTTTGGATGATATACCAACATCCGGAGTATCCATGTCAAACTCAGGAACGGTAGGTCTTCCATCAATGACGGCATTAGGCTCATTCATGCTCGGCTTTTTCATTTCTATAGATCCGTCAATGTCTGGTCCATCGAAACCAAACTTGGAATCTCCTTTAGCTTTTCTGTATGGCTCGTCCTTATCGGTATTACCGGCGCACGAGAGACAGTTGCCACGGGGTTTCTTTCTGGATGGAGGATTTATATCAGCAGATGGGCCATGGATATTTGCCTGTGGACCCCTGAAATTTTCGCTTTGAACGTCTACATCAGGTCCAGACATTTCTGTCTGTAGTTTTCCTTTTTTCGTTTTGAAGTCAGGATCTAAATCAGCAGATGGACCATGGATATTTCCCTTTAGGCCTCTGATATTTCCGCTTGGAACGTCTACATCAGGTCCAGAAACTTCTGTTTGTAGTTTGCCTTTTCTCTTGTTGAAGTCTGGAACATTGGCGTCAAGTCCTACGCCTCCTATCTTTCCGGAGACGCCAGGTTTTGAGACGTCAAATTCGGGCGAATTGAATCCAATGTCTGGTTTCTTAACAGAAGCGTCAGCATCTGGAGTATTTATTCCAAAATCTGGTCCTCGGATGTCAATACCTTTATCTGTTTTGCCAAAAGAGGGTTCGGTTATTCTTGGCTTCTCGTATGAAAAGTCCGGTCCATTTATGTCTATTTCTCCTGACCCTCCAACTTTTGGGACGTTAAACTCGGGCGATTTTAATCCAATCTTTGGCCTTTGAGATGATACATCAATGTCTGGGGTATCCAGGTCAACATCTGGACCGGTAGCTCTTCCACCAATGTCAGCGTTAGGTTTGCTTATGGCAGGTTTTTTCATTTCTAAAGAGCCGTCAAGATCTGGTCCGTCAAAAGCAAACTGGGCATTTCCTTTCCCTCTTCTATATGGTTCGTCTTTTTCAGCATCACCTGCGCACGAAAGACAGTTTCCACGAGGCTTCTTCCTGGATGGAGGATGCAAGTCAACAGATGGACCATGGATATTTGCCTGTGGACCCCTGAAATTTCCGCTTGGAACGTCTACATCAGGTCCAGACATGTCTGTCTGTAGTTTGCCTTTTGTCGTTTTGAAGTCAGGGGCATTGGCGTCAAGTCCAACGCTTGGCTTGTCAGTTTCAATATCAAGGCCGGGACCACCTGCTGTGATATCTATGTTTCCTCCAGGAATCTTTCCATCACCTCTTGCTGAAGGCAAGGAAGCACTTGGACGAGGAAGAGATACATCTCCCCCTTCATCGGGTGCAGCGGCGCTTACATTGAAGTCTTCTTGATATCCTCTACCCTTAATTTTCATATCTGGATCAGATCCGTGGATGTCAAATTTTCCACCTTTTACCATTTTAGTGGATCCGTCAACCTCTGGTCCTTGGAAACCAAAATCAGCATCTCCTCTTGTCTTTCGATATGGTTCATCTTTATCAGCGCCGCCTGTGCACGAGAGACAGTTACCCCGCTTTTTCTTTGTGGAAGGCAAATTTAACTCAGCAGACGGAGTGTCCAACTTTACTTTTGGGTCCTTGATTTTCCCCGTGAAAACATCTACATCAGGTCCTGACATTTTTGTTTTCAGGTTTCCTTCCGGTGCATCAATGCGTGGAGCATTTTTGTCAAACTTCATTTCTGGCTGTCTTGTGGCAATATTCACATCTGGTCTGCTGACGTCAAAATCCGCGTCTGTATTAATGGCGGTCCCAGAAACTCCCATATTGGCTTCTCCGGATGGCGTAGAGACATCCGGTGTTTTGAGGTGTGGATCTCTTGTATTCAATGCGATCTCTGGCGTTCCTAACGAGATTCCTTTATTTGGTCGATGCACGTCAAAGTCTGGTCCGGTAGCGCGGAGTCCAATGTCTTTGTTCTTTCCACTGCCTTCGAAATCAGGGCCAGAGCCACTTATGTCAAATTTGCCGGCTTTCTTCATTTCCAGTGATCCATCGGGTCCATCGAAATCATAACCAGCATTTGCTTTTGTTGCCCTGTATGGATCATCTTTGTCACCATCGCCTGCACACGAAAAACAACTGCCACGCTTTTTCTTTGCAGAAGGTAAATTTAACTCTGCCGATGGGGCATCAACTTGTGCTCTCGGGCCTCGCATTTTACCAGCTGAAACGTCGACACCAGGGCCCGAAATTTCTGTTTTCATCTTCCCGTCCGGTGTGTTGATATCTGGAGAATTTGCGTCGAACCCCACTTTTGGTCTTCCTATAGAAATGTCATCTGCTCCATTGGTATCAAACGATGGCCCAGAAAAGCCCGCTCTCGGACCTTGCAATTTACCAGCTGAAACGTCGACATCAGGGCCTGAAATTTCTGTTTTCATTTTTCCGTCTGGTGTGCTGAAATCTGGAGCATTAGCGTCCAATCCCTCTTTTGGTCGTCCTACAGAAATGTCACCGACTCCACGGGTACCAAACGAGGGTCCAGAAACGCCCGCATTGATATTTCCTGATGGAATGGAAACGTCTGGTGGCTTAATATCTGGCCCGGCTGCGTTGATATCTGGAGCATTTGCGTCTATTCCCACTTTTGGTCGTCCTGTAGAAATGTCACCTGCTCCACTGGTTCCAAACGAGGGGCCAGAAACGCCCGCATTGATATTTCCTGATGGAATGGAAACGCCTGGTGGCTTAATATTTGGCCCAGTTGCGTGTATCCTGCTGTTGGTTTCCATGGATCCATCGACTTCTGGTCCATTTAAATCAAACCCAGCATTTCCTCTTCCCATGTCTCCTCCAAGATTAGTGTCACTTCCGTTTAGGCCGAATTTACCACGTTCTTTCATTTCCATTGATCCGTCGACGTCTGGTCCGTTAAAATCAAACTCAGCATTTCCTTTTCTTTTTTTGTAGGGCTCTCCTTTATCGGTACCACCCGCGCAAGAAAAGCAGTTGCCACGCTTTTTCTTTTTGGATGGAAAGTTTAACCCTGCAGATGGACCGTCAATTTTCCCCTCGATATCGCCAGATGGAACCCCTGCCTCTAGCGTCGGTTCCATATCGATTTTGCAGGATTCCTCTACAGATCCTCTAGGTAGATCCACTGATGCATCTGCAAAGATGTGAAATGATATAAACAGATAGTTAACAAAGAACGCTACAATACAACAGGAATGATATGCAATGATATTTTGTTGAAAATTATATAACTACAATATGCACAGTTGCAGTTATAACCACGAGGAAGTCAATTTGCATTTCGAATAAAATGTAAATAATACACAAGGTTTGGAATGTGCCACGCACATTTTGAATACAATATAGTTAAAGAGAGCAAATCAAAACTGAATGTTATGGAAAAATTTGTCATTTTCCAGGAACGTTAGATTTCTTTTAATTTCACTGTAACACAGTCTTTTAGCAATACATACCCTGTCCTTTGTAAAACGCATTTTTCAACAGCTTAAGTTTTAGCTTTGGCTTCGCATCATCTCGAAGTAGGCTCATAGCTCTATCATGGGGCATGCCTTCAATAGGGACACCATTGATTCCGATGATCTTGTCTCCTAAGATGAGAGGGCGATGATAATGAGACCTAGTTTCATGAAGCTAAACTGTCATCAAGCTAATTAATTATATGATCGTCTTTATTCATTACTTTTTCAGCCTTCAAATCTGCTGAAATTTCCATTTAAGCCATATCAATCGTTTAATACTGACCAAATCTATGCACATTACACACATATTAGCCGTTTAAGCTAGGGGCCTAACGAGCTACAGTTGCAACGAAGATGAATAAAATATGTCCATGTCTTATCTTTTATCATTTTAGAAATTTTTTGCAGGTTCTAACCTTTGTCTATTAGACCTGTCTTTCCAGCAATACCACCGGGTGTTACTTCAGTAACAAACAAGGCAGGAGGTGGCAAGGTCTTATCTCTCGCTAGCATCATTCCCAAGCCACCATGTTCGGGGCGGTCAAGCTCCACATCAACGGTTTGCTGTGGGAAAGAAAACAATCTTATTAAGAGAGAGCCAGATAAAAGAAGGTAATCCGCAAATTATTCTTTCTGCAGACTGTTATTTCATTATTGTGTTTTTGGAGGTGAGTGGCGTAGAAGCCTGATCATTGGTGCTTTGGACTTTGGATCGAGCGGCCCTGGTTCCTCATAATGTGTTTCTCTACCCAAAAGTATAAATAGGAACCGACGAACTCTATATTAGGGCGAGCTGATTAACTGGCTATGGGCTGGTGGGCTATTTTCACATCCAGGGTGGGATGCAACACTTCTGCAGCTGGTTGCTTTATGTGTAGGGCATTGGCCCAAGCGAAAACGTTTTGTGTGTTTTACATGAATACATTACACACGTAAAATATTTACGTGTTATAAAAAGGCCTCGAAATTTTTAATAAAAAAATCATTTCTAGATACAACCATACGTTTTCCACAAGTTTTCTTTTCATTTACATGAACTCTATTGTATCGTTGTTAGTAATATTTTTGTCGTTAAGATTATATCGTTTCTTAAACTGTGCGCTCACAAAGGAAGCATAATCACGACATCACGAAATTGCAGAGGGCTCTTTTGAAAAAACGTTCCTTGCCATTTCGAGTTATCTACCAACTAGATCATCAAGTGGATGCTAACTGGTAATGGGAACTTTGCACTAAAATTATTTCAAAAAAGCAGAAGCCTATCAATAGTATACAAAACAACTCGATCTAATCTTTTTAAGCTTGCAATAGCGTATCAAACACTTACCTTTCCTTTGCTGTAAGGCACGTCTTTGTCTCCACTGGACGCGCACGAGAAACATTTACCACGCTTCGTTTTAGTTGAAGGCACATTCAAACTAGATGACGAACCATTTAGATCGATGTCTGAATACACATTTGGTCCAGACAACTGAGTTTTCAGTTCTCCCTCAGGCATATCCACTTCTGGTCCACTCATGTCGAATCCTGGTTTCCGTCCAGAAACGTTAATTTCTCCTAGATCAGGGGCATCACCCTGCATTTCTTCAAAGTCTACAGATGGTACCCCTGCCTCTAGCGTCGGTTCCATATCAATTTTGCAGGATTCCTCTACCGATCCTCCAGGTAGATCCAATGAGACATCTGCAAAGGTGTGAAATGGTATAAAGAGATAGTTTAGAAAGAAAAAAAGATACAGAAGTTGCGCAAAGTTGCTGTTATAGGCGTGAAGAAAGTCAATTTGCCTTTCAAATAAAATGTAAATAACATATAGGTTAGAAATGTCCCATGCGGATGTAGGATGCAATAGATAAGGGCAGCAACTCAAGACCATAAAACAAAGTAATGGTCATTTTCCAGGAAAGTAAGATTACCTTTAATTTTATTGCAACACAGTACTTTAAACACTACATACCCTTTCCTTTGTAAAGCGTATTTTTCAAAAGCTTGAGTTGTAGCTTTGGTTTCTCATCATCTCGGAGTAGGCTCATAGCTCTATCATGGGGCATGCCTTCAATAGGGACACCATTGATTCCGATGATCTTGTCTCCTACGAAGAGAGGACGATTTTGTCACTAATGAGACCTTAGTTTCATAAAGCTAAACCGTCGTAAAGCTAATCATTTAATCGTCTTTGTTCCTAATTTTCTCACCCTTAAAGTTGTCATATTAATCGTGTAATACTGACCGAATCCATGCAATTTTACATAGTCATGTAAAATAAAATTTAAATTCATAAACTTGACAAATGAACCTTTTAAGCCAGACCCCTAACTAGCCCCAATTGCGTCGAAGATAAATTAAGTAAATTTATGTGTTTTATAATAAGTCTCTAACCTTTGTCTATGAGACCTGTTTTGGCTGCCATGCCACCGGGAGTTACTTCCCTAACAAACAAGGCAGGAGGTGGCACAGTCTTATCCCTCGCTATCAACAGCCCGAAACCACCATTCTCGGGGCGGTCAAGCTCGACATCGACGGTTTCCTGTGGGAATGAAAGCAATCTTATTAAGAGAAAGTCACATAAAGGGTAATGATCTGCAAACTATCTTTCAAACAACACTCCTGCAGCTGGTTGCTTTATGCTACGGACGTTTGGGGCATTGGCCCAAGCAAAAGCGTTTACCTTTTGTGGTTTACATGAACACGTTAACAAAAAATGTTATATATATCCGAAATGTTTACGTGATATCAAAAAGCTTTAAATGTTTTATAGAAAATTATTTACAGTTAAAACCAAATGTTTTAGACAAATTATCTTAGGTAACATTAAAATGAATACAATTGTATCATTGTCAGTTATTACGGACGTTAAGGACGCATCGGTCATTAAATTGCGAGCACAAAAAGTAAGCATGGCCTCTATATCACGAAATGGGCATACATTTTTAATACTTTTTCGAAAAACATACCATGCCATTTCATGTTTTTTACCAACTACATGTTGATCATCGGGTGGGTGCTAATGTGATAGTGGGAACATTGCACTTTAATGATTTCAAAAATGTAGAAACGGATTAACAGCATACAAAGGAACTCTATCTTATTCTGGGAAGCTCCTAATTTCCAATATATATCCAGTTGCTTGTTCCGTTATTTGTATCTAATCTCAATTTATACCTGCTACGTAACTTTTATTCTCACATTTCAAATTAACTTATGTTAAAGAATCATGTGGCTAAAAGTTCTAAATCTCACATTAGTCAAAAAAACTTGAAATTGAAACAAAGCAGTAAACCATAAATTAAAGATTGCTTACCATATTCTTTGGTCCTTCCAGGTTAAACGTCGGCTTGGAAGGACCCTTGATAGCGACATCAGCATCTGGACCCGTAAGGCTTCCACCTGAGAAACCACCACCTCCTGATAGTTTACTGTCTGGGAGATCAATGTCAGAGAGCTTTCCTTTAGGAAGAGTAATGTCTGGGTGATCTCCATCCGAGAGACTCATGTCAAGAGGACGACGATCCCAATCCATGTCAAGGTTTACTTCCCCGTCACCACCAGGGGGTTTTATGACTGGATCTCCACCCATGTCGAGTTTGACATCCCCCTTAGGAGTAAGGGGCCTCATAGATGGGCTCCCATCCATGTCAATTTTGACTTCTCTGTCGTGGTGAGTGGGCATGTCAATGAGAACCTCGCGACTTCCACCAAATGCTGGATTAACAACTCCTTTTGTGTTGTAAGCTGCAGAAGTTAAATGTTTTAAGTGTTATTATCAAGAAGCTTGTAAATAAGTGAATAAGTGCAACTCTTTAATTACACACTAATCTACGCTACAGAAGTCAGTGAAAGTCAGTGAAAAAGTGCACTGCCTAATGTGGGTCATGGAAGATATTTTAAGTTTAAGCAAATCTTTTATTGCCTTTTTAAAATTAATTTACAACAACTTCCCAGCATCGCAAATTTTTTGTTACCATTTTGTACAATAGTGGAGGCCTTATGTGTCGCCTGGCTGTACTTGCTAAAGATACATCGAATATGTTACTCTGCAGGCATCATTATCTTTCTATTGAAGCAGAAGTGCTAAAGCTTTACCAAGATTTTATTTTTCTTATTATTAACACCAGTTAAGAATATGAAACAAAATTTGTAACTTCGTCTAACTAGCTCGATAGCGGTGACTGTTTTCGTTGTTTGAACTTTCCGTTTCTAAGATCGTTTTGAAACGCTCACATTTTAACACAAGCACTATAATGAAGTAAAGAAAAGTAAACTTTAGTTGTAATACTCCTATCAAGACGAATGCGAACCATTATTGACATATTTAATACTGTTGCTAGCTCTGAAATAAAAAATGCAACAGATATTCTCTTTCAGTTTAAATCTGCAAGCATTCCTTTTTATTGTAAATCTAACGTAGACATATTTTTTTTTTCACTTTTTTCCATTTTTACTTCTTTTTAGCCTAGTTATGCTTTAACATATATTAAATATATATTTCACGTCTTAGCTCTGTTCTATTTCTAATCTTCCATTGATTTCGTCATTATTTTACTGATAATTAAAGGCCTTAGAAATAGATATACTGCTGTATGTATTGTCATTTGCGCTTTGCATTTTACATACATCTACAACAGACATCTTACAAACCTCAACCAATGCAAGATATAACGATCCGAGTACGAACTTAAACATAGTATTTTATCGAACAAAGCCGCGTGCTAACAGTAAACCTTCATGTTTCTGATTTCGCACAATAGAGTCAACAGACAAACAGTAAACAAGCTACGTTAACAAGTGCTATAACAATTATAAGGAGACCAGAAAGGGAATCTGTTTAACGACGTTAGCTCTTTGACTTATCTTTACTGTGGTAAACGTTTACAGCTCGAAACACCAATTACAAATGGTTAAAACTGCATTTCAATTCATGCCATATCAACTTCTCAGGCAGTGTGTAATACATGCACCTTCGCTTGCCACAAACACAGTGCTTTACAAAAGTAACCTCACAAACCAATTTTTCTTCCAGACATCGCCATAATCACAATTGAGCAATTTAAATGAGAACAGCATACTGCTGTCATATTTATATTGTTTGCTTTTTTATGGCCGTGTTTATATCTGGCGAAAATGTAGAACAATAAATTGATCAGAAATTCATGGTAAAACCCCTTATTCCGTATTAAATTTAATAAACCACAATCAAACAAACACACAAACAAAGCCATAATAAAAAAGAAAAACGAAAAAAAAGCAGCTTTTAAATTGAAAAAAATCTAGGGAGTCTTGTTCTAAAAAAATACAAATACATCAAAACTGATTTCACGCGGAATTTCATCGCAATAAACAAATTTGCAACAAGGCGCCGGCCATGAGACCAGAAGAAAACTAAGGGCAATTAATTACAGGTTTTTGCGTCTGTGGCTTAATTATTATTTATATTTAACGTTAGCTTGCCAAGTCATTGTGTAATCATTTGTATACGACTGTTCACTTTCGCGACCTATGAGCTCTATGGCACATTCTAGACTAGCAACAGTTGGAATCAATTCCGTTCAAATTATAACTTCACAATTTCCTTGCTTATGCTGAAATTCTATAAGCGTTAAAGAAGAATAAAGGCAACATTTCAAACGATTTGAAATCGCTGAAAAAGAGAAATCAGTAGCAAACAGATATATTTTCCGTGGACAAAAGAAAATTATATTTAAACTGCCGAAAGTTGCATTATAAAATGCTAAATATTAATTTACTCGATCCTAGCTTGGAGTTCTTTAGCAATAGGCTTGACAGATTTCAAATATGCAATGTCAACATATAAATTCTCCTTCGTCTTCCTCGTACATTTCTTATAGTGCTAGTTGGGAGAAGTTGCTTGAAATATCAGATTTTTTCTTTGTTTCTTGTTAACGATTGTCTTAATGATTGTGCTCCATATGCTTGAGGTATTGATATTATAGGCTAAAAATACATTTGAAAACCCCTCTTTAAAAAAGAACTAATCAACTAAGACCAGAACTGTTTGGT
Source organism: Oculina patagonica (assembly GCF_052425735.1). Taxonomy (NCBI): domain Eukaryota; kingdom Metazoa; phylum Cnidaria; class Anthozoa; order Scleractinia; family Oculinidae; genus Oculina; species Oculina patagonica. Next base: position 13,002,707 of record NC_135770.1, on the reverse strand, counting down.
AAAAGATACTTTTCATATTACCAAATTCTGAATAAAACGCACTACACAAAACAGCATGCATGAGACTCTTTTGGCTTATTGAGTTGTTTTCTACTAAAACAAAGCCCTGAACAATGACAAAGCTTTCGCATTGAAAAAGCTGACAGCTTGAAAAATGTGTAAGGTTTATTATTAATTTTTTTTATTGTTTGTAACATGTCATTCAAGTCTGCGGTACAAGCGGTGTGTTTCAGAGAAACTAAACCTTGTCAGATGATATGTTTACATCTAGAATTCCCGAGAACAATTTATTTTGCAAACCTAGACCTTTTATAATATGTTGGCTTTCCGAAGATGTCAAATAAGTTTCGTAACTGCCGAAGTCGCAAGGTCAAAATGATTCTATTTTTTACAACTGACACAATGTGCAAAGAATGATCAAAATGCAGAATGTGGGATGGCGAGAAATCTAAAAACTTCTGTGACCTTCTTTCGTGCGCAAGGCAACCACTAATAAGCACTTGTCCGGCTATGGTATTACTTTTCTCTCCCAAAAATGTTTTTGCTTTTCATTTTTTATTTCTTTACATTCCTGTAGATACGTATGATAAATCACTTTTTAATAATACTTAAACTTGTTTTCGATTGAACTTATTTTAGTTTAGCATTACCAGAAATGTTTATGTATTACGTGCCGTCAGTAATAAGCGTAATAAAGGGTTTTTAGGACCACAATCTTCTCGATTCTTCTCATTTTTGCGCTTCAGTGATGTTGAAAAACCAATGCTATTTATGCAAATCACAGCTTTAATAATCACCGTCTTCAAACGTGAAATTGCGTTCTAGAAATACGAGAATTTTTTTTTACGCGCGACACAGTAACGTTTTTTTTTTTCGACACCAGTGTTTTGGCGCCGATTTTTAAAGTAAAAAACGCTAAGCTGGTCGAAAGATCTGAAACTGTATGGAGGCCGAATGAAAGCTTTGCCTTCGTCATGGGTCAATGCGGCACAGCAAAAATATCCGTACAAACGCAGCAATGTTTCCATAGAGAATCTATCCATGGAAACACACATCAATTGTTCTAACTTCGTTTATGTCTCACCAGTGGGAAGTAAACTTAGACGAGAAATGATTGGAAAAGTGGTTTATGAAGTGGCTGTTAATTTTACTAGCGCTTCAACAACAAATGTCCTGAAGTTTTATTGTTGCGATAAATTCATGAATATGGACAGTGTCCAATACAAGGCTTAGCAAAGGCGCTGTACGTGACAAAACAAATAGTAGCTTACTCTTTCCAAAAGGAAAACATTCGTATGACCATGTTCGCATTTCTTTATTAGTGCGAAAAATTTTAAATGATAAACTATCTTCAGAAAAATGCATGTTTGAACGGGTATTTAAACGTATTGTAGGTATGCATTATATTTTTCAATAGTGCGGAATTTTAAACATTGCTATAATTTTTCTTACCAGCCGATGGGGCATCTTCGCTGTAGCGATGTGAAAAAGTGACTGGTGTCCCATGGCCATTCAAACCAACATCTCCACCTTTAGTCTTTGCTCCAAGGGAAAGCTCAGGCTCGCTTGCAGAGTCGACGGAAGACCCTGACGATAATGTGCCTACAAAACACAAGTAATACGCTTTTATATGAGCAGCGCCTTTTCACAAAGCAGTTGCAAGAACTGAACAATTTCTGGGAGAACATTATCTAGGTTAAAATTTCTGAGAATAAATTTCCCCTACCTGATTTCTTACGGCAGCAGTACCACACTAGCGCTGCAATCGCAGCGATAACAAGTAGCGTGCCGATCGTGCCAAACACTGAAGCAAGTATAGCTCCAGTGCATTCTGATGCGGCTGTAACACAGCTAATTTGGCAGCAGAAAATCAAGCACACCACCAGGATGCTCTTACAAGTCATGTTTTCAGTTTGTTTCCAAGGTTAGCCAAGTTGCGCCATGAAGTTCGCGAACACGTTCACAAGTCTTGTCTACCCTCGAAGTGTACGCCAAAATAATTATCCGAAGTCCCTAGAGAAATATACTTATTTATGACTAGAAAAAAGCCCATTCAAATTAGCTTGATTGAATATGTCAATTACAGGGCAATACCGCGTGTTCATTGGTCTGTTGGTGTTACTGCTTCGCTGACTTTTGTCTTACAATAAAACCGACTGTGGAATATTTGGAATATTTCCCGATGTTGAGCGCTGACGAATTGAATCTTAAGCGTTGAACCATTTTTTTAATGCGAGAGTTGTTCACGTTCGAAATTGTATGTTGCTTAAAATGAGTATTTAGGCGAAGAAGAGTAAACAATATACATGTACGTTCATCGTAGAAATGTAATTGTGAATTAAGCATGAGAGCGTTTTAAAAGCACCTGCAGGGCTTTATGAGCTTAACACAACAATAAAGGTTTAACTTTGTGACAGAGTTAGTATCAAAAATGTTCTTTTTTGGTTGCATGACATTTAAATACAACGAGATATTAAAAAAGTGGTTGTGATTGTTTTTGCAAAGCTTATATTTGCGTCACGAGCAATTTATTTTAGTAGAAAGAACAGTTAATTTCTTCACACAATGAAGAAGGTATAAACAATGGAACAGTTGTGTAGAAGTGTAGTGTTTTGCTGTAATGGCGATACTTTGTAGTGCTTATGGTTCACAGAACACTGTTCTTCTTGTTAAGCGATTTCCCTGCGGAAATTTTAAAATTCACAAGCGGATATTTAAATACCATATATACATCGGTATATTATGCAATCAGTGAACCATTGCATATTCATTACTGCTTAAAAAAAATTAAAAGGACACTGACGAAAGTTATAAGATATTTCCATAATTTCAGTCGGTTGTTCTCGTGTTTGCCCAGAAAAAGTACAATCTAGAAAAAATCACGCGCTCTTCTTTACAACCTTGGAAAAGATTCCAAGATTAAAGATCTTTGTCTCCTGTTCTTTCATGCTTATTGTAATATAAACAACAAAACATATTTTGGAAGCCAGGTTGAGACGACGACGGCCTTCATATAAGCTTCTTATAAATTCACTCCCAGTGAAAACATACACATTATTTTTCAGTCTGGTTGGACAGTCGACTCAGGATTAGCTGCAAGACGTTTCCAGACATGTCTTATTCACAATTATACACAAACATTGAATTCTTTACATTTTTTCTAAGAAATATTGATAGTGCAAGGTAATGATATAAACACTTAAATGAGCATTTTGTTAGCTGAAGCTATTTCAAAATTCTGGCATATTCATGTAAGTTAGGTCAAAACCATATTTCGTAATCTTCCTTCCCCAAGTTCGATAATGGTACGCGCGAGATCCAACTGGAAATGTTTTACGGCTGACACATGAAAAACAAATATACTGTTGACAGTCTATTTTAAGCATAAATTTCTAAACAAATATTAGTAAACGGCACCTTATCTTTCAGTAATTTAGAGAATGGAAATTTTATTTCCACAAGTGAACTAATTTACGGCCAAAGAGCAATACCGTCTTCTCTTCAAAGCTTGCCGTATCAATTCTTTCTGGCAGATATTCATCGCACGAGCACTTTGGTCACGGTATCTGCACCAATTTCTTCCCTTTGTTAATATATATCTCGGTCATTAATCACGACGGACGTATTTTGTCATGGTCAAATTTAGCTCATGTATTGCTGTGAAAATAATCTCGTCTGTACAATACAAAGATGTTTTTTTTACAAATCTGAAGTTTTTAAACCTCAGTATAAGAGATGGTCAGAGATGATAGACGCTTAGAAAACAATGAAGTGGTGCTAATTATACTGATCTTGAGTAAACACCCGCAGCAGAATTTCAAGTATGGTATAAACTGACCGCAAGCCATTATCTCCCAATAAAAACTTCGCCGCTGACAAGCTAAGTACTTGTTCTAAGGTTTGAGATCAACATTAACGACTACTGACTTTGCACAACACTTTGCAAAGATTAAGGGATTGGAGAAATGTCATTCGTTGTGCTTAGTGCCGGGAAATGAATCTTGTTATGTCGCACGCTCGTTAAATTAAATTCGCGTGCGTGTCGCGTGATGTGCGCGCTAGACCACGAATAGTTGCGACAGCCCCCTAACTTGTCATTTGCCGGTTTATTTAAATGTTTAAAACCCATAAGTAAATGTATTTTAAATGGAATTTAATCCCCCAAGGGAAACCTAAATGAGTAACCAGGGGCAAGCTAGTACAGATGCTTCTTCATAGTAATCAAAACTGCATAAGCATGACCAGTATTTGTAATCATTTTTCTGATCTACACATTTCAAATGGATGAAAGGTACCAAAAAAAAAAAAAAAAAAAAAAAAAAAAAACAAAAAAAAAAAAAAAAAAAAAAATTTCATTACTACTTAACTCAAAATAATACCGTGAACCGTTTGTTACAATCTACATATGGTGGCCTTCTGCACATAATAGCTCTTAATGTACCGGGGAGCAAATGAAAGCTCCGTCCGGAACTCTTCACTAGAACTTTGCTGCATCAAAGTTGTCCTACTATGTCTTATAACGCCATCTTGTTTTCAAAACGTTTGTTTTGCGCCAAATTCATTAATTATAATGCCTTGTTGGGTTGTTATCGTTTACGTTGAGTGGTTAATATTAGTGTATAGTATCGAGTCGCAGAGTTTTGTACGTCTACGAAGAAACATAAAACGGCAGTTGTTTCTTTTGTCCTACAAGCTTTATTGTCAATAATCTTTTTTTGCATATACATTACTTTAAGTAATACTGATAGGCTTTTACCAAGTTCTAAACTCAATTTTCTTTTGTACATATCTTGTTCATCTAAGGTAATAAGAAATCGATGTTAAGCCCATACTACGCCACCACACTAGCTATTAACAGCAATAGTTAATACAGTGTGTATCTTGGTGTTGCCCTTTGTGTACGGTTAAACTGAAATAGCAATATTGCATTTAAATACCTAAAACGCATAGCACCATATCGTATCAGCCCAACCACTCTACAAGTATTTCAAACCTTCTACAATCCTGGACAAACTAGTTAAGACAAATGAATGCACGTCACACATCTTTCGCGAAAATTTTGACTTGCGAGCGGAAAAAATATTTGATACCCTTCTCCCCCTACTCAATGTTGTTTCATAAGGCTTACAATTCGCCAGGCCTTTTATTTACAACACGACAGCACTGGCATCATTGAACTGATGGGAGTGGAGTTAAAAAGTTACCTCGTGTAACCAAACTCATTTTGGGGAAGGTTTGGGCATTAATATTCCAGTTATACTGCAGTCATCTTTGAATTCATGAGATAGCCCATTCATTCACTTCCTCTTCCCTGATATAACCAGCCAAGATAATCATGCAAATGTTCGGATGCGCATGAACCTCGCCTGCCCTAAGAGGTCGGGGTCCCGGAAAGGGATTTTTTAATGGTCTAACATCATCCACTAGAACATTTAAATTGTCTTCAAACAACTTTGCAGTGCTTGTAATGTATAATCCTTTCTGAACTAGAAGCCCCATTAGGTGATGCTCACTTCGTTTCTCTCCGAATGAATGAATTTTTGCCCATTTCCAGAACGATAGAATCTTCCCGGCGCCATTAGTCTGGGCCTTTTCTGGATTGAAAATTGCACGAAATAAACGTATGTCTATTGTGCTCCCAACTACGTTTAGACTTGTTTTCCTTTCTTTGAACTTCTTGGTTTTTTTTTTTGAGAAAACACTTAAGTAATTGTAAGAGCGCAAAGTTTCCGTATTAAGTTGCTTCAATAATAAGCTAAAATTTTCAGCCTTGATTTCTCTTGTGGGTGGCAGCAAGAAGAGCGTTGACTGCTGGCAGGTATCAACAGCAGGTCGGCTACTTGCGAGGTTCTACACATGATTAAATCATTCGTCGGGTGTATAACTTCACCTTGCAAACTTATCTTAGTATAGCCGTAAATTAAGATGTACTCTTTGGGTGTTTAATTGAGTAACTACACTTTTCGAATTCGTCTCTGAAAACAGGAACCCGCGAGCATAGGTACAACTTATGCCAGGCGAGCGGTCATACCAATAATATTAACGCTCAGTTCTTGCTTGTTTGAGTACTACGACGGACGGCTTGCCACTGAAAAAAAAGTCCAGTAAAGCTCTAATAAATATATACATTTTAAGGAAATGTCTTCCTCCGGCTGCCAAATTTCTGAGTCTCCTCCTAAGGACATGAAGTACCACTCTGATTTCAAATTTTTATCCGATATTTCATGGAACTCATTTCTCACCCACCAACGTTAGAATGTCCTGCTTACTAGAAACACAATGGAAACTGTGCCATTTTTTACCTTTATATATGTTTAAGTTGCCCTGAATTCTTCCTTCCTGAAATATGGACAAATACCCGCTAAATATCTTTTCAAAAAGTTCTCTTTTGTAATCCGTTTTCAGCTCAAAGTCTTTGCTTAACTGGGGCAATAAAATATTCATGGCATATACACCCACTTGAATAAACATGTGCTGTGCATAAACAAACACCCACGCTTAAAATCAGAGCAACTATACGAAGCATCCATTTATGTAAGATTGTGAATCCAACAAAGTTTTTATAGATTTGCATTAGGTTTATTGATGATGAGTTATTTTACATGGCGCCAAAACTTAAATTACACATTGCTCTCTTAGATTTGCTTGCGGACCTTTAAATTCTTAAAACGTATATGTAAAGAAGACCAAATAAAAATCCGGTAAACAGAACCGAAGAAGTAGTCGGGCTTCCCCTGAAACCTGGCGCGTGTTTTCAAATTAAGGCTGAATTTTCAGGTTTTCAAAACATCATCGGGGCAGTGGTTAAAGAAAGTTGTGGCATAAGCGAAGATTTAACAATAGATTCTAAGTGTTAAAAAAATAACGTTAATTTTAAGTCTCGTCGTAGCTTTACATACATTTACCGCCGATCAGTTAACTCAGTTGGTAGAGCGCCGGACTACCGTGCGGGAGGTCTCGGGTTCGAGTCCCAGACCAGGCCAACACTCAGGGTCTTAAAATAACTGAGGAAGATATGCTGCTTTTCCAATGACACCTGCAAATGGTTAGATGTTCTAGTCTTCTTTGATAAGCACGATCAACCGTAGGCCCCGTCTCCTGCATCTTCAGTGTTATGGTCAGCAGGGGACGTAAAAGAACCCACACACTTATCGTAAAGAGTAGGGCATGGAGTTCCCTTTGTTGTGGTCTGGTCTTTGCCCATCGTGCTGTGTACTTTTGAAATGCTCGAAGATATTAGCTGTACAAGCTACTCTGAGATCCGAGCGTAAAAAACATGATGATGATGATGATTAGCAAGTTAGACCTGCTTCTGAGAAGGTTAAAATGTTCTTTAACTGCTTGATTTCACTGATTATCCCCCTTTAGATTCAACTTATTTTTTTTTGAATTATTTGTTATCGTAGATTGAACACCAGTTAAGACCACCGCTTTCTTAACTGAAGAATGAAAATAAGACCTCTTGTGTTTTTTTAAAAGGTTTTTGTTTTTTCCAAAAATCTGCAAGCAGGTCCCCGTACAAGCCTAACGAGTGGGTGGGTGGGTGGGCGGGTAAAAATTCATTTTCGGCATCCACCTCGGGTTTCCAGTTACAAGGAACTCATCCTCTCCAGACTCTGAAATGTAGCTTTAAAAGACACTTTCTTTATATCCCGACTGCGAGATGCCATAAGGATGTGAATCCTATGTGACGTTAACATGGTTTTCACGTATTGATCTATGAAAACGTTTAAAAATTCCTTAACTAACATCTTTTTCTTCCGGCTTTAAAAATCCTCCAGTATATATTTTCTTAGATACAAGTGACATCATCATGTTTTCTCGAGTAGAATGTTAAATCGGCGCTTTACTTCTTTACGAACTTTTAGATAAAGATTTAAACTTTTTCTACGCATTTTTGCTCTCACTCAAACGTTTACCTAATCTCGATGTTGAGAAAGTTAGCGTGGGTTTTTGTTTGGGCAGAGCACATGTTTAGTGAAGTGGGTGTATCGTATTTTCTCGTTTAAACGCCCCCGGCGTTTATTTCAAACTTGGCCCGATAGAGCCGGCGTTTATTTGATTCCAGGAGTTTATTCAAGCCCTATGTTTCTCAGAAATGATTTTTATTCATTATTTTTGACAGCAATATATTTAGACATTATTTTTAAAGCATGTCAAACCTTTAATAATTGTTAAAGGGGTTTATTTTCGAATACAGCTTGGAGACCCGGCGTTTATTCGCGGCCCGGCGTTTAATCGAGAAAATACGGGTATAATAAAATATGTAATGGAAAGTATTCCCTTAAACACAAATTTAAGACGTACGATAAATTACAAAAAATTCTTAAGAAATTTATTTAAGGAGAAATAAGAAATATATATGTATTTGTAAAGAATACATAACCCAGTAATTTAGCACTCAAAGCACGTTGCCTTAATATATTTATTTATTCTCAACAAATTGCGCTTCAAACTTTACTGTTTTGCTTAAGTTTTGGTCAGTCAACCTGACTTAATAGCTCTGTCGTAGAAGCAGTGAGCCTTTTTTGCAGCTGAAGGTCACATAGTACAAAAAATCCTATGAATAAGCTTAGGTTTTTAAAACAATGGGATTGAACTGCCCACTTTCGATCCGTGTACAGGTCTACACCTATCCATTTGATTAACGTAATCAAGACGTTTTCCTTGCGTCTAAGTAGACAAGCTAGCAGAATAAAGCTCTCAAAAATCAAATCAGTGAACTCTTACGGAAACAAAGCAACTGCCGCCTTATTGATTGACATGAACTAACATTGCACCATTTTTTGAAAAAAAAAAAAAAAAAAAAAAAGGGAAAACAAAGATACGCTGTTAAACGGTCTTGAGCCAAAAAAAGCGAATTTAATTGGCTGAAGGAAACGGAGAATGAGAACACGAACTTAAATTGAACCAGTTCAAACGTGTTCCTGTTATAAATTACTCAAACATTCTGCTTACTTCAAAACAGAGGATATGGTCGAATGAACTTCCAATATTTTAAATTCCCCAGCTTCTTTAGCTATAAATTACTAAAAAGTTTCTTTTTTTCTTGATTCAAAAGAGCTGTTAAGTGTATGAGGTCATAAATTTTGAAATTGCTTCATTTCATTAACAAATTTCACCTAATTGGCTAAGAACAACACTGAATGAGTCACGGTTATTCAAGCAGAAATGGGCTCAGAGGAGACTTCTGACCAATCACCAACTCTATCGCTATAAATGAGACAACTAAGTTGCAGTTTCCTCACTTTGCTTCAAGTATTTACCGAGATAAAGATACTCTGTGGAGGATGAGGTAAGATCGTAAATATGATACTTTTTCACTTTATAGAAATTTTTGAATAGTGGTCTTACTGATGACTTTTCCAAAATCGTCAAACAACGATATTTCTTATTGTATTTTCCTTTAAATAACTTTGATATATGCCCTCCAGGTTGACAATACCTTTGTGGCATTGTGTGGCCCTCATTTTGCTGTTCGTAGGAGCAATCCATGGCCAGGCTCGTACAGGTTGTATTTAGTCTCAGTATAATATCCTATTTCGTTCCAAACCTTTTTTTGTCTAAATGTTAATTTCTCCTTTTTTTTCAATCGCAGTTTATACATTTGAGAGTGCCTCTCACTTAAATGCTTTTACCGCGTCATCGACATCAACGATAGAGCGTTCAACGACTCATTATAAAGACGCAACACATTCTTTGAAGTGGACCTGGGCGAGTGGTGATTCACTCACACATGCATTCACAAGCAACGTCAGTAATAACATAATTTTCAAACTTGTTGAATTTTAACAAATATAGTTTAACAATTTATAAAGTGTACGTACTATGTTTCGAACTTTTAACCACGATTATTTTCATCAACTAGACAAACAAATGCCAATTTTTGGCGCATCGCAGCTAGAGAAGAGTTTCGAAATCCTGTCGCTAGGCATCTGATCAAAGGACAACGTAAATGCACTGATTCATCATAAGACCCGAACGTCCACTCTCGCACAATCCTATAGAAAACTATAAGGAAAACTGACGTCTTTAGGGCCGGAGGAGTTCACGTGTGGCGGTCCGGAAAAAGCCGTCCGGCCCTACTAGAAAAGCGTATGGCCCCGCGACTGCCGCAAAATGAAATGTGACACCATCTGATTCTAGAGTTTTTGCATCAAAATGAGCGACAGTGAAGATATTTCTGAAAGCGAAGAACTTCTAACATGCTAAAACGTTTCTATTTAGAGAGAAATGTAGTTTGTAAGCACTGAAAAAATTCTTCTTGGTAAGAAATGAATTAATCCTCTTGTTCAAACCAAGTATGAATTTCCGCTCTGTCAAAAGAAGCGTCGCTATGTTGTTCAACTTAACTTTCGCTAAGACGATTACGGTTAGCAAATTCTTTGTCGTAGTCCTTCAATAGTCTGCAATCACTTACCAGAAATTTGGTTTGAAATCTCCTTGGAATTAAGCATACAGAAACTTAAAGATCTTGTTGTAGTTTTGACAATTTCAAGAGAAGGTTAAATACTTTGTCTGCACTCCATAGTTCAAAATTTAAATCACCAGATTTCCCTCCCCCCCCCCAAAAAAAAAAAAAAGTTAAAAAATACAAGGTGAGATAAAAACTATTAACAATGTAGAAAACAAAACCAGCGTGACAATTTTATAATTTTGTACCTCGTCGAGCGACCCGACAACAGTATCATGGTTCAAGATCAATCGTAATTTCAAGGGTGACTATAAACGGAAGTTGAAACTGCAACTTTGTTTTTAATGGTTTCATTTATGATACTCTTTAGAGAATAAGAGGCAACGAGCTAAGAAGAGGTGGAATCAAGCTGTGGCTTTACAATACTCAAAAACGTGTTGGAGATAATGAAAAATTGACGGTATCTTTTCTTGATACACGGACCTCTTCGACCAACCCAACAACTGTATCACGGTTCAAGATCAATCTGAATTTCAAGGTAAAAATCTGTCTTTTCGTAAGCAAATAGTAGAGAAACAACAATAAAACAATAAATTTTAATTCAAGATATGAATAAAATTTTAATATTCTTTTCCTTTGAAGTGGAATGCGCGGTGGCTTAATGGTTTAGCGCGTTTGACTCAGAGTCGAACGGCCCGGGTTCGAGCCCTAGCCGGGGCGCTGCGTTGAGTTCCTAGGCAATACACTTTACTCTCTCAGTGCATCTCTCCACCCAAGCGTATAAATGGGAACCGGTGAATTTATTATTGGGGGTAACCCTTCGATGGTCTAGCATCCCAGCCAGGGGGAGTAGCAATATTCAAAGCCGCTTTATGCTACGGAAAACGGGATAAGCTCCGGCTGTATGGGCCACTTAGCTCGTACATAGACTTTACTTTACTATTCTTTCTTTGTGTTTTAGGGTTGGCGTGGAATATGGGTCGGTTACCAAGAATCCAACTTGGTTTCAGGCAGGGATATTGACACTTTAAAAATAACTGCACCGACAACTACCCAAACGACTCATCCTTTGTATATTGATCTTTTGCGACTGGTGAGCAAAATGAGCAAGCAGACACGTGATGACATAGTGCCAACAATTGGCCAAGGCCTTTACACTCCAAATCATTTCTGGCAGCAAACCTATCGCTGGAGTCTGGTAAGTTCAGTTAGCAGTTAAAGGTGTTCATATGTTAAACACTGAATATGTCTAAAAACACGCTTTCGCTGATCCTTTGATTCCAAAGGGTTAACACCAAGAAGTGTTAACTGGTGTCATTTTCCTGTCACCTCCCCATACTTGTTAGTGGTTTGTTCCTCTTAAAGGGGGTCCTTAAAGTGTAACTGATATTTTTTCTTAATAATTTTAACTTCGATATCAATATCCCACTTCCTTTTTAAAACTAGTGCTTCACGCTTCGTAAAACATCAACGCCTTCAAACCCAATTTAAGAGAAGTAATAATTGACGAAATTATATGGAACGATCAATGTACGAAAATCCAAGGATACTCTGTTTATTACAAGGCATGGCACAAAGCCGGTTAAAAAAATCAAAGATATCGTTAGCAGTTGCACCCTTACCGTAATGAATCGATTTACTTTTGGCACCTCAAGGGAGGGCGCTTATTCGAGACAGGGCGCTTATTTGATTTTTTGAGGAACAACCAAATGTATCTAACAATAACAGAAACTGTAACAGTTAGAAATTGTTAAAAGTTCAGTTACTTTTAAAATAATTGTTCATTTTAACAGTAAATATATACATGAACTATACGATGAACTGTCAGGAGTTTATCTAGTTGGCGTCAATGACTTCAGTAGGGGCAGTTATCCGCAATAGGGGCACTTATTAGAATAGGGGTGCTTATAAGATTGGGGACGCTAATTAGAATGGGGGGCGCTTATTGGAATAGGGGCGCTTATTTACAAAAAACACATTCGAAGGGGGGCGCTTATTCGGAAGGGGGCGCTTATTGGAAGGAGGGCGCTAAATCGAATCATTACGGTAAATTTTGTCTTACAAAGTTTTTTTGTAACAAAATATATAACCTTAAAACGAACTACTTAATGTGTTTTGTTCTACGCCACGCCATTCTGCCAAATTAGATGAAAATTATTAAAGGAAAACTGCAAATAAATCCTCACGTACAGAAACGATACCTTAAGAAAAATTGCTGTGTAACCTTATAACCAATTTTCTTGTTAAACTAAAATTTGTCCGTGTTGCAGCTAAAAAAAACGATGAAAAAATTAATTTTAACATGTAGGAAATGAATGAAATTTACAGATAACCTTTGAAGTTACCAAAGATACGAGACTCGATATATTCTTGTTTAAGATTAAACTTCACATCTTACCTAAGAGCACAACTCTCTTGTTTGCTAGCTTGTGTTTATTTTGATTTACCACAACAGGCCACTCCGACAAATATAACCGAGGGAACCCCTAGTCAGGACAAATTAGATGATTTGGATCTGATTGAAAAGCGTTTGGAAAATTGGTTTGTTAAGCAGTCACAAAGCTCAGTCCAGTTTACAGGAAATGTGAAGAAACGATTTGACTCCTTACCGTTTGACAGGGCACATGAGGACTTCAGTCAACTAAACATTGTGAAAAGCGCGTCGGGTGTTATCACAGGTAAACTATTTAAACTACTTAACGCCTGAAACATATCGTACGATGGTTCTAGACTAAAAAGAGTCTGAGAAGGCTTTAATTTGAAATTGCAACTTCGAATCGGATAACGAGACTAATGTGTTACAGTTACGTCGTTCTAAATGATCAAAAGCGTGGCTGCCGGCACCCCGGGGGGGGGGGGGGGGGGACTCGCATATGAAAGTGACGGGGATGCTCGTCGTCTCGCTTAGGGGTGTAAATTTCGGACTTTTGGTCTCGCTTAGGGTGTTCCGGGAAAAAACGCCCAAAACGCCAATATTTTTAGCCATAATGGTCTCGTTTAGGGTTACACACGAAGAAATATACAAATATAAACTCCATTCTTAGTTTTTTGGTATCTTTTAGGGGTCAAGAAAGGCTTGAGCCACACCCAGATTGGTCTCTTTTAGGGGTTCTTTTCAAAATTTCCGACGAGCATCCCCGTCCGTTTCATATGGGGGTCCCCCCCGGGGCCGGCACTGGTACCCACCAAATTCAATTTATTTGGTGCAGTCACTCGTGCCGCGCTATTACAGTGTCGAAAAAGCTTGCTTACGTTCGAAAACTGCTTAGGTTCCGATACCCTTTACGCAAGAAAGTTAAAATAAAAGGATTTACTGTTTGACGTTGCCTAGTCATTTGGGTAGCAGGATTTAATATCTGAAATTCCCTACCGTAATTCCCTGCAGGCGCGCGCTATAGAGGGAATCGGGTATTGCTCCGGTCCACGCAAAAAAGGCCAGACCGTGTTTTCGGGAGTCAAACTTGGACAGATTTAACAAGCACGATCATTTCATATTTTTCTGGCTTTGAACTTTGCTTATTAATATTCCTCGATGTGTTGAAGATGAATGCATATAATTTGTTGCGTAGAAATTGTGCAGATTTCTTTTAGCACCTAGAATGTTTCGTCCGAAAATATTTTCCTATCATACGATAATAGCAGCATTTGTCTGATTTTTTTTCACAAAGATTTTCTTGAGGTTTTAAGCCAGGGTTTGAAGTAGGTTGCTTTCACAAAAACTTTGCTACCTTAATACTTTGTAATTTGGTGGCAACGACGACGTCCTCTGCGCAAGATTCCCTCGGTTACAGACATCGCCCATTAAGTTTACTAGTATCTGGTAGGCGCGGTGGCGTAATGGTTTAGCGCGAGCGCTCAACTCCGAGTCGAACGGCGTGGGTTAGAGCCCTAAATGACACTGAAAGCTGTGTCTTTCGGGGGAAAATAGGAGTTTAAAAACTTCAAGAACTTGATTTTTAAACTTTTTAAATTTTAACCGAAATCAATTTATGCCATTCAAGTGGTTTTAGTGTATTTTGTTTGAGATTCGGAACAAAGCCAAGGGAGGAATTTGTTTATGCAAGTTTATTAAAGAAAGGGATGACGTCAGTAAGGGAAATTTTCGCTCACTGCTACAGTTCACGCAAACCCCGTGACTCATGCAAACCTCGGACTTAAGTCGTCAGACGACGCTAAACGAAGAAATACAACGGGATGGCCTTAGCGTAGTCTTTATTTTGGCGTGAAATGGACTTCTTTTTAATGCCATTCAACTGGTTTGCGTTTATTTTATTCAACATTCGGAACAAAATAAATATTTGCATGCGTAAGCAGAAATTTATTCGGCCAGGCATGTGTTTTGGTGAAGAAAATTCAGCTCACGCAAACTCCGTGACTCACGCAAACACGGCTTGTGTGTTTCTCAAGTGACTGCTTTTCTAAGGATTTTTTACTCAGCGGCGCCGTGCCTTTCTAGCAAACGAACTGAAAGAAGTGATCAAACATTAACTGCCCGGTTAAAAACTGCTTAAAGTTTCTTGTTTATTTATTTTTCCAAACAAATCCTTGGAGAGTGACTTCCCATTTATGGAGCCGTTCTCTGTTTTTCAGTTTTAGCGTAATTACCTATTGAAAATTCAAATGACTTTGTATCCATTTAGGTACTCCGCTGTTCGCCAAACAATCTGAGTTTAACCACAGAGAGTTTGGCTACGTCATACCAAGAGTGCTGCTTCCAATGGCGCTGGATTATCACATAAGATCACGTGCAGTTGACGTTAATGAAAGGGCCGCTGCAGAACTGTCAGAGCTAAATGCAGGCGGGGAAAATAAGACAAGAGCTATAACGGTGTGAACTAGAACTACCATAAAATGGCAATTATGAGCTATGTGCTATTAGTATAATTTCAAGAGGTGAATTCAATTCTGATTGGTTGAGAAGCTCGGACTATGTCGCAATATTCACCGCGCTAGGCGGTGAATATTGTATCTGAAGGTTTGGCTACTAAGCCATGCCACATTTGCCATCCAGGCCAGTGAACATGGCAGCATCTGCTGAATTAAAATTTCTCTCATTTAAAAGAAATCACTCCAAATCCGGCTGGATATTTGAAACATTGGGAATTTTGCAAATTTACTACCAAGGCTTTTGTACCAAAAATATTTTCAAGAGATGGTTTTCAAGGCATTAGAATTGATCGTAAACATGGTGGTTTTGGAGATCGCACACGGCCACGTACTCAGTCAGGTCGACTGGCAAAACATTATTTAGTTCTCTTCTCACTGGAGCTAGTAATTTCGAGAGGATTCACACAATTGCTTAAAAGTCACCAACGATTAAACAAAGGTACCGGATATCTATCTTTTTCGTAGTGTTTGTTAGTGTTTGTGATGAACCAAACTGGTTTACACGTATGCAAGCGAGAACTTCTGTTTGTTGTTTTTGTGTTTTTTTATTGTTTAATATTTTGTAGTTTTTGATATTCACCTCTGAAAATTAAACTAAATCAATTTATGCCATTTAAGTGGTTTGAATAATCACTTCGCCTTCGGCGAATAATTGTTAAATATAACTTTTAATGGGTTTAAGGTTGGCTTTATGGGGGATGGGGCTTTTTTCTGGGCTCTTACAGTGAGCTTTTTTTCTGCAAGCTCCTAAACTTAATTTTTCAGTACTTTGTTCAAAAATAACATAAGTCAGTAACTAAGTAAAAAAATGTGAATGGGCAAGACATTGTACCAGGGAGAGCTTAGAACAAAAAAAGTTCCTCGTTAGCAGTAACATGAGCTTAGAACAGGAAGGGCATGTAAGCGAGAGAGAAAATAAGGAGGATATAGATAAGTAAAGCCTGAAACTGGCAAATCTATCATCTCGGTCTTTTTTCCTTTTTCTTAATGATAAGCATATAAAATAGCTCGCCAGGCGGATGGGGCTCTGTGCATTTTATTTACAAAAATGTTTGCAACTATTTTTTAGGCGTTTCCTTTTCCTCGACTGATGTGCTTATACCAGTCCTTAATCTTTAAGATACCTGTTGTCCAGCAGGTTTGAATTCGTAAAAAAGGAAACTTAAATACAAAAATTTAAGTTAAACTTACAAGTCTGAATAAAACATTCGCCTTTCTTTCTTGAACTTAAATCGTTTTTCTGATTTTATCCCTTTTGTCATTTACAGAGAGTAGCAGGCGGTGACCAAACCATGCAACAGACATTCACAAATGCTTTGGGTTCAACAACTCCGTACACGGTAGAGAATGTCAAGGCAGCTATTAACACACTCAATAACAAACGCAAGGAAAGATTAATGCTAGTTTTTGACTATATCGAGGATCAAGGTGAGAATCATCTAGCTTCAGTTCACTAGCTTATGACGCTAACAAACCTCCTTCTGTTCCCCCCTTCTTTCAAACCTGTGACAAGATGTGTAAAGAATTTGAGTATAGTGACTGCATTCGTACCCATTCTTGTCCCCAGAGCCGACGATCGTTCTGGTCTGCACCAGGGATCGAGACCTCTGGCCGGTGGCGATTTGCAAGCATGCACACAGCACTCTTTTTCCATTTTCAGCCAATCAGATTTGTCAGATTTGATAAAGATTCCGTGAATAGCGGACGTCAGGTGTTGGAAGGCCGGCCAGGGGTCTCGAAACCCTAGCGCAGACCAGAAGAGTCGTAAGCCCTGCGGACGAGAATAATTCGCACCCTACAGCATCGTTCGTTTAAAATGTTTTGTTTCCCCAGGACCTGGTGCTTCTCGACCATTTTTTGAAGCGCTTGGCAGTGACCTTTTGACTCATGGTACATCAATTTTTTTTTACATTTCAGGTTTCTCTGACGGCAGCGGGCTCGGTACCTTGGACCATGAGATGAACAATGCTGGTGCGGGGTTTATGTGTGCAGCGTTTTTACTAAAAAAAGAAATAAAAACCGCGGGAAAACTATCTGACTATGTTGCGACCATGAAATGGTACAACGACTTTGGCGAGATTTATCAAGATCCATTTGAGTACGTTGGGACGACTGCTGATCGCATGAGAACCATTTCGTTATGGAGGTAAAATTATTAACATGATCCTTAAACCAATTCTAGCCTTCATATGCTTTAGATGAGTGAAACAGAGCACTCAACATGCAGGCACAATAGCAGTAGTTCGTCCATTCATTGGATGAGATTCCAAAATAGTCTCTTACCCATCGCTAAAATCAATCTACTTTAGTTTTTGTCGTTTTCAAATTTCGGGCAATTCTTGATATATTTCTTGTCACAGATTATTTGCAGTTCTCATGATGCCTACCTCCACAACAGAAGAAAAGAAGGAGAAGATTCGTGACATGAAAGCTCTTGATCGATGGTACGCCAACGCCCTGGCTCCCAATGAAGCATTTGCAGGAACTCTAAAGCCTGACTTCGTTGGTTTCCATCACAACAGCTACTACGCTTCTGCTTACACACCACAAGCTCTACACAAGGCTGCACTTATTCAGTATCTGCTTAGTGGAACAGAATTTGCTTTGAGTAAGAACCATTTACCTAACATAAAGACATAATTTCCCCTCATTACCACGTAATTTCAATTAACATATTTGTATAAAAAACTAGTTCGCCAGAAAGCTAACGACAACAACTAAAAATCATTGGACGAGGATGAGCACGAGGATGAGCACAAGGATGATTTGCTCGCCACTGACAAATCACGACATTTTGTGAAAACCGAGTTTAAAATTGTTTTTAGTTTTATCATTCCATCACTGAATTTGTTTTTGAAACAATAACCTTTGGAAACTTGGAACCGCGCACTTCGTTGCTGAAGTAAAACGGACGAAAAGCATAACTTTGCCTTGGATGATACGAAAAAATGGACTTCATTCAATTCTTTTTCTAACATCAAGGGCAATTGTTATTGTCTTCTTTGTATTTCCGCTGTTTTGCGGCTCTTGTTCACAAATCAAATCTCTCTCCCACAACTGTAGGAAACGAGTTGCCATTTTTCTTAAAACTGGTCACAACTACGCATGAGCAGAATATTATTTGCAACAAAATCACTGTCAGACGCTAATGCGCACGAGCAGACCAATATTTGTAGCAGGTTATTGGTAAGTCACGTGGTAGGCCTTCGGCCAATGAAAAGAAAGAGAAACATGCATCGAATTTTGATAAACGTTATTTCGTTTTACAAATTTTTACAATGCTTGTCAGCTCCCGCCATTGGCGTAGTTATTTGATGCGGAGGCGATGAATAAAATAATATTTAAAAAAAATAACAAAGAGGATATTACACGTTGGCGAGAAGATATGAATTTTATGTTCAAGTGGCAGAAACGATATCTAAAATCTTAAATCCGATGCGGCAATGTTTTGACTGCGACTGCTTTTGTTTTCTTCTTTACAACATCTTGCCTTTTGTGAAATTCCTTGCGAAGAATTCTCTCTAAAAACCTTGAAATCGTCAAGGTTTCATTTATCGTGTTCTATCTTAAACAAATTGAAGCTGCTTTTCGATGCTTGCTAACAAGAAACCAAGTTCATTCAACAAAGAAAAAAAGGCGCGAATCGTGACGTCAATAAGCGGTATGCCACTCGAAAGAGTGTCGTACGGAAAATTCGCCACTCGGGTCCCGGATGGAGTGGCGTATAGAAACTACGAGTGGTTTAGTTCCCAGTAAAAAACTCTCCTCTATATAATGAATAATGATATTAAACGATCTTCATTTAAGAAAAGCAAAGGGATATGGTAATAATAATAGTTTTAAGGCCCAGACACACAAAGATTTTGCTCCCGGGTAATGCCCCCGGAGCACGCTGTACATGCAAAGCTCCTCCGTTTTCATCACGTAAAATGCTCCACGATTTTAAACTGGTAAAACATTTGGGAGCAAGATCCGTAGGCAAACTGAGCGTTTACTTTACCAGGGGTTTTGTTTCCAGGAGAAAACCTCTCGTGTGTGCCGAGCTTTAGTGGTTAACTATAATTCCTTATCATCCTCCTCAAATATTGAAAGTGCCTACGAAACGAGTGTTTTGATGGTAGTTTCGTTTTTATTCTGCTGTTTTATTTTTCTCCTTTGACCTTTGAGATGAAAGACAATTGCTTTTGCAGCCATTTGGATTTACTCAGGTCGCAGGGCTTGCATATCTTGTGGCTTTTTTCTTATTATATATCATCGCTGGCAAACAACCCTCGTGCAAACCCTATTGACAACACAAAACGAAGTTGTAACCAATTTCTCAGAAAAAAAACTGATCATCTATTACCCCTTTGGTAAGGACAAATGTGCTGGTTTTTAGATTCTAGAATAAATATTTAATTCCGTATTTTAACTTTCGGCACCTAAATAGCTCTACTTCTCTAAAAATAACATTTAATTTCATAGCACTTAACGCTCAATAGCCGACGTTCAATAATCAAAATTCCAACATGGCACCCATGCTCTCTGGTTCATTGCTTACTTTGGTTTGATTTGTTTGAATCAAGTCCTTCCCTAGGAATCCTGACAGATAAAGATAACTAAGACAATTTGCATGTTTGAACCGGATATCCGCGGAGTCATAATGAAGTTTCGTTTTTGACCTTTAGCCGGATAATTTTAAATATCATTGGTTTTCGTTTGCCTTTTTCAGATACTGAGACAATAAGTAACATCAAAAAAGGACTGGAAGTTATGAGGATTGTCTCTGTTAAATACTCGTCTCCAAACAGCGTTGGGGGTCGGTTTCCAGGATTTAGTCGTAATATTCTGGCAAAGTCCTTCCCTGCTTATGCTTATGCTGCTGCCACTGCTCCAACCTCAAACGAAGATGGCTCCCTTGCAGAAATTTCTACTTTTAACAATGAAACCCTCCAGATGTTTCTTGCGACTGTACGACACAACTAATAATGCTGTTAAAGACTACTTGGAAGATGGGGCAATCTTCCACTAATATTTATTATCTGAATTCTATTGGCGCAATTAATATCATGGAGGAAATTCAAAAAAAGGCCAATGCAATGAGTATCCAAGCAGAAAGCTCTCCCAGGGGATTTTGGAGTAAGAATTATGCAGCATTTGCTATCCAAAGACGAGAAAACTGGGCAGTCACTGTTAAGGGATTCAACAAATTCGTCTGGGACTTTGAAGCGTCAGGAAATCAGAATGTCTTTGGGCTTTATCAGAGTCACGGCGCACTTCTTGTTGCAAACAGCGAGGAGGCTCTTCTAACTCACGATATCGACAATGGCTGGGACTGGACACGACATCCGGGCACTACCACTATCAAAATGAGTCTCGAACAGCTGATCAGCGACAACCGCAGGTTTGGAATAATGAAAACGCAAAGCGACGCAATGTCCTTTCATTTTAGTTTTTGTTTAGATTAATGCCATAGAAATATACAATTTTGGAGGATTAACAATTTAAAAGTGGAAAAATTGAGAAAAAAGGAAGTTACGTTACAGTAGGAAAATTATAGAAAATTTGAAAAGCAGGGGTCTATAAAGCGTTTCCAAAAGTTCAACAAAAGCCAACTGCAAAGACACGGTTCTGCGAAAGAAAACGCACGGTTTTCACCGGAAAGCAGGGCCGTAACTAACAAGAGGCAAGACGAGGCACTTGCCTCGTCTAGAATTTTACCCAAAATTAAAAACAAAATATGTTTTGTTGGGAAAATAATCCCCAGTTGAAAAAATACCTCATGAAAATTGTCTCTGAAAGAGTTTCAGGTCTTCTAGATTTCACATTTTTTGGAGCGCTTGCCCCCTGAGCCCCCCGTCTATGGCAAACGTCTGGTTACGGCCCTGCGGCAAGTACAAGATGCCGATCTGTAGAGTGCCCGTCAGCTGCTCTTGATTATAATTTTAAGGTGGTTCTTACCTATTGATAGTTTTATAAGTCGCTTACAAGATCGACGGATGAGGCGACTGCTGTTTTGCTTGATGGAAAGCACCCACGGTTTAACAATTAAAATTTCAGTCAGCACTGTGCTTGATATGAATACAATTACCCAGATGATAATTCAAATATTTCCACAGATATTATCAACCTGAGCGACTGGCTGGTGGGGTAACGTTGGTCGGTGGTGGAGACTATCAATCCGGGATATTTGGAATGGAGTTTTCCCAGCCTACCTATCAGTTTCCAACTGGATCTTTTCAATTAGGCATTAGCTTCACTTTTAAAAAGAGCGTGTTCTTTGCTGATTACGTCATCATATGCCTAGGCACTGGCATCACCTCCACGTCCAGCAGCACAACTAACATCACTCAGGTACTCCTTTAATTGGATTGATAATTTCGTTTCTTTTTACATTTAACCATCGAATGTGCAAACTCAGCTCCCAGTGATATGCAATAGCTGAACGAAACAGGATATTTTGAAAAACATGACCTGACATGAGAAATTTTTATGTCACAAAACAAGTTAAACATTTATTTTAAGCAAACGAAAGATTATCGCAGTAATGTACTCAACTTAAGCAGTTGAGAAAAGCAAGCCTGAAAAAAATTCAGGCTTGAACGGGAATCGAACCCTTGACCTCTGTGATACTCGTGCAGCGCTCTAACCAACTTAGCTATCAAGCCAACTGGGAGCTGGTCAATTGTGAGTTCGCAATACACCCGTGGATGGAAAAGATAAGAAATGAATATTTGAAATTCATATAGCATTGTTCTGCAGATATACATTTTACAGCAAGGCGCCCAAAAGTGTGACCACTTTTAATTAATTCACATTCTTTCGTGCAGCCATCATCCAATCAGAAGCCAAGGACAGCTTCTAGTTGACTTCTGATTGGATTAAATCTGCACGAAAGAATGTGAATAAATTAAAAGCGGTCACACTTTTGGGCGCCTTGCTGTAAGGAAATGAAAGATCATCGCAAAAAAGATCATCAAAGCAAGTCTCAAAAAAGGGCTGAGGTCATGGGTTCGATTCCAGTTCAAGCCTGAACTTTTTTTCAGGCTTGCTTTTCTCAACTGCAAGTTGAGTACATTACTGCGATGATCTTTCATTTGCTTAAAATGTATATATCCGCGGTACAAATATATGAATTTTATATATTCACTTCATAAAACATTTATGTTATAAGGAACTTATATGAAGTGACAAGTGCACTCTAGGAGTCTTAGACTTATACATGCATATGGTGTCATACTATAACTATTTTACTTTCAACCGTGTTTAGCTCTTGAAAACTTAGTAGGAACTTTATTTACGACTTCATTCAATCGTCAGCGATATTAAGCTTTTTTTAACAAACTAAGTGGGGACACTGGTAAGGTTAGATGAGGTTAAAAATGAGGCCTTACGCTTTATAAAAAAATAAAAATAAAAAAGTAAAATCTGTCTTGGGAACCAAAAAAGCGACAATACCGGTCCCACGTGATTAAATCAAGACTCAAAGTTTACACATGAATCTTTGATTTATTAACGCATTATCACTTGTGTTACTTGTCGTTGTTTTTTTTTTCAGACTGCATTGTTTCAAAACAAGCTGTTAGATGCTGCTAATCCGTCATCCGTTCTCATTAACACTACAAGCCTTTCACTCAGCACTGACATAACTAAAGAACCGTCTTCCTTTGGAGAAGAGAACGTTGCGGCTACTCTAAGGGATGTTAACGGTAACTACCTAAACGCAATTACCATTGAGCACGAACTCAAGTTCGAAATTTTAAACTGTTGTGCCATTCAGTGGCTGTTTTTTGCCGCTTCGCTTATTATCCTTCTCAAAATAAAAGTTGGATTGGAAATAAAGGAAAAAGTTGGTTTCCTTCGTACCATGCAAAATATAAACAGCAGCGGAGATCTGTTTAAAAACTGAAGTAGATAACGTTGGTATGGTCTAACTGTCTCCTTTTCCGACGTACGATTACTTTCATTAAACTTTTGTACGGACAAGGAGTAAAGTCAGTTCGATGGAAAAAACACATAAGGTTATTCAACAACTCAAGTTCTTAAAGTAATATACCGTTGATTTTATTTTAGGAACCGAAGGAGCCGAAGTATACAATAATATTTCTAAATGGTCCTCCAATTTTTTAAACCATCACTATTTCACACTTATAGCATATTAGGTACCATAGCCCGGCAATCGCACTGTAGCGTTGGCATTGGAACAATTAAAGTAATTGTTCATCTTATTTTTTGCTTCACAAAATAATAGGGAATGGATACTATATCCCCAATGCTAACAACCAAGGACTAAACTTAGAGATCAGTCTCCAAGCGTCCAAGAACCAAAGAGGAACAAAGCAAACATCAGCTCGATATGCCACTGCATGGCTTAACCATGGTGTCAACCCAACAAACAAGGATTATGAATACACCATAGTAGTGGGCAAACCTGCAGAAACTGTTCGGGTAAAATCAAATTTCTGTTGTGTTTTTTAGTTGTTATATTGATACAGTTAAACAGATCAACTGATACCACTGCCACTTTAGCGAAAAGAAATAATGGTATTTGTTAAAGAGCTAAGATTATTTTTCCAAAACGGTGCGCGCCTCTTATTGGCTTCTTCAAGGTCACAAAAGACAAAACTTTCTGAGTGCGCAGCGTTGCAAAATGTATGGCGTCAGAGGATTATGATCGGTGCACTATTGGCCACGAATGTTGACCGACGACCGCCTTTTCTGAGTCTTCGTAGTGTTTCATGCTAGCCTGGAGGAGAAAACGGAAAAAAAGACGAATCGTGTTATTCTAAGGCTATTTGAACATTTTCTGATAATTTTCTTAAAAAAGCTGAAAGTTTGCGTCAGATGAAAGCTGCTGAATGGAAAGACAGTGTGTTAATTAACCTTGAAATCAATCTTTCGTCTTTTGCAATTGCTGATTTAGGGCGTATTTATTTCAACATACGTGTATAGCCGTCACATTGCCTGTTGAAATTTTCTATTATATTTTTTACCTCGAAAACCATGAAAAATTCAAACAGGCAAATGCAACGGCTTAAACGCGTATGTTGCAAATAAATTTCGCCCTTAAACTCCTCTATCGAATGCACGTGTGGAAAAACACGGAGGAAGACTGAATGATGTGAAAAATGTTCAAACTATATATATGTTATTTGCCGGCCGGGAGGTCCGTATTGGGAAAAACTGTACCCGAGGTCTTGAGTACGGCCCGAGGCCGCAGGCCGAGGGCCGTGCTCAAGACCGAGGGTACAGTTTTTCCCAATACGGACCGACCTAGGCCGGCAAATAACGTTTTTATTTTTTTCTACTTTAATTTATTTGGAAAAGAAACCAAGGAAAAATGAGTCGCAAAATCTTTGTTTTTACGCGCGGATTTGATTTGATTTGATTTGAGTCCGACTTGATCGACGAGCAAGGATGAAGAATGCTGTTTGGCAGTTTGCTATTTAATTCCGAATGAAATAGCTTTACTTAAAATGAACCGTACTCAAAAAAGGTTCAGCATATTTAATTTACATTGCAGAGAATCAAGAAAAGCAAATGAAGTCATAAATAAAGCACAAATATGCCGCAAAACTTAACACATTTAAATCGATTTCAGTCGGCTTCCCAAACAATTCTCGATAAATTCTCTTTAAAGAATTTTTCCTCACAGGGTGTTAAGGCTATTTCTCTGACTCAAAAATACTCTTTGACTGGAAAGCAGTATTTTAATCTATTCACACTTGTATTTAACAAATTAATAATCTCTGTACTTTTCCCAGCAGAATTTTATTCTGATAAACAGTTTCATACTGAATGAAATGCGTAGTGTCTACGTACGGCACAATATTGTGATAATTAAATTGTTCGTTTTTAATCAAAGAATCTCATTTCCTTGAATGATGGCAAATGGTGTTCTGCTTTAGCAAAACTTGACAGATAAACAAGGCAGTTAAACTCATAGATAGAGCCTAAAACCCGCGGTGAAGGTTACCGCAATGGCGTGAAAATCATTGCAAAATGCACAAACAACGCGACGGCAAACTACGAACGGTAAACTACAATTCGATTTTGTTGAGAAAGAAATAAATACTCGCCTTTTGAAGAACTTTGAGGCCTTTAATTCCACTGCTTTTTAGTCCTTTCAAATTTACAACGGTTGGTAAACTCGAGTAAACAGCTATTTCGATTTTGGAGAGCAAAACTTTCATGTGTTCGTTCGTCTCGCTGCACACTGATTTCGCGCGGAACTGATAGATCCCGTTCCGTTGATTCCCTGCGGCCCGCGTACCGTTGACCGCGGTCAAGATCGGAAAATTCCGCCCGCTCCCAGAACCAATCAGATTGCAGGATTTGGTTTATCTTGCCCGCTCACGCGCTGAGAAAAAAATAATACCAATTATTATTTACAGAGACTAAAGAAACTCATAACTGACGTTTCAAGTTAAAAGAGATCATAAAGGAAAACAACATGTTGTGAAAAGAAACTTCCTCGAGCAATTCAAAATTATTGTTTTTCTAATAAAATCATCAAATGGTCCACAACAAAAATGTGTCTTAAGATAATATTTTCTTCCTTTTATGAGCCGATCTCGTACTACCTCCCATGAATTAAAATTACAAATCTGTTCCAAGAAAAGCCAAAAACCTCACCCAAAGGTTTTATTTGATTTCTGTCTTCAAAATTATTGTCTTATTCCCCCATGGAGGAGGGGTGGAGTACCCGAGATTTCAAGTGACGGGGATGAGCAAATGTTTTTTTGGGCTTCAAGTACAAGTTAGAATCCCTTTTTGATCTGCTACTGCTATAGAATCGCTCTTAATAAACTTTGCTATTTTGTGCCAAACAGACGTTGGCCACAAGGCAAGCAAGCGAAAATAAAGTGTATGAAGTGCTCCACAAAGACAACAAAGCTCACGTGGTAAAGATTAATGACTGTCCTAGACCTGGTGAGACACAGTATGGATACGTGTTCTTTGACAAATCTGTCCGCACCCCTGGTCCTGTAAGGCGCGTCGACAAGGTAAATAAATGTGTCTGACAGACACACAAGAATTTCAGAGCGGGTGTTAGGATACCGGTGCATTGCTCTTTCAACTGAGCTATGAAGTTTTGATACGTTGGGAGCAGGTCAATTGTGCGCTACAATGTCCCGCATGTGGAGTAGTTGACATTATGAGTAAATGAAAGACGTATATGTGAACTGCGAATAAATGATGAAATGAATGAATGAATCCACTATGTCCGGCACTTTGTCATGTAATCCACATGCGAGACATAAGGATCCACAGTTGACCTGCTTCCAACGTATCAAGGCTTCATAGCTTAGTTGGTAGAGCAATGCACCAGTATCACGGAGCTCATGGATTCTAATCCCGTTGTAGCCTTGAATTTTTTCAGCCTTATAATGCAATTGCTTACACACTTCGAGGATCATATCATTCATTTTAAGTTTCGCGTGGAACATCCGACACAGAAGTGAAGATGATTGACATAAAAATTTTCACGTGCAGAAATCGACAGCTCTAAGTGTTCGAGAGCGAATTCGCCGAATTGTAAAGGAGCATTTGTTTTCTAATGTGTTTTTCGTATGCACCGGCCATGATAGCCCGTAAAGCAAGAAGTACACAGGGAAAATAAAATTCTCACTAGTTAAATAGACAGCAGAGGCATCTTCGATAGATTCGGTGAATATTTTTTACGTTGCTTTTTCTGGACAAAAAAATCTGTAGTCACGTTTTAACTCACAGCACGTTTACCGTTTTTTATTGTTGCTTGTATGGATGAGGCTCTTGTCTTATCTTTACTAGCAATAATTAAAAGAAATGCACCTATAGACTTTGTATTGAGGGCATGCCAGTATAAACCTTTTGCGGTACCAATCTGGGGATCATTACCTTCCTAGGATCATTTTCGGTCCAATGTGGGGATCATTTGCGGGCAGGGATCATTTGTACAGTTCCTATGCTTTATCTTTGATTACATAAAGGATTACAGAACAGAATGACAACATGTGATACGTTAACCAGACATTTTGTATACGTAATTGGACTACATGCTGTCCAATTTGGAAATAATTTGATGAAAAAAAATTCCGAGGGCAGCCAAAATTGGACGAGGCCGTAGGCCGAGTCCAATTTGGCTGTCAGAGGAATTTTTTGAATCTAATTATTTCCAAATTGGACAAGCATGTAGTCCGGTTACATCCTGATTAATTATATAGCTTTTAGTCAGTCAATCCCAGCGTAAATAATAAACTTTTTTATATGTCCAGAGCGGGAAAAACATTCAACAATAGTAGGCATAACACAGCACATGCAACTCACTCAAAGCATTGTGTTCACGAATAAAAATTAAACAAAACAGTGCAATTTTATTCACCTGAGTTTGCGAAGCTTGCTACAAAGTGAGTGAAAACACTGCATCAATCAACGAAAGTCGTAAACAAAGTGTCTGAAGAACTTTACAACTTATTGAATCTGACATACTCCTTTCCACTATTTCGTTCATACTTCATGGCCGTGTTTTCTTTTCGAATTTCAGCATAAACGACAAAGAATTGCATCCAGCTCGTGGCGATGAATATCTGACAGACTTCTTGCTTCCCTTCGCTGCACTTAAGTCTTACGTTCACCCAAGTTTTGTACTATTAGATGCGTTTTGCTCTCAGTTTTTGCTTCTTAGTGTAGCTAGCTCCTCCTCTGATAACGTAGAAAATTTCTCTTTGTTGTTACTATTGCTGGAAAGCTCAAAAGGAATGGAAAAACGTTGCAAACTTGCCTTAAAAATTCCGCCATTGTCGACTAACAATGCGACAAGTTTACCGGGCTGACGCTATGCTTAATGCTAATTGGCCGATATCCGTCACATGTCGCTTTTCCTTCGATTTGATTGGCTGAGACAAAACTGTCCAATTTTTCTTAAATTGGACAGTTTGTGCATTTTACCTGAAATTCCTATTCGAAACTATCCAAATTTAATCCCAAATTGGACAGTTCTCAGAAATTAAGGAAAAATAGCTGCGCTGACAATATAGGATTTACTGACAGCTATATAATTAATAACAGAACTTTGAATACTTTACAGGTGCCTTGTATCGTGATGGTGGAAGAGGTGAATAACAACAACTTGTACATCGCCGTGTCATCTCCTGATCTGAACTTCAACATCACCAGGGAAATTCTAATTGGTCCTCAGGTTAACGCTCAAGAAAGGTTCTACTCTATCAGTATGCCGGTAGAAGAAATTCAGGTATGATATGAACATCTCTTTCTTGCAGCACTAAACAATTTTTACTCCGCAAAGCCTTTCATTCACGCAGCACTCCATTGAATATCTCAGTTGTTGTTGCGTGTTTCTGCGTTAATACGTAGTTAGATTTTAATATTTCATGCATGTAAGTCGCCAGTGTATCTTCGACTGCTTTCTTCCTAGAAGAACATTTTGTTACACCCTTACTAACTTTCTCTTTCTCTCTAAACACCTTGAAAGTGAAAACCATTCATCATACATATTGTCTATAACCAACATCTGAGATCAACAACTGCCCAAACAATCCTCAAAGGCAAACAGAACTAGTGTTCTTGTTCAATAATTGTACCACATTCAAGTATTAAAATCATAAATAATGTACTTGAAACCAATTACATTTTATTCTTTTAAGTCTTTTATGAATTTCTTTAAGAGAAATGACTCGTAAATTCAGTTCTTCTGTCAGAGAGTTTTAATAATTTGTCATTATTGCTGAAATTACGAGGAACATGTTGTTATCTGAAAGTGATTCTACTAGAATTCAGGCTTAACTATAAAGGAGTTCCTAACTTTTTCAATTTTTTAACATACATGTAATAATAGTTGTTATACATTACTAGTTGACTATACCCTTCCTATTGTAAGCTTTTAATCAAAGGACTCTATAACATTTTAGGTGTTTGTCAGAAATGCAGTCAATGTAGCTACTGGGGACGTAAGAGTGGACGGAGCCGTTGTCCCAGACGCGAACAAAGCAAGCCATGTGGTGGTGATGCCAAAACCAGGCAGTACAACTGAAGGACGCCGTATCAAGTTCAAACAGCTTGTGAAGGGATTCAGTAAAGAAGTCAAACTCACGCGAGGAACTCAAATGGAAGCATAACCAGGAAAGACTGTGCTCGGCTGGCTATAAATTATTTTATTTGCCGTCAATCTCGTGGATTGACTTTGACTTTGTTTAAACACTGTGTGTTTTTTGTATTTGTCTTTTTTTTGCTTGTTGCCTGTATGTCACAAGCATCAATGTAACAAGAAATGAAGCAATAAAATTGCATTGGCCTGACATATGTGATACAATTTCGAGAAACTTACAATAAATTCAGAGAAATAATACAATCGTTTCCGAGGCACTCTGGATAATTGTACAAGCCCCGGTTCCTGGAAAGCTTATTAGCGCTAACCCACGATTGAATCGTCCGAATCCACGGGATTAATTTATATTCTTCGACTAAATTTGATTCCTCAAAGACTAAATTAGCACTATCCAAGGGATAAACTAGGGACACACCTAGCGAGGTGAGAAGAAGAAAACAAAATGGCCGACTTACAGTTTGATTATTTTGCTTTAATGCCGGGTCCGGTGAGGACAGAAAAGACATTCGGGCAACTTGAAAACTTTTCCAAAATCATAGATTTTACTTTTCTCTCGAAGACATGCGATCCCGTGTCCGGATTTCCCGCAGTTTTTGCGAAATGCGCAATTCATGGCAACACAAACGGACCGCTGTCCGGAGACACAAGCGCAAAGCAAATAAATTTCAACATTTTCACTCTTTCAGAGATAAAAAAAACTTCGCTCACTAACTGCTGTAATGTAAAATACATCAGTGGTGGAATTAAAGACATTATTTGGCTACAAAAGGCAAGTATTCATTTGATTTCATGGACAAAATCTTGTTAGAGTTTAGTTTACTATCGATCTTTTTTTTTCTTCAAAAACGTTGTTCGTCTCATTAGGGTGAACTAACAATCAATCTCCACATTCAGTGTAGTCTTCTTTGCTTAGTTTAATGCTTTTCTTCATTTCTAATATGTTCCTTCAGTCAAACTTCATTTAGTTTACTTCAATTTAATGGTAAATTAATGGTATTAAAAGAAATTTACAAACTTTTATTCTTGCTCAGGAAAATTGTCAGCAACTATTCAAGACAACTCAGTTTTGTAAACTTCTCGATTTAGAATAGAGACAATTTTCCTGTTTTTTGCACCGTTTTACTCTTCTAGATTTTTTAATTTACTACTTACTTTCAGTCGCCCACTTTACGAAAACGTTCTCCCATAGTTCTATGCTTTTTTGGTGTTTGCATTTGCGCTCATTTGCTCAGTTCTTCAACAAATTCGCCATCTACCGCTTCGAACGAGTCGCCATTGTTTCAAAACAAAGAAAACAAAGAAATTTTCACCGTTGCTAAGCGACCTTACAGCCAATCAATGGCTTAACGTTTGACACAAGCCCTAACATTAGCATATACGCATTTATAGAAGAACAAATACTCTCATTTTCCTTTTGTTGTGCTCACTATAGCAAAGAAGCACAGTAAGAACACAAAATTGTTCTTCTTCCTTACAAATATTTACAGGTAAAAAAGCCGCGCATTTGCTGTTTTAGCAAATGAAAGCTGGACTTTCAAGTCAGTTTGGGAAAAAAAAATTGGGACAAAAAATGGGCGCAAAATGTTTAAACAAAGTTGGACCGCGGATTATTGGAAAAGAAAGTTGTAGCCTTAATTGGGATTTACCTAAATATTCCTAACTATTTTAAGAGCGTTCATTCGGGCGTACAAGCAAATTCATACCCCACCATGGT
Source organism: Oculina patagonica (assembly GCF_052425735.1). Classification (NCBI taxonomy): domain Eukaryota; kingdom Metazoa; phylum Cnidaria; class Anthozoa; order Scleractinia; family Oculinidae; genus Oculina; species Oculina patagonica. The sequence goes on along the minus strand of NC_135770.1, from coordinate 12,971,606 downwards.
ACAAGTGGGCGGGGGGTGGTGGATGGAAACCCTCCCAAGGGGTTTCCTTCAATTCAGGCGCAGCGAAATTATTTTGCACTTAATAGAAAGCTCTCAGTTTACTCTAGAAGTTGCTATAATTTTTGTTGGCTGTGACGCCATATGACGTCACATGACGTTATTAGAGCCGTCATTTTGGATCCCTCATCTTGGATCTCACCTTTTTCTTAGAAAGTCAAAAAGCAGCGGTAATTTCATGCAAAATTAAGCCAGAATGCTTATGAAATGTAAAATTAAACCAATTTTTGGCCAGAACTGCTTGTACATATACGCATGTTTGGCGTAGCAAAATTTCTGCAAGGGATGAATGATCAGCCACTGAAAGTTTCTAAAAAACCTCAAGTTGTGTGGCGCTCACCATTACCCCCCCTCCACCCCCCTCCTTCCCTCTTGTTCATTCTGAGGGGTAAGCGGTATGTCCGGTTAAGTTTAATTGTGGGCTAATAAACAATAGCAAGTTTGACCTGCTTCTCAAAAGGATTCAACGTCGTTTAATCGTTTCTTTTAACTAATTCTTGACATTTGGAGTTATTTTATTCAACTGATTCGGACATTTTGGACTATTCGCCTTCTTTGCAAGGACTTGTATTATTTTGTATATTCAAACTTTCTCTAAAATGAATGATTTTAGAAGTGAAATGCTGCTGTTTGAAATAACATCATAATGATTCAATTAAGCGACCTATTTACTTTCTTGAATAGACACTTCTATTGCCAATAACTTTCCCCAGTAATTATAAGCAAGTGGTTATTTTTGCTTTTATCGAACCCATATTGCCACGGAGAAAACAGTGTTCATCACAGGGTCTGAACAAGCATCAGCCGATGTGTGGCTACTGATATAGAAAAATAAAACAAAATAAATTACCTTTGTTTAGACACGGTTGGGTTTAAAGCCAGAATCTTTGGGGTCCGAGTAATCCCGATCGATTTGGAATTTGGAAGTGTTGGTTTTGGTAAACAGGTTAAGGGAGGAAAACCTGAGAAGCGGGAGAAAAAACCCTCGGAGCAAGGACGGGAACTAACAACAAACTCGACCCACATATGATGCCGGGCCCAGGATTCGAAACCGGGACACATGTACATTGGTGGGAGGTGAGCGTCTTCCATATTCTCACCACTCGTATTTTATATATTATAGAGAACCAGTGGAAACCATTGGATAGTTGCATACAAATGTGACCTTGAAAACGAATTTAAAACTTGCGTCTACTGTTCGTTTCTCCGTTTATTTTTAATCTCTTAACAGTCGCTAAATCTCAGAGGAAAATCGCCAAAGTAATAAACTTATAACAGGGATCTTTATTTCGCTTTGTTGGTGGCAGAGCGCAGAACGTGGAATGCTAACAGGTGTCATGTAAGTATTGACTGCAGGTCGGCTACTTGTGGAATTCTACACATGAGTAAAGCATTTGTCGGGAATATAACTACACCCTGCTAACTTAGCTTTTCAAGGAGGTTATTGCGATGTACTCTCTGAGTGTTTTCTTTTGTAACTAGCTACCCTTCTCAAAGTCGTTAAAAACCCAACCCGCTAGCAAAGCTACGCATAAAGGCAAGCGAATAGTCATTCGTTCAATTTGAACTTTGAAGTATAATTGCTTCCTCTAATGACTGACGGCTTGCCTCTGTGGAAATGGTTCAATAAATTCAAAAGCTTTGTGCATTGTAAGCAAAGCCCTCTACGTACCAAATTACTGAGAATTCCTTCCAAATATGTGTTATGTTGTACTGATCTTATATCTTAAGGCGATCTTTCATGGAACGTTAACATATAACTCACCGACGTTGACTGCCTTACCTACTACAAACACAGAATAAAGATGGTGCATTTGTTACCTTCATATGTGTAGAAGTGTCCTTGAATTCTTCTTTCCACTCGACACACTTCCTGAATAATTTGACACTGTTTCCGATTCCTTTTGTAATTCGTCTAAGGCCCAAAATCTTTGCTTAGAGGAATAAACTTTAACCAATACTTATACCACTTGACTAAACATGTGCTCTGCCCAAAAAGGACACCCACGCTAAAATTTAAAGCAACTTTACGAAGTAAACAACTCAAGTGTGCGAATACAAAGAATAGATTAAGGCTTTGTTTTAAGGTTTATAAGAACTAAAGTTCAGTGGCCGTCAGCACATTTCTCTAGAAGGAACAGAAAGAGAATTGTGTTTATATTTTATATATCGGAGAATAGATGCGGCGGATTGTCAAAATTGGAGAAAACATAATTTTAAGAAAAAGGAGTTACTGTAGATCAATACTTTATAAATTCAGTATTTTCTAAGAGCTTTCCTCAGTTGGCCCATCAGAATTGAAACAAGCTAAGAATAATACAGCATATAAAAGCTATTTTTCATAGTTAAGTAAAGATTCATTCTTTGCAAACTGGAAATTTAAGGTGCACAAAATGGAAAACAAACTGCCTTTGAATTTTTTTCCAGGGTCAGTCATTTAGGAATATATAATTTTTCATGGAATAAAGTTTTGGCGACTTTCTATGGTTTACGTTTCTTGTTTGTCTGTTTGTTCCTACTTCTGTTGTTCAGGGTGCTTCTACTTTTTTGATAATTAACTAGAACAAAAGTAACATTGAGTAATGGTCGAATGTTTAATGTAATTTGAACTTGTTTGGATCATAGAAAGGAACTGTTGTAGCTAATTATAGAATGACCTACTATACCAATTTCTGCGTTGAATTTTATGTCAACCATCGAAGGCCAAAATCTAAAAACCCATGCAATGATAAAGTTTTAGAAAACGCAATAAAAATACGGCATTTACGCACTTAAGTAAGCAAAACAGAAATAAATCTTGCCTGGTTAATCTTGCCTATATTGATCCCATATTGCTACAGAAAAAAATGTGTTCCTCTTAAGGTGTGAACTAGTCCAGTATCGGAATGTATGTGGCTTCTGATATCCTCACCGTTGTTAGCTTTAGTTAGGGAATCAGTGGCAACGTGGGATAGTTGAATACAAATTTAATCTTGAAAACAAATTGAAAACCCTTTCCTGGCTTTCTACTGTACTTCTAACTCCCTTCCGTCCGTTTTTAGAGAAATCACTGAATTAAGAAAAGAAACTCACCGCTCTTACTTTTAGTTAGAGAATCAGTGGAAACCTGTGATAGTTGAATAAAAATTAATCTTGAAAACGAATTAAAACTTTCCTGACTATCTATTGTACTTCTATAATTCCCTTTTTCCGTTTCTTGAGAAAGCGCATAGGTAAAAATGTCGCTTAAAATCTCTGAGAAAATTTCGCCAAAATTTGTGGCCTTTATTTTCCCGTGGGTGGAAGCACGGAGACCGTAAAATGCTTCTTTTGTCTTTTGAGTATCGATGGCAGGTTGACTACTTGTAGGATTTTACACATGACTGAATCATTTGTCGGTAATGTAACTAAACCCTGCTCACCTACCTTAAGCTGGTCTTTTATGGAACTCACATCTCACCCACGTTTTAGAAACACAGAATAAAAAAGGTGCCATTCATATGTCGTTATAATTAAGTTTTTTCGTTTTCCTGAATTATTCTTTCTGGACTTAAAGACGGACAATATTTCACTTCTGTAATTTGTCATAAGTCCAACATTTTTTGTTTAAAGGAATCAATTCTCACCATTGCTTATCACCCACTTCACGAAACATGTACTCTGTCCAAACAAACATCCGCGCTAAATTTCACAGCAACTATATACGATGTGAAAATATGTGTAAGAGTGTGAATACAGAAGTCGCGAAGTCCCCATCAACACATACGTCTAGGAGGAGGGCGTCACGAATATCGAAAAATGGATATGCCGAGGGATTGTCAAAATCTTAATACTATAAATAAATACAAATCTTATAACTTATATAAAGAAACCTTAAAAAAGTTCCAGTAAAGATCAATGAAAAACGGAGAAATAAAATCGCAAAAATCTATGCTAATGAAGACCAGGTATCCAAACCTCCTTATCGCTTATGATTTCCTTTGTTTTAATTTGATGAATTAATAATGAGTTTGAGAAAAATAGCTTTAAAACATTCTTCATCTTCACACCCTAAAAGGCTATGCCATAATCACGAAGCCATAAGAATGTGAATTCTATGTGACGTTTACATGATTTTCACCCCTGCATACGGACATATTTCTCTACGGTGCCATTCCAAAAAATTGCTTTTAAAAATGACTGTCCTTCGACTTTGAAAAGCCACCAGCATATCTTTTCTTTGATATAGCTGACATCAGCAAGATTTTTTGTTCCTTTTTATGGAATGTTTGATAGGCACTTTACTTCTTATGAACTTTAAGATGAAGATTTAATTTTTTTTTACACAATTCGATTTTCACAAAAACTCTTACCTAATCTTACCTCGAAATTTAGCGTGGGTGTCTGTTTGGGCAGACCACATGCTTAGTGAAGTGGGCGTATAATAACATATAAAGTGGAAATATTTCATTCCCTCAACACAAATTTAAGACTTAAGCTAAATTAAAAAAGAGAAATCTCACTAAAATCATTTGGGAGTGTTCTTTTAAAATGCATTGGAATTTTTAGGAAACAATGCATTCCAATATGGGTGCGAGATGAGTCCCATGGAACAATGGCTAAGATTTAAAATGCAACACTATATATTTGGAAGGAATATATAACTCAGTAATTTAGCACTTAAAGCATGTTGCCTTTATTTATTCGTTTACGCTTAAAATCCCTTACTGGAGCGCAAGCAACGCGCTGGAAATCCAAAACAAAGCAAGTTCAACCAGTCAAGCTTGACGTTTCTTTGTTTTTGATGTCCCAGAGTAAGACTTGCTCTCCAGCAAGGTGTTTGTTTTAAAAACAATAGGATTCAAGTGCCCACTTTTCGCTTATAAGCCTATACTTATTCTTTATATAAATTTAACAAAAGATCTTTCATGCGTATCAGCAGAAAAATCAAGGAAATAAAGCTCTTAAAATGCAAATGAACTTTTAAAAAAGCAACTGGCGTCAGATGGGTTACAAGTTAAGAGTTGCATGCCATGGGTTGATGGGTTTAAATACACCTTAAAAGGACTTTTGACCGGGTTAACCCAAAGAGTGAGAAAATTACTGGCGATTCTGCTGCTGGCTTCATAACAATTATCTGAGCTCATGCGACATTTGATTGGTCGAGACATGGCTACTTTAATGAACAGAAAACTTTTAACCAATCAGCCTTCAAAGAATCAGTTCAAAAGTATTCCTGTTATAAATTACTAAAACACTCTGCTTACTTAAAAACAGACGGATACGGTCAAATGAACTTTTATTATTTTAAATTCTTTAGCTTCTTAAGTTATTAATCTTTAAACAGGTTCTTCTTTCCGCGTTCCAAAATAGCTGCTTAGTGTATGAGCTCATTAATTTTGAAATCTATTCATTTCATTAACAAATGTTACCCCATTGGCCAATATCTACAAAGAATGAGTCAGAGCTATTCAAGCGGAAATGGACTCATAGGTGACTTTTGACGCATAAACAGCTCTATCGCTATCAATGAGAGAGCAAATTTGCAGTTACCTCACTTTGCTCCAAGAATTAACCGAAGAGCACAAGTAACAGAGATACACTCAGGAGGATGAGGTAAGATCGTCAATATGATACTTTTTTCGCTTTACAATAATTTGTGAAGTGGTCTTACTGATTGTCAATTTTCTGAAGTTGTTAAATGATAATTTTTTTAAATTGTATTTTACCCCTAAAATGGCTTTAATATTTGCCCTCCAGGCTTATGATACTTTTGTGCCATTGTGTGGCGCTCGTTTTGCTGTTCGTCGGAGCCATCCATGGCCAGGCTCGAACAGGTTATATGTTTTGGTTACAGTTTATACCCTTTATTATGTATGTTCATCAGTTCATTTTCGCTCAAAACCTTTTCTTTTTCTAAATGTTTCTGTTCTTTTTCAATCGCAGTTTATACATTCGAGAGTGCCTCTCACTTAAGTGATTTTACCGCGTCTTCAACATCAACGATAGAGCGCTCAACGACTCGTTATAAAGACGAAACACATTCTTTGAAGTGGACCTGGACGAGTGGTGATTCACTCACACATGCATTCACAAGCAACGTCAGTAATAACATAAATTGAAATTTTCAAACTTGTTGAATTTTAACAAATGTACTTGAACACCTCATAAAGTGGATGCACTGTGTTTAGGGCTTGTGACTGACAGGGGAACATATGGATGCTTAATGCGGACAAACAACGTTTTGGCAAAACCTGCCGCTTAAGTAAAAATATTTTGCAGTTGTTGGTTAACGAATATGTTTTAGAACACATTGATAAAAGTGATCATTTACGATAGTTTTTATTTTTACCTTGTTTTTAATGGTTTCATTTATGAAACTCTTTAGAGAATTAGAGGAAGCGAGCTCAGGAGAGGTGGAATCAAGCTGTGGCTCTACAATACTCACAAACGCGTTGGAGATAACGAAAAACTGACCGTCTCGTTTCTAGATACTCTGACCTCGCCTAGCAGTCCGACGACTGTATCACAGTTTAAGATCAATTTGAATTTCAAGGTAAAATATCTTAAATTATTTCTTTAAGTAAGCAAACAATTTTAAAGAAGAAAAAAAAAAAACAAGAAATGTGATTCAAGATAATGAAAGACATTTATTTTTTTTTCTCTGTATTTTAGGGTTGGCGTGGAATATGGGTTTCTTATCAAGAGTCGAACTTGGTTTCAGGCAGGGATATTGACACTTTAAGAATAACTGCACCGACAACTACCCAAACGACTCATCCTTTGTATATTGACATTTTGCGATTGGTGAGCAGTGTAAGCAGGCAGACACGCGACGAAATAGTGCCAACAATTGGCGAAGAACTTTACACTCCAAATAACTTCTGGCAGCAAACCTATCGCTGGAGTCTGGTAAGTTTATTGGGAACACCCTTGCTGATGCGTTAATTTCTATCAAAGAATCATTAATAACGGAGAAAATTTATATCTAGCAACCGGTAAGGGTAACTCAGATTTCAGGCTTATTTATTCCAGTCTGACCCGGAAATACGATACCTTAGGGGTATTCAGCCTTGTCTATCAAGAGGGGTTGACAGGATTTTTTCTTTTATATACAGCTTATTTGAGAAAGGTTATCGAAAAAAGCACAAACGTGCACGCGACATGATCGAAAGGTAGTATGGGTAGAAGAAGTGAGCTACTGCACGTGCTGAAAACTAATATTTTTTTTTTTTTTTTTTTTTTTTTTTTTTTTTTTTTTTTTTTTTTTTTTTTTTTTTTTTTTATTTTAACCCCTTTTTTCCCCCCCCCTTCCCTTTTTTCCACCCCCCCCCCACCACACAAAAAACATAAATCCTTCTTTCACCAGCCCCCCCCCCCGGCCGCTGAACTCCGCTAATAAGATGGCGACACGACAAAGGCGAATTTACACATATAGAAACAAGGCTCTTCTACCCACGATTAATTTTAGAAGAATTTTAACAACTCAAGGACACGCAACAGTAAACGTAAAACTACAGGAAAAAGCCTCTTGAGAGAAAAAACAATTTATTTCTTCACGTGCAAAAATGCAAACTTGTACATTTCCTCTAGGTCAATATGCAAAATTCAAGTAAATAACCAGACCACCTTCCGATCTTTCTGTGCTTTTTCCCGACAAACTTTCTCGAATTAGCCGTATTCACATGCATCTTCCCGCCATTCATCAATCGATTTAGATGATTAGATCCTTAAAAGACTTCGTGTGATCTTTTAATAAACTTTTATTTTTTGGAATGATTGGAGCGGGCGTTGGACACTAAAGATCTGCTTCCAAAGTCCCTTTTTAGTTAACCAGGATTATCAATTACTTTAAAGACTATAAAAAATAGTGTAAGTGTAGTAAGAACCTTTGTCATTAGTTTGCGGCCAATCAAAGCAGATGTCAAAATTTTAGTCACTTTGGACTCTGTTTGTATTTCATACTTTTGTTGTTAGTTTGTTGTTTCTTTTTTATTTTTCTCTCTCTTTCTTTCTATCTTTCTTTTTCTTTCTTTGTTATCTCGTTTTCATTTTAAATATTCAACTATTTTACTACAACAGGCCACTCCGACAACTATCACCGAAGAAACTCCGAGTCAGGACAAATTGGATGATTTGGCCCTGATCGAAAAGCGTTTGGAGAACTGGTTTGTAAAACAGTCACAAAGCTCAGTCCAGTTTACAGGAAATGTAAAGAAACGGTTTGAGTCCCTACGGGTGGACAGAGCACATCAGGAGTTCGGTCAACTAAACATCGTGAAAAGCGCATCGGGTGTTATCACAGGTATCGTACCTAATGTAAGAAACAAATCAGAAATGCGACACTTTTAAAACTTTGGGAAGCTGCTGTGAATTGAAAGAGAGCATAAACAGTGATACTAAGAGTGTATAAGAAGGACCAAAATATCTCTTGGAATCTCTTGCAGCAATAATAGGAAATTTGTCTAGCTTCAAAATTGGGAGACGAAGCTAACTTTCGTTCTCTTTTTACAACCGTGTGAACAGTTTTGTTTTTATGCTTCGATATTTTGCTCATGCCTTGCTCCTTTCCGCATGTAATTAATTGTTAATTAGCTTTACATATGAAACAATATGACCAAGTTGATCCCCACCAAATTCAATTTATTTAGTGACGTCATCCGTGCTCTGTTGTTGTGTTGAAAAGGTTGCTTACGCGTGGTTCGAAAAACTATTAAATTCCGATCGGCCTTATGCAATATTTAAATATTTACGATTTACTTGTTGATATCAAAATATAAGTGTTGCCAAGTGGTTTTATATTCGGAGGTTCCTGGTTCAACATCTTACTTTACCACCACCTGGACTTGTTCCCGAGTTCAACTCAGATCATCAGCCGCGCTTTGTTAACCATACCTCCCCCCGCCATGTTTATGTTTAATTTCAGATATTTTTATATTAATTTACAGTATCCCACATCAACCTCGACAGTGGTAAACCTACCGACATTTAAAAAAACCGTCTAGTTTATTTTTTAATCCTTTATTTTATGACGCAAAGGAAATCTTTAAAAAAAAGCTTATGGCCGCAGCCGTTATCTTATGTTTTTAAAGCATGGTAAGGTATTTTTAACCACGGAACTTTAAAATATTGCGTTACCCTTTAGGTAAGCCGCTGTACGCCTCACGGTCTGAGTTTGACGACGAAAAGTTTGGCGACGTGATACCGAGAGTGCTGCTTCCAATGGCGCTGGATTATCACGTACGATCACGCGAAATTGATGTTAACGAGAGGGCCGCTGCTGAACTGTCTGACCTGAATGCAGGCGGGGATGATAAGACAAGCGCTGTAACGGTGCGAAAAACTAGTTCAAAACTTGTTCAATTTTTTTATATTTTTAACCGGGCCCCAATGGATACCTGGGGCCCGTTTCTCAAAAGCCCCGAAAACTTTTCGGGCCCGTAGAGCCATTTACCTTACCTACCTTACCTAGTACCATAAAATGCTGTTTATAGCCACGTGCTTAGAGCAGTTTTCAATTGAGTGTCGTAAAATCAAAACCGAAGTAATAACTCTGTCCAATCACAAAGGACACAGACAATCCAGTGAACCAATCAAAACTCAAAGAAAATACATGTAGTTTGCACGAAGCGCGGGAAAACGTGCGCGAGCGAGTCACGATTGGTTTTGGTTTTAGTTTTGATTGGCTGAGAAAGTAGCGCGAGATTTTTAAGCCAATCACTAAGCGTAGTAATACAAAACCAAAGCAAACGCAATTTACTTTCGACACTCAAGTGAAAACTACTCTATATAACTTTGCAATTGGTTTTAGGTGGACTTTACCAGGTAAAGGGGGGGGGGGGGGGGGGGGTTGGTTGTTATGACTGGTATAAAACCTTTTGAAAGAAAGCTGACAAGAAACGACTTTAAGACGCTGCTTTGATAGGGATGTATTGTAAGAGAGGCACTCTGAGTGAAACCTTTTGTATCTGCAGTCTTCTATACTTGCGAAGTTATTCATTGGCTGTTTCTTTTTGAAGTACAAAGTTCTGCGAGGACATTAGTAACTTAATGTGGAGATGGTGAATGGGTTAGGGCTGATGTCAGGGAGGGCTTATAACAGGAATATTTTTTTCCTTAGTTTGCAGTTGGGGCTTATTAGCGTGGCTGGGAGAAAGCCTAGTAACGGGCATTTTACGATATTTGTGTACCGCATCTGTCTGTTTATTCTTTTTTTTTTCATTTGGCAAGTTATTATAAAGAGAATGTATAGTCGGCCCAGCCTAGAATTGGCACAGGTTTAACTTGAAAACTGCATTTTTGGCTATTCTTTCCTTCTCCCTAGAGACAAGCATTCAAAAAAGGTCGTAAAGTGGCCGTTGCTCTTTACTTTTTATTTAGAAGAGATTGCTACTACTCACTAGGTTCTCCCTTTTTCTCGAGTGATGCACCTGTATCCAAAGTTTTTTCTTATTCCTAATGTTAAAGACACCTGTTTTCCAGCAGTTCTGAGTGCGTGATAAACCGATATAAAAATATTAACCTTTAAGTAAAATTTGTAACCTTTCTTTTACATTACTATAAATGACGCGTCTTCTTGTCGGGATCTTAAATCGTTTTCTGATTTGTTTGTTTTTGACACTTACAGAGAATAGCGGGCGGTGACCAAACAATGCAACAGACATTCACAACAGCTCTGGGTTCAACAACTCCGTACACTGTAGAAAATGTTAAGGCCGCCATTAACACACTCAATAACAAACGCAAGGAACGCTTAATGCTACTCTTAGATTATATCGAGGATCAAGGTGAGTATTCCGTAGTTAAGAGCTTATGACGCTAATAAACCTCCCTCTTCTTTCTCCTTTCTTCAAACCGATAGCAAGATGTGCCAAAAAAACGTTTAGCGATTTTTTTTCTGCCCTCGAAAATATTTTTTGTACTGACTACATTCGTGACCTCCACCATCTTTCGTTAAGGATGTTTTTGTTCCCTCGATGGCTCTGTACACTCTCTTTGAAGTGCTTGATTGAGGGGTTCAAGCTCAACACATTCTACATTTCAGGATTCACTGACGGCAGCGGGCTCGGTACCTTGGACCATGAGATGAACAATGCCGGTGCAGGGTTTATGTGTGCTGCATTTCTCCTAAAGAAAGAAATAGAAGCCGCGGGAAAACTATCTAACTATGTTTCTACCATGAAATGGTACAATGACTTCGGTGAGATTTATCAAGATCCATTCGAGTACGCTGGGACGACTGCTGATCGTATGAGAACTATTTCACTATGGAGGTAATTAACTGTTTTGATGCTTTGTAATACCAATTTAGTGCAGAATGTTTTCGTTTTGGGCTTATGTAACAAGCAAAGCTATAAAATGGCGAGCAAAAGAAAGCGCTCGGGATGCAGGGACAATGCGTGCTTGTTATATAGCGGGAGTTGATTTTTTTCGAACATTGGATGAGATCACAAAACTATTTTTTTTATCCATCGGTTACATCAGTCTACTTGAGATGTGGTTGTTTTTGAGCGAATTAAGGCGATGGGCTGGTTTTGTACATCGATCTGTGAGTCATCTGTGCCATTTCTGTTGAACGTGATCGACGGATCAATAGAACTGAATAGGACTGGGAACTAACTACAGGAACAAATGTTCGTGATCAGAAATCAAGTTTAACTCAACAAGACAGCGCGTAAAAGACAACGCAAAATACTCCCGGGAAGTGGAAAGGACTAATACAACGTATAAACGAAAGAGACAAATGATATTTTATGAGTACTTTTGAATTCAGTAAACTGAAATTTATACATTCTTTTGCTCCCGGGTTTTAATACACAGGTCCTCGCGAGAAGTTTCGTATATCGTATATCGGATGTCACACTACACGATAACGCAACCTTTGTTGAACAATCATTCAACAGAGAAGATGTTAGCTGTTATATTTACGTTAGTGTTTTGACGAATTTCCTGAAAATATTAAAGACCCCCTTGTGAATCGTAATCGCTTATCTATGCATTGTGTGCCCTTTATTAAATTTCTGACAGTCCTCGATATGTATTTCTTATCACAGACTATTTGCAGTTCTCATGATGCCTACCTCCACAACACAAGAAAAGAAAGAAAAGATTCGTGACATGAAAGCTCTTGATCGGTGGTACGCCAACGCTCTGTCTCCCAATGAAGCATTTGCAGGAACTCTAAAGCCTGACTTTGTTGGTTTCCATCACAACAGCTACTACGCTTCCGCTTACACACCACAAGCTCTACACAAGGCTGCACTTATTCAGTATCTGCTTAGTGGAACAGAATTTGCTTTGAGTGAGAACCATTTACCTGTTATAATGAAAAATATATATTCTCAAATAATGATTTATATTTTTTGTTGTGTTACCAAGCCAGGCTGTTTGATTTACAGCAATGTAATTTTGTCGCTTCCTTCAATGGGTGTTCTATTTTCTTGATTCAATTACGCCAAAGATTGCTGTAGCTTCTACAGCTATTTCACATTCGTTCAATTCATAGAAGAGAAGTTCTAAGTTTAACGCAAATGCTGGAGGTTGTGAATTTCTGTTTAGTAAATGCTTGTTTCATTCAAATTCGAGTTCTGTTCAATTCGCTGTTCTAGATATCGATCGACAAATTGAGCATGAATATTTCCTGTCAACAGACCTCCCACAATGTGACTCCAAATTCGCGCAGTAATTGAATAATTGTTTGTTTTGACCCGCGGATCAAATCATGTCCAAAAGTGGACATTATTCAGGACTGATAACTTTTGAAACTAATTCTTGTGGTATGTACACGGTCAAGGCCAAAAAATGTGAACTAAGCAAAGAACTTTGTCAAGCTATTCACTATGCCCTTATCAACTCGGTTGCCCAACACCGCTATGTCGCACTTCATCGTTGTTTCACAAAGAGAGTTTCTATCCCCTCCCCCCCCCCCGTGGGGGATTGGAGATACCGTATTTATAATAAATACGGTAATAATGGCGTAAGAAGGTGTTACCAAACGAAGAGGGAGACACTGTGTTTGAAGGTTGAAAATAAACATTCCTTTATTGTATAATTGTCTGGTAAACCACCTTCCTGCTAACTCTAGATCTGTGACATCTCAACACGCCGCAGAAGAAAATCAGAATAAAGACAAACTTCGATCTTTTTGGCGAACGAAGTAGCACCCAGTTTCCCAAAAATGTGTCTCCATTAGTTATGGCAAATGTAAGTTGTTTGTGACCCTAAAATTTCTTTCTTACACTTTTCAGCGAATTTTAATTTTCAACTTTCGGTACCCAAATGTCTTATTTCTCTTAAAATAAAGTCATTTCATTGACATTTTAAGCTCAATTCTGATTGTTTTTTTACCCGTAAACCGTATTATAAGTAAAATATTATTGAATTTCTTTTAAGGCGCCGAGACAAGAAATAACATTAAAAAAGGACTGGAGGTTATGAGGATTGTCTCTGTAAAATACTCTTCACCAAACAGCGTCGGGGGTCGCTTTCCAGGATTTAGTCGTAATATTCTGGCAAAGAACTTTCCTGGTTATGCTTATGCTGCTGCCACTGCTCCAACCTCAAACGACAGATGGCTCTCTTGCAGAAATTTCTACTTTTAACAATGAATCCCTCCAGATGTTTCTGCGACTGTACGACACAACTAATGATGCTGTTAAGGAATATTTGGAAGATGGGACAATCTTCACTAATATTTATTATCTGAATTCTATTGGCTCAATCAACATCATGGAGGAAATTCAAACAAAGGCCAATACAATGAGTATCCAAGCAGAAAGCTCTCCCAGGGGATTTTGGAGTAAGAATTATGCAGCATTTGTCATCCAAAGACGAGAAAACTGGGCAGTCACTGTTAAGGGATTCAACAAATTTGTCTGGGACTTTGAAGCGTCAGGAAATCAGAATGTCTTTGGGCTTTATCAGAGTCATGGCGCACTTCTTGTTGCAAACAGCGAGGAGGCTCTTCTAACTCACGATATCGACAATGGTTGGGACTGGACACGACATCCGGGCACTACCACTATCAAAATGAATCTCGAACAGCTGATCAGTGACAACCGCAGGTTTGAAAAGTTGAAAACACCAAACAACACAAGGCCTTTATACTTAAATTTTTGTTCTAAATAACGCTTTAGTAATTTACAGTTTCAGGAGATTCACAATTAAAAAAATAAAATAAAAAAAGGACAGTCAAACTAGCAAAAATATCCATTATTTGAAGACGACGCTTCTTTAATAGCTTTTTTTAACTTAAAGAGTGAAAATAATTTTACAAATATTGAACAGGAGTGAATTGCAGAGTCACGGCGCGGCGATAAAGAGCGCACTGTTTCAACTGATACAATATGTCGAACAGGTGACAGTCAGCTGGCTGCTCTAAGCCCGACGTACGCTGTTTTTTACTGTTACGTGTTCATCCTCTTTAAATAAAGTTGATAATTATTATTATTATTATTATTATTATACATTATTAATAATATTATTATTAGTATTAGTATTATTATTATTATTATTATTATTATTATTATTATTATTATTATTATTATTATTATAATTCAACTACTTCAGCAGATACTATCAACCTATGCGACTGGCTGGTGGACTTACTTTGGTCGGATGAGTCGGCTGCTGTTGTGCTTGATAGAAAGCACCCACGCTTTAACAATTAACATTTCAGTCAGCACTGTGCTTGATATGAGTGTACAGAATGAATACAATTACCCAGATGATAATTCAAATATTTCCACAGATATTATCAACCAGAGCGACTGGCTGGTGGGCTAACTTTGGTCGGTGGTGGGGATTATTCAGCCGGGATCTTTGGAATGGAGTTTTCCCAGCCCACCTATCAGTTTCCAACTGGATCTTTTCAATTAGACATTAGCTTCACCTTTAAAAAGAGTGTGTTCTTTGCTGATTACGTCATCATATGCCTAGGAACTGGTATCACCTCCACGTCCAGCAGCACAACTAACATCACACAGGTACGAAACAATCTCTTTTATTTTGATTGATACGTTTCATGTACCAAATGAACGTGTAAACTTATGCCCCAATAATTGTACAACCGCAAAACAGGTTATCTTAATAATATTAGTTATTTTCATGCCACAAAACAAGTAAAACATTTGTTATGTTGAAACAAAATTATTGGTTTTCATTTGACGTCACGGCAGCCATGTTGGTGTTCCAAAACAAAGAAATGGCGGTTTTCGTGGTGTAACAAGCCATTCCTCCCCGAATTCAATTCAACTCTATTTTTATTCAAAAATCTTCGTTTGCTTGCGAAATTAAGTGCAATTTCCTTGATATGAGCTTAATAAGTAATAAAATTTTCTTTAAGAGACCCTAAAGAGCGACATTAAAGAGACAGTTGTTTATCTCAAGACTCGAATACTGAATCTTTCATAAATTCACGCTTCAATACTTATGTTACTGTTGCTTTATTTCAGACTGCATTGTTTCAGAACAAGCTGTTAGATGCTACTAGTCCGTCATCTATTCTCATGAACACCACAAGCCACTCACTCAACGATGACTTAACTAATGAACCGTCTTCCTTTGGAGGAGAGAACTTTGCAGCTACGCTTAGGGATGTTAACGGTAACTACTCGAACTTGAACACCATTTAGCAAGTCTGTTTAGCACGTTGAGTGAGCACGAGTACTTAATTTTAAAGAAAAACTTCAATTTCTCCATCATTTTGAAAAATTCATTCTGTCGTTGCATCATTTAACTGCTATGTGTTGCTTCTCTTATTCCTTTGAATAGGTCGAGGTCATCGCCTGACTGCATCAATAAGCAAGCTTTTTACTGATCTGTAAGCTAGAACGTTGAGATAACGAAGTTTTCGCTTTCTTTTTCGGTTTAAATGTGCATTAACCTTTTCTTATTATCCAACAATGTGATTCGTGCATTCCAAGCAAACCCCTTTCAGATGCTCTGGAACATATCCAATTTCGCATAATTTCATACCACAAATTATATACATTGCGGTCTACAAAAATGTGGATGACCCTTTGGTACGGGCTTCCTCGGGCATTAAAGTTACGACACTGGTAAACTTCTTGTCGATGTGTACAATGATTACAAACACTTCAGGATGTACACGACTCGTGCGAGCTTTGATTCATCCACCACCTAATAAGGTAAAACACTCACTCCAGGGCTGAAACCTCTGTTTAACAGCTAGAAATTTAATACACTTCGCTGATTGTTAAAAGAATTCTCATCCGCCATAACTCAAGATGACGAGTCGCGTCGGAAAGGAGGAAAAAATAGTGACAATATTTTTATAACGATGCATGCTCATGCAAACAAAGATTTCAGATAGCTCACCTCACCTCACGTCACGGTTGGTTTTCTGAAACGGTGTCAAAAGCTACGCTAACAGTCTTCTTCACTTTTCAAATTAATGCTTGAGTCAGCTATCGCGTAGGTCGATTTTGTGTATACATGAACAACGATTAAAGCTCAGGTAAGGGAGGTCAGATTTATCAGACTTCTAGTAAAGTACATCAGTCTCTCCTGACCCAAAACCTCTTTTTAACTGCTTGAAATCAAACGCGTTTTACCGATGCTCTAGGTTGCAAAAGACACGTTATGTTGGAGTAATCTTCACATCGCCCATCGTCCATCGTCCATCGTAACACGAATCCGCGATCGCCTCTCAACATAAGGCGAGATAAAGTCATCGCCTAAAAACGAGCATCGTGAATTAATTTTTAATTTTTTAGGATAAAAGACTAAATTGAAAGCCGAAATTTAACACGCGAAACAAAACCACACAAGAAACCCCCTAAATGCAGTGAATTTTTTTGTCTGTCGGCCCCTTTTTTACAAAAAAAAATCACGAACGAGCAGTATCCATTTAGGCATTTCTCTCGAACGGACACTATAGGCTGAACGTGCCCTCCGCCGATGAAAACTATTGCGTTACGCAATCAATTTAAACCAGTCAGAAAAGGAGAAAATTAAGTGGTGAACTGTAATGGCTGAAAGTGTGCTACAGCCCAGCCAATCACAATAATAATAAATAATAACATCATTTGCATTAGAATACAAGAAGAATTCCATTCATTCTGAATATGAAGAACTGACGTTATTGAGGAAATTGTTCATTTTATTTCTTTGTTTCGCGTAATAAAAGGTAATGGTTACTATGTCCCCAATGCTACCAACCAAGGACTAAACTTGAAGATCAGTCTCCAAACGTCCAGGGACTCAAGAGGAAGAACAAGGGAAAGAACGGCTCGATATGCCACTGCATGGCTGAACCATGGTGTCAACCCAACAAACAAGGATTATGAATACACCATAGTAGTGGGCAAAACTCCAGGAATTGTTCGGGTAAAATGAAATTTCTGTGATATCTTTAAGTTGTTATTTTGCTATAGTGAAACACATCTATTCATATCAATGCTACTATAGTTTTCCTTCAGAACTCACTGATGACATAACGTCTTTTAAACACTTTGAAAGAAGTAATAGTGTATGTTTAGCTTGACAAACAAATGCAGGAGTATTTTCTTAAAATAGCTGGATGCTTTAAAAAACTAGTCCACTGAAGAATGTAAAACACGCATTCTCTTTCAAATTAACCGGGAATGTACGGAGGAAAACTGAATGATACAAGAAGACTTCCAAAAAATCAATAATCAAAAAAGTGCAAGTGAGTAGCAGCCACCCGGGTGTGTTTTGCTTCACTATTGATTTTTTCCTCTCGAAAAAAGGGCTAAGAACTTATTAAGGAGACTCAGAAACGTTGTAAACCGACGTTAAAAGTTAAAGAGATCGAAAAGAAAAACAAAACCTTTTGAGAGGGCACTTCTTCGAACAATTTAAAAAATATTGTTCTGCTAAATAAAATTAGTCAAAACGCCCACAACAAAGTTTCTCAAAAGATAATATTTACGTCGTTCGAAAAAAATTAATCTCATTTTTACCCCCGTAAATTAAAGTTGCAAATTTGTTCCAAGAAGGGCCAAAAGCTGGCCCAAAATCTTCATTTATTTTTACGAATCTCTCCCTTTGATTTCAAAGAAACTTAGAATTTTTCTCATTTAAATCAGGCATTTTTTTATTTTATTTTAAAGACGTTAGCCACAAGGCAAGCAACCACGGACAATAAAGTGTATGAGGTGCTCCACAAAGACAACATGGCACACGTGGTAAAGATTAATGACTGTCCTAGACCTGGTCAGACACAGTATGGATATGTTATCTTTGACAAATCTGTTCGCACCCCTGGTCCTGTTAGGCGCGTCGACAAGGTAAGTATCTGCAATACGACAGACACCAACAGTAATATACGAATTAATTCTTATTTGGGATACAATCAAATCATGAATGAGAAGACTCAGGCTATTGCCTATGCAAATTTAGACGCGACGATGAAATCGTCCTTTAACACTATACGTCTTCGATACCAATGGAACCCTAGCCTGCGTAGCAGTTGTCTGTGTAGTTTTTGAGCGCACGTTTGGTAAACGAGAAAGACGCGAGACGGCCACGCGTGGCCTTCTTGCAATCTCGCGCCTTTCGCATTTCCCAAAAGCTATACAGGTGCCTGCTAAGCAGGCTTACAAGCCTCCGTTTCTATATCTTGAAACTATGATAATAATTTTTCTGATTGTACTATTTACACTACAAGCCTTTCGACTGCAAGCCAAAATTTCTTTTGCAATGTAAGTTTTAGTACTTTATGCCCCCTTTTAAATTTTCACTGTTTTAACAGTACTTCAGCTTGTGATAAATTCCTTAAATCTTTTATGACATCACTTGGATTATTTCACAGGTGCCTTGTATTGTGATGGTGGAAGAGGTGGATAGCAACAACTTGTACATCGCCGTGTCATCTCCTGGTCTGAATTTCAACATCACCAGGGAACTGCAAACTGGCCCTCAGGTTAACGCCCAGGAAAGGTTCTACTCAATCAGTATGCCGGTAGACATACAGGTGATGTGCACATCTTTATCTTACATTTGGTATTCCATAGATCATTCCATTTATGCAACGCGTACTCAGCCATCTTGTTATTAACCCTGGTTCTCATATGGGGAAAGAATCTTTCCAGGCCAGTTCCAATCATCTCTCTGAATACTGGACAGAAAAGTTTTTTGTATTCCTTTTGAATTATTCTGCCCAATCGGCGGTCAGCAGGTCTACAATCATTTTTGTGTGTTCCAATACGAAGTAAATACACAAAACCAGTTCGCTCGCTATTTTGCCTGTTCGCAAGATTTTGTTCTAGGAAAACTTTCGGCTAATGCCTTCCATAGTCGAAAAAGTAGGAAGGTTGATGACCATTCCCGCGGTGAAATGTCTGATGACAGGATGTCCGCTCAGCTTCATACATTTATTATGCATACTAGAAATGTAGTTCTTTGTTCTGGCCTTTGGGACTGCAACGCTTTGTTCAAGTCATTTCTTCAGTTGTTTTGCTAATTTTCCGAAAAAGTTTTAGACTTACAAAAAGTGTCATAATTTTTGGCAGTTCAGTGCTAAAATAATTCAAGACTTAACAAGAAGCGTTCAAAACACGGAACATCAAATGCAAGAATCGCTGCTGCACGCTCTGCACACGTAGCTAGAGGGCTGCTCGACACACCTGCCTGATTATGCCTAGTCATTTTCGTGTTTGCAAAACTTTCGCTTCAAGCAGCGAATGATTTTCCCATTCCATGAAATATCTGAAAAAAACTGTAAACATCGATTTCCCTGAATTGCACATCGCATACAAGCATAAGCTCGCAAACAGCACGTGAGTGTTAGGAAGGCACTAGCCGAAAATAGTTCTTCCAGAGCAAAATCTTGTATATAATTCGTGTTAGAACACACGAAATGGACTGCAGACCTGCAAGCGGCCGATTGGGTAGATTAATACAAAGGGAATACAAAGTCCTATTCTGCCCAATCAGGAGGCAGTATTCAGAGAGATGTTGTTTGGAACTGGCCTGGTAGGCCAGGGGCACCTTTCAATCGCTCCAACTTTTCTATGCCGAACCTTTTTGCCCGCAGTTTCGCGTTTCCCTTACCACTACTAACTGCCCCTGGGTCTCTGAGGATGCAATCGTTTCTATCGTATCGATCATTTACAAATACGATAACAGGCGATCGAAGCGATTGGAAGCGATCTGGGGTTCTCATATAATCGTCCCGATCGCCTGGTATGAGCGAATAACTACGCGATCATAACGATGGTATTTTCGGTCTTCTATCGTTCTCAACATTTATACTTTCTGCCATCGCCTTGTTTAAGTACTGTTTGTAATATAATATTGAAATAGCAGGACGCTTATGCCCTGTGAAGAAATTTAAATCATTTATATGTATTTCAGGTGTGGGTCAGAAATGCAGTGAACATAGCCACTGGGGACGTGAAGGAAAACGGAGCCGTTGTCCCAGATGCGGACAAAACAAGCCATGTGGAAGTGATGCTTAGATCGGGCAGCACTACTGAAGGGCGCCGTTTAAAGTTCAAACAGCTTGTGAAGGGATTCAGTAAAGAAGTCAAACTCACGCGAGGAGCTGAAATGGAAGCATAGGTCTGGACAGACTGTGCTTGGCCGGCTACAAATTATTTTCTTTGCTGTCAATCTCGTGGATTGACTTTGACTTTATTTAAACACTGTGTGTTTTTGTTTTTTGTCCGCTTTCTCGCACGTTGCCTGTATGTCACATGCATCAATGTAGCAAGAAATGAAGCAATAAAATTGCATTGACCTGAGAGATTAGTGTAGTAAAATTTCGACAAACGTGCATTCAGTTTTATTCATTTTGATCGTGAGTTTTGTCCAGTTTGACCAGTCTGACCAGGTTTTAGTAGCCGACACCCAAATTTAAACTGCTGTAACACTGCACTAAGGCAAAAATGATTTTCCTCGAAGATTCTTTTTTGCCAGGATCATGTCGTCAGAACAATTTCTCTTGGTCAGAAGACACACGACCACAATATTTAAACCTCAAGCGTTAGGGGACCTTCTTAACTACAGATCTAGAGCAGTTGCTAAGGAATTTTTTATGGTGTTTTTTGGTGGCAAGCCATTTTAGAGTGTTTGGTAATGTTCAGTTTGGAGAGGACTACTGCGTTGATTAAATTGATATTGCGCGCGCATATCTAGTGCCAGTCCCAAACCGCGCATTAATTTAAAATCTCTGAAACTTGAAGGAAAAAAGGAAGAGTTCCGATGCTTTTTAAGAATTATACCTTCTTTATAATCCTACGTACGGAAGAATAGAACTCCGCTGAAGAATTAAAGTCTTAAAATACGTACGTGTGTTTATTACACTATAACTTTTATAAAAACATACGAAACATTAAGCATGTGGACTTTTTTTTCTGTTGGCACTGATTTTAAATTTTAGATCTATGTGCGCTTTCAGTTTAATGGTTTTTTTTATGTTCAAGTCACGTGACTAGTCAAATTTGGCCGTGATTTGAAGCACTTGAAGGACTCTTCAATGGAACAAAGTTGTGCAATAAGCTTTTCTGTAAGAGGTTTGGTTTTCATGAAATGACGATTAAAAGCTTTTCTTTGCAACAAATTGGTAGTGAAGAAGAGGGTTTTCCATAAGTTACTCGAAATTATTCAAAACGTTGCTTGAAATTTCTGAAAAACGTGCTTGAAAGTTGCTTCAAAAATCCAAAATGCAGCTTTTTTGCTAGGCAAAGTGTCAATAAGGCAGAAAGAATGACTTTCAAATTAGAAACTTTGAAATAATTTAGAGATTTCTTGAAATTTTAAACATTTTGTCACTGAAGATGTGATGAAATTGAGCGCTTCTTTGATACCAGATCTTCTCGCTGTTTTTTTTTTGTCTCTAGATACTAATCTTTTTGTGATTCTAAAATGATTTATACTGATTTAAGAATCAGTTTTTTATTGACGAGAAATTTTAAGAATTACAAGAGATACTACTTCAATTCCCCATACTTTGCTTTGTTTTGATTCGAAGCGAAGCCGCACTCGCCTCGTTTTCATGTACTCGACCCAAACCCTTTCGCGCGTTCTGCCATTTATGAATAAGGTGTATAAAGCCGATTTTCTCGAGATTTAAGAGGAAATCCGCCCTTGGGAAAGTCTTCCCTGGCTGTGTTCTCCATCTGAAGGTCCTCTGAGTGCGCCCATCTGACTGGGTCTTACCACATCAAATGAGCCGCGAACCGGGGCCAGCTGCATTGGTGTGATTCCCTCTCCGGTGGAATCGCAATAGGATTAAATACTGGAAATGATTTTGTCCAACTTTAATAAAATTACTCGACTGCCTAGTGGATTCCGTCTTAAAACGTTCGTTTTCAAAACGATTTATGATAAATTAAGCTGATGTGGTTGTCTTCGGCCTTACTAAGTTAATATTATTTTATGAAGAGAAATTCTTCTGTTGACTCAAAAAATACTCTTTAATACCCTTTATTAATGCTTCAAATCTAATCTACACGCTGGTAATCAACTTACTTTATCAAACTTCAATACTTTCAATGCCAAATACTTTCTACACTTTCTTATTTCAACTTTATTTTAAACATATTTCAACGTTGGTACACTCGGTAAATATTATATATACGTTTTCTAGCTTCCGCCTTACGCGAACGTACGTTAACAAAACAAACAAGCAAAATGTGACTAGAATATCATGATAAGGAATAAATATCTTAATATAACGATGGCCGGGTTGTTAGAAATATAAATATTAACTAAAATGGTTAATAGATTTATTTTGTCATTATTCGTTTGCGTCCAAAATGATAATGAAACAAAAGAACGATAAATAGAAATTACATTGTTAGCCCGACCATATAGTCGTCAACAATAAGGTAAGTAAATACAATACTGCCGAATACATGCAGTATAACTGATGTTGGAGCTTGTAAATATTAGGCGCAAATGTTGAGGAGTAGTCATTTTCAGCGTCAAAAAATGAAATTTAAAGGGGCAGTATCATGAGCATCACTTCGAAAAGTCAAAAGTCAAAAGAAAAAATTTAAATTAATGGAAACCTAAATAAAATGGTCTAGCTTTGTCAAAATGGCTATAACAGTCAACTAAAGTAACAAAATAGGTATTATCATGAGTTATACAGGCATGAGATTTCAAACAAAATTTTCAAACGTCTGGCAGACGTATTTAACTGTTTGTAGTCTTTACAGAAAAGTTCCTAGGTCATGTGGTTCGCTAACTGAAGTATTTGATCTTTATGAGGAGCTTTCGTCGTGTTTTGTTTTATATAGTGGAATGAAGATGTACAATTCTAGTAATACAATTTTTGCTTCTAAAATACTATTTCTAAATCGCATTCCTTTAAATAGTGTACTGTTACATTGCCATGTTGAACCTAACTCAATACTAAAAAAGGAACTAGTGATATAAGAGAGTAAATATAATTTGAATTCCAGACACTGATCACGCACACGTCTGTGATAGCAGTCACTTGTTCACCGTCTCAGCCTCATTTGCAGTGTTCACATTCTTCTTCGTTGATACAGCAATCTCTTTCTCAACTGATGGCTTTTCTTGTTCAGAGCGCCCAGGTCTAAAAATGAACAATTGTGATATTTTTAAGAGTCCTAGGGTCAGTAGTGAACAAAACTAGTTCTACCTTTGGATCGATGCTATTTAATTTGTATTTGGTAAAACGTTTATTTTACAAGTACTGAGATTTACTCATTAAATAAAACATAAATAAATCACTTTATTTAAGTGTCAGTGTATTTAGCACTGCTGTGCTTATTGGGGACACTGTCAATAAATAAACAAATATTATAAATCAAACAATATCTTGTTAAAAAATCCAAACTGGCAGGAGGCTAAACAGTTGGCTATTTACAAAGCGTGGAGAAGTTAAATTCGGGACGACGGAACACAAATCGATCTAGTGGCAGGGAGGAGGATTTGAACCCGGGGCCTCTGGATTACAAGTCCAGCGCCCAAACCACAGGCCACGACGCCTCCTGATGAAAAGAACCTGTAATAAAAATCGTCTCTCTTTAAAGACCAAAGATATGGTAGTGAAAAAATCGTATGTTATAAATATAACCGTTATAACTACACTGAACATTATTTTTTTGTTATGCATACCTCCCACGGCCTACAGCTGTAATTAATTTTTTCCTCTCAAATTGGTAATATTTCAGCACAGGTAGCCCAAGCTCCTAAAGGAGCCGTCAACATATAGACCACATATGACATTGCGTAATAACGTTATTATAAGGGTTTGTATGGGAATTTACCGATCGTAAAAAATAATTCAAAATAGAGGAAAAATATCCAATAAAATCGACTTACCTATCCTCTTCTATGCATATGTTGTGTTTCTATGCCGTTTGGGGGCGATTTGAAGCCATTTCAGTGGGTTTTAGGTTCGCTGGTTTTCTCTCTATATGAAACCAGCGAACCTAAAACCCACTGAAATGGCTTCAAATCGCCCCCAAACGGCATAGAAACACAACATATGCATAGAAGAGGATAGGTAAGTCGATTTTATTGGATATTTTCCCTCTATTTTGAATTATTTTTTACGATCGGTAAATTCCCATACAAACCCTTATAATAACGTTATTACGCAATGTCATATGTGGTCTATATGTTGACGGCTCCTTTAGGAGCTTGGGCTACCTGTGATTTCAGTTCTCATATAATAAAAACTTACTTCATGGTTAGTTCGCTTGTACAATTTTTATTCTCTTGCTGTGAAGAATAACGAACTCACTCGCTCGCTACGCTCGCTCGTTCGTTCTGTTCTCGCGGAAACTGTCGAATTTGAAATATTCACTATGCAATGTATTGTGATGTGATGTGACGTCAAGCCATTTAGAAAGCATATTGATGTGTTGACTGCAAGTAATGTATCTTAAGCAACGTACTGTAATGCACTTCTATTAACTAAAAGGAACACTTCCCAATGGGAAAGAAAGATGCTCAAATTTAATAATTACACTGAAAAAAAAAATGGAAAAGATTGTAATATAATTTTAAAAACGTTTCGTTTATACGTTTCTAAGATGTAATACCTGTGATATAGCTACCTTAAAATTCTTGTAAGTGCCCTTTATACTTACGGGTATCTTTTATGATTGCCCACAAATGACTCTTGCACCTCGATCAGCCTGGCTGAAAGCGTAGATAGTTCTGTTTGTGTCTTTTGATCACATTTTGTTTTGCTGAACTTAGCGACTTTACAGTTTCGTCTCTTCAACCCATTTGGATTATCATCGCCATGATCTCCTTCACCGCCACTAAGTTCGACACTCAATGCCCCACTATCATTCACAGCAGTGGCAATAGTAGGCTGTTCGAATTCTCCTGTTTGTAGCTGGGTGTTAAGGACGTTCGTGCCAGCCATACCACGAATTTCTCCTTGCAAGTCGTTAAGAGGGAGAAGTAAAGCCAGACAGCAAGAAAAGGACCAATGTGGATTTTTGCGCCATTCCTGGATGTACTGATACAAGAACACTAAGTATTGAACTAAAAGAAGAAAATACGTTAAGTTTTTATTATGTCAAACACTGATCGTCCTAATAACATCTACATTAAGGTGGCCCGACGGTATTTTTTGGAGCGGACTTGCTCTTTTCTGAATCGAAACTTGGGCATGAAAACTTTAACCGATTCCTCCCATTTTTTTGCAATCGAAATAACAAATGTACAAGTTTAGTAAAGCTTTAAATTCAAGGACGAACAAAACAAACGATCACGAGATAGTGGCACTTTAAAAAATATATTTTTCTCAATAAAAAACGCGAATTCGTTTTCTAAAACACTAAGATAGACTTTTTTTCTTATTAATATCAATAAGTTCAAATTATCCAAGATTTTATGTGAGAAAGTGCCAACGAAATCGGCTCTCCAGACATTGCTGCACAGTTGACAGTCGAATTTTCGATTCAAAATATCGTGCTTGTGTATTTCGTCAGTTGTTACAGTAATGCTAAGATCGCTCCAGTTGTTTGAAAGCTTAATACCAGCTAAAAAGATTGGAAACTCCTAGCAAAATTTATAAGCAAATAAAGAGGAACATATTTATGGTACGTTAATTTTGAATTATATAATACTCGTGAATTTTTTTAATCTACCGGGTTTTTGTGGTTTCAGCGAAGCGTGATACTTACTATGCCAATTGGTGTATAAGTGAGTCGGTGATTTTGTTATTCGTGTACATAATCAAAACACAGTAAAACACAACAGACTCGGTTTGTTTTTTTTCAACGTGGCGTTTTATACAGCTTTATACTGAAGTAAATCCTGCATGTTCACGTGGACTATAGAAATACCAACACTTGTTTTACTGCACGAATAGGCTGCCGACATTCGGCATTTCTCGTTGGAATCGTTTCTGTGTTAATAAGATCTCGAACGTTCCAATTGTTTCTCGATATGGCTGCGAAATTCGCCAGTGCATCAGCGGGAACAGTTACCTTTAAATAACCAACCGAACCAACCAAACCAAAAAAGCCATTTAAATGCTACTGCGCGTGCTACAATTCAGTAATTGAAGCAAACAGCAAGACTTGCGTTGGGTGGCCAAACGGTGAGAAGCTTGCGTTGACTTGCGTGCAAATTTGATCCCGACCAAAGCGAACGCAAGCCATCGCAAGTCAACGCAAGTGCACGCAAGTCTTGGCCAAACGGAGACGCAAGTGGATGCAAGTTGAAAACTTGCGTTGACTTGCGTATCCGTTTGGCCAGGCCTTTACAGTGTAAAAGTCTTTAAGATAGGTCATCTGCAATATTTCAAGTTTATTCTTGCTTTCAGAAGAGCGGTATAGCAGCCAAAATATCTTTAGTGACATAAAAAATAGCATTATTTTGCTTAATTTTTAAAAATTGCTTCGTCCCTCGCGTTAATTGTATTTATTTAGAGAAACTCTCCCTCCGATTCGCGTTAATTAAAGTCGCGTTAATTTCAAAGATCTTAATTTAGCGGAGCGTTAATTTCCTATAATAAGGTAAACCGGTGCCTGAAACGAATTGCGGTCGTTTTGCCCGATCTCAAAGTCGATTCGCCCGGACCAAGAGTCGATTCTCCCAGACTACGAGTCGATTCGCGCAGACTTATAAAATCCTTGTTAATCAAGTATGTTTTGTTGGCTTACCTTAAACAAACATATAGCATTAAACGTTTCTTAATTTTAGGCGATGCCAGTTAATCGTTGAGTTCCATTTATCACGCGTTTATTGTAAACAAATGCTGCCTGGATACATCTATTTATCACGCCGCCTATAGACACTTTTATTTATTACGCGTTTCTTGCAAACAAACTGATTAAACTGTTCTGATTAACATATCCAAACTAAGACGGTTATATTTACTACAGACACCAAAAATTGAATACGAATAACGGTTGTATCTAAGAACAGAGTTTGTTTGCAAGAAACGCGTCATAAATCGAAGTGTCTATAGGCGGCGTGATAAATAGATGTATCCATGGGCAGCATTTGTTTATAATAAACGCGTAATAAATTGAACTCAACGATTCATCGCCATAGATTAGGAAACGTTAAATACTATTTGTTTGTTTAAGGTAAGCCAACAAAACATGACTCTTGGTCCGGGCGAATCGACTTTTTCTTCGGGCGAATCGACTCTGAGATCGGGAGAAACGTCTTCCGGCGAATGAGACATCGGGCGAAACGACCTGATACTGCTGAAATCGCATATACTCCCGCGAGTGTTTTTGTTTTTTTTCTTCTATTTTTTGAATCAGATATCCATCATATATACCATTTGCCTTACTAGTTTCGTGTGTGCAGTCTCGGTGAAAGTCGTCGAATTTGGCTTGTCAGAAAAGCCACTTCTCTTCTTACATTTAGAAGCGCTTTGGAAATTTTGGTGTTCCAGTAAGTTATTTAAACTTCAAACTTATTCAAGACTATTTAGGACCTGGAAATGAACATGCCACGGATCGTCAGCTGAGCTCTGTATGTTTGCATTTCATTTGGCAGATATAAATTTAGCCTATCATTGTTAATCCTTTTGCCACCTCCTCCACTGAATTGTTTAAAGTATCGCAATTTTTTGAATTATATTGTCCACTTTTCTGTCGAGCGGTGGCTTTCGTTGACAGATCCCCAATCATCGTTGCGCTTAGACATTCATTGCAAAGTGAAATGCAATACAAAGCTCAGCTGCAGTTTTATCACCGATCCGTGGCATGTTCATTTCCAGGTGCTTAATAATCTTGAGAATGTTATCTACCAATCAAGGGTCTAAAACAAAGAGCCGAAAAAAGCGAAGGAGAGCAATTAGCACCACTGAGGAAAAACTGGCTTTGTCATTTTTTTAAGTAAAAAAGCTACTGCTAACTTGCGATATTCAAGGAGCAATCAACTAAATATTAAATCAAGAAATCATTTCGGAGCTACAAGGCAAGTATTTTTTTTATCTTTTAAAGTGTATATGACAGATATTTACTAATTATTTGCTTGATCGAATTTACATGGATCCAGATGTGAACATCGAAAACAAATAGAAATAATTTTCTACACTGTTTTGTAGCCATGCTATGGCTATTCGTGCCCTGACGTCAAAACGGAAAAGATTTGTTCCAGACATAATTTGGACGAAAATATTTGTCGAAATACACATTCTCAGTTCAGATCACAATTCCGTTCTGTTTGTTTGGTTACATTCTCGAAGACGTTCTTATTTGAATACATGCGTCCTCTAGTCCCAGATCCTCACTTTGTGCGGTTTTGGACCCATCCCAGAATGGAATTGCTAGACGGCTTAAACGTGGTAATAGAAAACACTTTTGATTTTTTTCGATGCTCCAGTCAAATGCTGATCAAGCAAATAAAAAATAAACCATCTTACATATGCACTCTGACGGTTCTTACCAACAATAAGGCCAATCACCAAAGCATTGGCTCCAACTATCAATATCTTCATGATCACTGCGTCTGTGTATCGGTCGATCGGGTTTGGTATATTCTCCGCTGGAATTCTACTCACAGCTCCAATACCCAAGTTGACAACAGTAACGGCGAGAGAAGTTGACATCAACCTGTTCTCGAAGGCATCTTGTATGGGCTTGAACCAACAGAAAAGCATTCCGTACATACCAGCGACGACCCATGCCAAGCCAATGTAGGATCTGCTCTCTTGTCCCACGAGAATAAGACCAGACGTAATGATTACTTTACGAGACATTTCAACCAGTTCCCAGTACCATGAACGTGCTTTGTAGTTTTCAAAGAGAAACCTCAATCCTGTGATCATTTCTGTGCTTCTACCTATCTCACTGTCCGAGGAGGTTGATAGCAATCTGCGTTTCCTCCAAAGGGCGATAAATGAGGCAACAGGTAAGGTAAGGATGTATGCAGTCGAGATGTATGCCACGATAAGCAGTTGGTTGAACTTTGGCCCTTGGCATCGTATGCTGTTATCTGCTTTGAGGTACTCGTTACACAAATCTTCTTTGTCATCTCTACAAAGTTTCCAGCAAGTGAAAGGCATGACACTAGCTGTTTTGGAACACGTGCTCAAATAGGTGACAAACATGAAGAAAAACAAGTTTCTGTACACAAGCTCTTTTGCCTGTGAGATTCTTTTTGACTTTTCCTTGTCACCCAGGCTTCGATGTCTTGATATGATCAACTTACGCACACCGTAAACGACTCCAGAAACTGCAATGACCGCGATATTTATTGACATAATCAGACAGAGTTCTCCAAAGACATCCACGTGCAATCCCGGGAAGAGGCAGTGTGCAGGTGTTATCTGAAGTAAATTCATCTGGAGTATGCCTGAATATTTGGCG
Source organism: Oculina patagonica (assembly GCF_052425735.1). Classification (NCBI taxonomy): domain Eukaryota; kingdom Metazoa; phylum Cnidaria; class Anthozoa; order Scleractinia; family Oculinidae; genus Oculina; species Oculina patagonica. The sequence goes on along the minus strand of NC_135770.1, from coordinate 12,941,832 downwards.
ATAACTTCCAGGGAACCTGGCCATTTGATGTAAGAGAACGCTTCCACTAAGCCATTGGTAACCTGATAAAAGCCGATTACGATCTTAAGTTTGGAGAAAAACATATCTATTAGGAATCGTCCTCGGTACTTTTTGTCAGTATTTCTTTTGGACTTCCACACCAAAAGGGCAACGATGATCAGTAAAATGGCGGCAATGATCGACAACTGTCCCGCTATCAACTTCTTTGATGGACATTGTGTGCACGTGTGCTGCTGCTTATAGTATCCTGAACTACAAACTCCGCACACTGAACCTTCGTACCCATTCTCACAGGGTGAATCCAATCCACCCTTACAAGATTCTTCAACTTGGCATCTGTAAGGCATTGGAATCGGATAAGGAAATTGTATGGAAAATTCATCCAACGCAGGCGAGGATGCCAAGAGATTTTTAATAAAATCTCTGTATCGCTGTTTGTATGTGTCATTACGCCATTGCCACCAGTAACCAGTTTTCAAAGAAGCATAATCATCTTGGCATAACAGTCCACCTTGTCCACATTTCTGACATTCGGCGAACATATTGGTTCGATAAAAACCTTCCAAGCACTGACAAGCGCGATACCCAGCAAAAAAGTCTGTTTCTGTTCCTGTTGATGAATCAGTTAAAGTAGTGTTAAGGTTGCCACACTAAACTTTTACACGTTGACTATTAGTTCCAGTAGTAGAGCATTTTGAACATTTGTTAGAGCAGTGCGATTTGGGAAAGACACAACAGAGGAATAACGCTATTCTATGCGTGCGAGCTGTAAAAGTTTTGAACAGTTTACGTGTAAATAGTTTCGTAGAACCAATACTTTTGACAAAATATAAATCAAAAAAACAGGAAAGAAATCTTTAACCCTTTTTTTTTCTCTCTCTCGTTTTTTTTTGTCGTGTTAAAAATGTTCTATTTTAGCGAACTGCACGGGAGATTTTAAAAAAAATGTGCCCAAGAGTAAAGCAGACAGAATCAGTTAGCAGGTGATACAGCTCAAATTGCTGGACATCACGAGTTAATAATTAGGTTAAAATAGTCAATTACCTTCAAGGTATAGGACCACATGCAAGAATGCCCAGTTTTCACCAATTTATGTATATGACAACTAGCTGACTCAGTTCCACAAGAAAAAAAAACTTCTAAAAATAAAGCTTACTGGGTTATATTCTATGGTTATTACAATCAAAGAACAATTATTTATTTAAACCGCCAGATTTGATATCTGCTCTTCACCCGGTCCTAAGGTACACGTTTCGTTCTGTTTTTAATAGCCAAATATCTACAATGAGCAACAACTAACAAGCAATATTCTTTTATGGGTTATGTGAGTCATCATTAAACTTCACAAAAATGTCAAAAATGTTTATGAACTATATAAACGTGACTTACTAATTTCTGGCCAAGTCATCAAAATTCGCCGAAACACAAAAGCCGATTATTTCTTTTGACTTAAACACAATATTGGCACGGAATAGCTATTCAAAAACTCATTAATAATTCATAAAGAAAATACAAAAGAAATTAATGTTTAATGAGTGTCTTTATATCTGATAAAGACACGGCTCAACTTTGCGTCGAATTTTCTAGGCCAAAATAACCCAACATCTAAATTTTAGTTCAAAAATGAGTTGATCTACATCAGAAGATTTTAAAGCCGGCGTTCAATAAATTGGCAGTTCCTGTTTTATCAAGTTTAAAACACTCGGCTGCGCCTCGTGTTTTAAACTTGATAAAACACTGCTGCTCATTTATTAAACATTACTTAATTAATCATTTTGTCTTTAATTTGTGAAGTTCTGTTCGCCGAAGCCAAGAAAGTATTACTGAACATCATAATGATATGGGAAAATCTCATTTGCATTTACTTTCAACACACTTAATGAATATACGCGACTACAAAAACTAGTTTCGTCAGAAGACCTCGTCAGTTGGTAGCCATATGCTGTTAAGAATTTTAAATTTCAGACGACTTCATATAACATTGCACAAAGAATAACCCTAGTATCTGGGCAACCGTAACGCTATATAAATCAAAATTCAAAAATAATAGCTAACAAGATCTAAAATAACAACAAGAATAGTAGTAAACATAGCAGTTACTTAAAACAAAATACAAAATATATCCAAAGAATAGGAAATCAGAGTTCAGAGTTCAGTTTCTATTGTGCAATAAAATACAAAGGAATGCTTGCAGCTCTTGAATTTCATGATTCGATAACGATTAAAATATTGGAACAAAACAGAAAGTGAGGCATTCTTTTTGGAACATTTTCAGAGCTCTATGTACTTATTTTATTCTTTGCACCAAAAGGGGACAATTATTTTGGGGGAGTCGGTTAATCAAGGTGGCGTTTATTTCAAAAACAAATCATTGGAAAATGTGTCATAAATATTTTGTTTTCCTACTCCATTTAATTATAACAGAATCACATGCCATCCAGTTCACTGAGCCCAGGCTGGTGTCTGCCTAGTTTTTTTTTAATACCCTCTCAGAGCTTGAGTTATTCCTTAGCCAGTTGGTCATAAAAAGTGGAGGTAAAAAATGAGGGAGCGAGTTTTCAAGGGAGGTAGTAGGGGTGAGGAATGATTATTTCAGAGAGGCAATTATTTCAAATATTTTCAGGTTATATTTTCATCGTACACCGTGGAAAGAAGACCTTGATCAAGTACTAGTGATGTGGCCAGCTGTTTTACCACCAATTGTGCACCAAAAACTGTAAGAATGTAAAAACGCAGTCTATATTCAAAATGGACGGGTGTGTCGTTGGTCACTGACGTTTTGACAACCTAAACGAAGGTCACCAAAGTTATGTTATCAATTATTTTGGGCAATACTCATAAAGTTATTGCTATTTATTTTTTCAAGCATCTTAGCGATACTGGATCTGGAATATCTGAATTTGACCAGGCTCTAATAACGCGGCTAATTTTCCAGTGCAGTTCATGTTAGCAAGACTATCAATTTAAGCCTGGTTCTTATATAATTGCCCCGATCTTTTCTATCGCCTCTGTCACTTCAAAAAGGTTTACTTGCGATCGGGGCGATTATAGGAGAACATTGCAATCGTTAGCAATCGTCTGCGGCCATTGGCGCGATCACGATCGCTTGGATCGCCCGTGTTCTATCCTTCTAGCTTCTTTCTTCGCCGTAAAACTGCAATAACTGAGAAGATAGGAGGCCTTGAGTTTTGCTCTTTCATTGAAGGCTGCCATTGTGCTGGATCTATGGCTTACATGATTGTTTTTCGTAGGTCTTTGCTCATACCAGGCGATCGGGACGATCATATGAGAATCCCGATCGCTACCAATCGCTACGATCGCCAACAATCGTCTTAGTATTTGCAAACGATCGATGCAATAGAAACGATCGGGGCGATCATAGGAGAACCAACCTTTATTTTCAATAAGACTGAGAGAATTAAAATTCATGCAGAGCAAACAGATTATTCTCCACTCTCAGCTTACGGAAGTTCACCGATTGACTCAACATTAAATGCATGCGTATACAATTAAAGATTTTGCGGCACTATGTTTTTAGTTTTCTATTCTTAACAAATATTTGTTGCAAAGAAACGAAAACAAAAAACATTTGTAGGCTTTTGTCGGTCCGTATCGAGTAAACTCTGCCTTTACTGTCTCGAAAGGCGTATACTCAAGACCTCGGACAATTTTTTTCATTTCGATACAGATCTCCTGCCGCCAATAATATGTACCCACGAGGTTGTTACCTTCAGGACAAGTTTTGCAATCTAGGACTGATTTTCCTGGTGTTTGGTCATATAGAACATAAGAACCATTTGGACATCTCTTGCAGCCTTCGCCCACGTGAGCCAGAGTGTCAGAATAAAAACCACCTGAGAAAATAAAAGTTTCATTTTATTATAAACTTTCGCTGAGCAATAAATTATTCGGAAAAAAAGATTTTGATATCCAAAGGGCAAAAGCTAAAGCTGCGACCTTGATTATTCTGATTATTCTAACTGACGTCATCTAATAATTGTTAGTTTAAGTTGTGAGATACCAGCTGCGCACTTCGCAGAGACTTCGATTGCACATCAGGCACAGTTTGTTCAATACACTTATCTTACTCGCGATATCTTATAAAAACGTCCTAGCCTCTGCTACTTTTGAGGATTTATTTGTTTTCCCACAACTTAGCTATCATGTGTTGCCTTTGTATTCAATGGTTGCAAATGCGTTACTCGCCATGTTAATACTAATAGTCACAGAACCATGCTTTCTCATGACAAGTTACACTGGGCATTCAACGATCTCTATACAAACGACTTTCGGAGTATAGATAGACAAAAAGACAGACAGATGGACAGAAGACATATAGAGACAGACAGACAGACAGGCGGACAATCATACCTTAAAAGATGGAGGAATAGATTCAGTAAACTATCTAACAAATAAATTATCGTTATAGAGTCCATGTTCGATTGCTCGTACAGCTCATTACTAACCAATTTTTAACGGTTATGGTTAAAGTCTGTTTCAATCCAGTGGATTGTAAAATAAATTGGTTCAGCAGTCCTGGCTTTTAATTTCGGTTTCTGTTGCTTAAAGGGACTAAGTGTAGAAGACAGCATTCCGGCTCTCCCCCCTGTACAGGATACTAGTCGATCATAGGTAACCCCTATGAACTTTGCCTTGTAAAGGACTATTCTATTAACGTCATCATGTATCTGTCATGTTTTTTAAAAGGGCTGGGAATAAATCCAAACATTGTTTTTGTTTCTTGAATGTTTTCTCAAAAGATGCCTTTGTCTAAAGAAAATGTTTACAAAATCAAAACAAAAACCATAGAAACCCGCCAGTCGTCAAGAAGCATTTAGGATACCTGGAGGGCATTCCATGCATCCTTGTTTTCCTTTTGAAGTAGAGGAAGTAAACGTTCCAAGTGGGCACGGTAAAAATGCGGCATAATTCTTGCTATTGTCAGGTACTTTTCTGAATCCTGAGGCCAACAAGGAAAGGGTTATTTTGTCGATATATTTATGGTTAATGTCGACTTTGATAGCTTCTGTGAGTAAATCGCGAGGATTTCTAGGAGGTAAAAACAACAAGGTTTATAAGAATGCATAGTAGAAAACAGCACAATCAGTTATAGGCGCGCCAAAAACAATTCTTCCTATGTTTTAGAAAGTGTTTGAAACTCATTTATGTTATTACAAATACTAAAAATAAAAATAAAAATATAATACTGTAATAAATAAAAAATATAATACGGTAATATGATCGACTCCTCCCAGCCCCCCCCTCCCAAAAAAAAAAAAAACCCAGTGAGAAAGGTTTTTCCTTACACTGATGATATTTATTGTCTAGAATATCAGTCCTAACATTATCAACAAAGTGTCACGCATCGCCGGAGTCGTTTTTCGTCCATTGATATGCACTACATCGTTAAACTAAAGCAGTAAATTAAAGGAAAGTAAGTCCATGAGCTCAACGACGACCTATCATAACGACAACAGAGTGGAGGAGATAGTTCATCCAAGCGGCAGTCGACGTAGATCGTGTCTAAAAGTACACACGAGTGACATTGAGTAACCACGAAAGTCCACTAGTGACCACTAATGAGCGACCACTAGTAACTACGAGTGACAATGAGTGAAAATTCATCAAAATATTTTGCTGAGATCATAAGGACGTCACCATTTCTTCACATCATCAAATAATCACTAACCCATTTCCAGAGACCAAAATGTGTGAAGAGTTTATCATTTCCTTCTTGTCCAGAAGGGGTTCCAGCACAGAGCGGGAGGGGTGGGTGTAATCTTCTCTCCGCCCTGTACCCTTTAATCCCGATTCACGCCAGCCTCCCGCTTTTCTTGACTTTGAATCTTTCGCCTTTTTCGTCACAAAATATTATGTCAGCAGTGTTGAGAAATCATAAGAAGAAGCTTCGGCGCGTACAGACGATCAGGCCACCGAACTTAAAACCTACAAAGATGTCAAAGATTCCCAACAGAAGGAAATCAATAAGTTTAAAGGGACTGCTTCATGGTACGGTGCATGTACAAGCTATGACGCAAGCAAAATCACTTCTATTGTTTATAGTTCAATCGGAAGCGATGTGTCAATATGCATAATTAATGCTTAATTTGTCCGTGTCATGGAATTTTTGCGTGAGCTGGTCGATCGACTCGTCTGACTCATTCAATCGACTCTCTTCACAATTTTAAAGCTAATGCTGAAAATGTCGCCAGTATTTGGAAAATCATTCAACTGCCAGTGTTATGGTGTGTGGGATTAATCAGTCTCTTCATCTTTGAGGGCATACATAGGCTTGGATTCTTCCACTGTTTTTTGCAATCCCCGCTTTGAACGTCATATTTACACTCGGCTTTCACCTAAAACCAGCCCGTAACTGTACAATAATCCACGTAATCTAAAACGGAACAGTCCAAGGTTTCTCTTTCATCCAGTCCTTCCTGTTATAGTCCTTATGCATGTTTTACGTCAGACAGGCTAGTTTCACCACCAAGCCTCGCTTTCCAATACAAAGTTGAATATTTTTCCATTAGCGAATTCCCAAAGCAGCAAAGACGAAAAGAATACCCGCGTGAAAACTGGATGAAGGTGGTAGAGGTTTGAGAATAATTCGTGTAAACGAGGCTTGGTGGCGAATTTTGAGCATATGACGTTATCATGCATAAGGCCTATTGAGCAAAAGGAAACCCGACCTGTGCTGCCGCTGTGAGAAAAACGCACACTAACAGTTTTCGAAGGCACAAGCTCTAAAGAACATAAACGGCGGGAACGAGTGAAACAACAACTTCAACTGTTCACTTTCAAACGCTAAATCACAAAACAACTTGACGTTACCTGACTTTAGGCGTGTTTTCATCAACTTTGACACCAAGTTGACAATGTAAAACTTTCGATGACACAAATCAAACACAACACATTACTCGCAGCCTACTTAACAACCAACACACGGACATGTTGACTTTCTACATCCACTATGCCGATACCGCTGACCCCTAAATTACTGGACAGAGGACTCCTCCCCCTTTCCACTCTGTCCTGGACCCCCCGTTTTGAAAAAAAAAATGGGAATGTTAACTTATTTACATATTTTAGTCCTGGAAATGGCTGTAACATACCGCTGTGAGATAATGATTTCAGAAATAAAAAAGGAGGGTTACCGAACTCGTTGAAGAGATAAGATGCCCAGTAGATAACTCATAACTCTTATTCTGAAAAATTTAGACTTCGCTACTGAATATGGCAACATTGTCTGTTTGTCCAAATATATTACAAATAAATCCGTGAAGTGAAGTTTTTTTCTGCAAATATTGTTTACGTGGATCTAATATTTAAATCGATTTATCTTGTAGCGTTCCTAAAAAAAAGATCTATACCATTTAGAAATCATATTTGCACTCGCCTATCAGCCACAGGATTGCAAAATTGAATGCCGCGTTGATTGTTCTTTTTTTTAATTTTCCGACATTGATTTTTTTCTTCATGCTTTTACAATCTGTCAAGAGTTATAACAGAAAGTTGTCTATCAAAATGTGGGATCACCGAACTTTTAGGAGAATAACCTAAAATCGAGGTTTACGAAACGGCTACCAGCCCTTCATGTGTTTTGATAGTTTACTCGGCGCGCGCGATCGATGCATGACGTGGCATGACATTGCATTGTGAACTACGAGCGCAGTGCAGACTCTGAAGGAGGGGAAAGACCAGGCGTCTAACGCAAGATTTGTTCACTGTATGAGTTAAAGGAAACGCGAGAAAAAGGTCTACGGGAAGATCAGAAATAATTGCGTTGTTAGAAGTTAAATTCCTTGTGCAGGCCAACTGAAGCAGTTTTTGTCCGGTTTACCTATTTACGGCTCCGGCCGCGGCTGTCATCCATCATCCAGACTACGAAATGATGTAAGTTGATTTCCTATTGCCGTCAGTTGGTTATTACATTTTTGGCCGTGAGATGATTTTCTTTTGCTGTGACTATCTTTACCCGTCAGAAAATACTGTTTTACCACTTTCTCATATAAACTTCAATAAATTCATGCAGTGTTACAATACATCCCACCATGGCAACGGCTTCTCTTCCACCCCGCCCACAAAACCTGTTAAAACCGAACCGAATCTCTCAAGCCAACAAGACAAACCTGAACCAAGACCTCCCTCTCGCCCTGGATTGGACTACCTGTTCAAGTGAGACGTAAGCAACCCCAAGTGGTCGTGTTGTTCGACGTCCTGAAAGACTTGACTCTGAGCATAATTCACAAACGTGTATACAATACTTCGCAGTCCTAATTACATTCTCCACTCCGCTGTATCTTGAAGGTTGTGATTCGTATTATGTGACAAAAGGACACTTGGACACTTCTGTTGGTACTGTACATTAAGTCTAGTGTTATTGGTTCAAGGACGTTTGGACACTGTGGTCACTTAGAACACTGAACAGCACTAACACTAACACTTAGAATTTGCCTAGTCATGAAACGGAATGCAATGTATGCTACCAGAACCGCTGGTCAGCGTTACACCCTCAATCAAATAGCAGCCAGTAGGCAGAATTACTTAACTAATTAGATATTAATAATATTTGAAAGATTAAAGAAATCTATATATTGCATTTATTCTTTCCTATTTACTTTTACTAGAAGTTTAATCCCCAGATACAAACCACATTTAATCATAAAATAGATCATTTAGGTATTTTAGATATACTGACATATATATTTTATACTGGCCAGTGGAATTATATGTTATTGTCCTTGGTGCCATTACCCATAGAAATGGACTCCTGAAACAAAGGAATACAAAATGCATCTTAAACAATTTTTAGACTTTTATAGTCCTGTCTTTTTTTTTCTTCAGATGAGCAGGTCTGCTTTAGTTGGAAAATGGGAGTTGTTGGGTGTACGATTCTTATGCTTTAGTGTTTGTGTCTGAGATACCCGGGCAGAACAGACAAAAATTTCGGAAAAGGGGGCTGGCTGATCTCCGCAATATTTATGTGGAGTGGAAGCCCTTCCCAACTGTGGAATTATATAGAATTATATCCACAATTTCTATGTGTAGTGGAGGACTTACTCGCCAGTATATAAGCTGTTATATATTGTTAATCCTGGTGTTGTTTTCCATAGAACCCTGAAACAAAGGTATACAAAATGCATCGTTAACATCTTGTAGAGTTTGTGTCAAAGATATCCGGGCAGAATAGAAAAATGTCGGAAGAAGGGGGTTGGCCGATCTCCACAATATTTTTGTGGAGTGGAGGCCTCACCCGACTGTGGAACTATTTCCACAATATTTATGTGGAGTGAAGGCCTTACCCGACAGTGGACTTAAATGTTATTGTTCTTGGTGTTCTTTTCCATAGAGCCCTGAAAAAAAGGAAAACAAAATGAATCTTTAAAATTTTTCAGACTTTAGTCCTATTTGTTTTTTTCTTCGGAAGAGCAGGTCTGCTTTAGTTGAAACATGGGATTATTGGGTGTACGATTCTTATGCTTTTAAAGTTTGTGTCTGAGATATACGGGCAGAATAGAAAAATGTCGGGAAAAGGGGGTTGGCCGATCCCACAATATTTATGTGGAGTGGAGGCCTTATCCCGACTAGCAACCACGGTGACATTTTTTCATCGATTGAATTTATCGTTTTTGAGAATAGACCACCCCAAAAATCAAAATCAGGGTAGTTTTCCACACGCTTTTTCTCTGAAACGAAGTCGGTGACCCCAACTTTTTTTTGCATTTCTGACACAAGTAACTCATTATCTGACCGTAGCAAAAAATTAAAGAAATCTATCGAGTAGAAAATTTTGGGGCGAACGTCCTTAAGCAGAGAATATCTCTAGATATACTCGCCCAACAGACTCAAATTTACATCAAAGTGACATTTGCGGTTATTTAAATGCATTCTAGAAGAAATCTTTTTTTTGTATATCGCTCCCGATCAGCATGGAAACAAAAAAGGCATGCTTCGCTACATTTTTAAAAATCACAAAACTAGACAGGTTCTAATTTCAGTTTCTCAAGGGTCCGGGAAGTTACTCGCCATACATAGGAAAATGACTAAAGACAAGTGTTGAAATTGGGCCAGCGAATTTAATTTTTTTAACAATTCACTGTTTTTACAGCTTCGGCCGATTTCACACTCCCATGTCAGTATTATGCAATTACGGCTTCCTTGCTGCTGTCGATCTCATTATCCGGATTTCGAAGTTTAAACGCCTTTGGCAAGTTTAAAAAAACAAAACCTGTTGTTTCTTGTCAAATTATTTATGTTTTGGCTGCATGTTGTATTCCTTTTAACCGAGAGCCAAGAAAACCGTTTGCCTTAGATTGCATGACAGCCATTGAACCTGACGAAGCTTTCAGCGTGGCCATCAAACAAAAGCAAGATTATCGCGTTGACTAACAGAGTGTTCCCTTGATTTACAAAATGTTTTCTTTTCTCCTTAAATACTTGCTCCTGTTTCATAAACAGCTTCAGACCTCCCATAAATGAGTCCCGAACTCAGAAGACAACAGGGAAAATATTGTTGATCTTCGTATGTTTGTAAGTAGTAAAGCCCGTTACCGTAGGGTGCACTTTTTTTAACAGCTTTTATTTACATCACGTTACAATACATCACACGATTTTTTACAGGAAAAAAGGAAGAGAGAAAAAAAGAAGTAACATCAATATTCACACAAAAGATCTAATTTACATATAATGCATTTAATAAGCTTTATTAGATGAAAGGTTCATTAGCACTTAAAAGTATTCTTATTAATTGTAATCTCAGGCATGCATGGCTTTTCCTTTGCAAAAGTTTCTAGTAAAAACTGTGTTTAATGGGGGTAAAAGATTTCGATATGCACCAAAAGAAGAAAAATAGCCTGGAAATTCTTCTATTTTGGGGTTTAAATATTTTGTTCTGCTGGTCCATAATTGTGAAATACCTGGCCACAAGAGAGTAAAAGAATTGTTTTGTGCGTGAAAGAGTTTGCGGCCTTAGACCAATGATTAAAGCGGGGGCAAGAGTGTTGGATTTTAACATTATTTGATTTTGAGCCAACCATTTCATAAAGTCCTGCCAGAAACAAAACGTCTTGCTACGGGTCCGTTTGCTGTTATCTATGTCGAGGATTGACATGTGAAGCCGCTCGTAGAGGAAAGGTTCAAAACGTGGAAACAGGTGAATAAAATTAAGCTAACGTTTATCTCGCGTGTTCGCTTGATCAGTTGTAAATAGCTTTTTTTATTATTGTCATGGCTTTCATACCTTTCATTGCTTACAACTGTCAGCGTTATTCTCTTCTGAACGTCAACATTTGCTCGATTATGACTCTGGCAATTTGTATAACTTCTGAAAACACGCGTGATATTAATCCTTAATTTCACTCGACCCCATAGGATTACCTATACCTAATGTTTTCCGTTTGCACTTGTAATAAGAATTATAAAAACAATATATAATTACAATAAAAACCTTCCCAAAATCCTTTGCAGCTGAAAAATCGTTAATGCCAAATAACTTGATCATTTTGAAGCCAGCAGGACTACTACGTCGTAAAGAAATAACTCTTAAAAATAACCACTTCTTGTATAAGGCGTAGGGCGATGATGCCATCAGCACGTGACATTGCCCTGAAGTTCGTTTTTGCTCACTGTGACAAAGATATTTTGTTACTGAAAAAGCAATCATTGCAGTTTGAAGCACATTGGTGTGAGGCACATTGAAGCACATTGAAGCACATTGTCATTGAAGCACATTGGCATTTCGGACTGCCCGGGTACCGAACAAAATGTAAATATTAAGGGAGCTATGTACAATTTTCAAAAAGTGGGAGTCTGGGTACAAGTGCGTATCTGGCGTTGCATTTAATGTGAGGAAGCAGCAAATTACATGTTGGTATATATTTATATGTTAAGTACATTTTTATCACTTTTATTGTTATGACGTCATCGGTCACGTGACCAGAACGGGCCGCATTTTTAAATTCGCTTGAAAACTCTACTTGTATCTCTCTCTTAGGATTTTTTTAAGCCAAGTTGTAGCTTTTTAAACAGGGTTTTTAAAAAAATTGCCATTATTATTTTTTCCTAAAAAGGAACGACACTAAAAAATACAACTGAAAAGTTTGTTGGCTTCCTACTGAACGACCACTTGCGGTAGGAATAAAAGAAAAATTGCCAAAGGCAGGAGTGTATGCTCTTTATGATTGCGTTGACAGTTTCTTCTCATTTCAACTGCTTTTGGCGAGGATGGATTTAATTTCTTTCAGACGAAAGGAGTGAGCCTGGGGAGAAGTTTGGGGGTCTCCAGCGGATTCCCCGTGGTCCTTATTGTGGGCTCATGACAAGAGAATTTTCAAAATGGCGACAATGGCTACAAGACAAGGGAATCTAATGGAGTGATTTTGAGTTATAGAAGACAGTTTTGTCGATGTTTTTCCTTCTTGACGCGATCAAAACGAAGAAGCATTTCAGCTCAGCGTGATCACTTTTTTTAAGTTAAACGAGACTTCTTGCATTCAACCTGGTAGCTAATCTAGACTTCAAGTAAACAGTGCTATTAACGTTCTGGAATGCCTCTTTGGGCATGTTAAATAAATGCGACCATTTCTTAACTTAAAATTTGTTCTTCCCATGATGTTTTATTGTATTGGTAAACATAGATCTACGTTTCCTTTGCATTTTGTGGTCTACAGGTAATTTTTGGGACTAATAGAATGCCTAATGTTTTGACAGGACATTCTGTATTACTGTTCAGCGAGTTAAACTATGGATTGTAACAAGTTCAGGTAGTTGTTGATCTCTTAGTTTTACACATAGTTATGTGACAGTCAGTTCTAGCAATTCCCTTCCTTCTCTCTACACACATTCATTACCTGAGGCATTTAAGATCTGCTTTTTGACTAGACATTTGTCTACTTTATAAAAAAAATCTGTTTGACATTTTTTAAGGCCTGTATTTTCAGATGTTGGATGACCTTCAGTAGCATTTTTAAGGAAGCAATGTTAAAATTCGTGAGGCCTTAAACCAGAAGTACATTCTGCTTAAACTTAAGCAAGCCAGAAAACCCTAATCCCAATATAAAGCAAACTGCAAGCAACATGATGTACCCTTTGGCAACCAAAGTGCTTTTAAGGCTAGCCAGAGTACTATGTAGGCTAACTGGAATCTTATGTAGGCAAACTGGAATGGCTTGCATGGCTCGCATGTTTCATGACACAGAAGTGCCATACAAGCAAGAAATACCTGACTCCAATAAATAGCATAACCTGAAGCCACCTTAGCTAACTATACTCAGGCTAACTGGAGTACTGCTTAGGCTAACCAGGGAGCTTTTTAGGCTAACCAATGTGCTATTTATATATAGTGGAATGGCTCTCATGACTTTTTTGGCTTGCACTTTGTCAAGACCCAAGTTTTTTTAACTCGTATTGAAATTAGCCAAGTAGTAGCTGTAAATTTGATTTAAATAAACTCCAGCTTAGTTTTTGTTGGCAACTTGCTCTACAAGAATACCAAACATAGAATTTTGTGACATAATGCTTTGAAATGAACAGAAGAAAGCAGCCAGTTTTTTTCACACACTGAAAAAGGCCATTTAATTACAGTCTGCATGCTGGAAAATAGAAATTTCATAAAAAAAGTTTTTTGTTTGTTTTGTTTCTATTTACAGGTGACTTAACGACTTTGCAAGGGCATTCCTGTTAGTCAAAATGAACTCAAAAATACACACTGTGTCAATGTAATAAAATTGTCACATGATTAATTCCCACATGTTGCCAGTTTAAACCTGAATATACTTTAGTGAAATTTATGGCTTTTTTATATAATATGAACATCCCAGAAAATGTAAATACTGACACTTAATTACATGTAAGTTTTAAAACCATTCTGAGGTTCATGACAAAAAATTTCTGTTTCAATAAAAACATGTAAAAATAACAAAATAACAGAGAATTTACATTATTATTATCGCAGACCATAAATTTTACTCCAGGTTAAGTTAATGTGTCAAGTTTTTTTGCAGCACAGGCTTGGTTCCACAGGGTGTGGTTCCAAAAAATATCCATACCTCCCCCAAGGATGGCTCTTTGGTTTGGACCCTCCCACCCCCTGGGATATCCAGTTTAGCTTCATACTTTCTTTTACAAATTTGTGCTATTGAGACCCTCATCCCCCTCGAAATTTCCAGTGACCATCCTTGGGGTGAGTATGGATATTTTGTGGAGCCGCACAATGTAGGCATTTGCTTATGAAAGTAAGCTGCAGATCGATCTGATTGATACACACTAATCTATTTTCACATTTACCTGTTTTCTATGGGATATATAATTATATATTGTTTTTGCCGGTTTCACTTGTAGTACAAATAATTATAATAATAATGATGATAATAATAATAATAATAATAATAATAATAATAATAATAATAATAGTAATAGTCGGTGTCAGGTTAAGAAGCAAAACAACATTCAAATGGGTTTCGGTTCAAGGATAAGAAAGGAAATAAAGAACACTGGGTTGGTAACATTTCATTATACTCATAGTTCCGATGGGAATTAGATTGCATTTAAATGGAATAGTTACAGGTTCAAATCTTGAACATAGGGGCCGACAAAAGAGTCAAAGCTCAATGCCTTTAGCTTCGTTCGTAGTAAAAATCTAAAAAACAAATGAAAAAGAAAAAAGCCTATAAAATATACACACACACAAAAACAGGTATGATTCTACCAAGACCACAAAACTTCTTTTGCACTTGGAATATAAAATAAACACTCCACTTCCGTGACGCCCTTTTCCAGCCTTGTTCCCAGGGTGCGCCTTTTTTACGTTAACACCCTGTTTTAATTGGTCGCCCAGAACCCTTGCTCATTAAGTGGGCGCTTATTAACTTTTCCTACATTCAGGGTGGGCGCTTAATCGAGGTGGGCGCTTATTCGAGGTTGGGCGCTTAATCAAATAAATACGGTATAACCCGAAAGACATTCTGAATGCCTTTAATATTTAAAACTGCTATCCTCCAACATTAAAAACTGCGTCTTCAGCCATAGTAAAGTTCAAGCCAAATATTTCTATCACATAAAGATGTGCCTTAACTTCTAGTTCCGAGCCCCAATTCATGTGACTAAAGCTCTTTGCGGTCTAAAGGAGGCACAGTATTATCGATACATACAACCGCTTAGCGAGTCTTAATCTTGACCAGCCCAAGTTAGATAACTATTCAAAGTGGCTATGAGCCACTAAACTCGGAAAATTTATTATGAAACAAGAATCGAAAACAACAAACTGACAAATAGAGATTTGCTAAAACAAATGATGTTTAACTTTCCACAATTCAGTTCACTTCACTTAGTTTCATTGTCATCTAGCTGCTCATCGAGAGCAGGCCGAAAGGGCAAGTGATAGAGTTCCCATCGGTTGCAAATTGTTTTCTTTCTTTTTATTTTTCCTTTTTGTTTTTTGAAGGTTAGGCAAAATAATGATATCATTAGAAAAAATGAGTTTTGGTCTATTTCAAGAAAACTGACATTAATACAATATTTCGGCTGATAGTTAAGCATGCATGTACCGTATTTATTCGGCTATTAGCCGAAACCCTAGACTTTTAGTTTTTGTGCCTAGGGCCTAGGCCGCCTAGCCCCTAGGCAATATGTATCGAACCACTTTGTGATGGAAGATATCGTGTAACAATAATGTCAATCGTCCAATAAACGAGCATTTCGTCATTGCGTCAGCGATACGTCGACCCGTTCTCGTTCGATCTGGTAAAACTTGTAGAGGTGTATTGCTGTATTCTTCGAGGTGCTGTATTTTCGTTGGATAATTTCATTCGGGCGAAGGTCGTGGAAGATCACCGCGAAATTCCTCTCCTACTCATGTTGGGGATGATGGTTACGTACACTGCTTTCACGATGCTATTCGGCTTCTTAACCAATATCAAGTGTGACACCGCCGTAATCGTGGACTTTGTGCGGATTCTGAACATTACAGCAAAATGGTTGTGTGTTGTTCGAATTTTGATGGAATTTTTGGAAGAATCGGTTATTAAAAGCCGCCGCGAGCAGCCAAAATCAAAAATTTGCTTGTGTAGCGGAATCTCACGTCTTTCAGTTTTCCTTTTCGGTTTTAATACTTCCTTCTATAAAAAAATGATTTATTTTTCTCTTAAATTAAATTCGATTAGGAACATATATAAATTATTAATAAGATTTAAGAAAAGTTATAGCGATAACTACGGCGGCCACTCTTGTGTATTTACTTTCAGGTAGCGCTTTTTTTGCTTTAGATTTTATTGAAGGTTGGAGAATTGAGGGTCGAGAGGGAGGCTCTCAAACTCTGTGTCGTCCAACAATCGCGGTCATCATTAGGGAGTAAGCGCGGGGAACTGAAAAAGGTGGAACTAGGGTGGGGCGACTTTAACCTCTTTTACATATTTTTTTGTCTTACTTTGGCTATTTTTTGGTTACTTTATTTTTTTTGTTCTTTGAAATTTATGAAATCTTTATTTTTCCTCCGACGAGTGTACTATCTCTCCTTCCTCTTTCATCTTTATATATCTTTTCAAATATTTACTAATCCTAAGGCATTGGAAAATCTATTTATTGAAAATTTATTACAAATATAATATACTCTTCCACCAATTCTACTGAGCAATTTTGTAGGATTGTTTAGGTAAAACAAGGGCAATCATTAACATATTTTATTTCACAAGCTAATCGCATATTAAAGCAAATTAGAGGTACGAGGGAGACTTCCAATTTTACAATAAAGTGGCTTTCGCCCTAGGCACACGTACGCATTGCGGACCTATTTTTGAAACCAGTTATACTGACAAAAAATAAACCCAAATCGCTCAGCTATAAGCCAAGACCCAATTTTTCCTTCAAGCTATAAAACAGTCCACGTGCAGCGAATCAACATATCGTTAAATCACAACTATGTAATTGAAAAACAACAAATCACTGACAAAGAATGAATTTATTAATAGAACCGTAAACATGCGTGGCAAAACATTCACCTGAGTTCAGAATCCCATCTCAAACAATCACGCATTCTTCTGAAGAATTAAGCAATTATCGATCATCATCCAAAAGCTACTGGTTTTCTAACAACGAAACCTTCAAGTTGAAAGTTGTTGCCGATGTAGAGACAGTTCAGAACAACTGAAAAATCACCAGAGAATACGGGATGATTCCTGATGATTCAGTGAATCTTCAGTTCGTCGCCGAATTCGCCAGCGAAAAGATCAAGCAGATCAAGCGGGTGAACTTTAAATGTCACCAAAACGAAACATGTGCTGTTACCAGTATTTGTCGAGTATCCTCAATCCAATCAAACTCTTCTGAAGTGGTTTCTTTTAGCAGAGAAGTCGTGGTATTTTAAGTTTTCGCTTTTGAACAAAAATATTACACGCAGCCGATTTCTGTCAGATCGTGTTACAATGTTAACCAAGCGCGTGTGAACGACCGCTTCTGATTGGCCAGTTTCTGGTGTCGCGACAACAAGTCAAATAGATCGATTCCTTCTTGACCCTTGTCTTGAAAAGTCACGTTAGCAGTGATTCTGCAAATTAACTAAACTCAAAGAAAGGAACAGATGGAAAGGAACAGAAACAGTCTCAGGCAGAAATAATTATTGTAGACGAGATTGCGAGGAAATTGTTTACGACATGCGGGATTTCGAATGCCCTCGTCAGTTCAAAAGACGATCACATACGCCGACAAAACAAATAATCAGTTCCAGTGCGAGCTGATGGAGGACGAATTCCAGATAAGATAAGATAAGCCATAAGTACAACATCAGGATGCTGAAGGATGACCAGATAAAGAACAGATTCCAACTCACCATCTCCAACAAGTACCAAGTGTTGGCAAGCCTTTAAGAAAATCAAGAACATCGGGAGGAAAGGGAGAGCCATAGTACAGTCAACGAAATGTGGCAGGGCATGAAAAATGCATGGAAGGAGACGTGCGAGGAAGCGCTGTGAAGAGAGCGCCAACAGCATAAGACCATCTTAAGTCTAGACACCCTGAAGAAGATAGAAGCCGGGAAGAAGGTGAAGAAGACGTTGAATCACAGCAGAACACGAGCTAAGAATGCAGAAGTTCGCATCAGATACTCGGAGGTCAACAAGGAAGTTAAACGTAGCATCAGAAACGATCGAAGGAACTTTGTGGAAGAGCTCGCGCGACAGGCAGAGGAGGCATCAGGCAGAGGCGATGCAAAAGAGCTATTTTCCATGACTTGGAAACTGGCAGGTGATAGAAAGATCCCAGACAGACCTGTCAGAGACAAGAGCGGAGAGTTGGTCACTGACCAGGAATGACATCGAAAATGATAGGCAGATCATTTCAAATAACTACTCAATAGACTTCCGCAAAGCGAGATGCCTGACATACAACCAGCCGACACACCTTTGCAGGTCAGCGAGGATAAGCCAAGTGAAGCAGAGATCAAGAAAGCCATCAAACAACTGAAGAACGGAAAGGCAGGTGGTCCCGATGGCATACTATCAGATGCCATCAAGGCACATCTAAACACCTCGACCAAAATGCTTTATGAGCTGTTTGGCAAGATCTGGGAAACAAACAAGATACCAGACGATTGGAAAGAAGGCTACCTAATCAATCTTCTAACGAAGAGAGATCTGAAGGAGTGTCAGAACTGGAGAGGCATCAAACTGCTGTCAACAGCCGGGAAAGTACTGAATAGGAAAATTCTAAAGAGGCTAAAAGTAGGGGCGGACAAACGATTGAGGGAAGAACAGGCTGGGTTCAGGAAAGATAGGTCATGTGCAGAGCAAATTGCCACTCTGATGATCGTCTTGGAGCAGTCTTTAGAGTGGAACTCTCCTGTTTATGCGACCCTTGTGGACTATGAGAAGGCATTCGACAGCGTTGATAGGAAAGTGTTGTGAAAGCTGCTACACCACTATGGCATCACTCTTATACAGAAGACCTATGAGAAGTGCACCTGTAAAGTAATCCACAACGGAGTTTTTTCAGAACTGTTTGAGATGCTCACTAGAGTGCGCAGGGTTGCTTGCTGTCGCCCTTCTTGTTACTGCTTGTCAACGACTGGATAATGCGGAGGACGATAGAAAAACATCAGGATGGTATTCAGTGGACACTCATGACCCGGCTAGAAGATCTGGACTTCGCCGACGAAATCGCGCTTCTCTGACACAATCACAGGAGAATGTAATCCAAGCTAACAAGACTGTCAAAAATCATAATGCAGAAGGGCCATAGGATCAGCAAATCCAAGACGAAGGTGCTGAGGGTTAACACCAGGAATGCAGACAGAATAGATGGGGATGCATGGGGATGAAAGCGATGAGGTGAAGGACTTTACGTACCTTGGAAGAAACAAGGACGGTGGATCTGGTTGGGACATACGAGTGAGGATCGGAAAGGCAAGAACTGCATTCACCAGCTTGACTCTTGTTTGGAGATCAAAAGTGATTTCCAGAAAAAAAAACTACGGATATTTAATACCAATGTAAAGTCGGTCCTTTTTTGCGGCTCTGAAACGTGGAGAGTAACAAAAGCAAACTCCACCAAACTGCAGACCTTTGTCAGCAAATGCCTGTGGTCCATCATGGGCATCTACTGGCCAAAGGTCATAACAAACGAAGACCTATGAACAACAACTGAGCAGGAAAGGATCAACATCCAGATAAGAAGGCGAATATGGGGTTGTATTGGGCACACCCTCAGGAAACTTACTTTAATGTCACCAAGCAGGCACTGAGATGGAACCCACAGAGGAAGAGGAGCCGAGGCCGTCCCAGTAACAGCTGGAGGAGGACGGTAAACGATGAGGCGAGCAAAGCAGGCTACACCTCGTGGCAGCTTGAAAGGATAGCACAAAACAAATGTAGGGATACATACTCGCTATACATACCTACCTACCTATTTACTTTACCTACCCCCTACCTACCTCCTACCTACCTACCTACCTACCTACCTACCTACCTACCTACCTACCTACTTACTTACCTACCTACCTACCACTTCCATGCATACATGCATACATACATACATACATACATACATACATACATACATACATACATACATACATACATACATACATACATACATACATACATACATACATACATACATACATACATACATACATACATACATACATACATACATACAAGTTATGCAATATTTTCGAGCGGCACACCTTAAAATATGCCACATGTGGCTTGATTTTTCAGGCAACAGACGAGCCTTTAGTCGAGTGTGTATAAAACGAAATATCAAGTCATGAGTCGGATATTCAAGGTATGCCACGGAAAACATTGAATTACTATTTTATCCTCACACCTGGAGGCTTTTCGTATTTTTTTTTTAAAAGTATTTACTTTATGATGCTCTAGTTTTTAGATAGCTGTTTATTTTGGCATATTAAGTTATTTTTACCTTTTTTCACAAAATTACACACTTTCACTAGTTTTACATTCCATAATTATTCTGGCTTGATTTTGTATCAATTTCCGTTCTTTTCTGACAATGGGGTATGAATTTGCTTGTACGTCCGAAGATTAACTTTTGTTCAACTTTTAAATACCGAATGCTTTCCAAAAACCAAACTTTTGGGATAGCTTACATTGTTAAGTTACCAGAACCAAATTTAAATGCCTCCGGTCCTATTGTCTTTATAGGATTATCTGAAAGCATTCTAGATAGACAAAGAGAAAAAATAATAAGATAGAAAAATATAAACAAACCTTGTTTTACTTTAGAAATTGGAATGGGTGGCTAAGCCATACTGTGTTACGAATTACAGGACAATTAACTCTTTTGAGGGACACTATTATGAGCATGACTTCGAAAAGTCAAAACGGGAAAGAAATGATTTACTTTAATGGAAACCTAAAAAATTAAAAAATTGGTGTTGTTTCGGTAGGAATTAGTACTTGTGAAGGGAAGCTATTAAAGAGGTGCTATCACAAGTTACACATAGATGAACTATGTTTTTAACTTAAATTAGAAAAGTCGGGGCGATTTTTTTTCAAATTTTCTCCCTGTAAGTTAGAAGAATCGCTTCAAATTTGTTCCCCCTTCAACAATTTACCTAATTCTGTTATATTGGTGTAGGTGTATTTGTTTTAATAACACATCCGTAAAGTACCATTAAAAACAACGCTAAAGGTCTTGTGTGGCTTACCAAGGTATGTGTTCCGTTATCAATTTGATTTATAGTTTTGCAAGTAAAAGTCTTTATATGAAATAGCATAAGCTTCAAGCGTTGTTTTTAATGGTACTTTACGGATGTGCTATTTGCGTGTTTCTCTAACCGTTGCATTGGTTGTATTGGTTGATACTTACATTATTTCAAGCTGATACAAATTTAAGAAGGCCTGATATGGAATATGCTCTAAAAGGTTGCCATTGAGAGATCTAAACGTAAAAGAAAAAGGGGATAAATAAATAAAAATAATTTATTTTTGTTATATACATACTGAGATTTACCCACTGAAAAGCCTAAAAGTAAATTTTTGTTCGCAACCCGATATAAACCAATGAAATGGCGCGTATCGCTTCTGTCACGTGTGAGAAAAATGATGCGTCCAATCAGGGCCGGGTACCTCGTTACCCCGGTTTTTCCGGCTCAGAGGGACAAGCAGCTTTGGGGCGGAATGGGGAACCGGAAATCTCGCATTCTTGTCCCCATAGCTTTTATCGCTTCTTTCAGCGGTGAACTCGTGGCACATGAAAACGAAGGCCTCTGGGACGGCAGCGGCTGTAAAAAGATTTTTGTTAACAACGCCACGAAACTCAAGGTTTGGCTAAGAGGTCATCAAAGAAATATTTTTTGTATACCTCATAGGTCGCGTCAGGGATCAAACACGGTTAAAAGATCAGTCGTTTGCTTGTTGCTTCAACGAAGTCAGAAACGCAACACTTCGCAAGATGTTTTGCCGTGACTATAAACTCGACAGGGCCTTCCTATTCGACGCACATTTGTTCTTGTTGAAATATCTCGGACATCATTTGCTCTTGTTATTTTAAAGGATGTATAGCACACCGATTTTTTGGTCTTATGTGCCGATGCAGCGATTGGCGACGGTCGAAGAAGAATTTCTATCTGAGCCATTTCCAAGAACCCGGCGCCCACTACCCAAAACACTCGTGGCTACTACAAGTCCCTTGTCCCCTCCTCTCCCCTGGTTAGAGGTTGTCACGTCTCGAGCCCTGGTGACACTTGCCACACCTGCAGGATGCCTTCGCCACAGGGAAACTTCACCCACAAGGCATTCAAAATGTACACAAACACGCTCAAAGGGGCCAGAATCTAGCTAGGCCCTGCAGTCAAAAGTGACACCCTTCTCTCTTCCCAGCATTTGACAGCTGCTCGCTAGCGGGGCACCAGCGGGAAGCGCAGAGCCTGAGCAGGTCACTGCATCATCGATGACGTCGAGCCCCTACCCCCCTCCCCAAGGGCTGTTCGGTTGTGTTATTGTACCTTGTACTTCTGTTCGATTTCGTTTCAAAATATATTTACAAAATTACAGTATATAACACGCACAGAAATTCCAGGTGGGTGGATTTTCCAAATGTGTCGCTTGATATAAAAGTTATCTTGTTGTTCTCCATATATCTAAAAAAAATGGTTAAGGATATTTTTGCTATTGATGGCAATAGATTCACATACGTTAGGACGATGCTTACGCTAATGACTTATACTTACCTAATAACTTGATAAGGTAATAAGATAACTTAATAAGATATGGGAAAACGTTTTGCGTGAGGCCATAACGGCCGACATCGCTTAAACGGAGCATCATAATGGTTAAAGGAACCAAGGTAAAAAGGAAAGATCGCATGTTGCGAATGCCAATAAGTACAAGGCTAGTGTTCGCTAACTCAGGGTTTATTTCACTATACGTTTCAGTAATCCTGCAAAGAGTAGGAGTACCCGGTGTTGTGGCCTGGTCTTGTTCTGAAATTACATTGGGGGCATCTGTAAAAATAAATCCTCATTCGTTGTAAACTGCTCAATTGCAGTCTGTCTAAGTCCCCCGCAAAGTGTTGTAAAGCGCATTGAGCATATGGAAATGCGCTATATAAATACCGTCATTATTATTATTATTATTATTATTATTATTATTATTATTATTATTATTATTATTATTAATCCTTGATCAGAGAATGACCAATAGCTAGGTCGGTTTTCTCTTATTACTGACGCGCGACACGCCCTTAATTTTTGACAGCGATGATTGATTAGATGGTTCTATTGTCTTCATCGAAATCACGATGAATTAATAACACTACATAACGCAAATCACTCATCGTACTTTATGTCACGCAATACAACTGAAAATATCTCAACACGCATTAGTTTGAAATTCTCGTTGGGTTTCAGAATTTTCTCGAGAAGCAAAAAAAGCTCTGATTGATTCAAAATTTAAGCGAAATGCTAATTAAATGTAGAAATGTACTTAATTATGATTTAAACAAAGAACTATGTGCAAAAAACTACATGTCCAAAAATCATGTTTTTCAATTCAATTGCTTAACACCACATACAATAAAAGAAAAAATACAAAAACGTAAAACACTCACAGTACTTTCCTTCTAACACTATTTTAACAATTAAACTAACAATAGTAACGTCAATAAAAGATACAGCACTCAACAATTGCTCACACCATTTTCGCACTAATCTATATAATAATTACTAATGCAATGCGTAAAACTATCATTATTTTAATTAATGCATGCTAAAAACTAATTCTACTAATTACTTAAATTAATTCGGGAAGATTATGAACTGGCCTCACAGATATAACCTTTTAACTAAATTGATTGAGTTTAATTTAATAAAAAGTTTATTGTTCAATCAAGGTGGTCAATAGGTTTTTCCCATTATTTATGGTGTGCAATAAGTTTTTGGTGTGCAATAAGTTTGTTTGTCCTCCTCGTTATGTAGAGCTATGTAGGACACCTTAACCGGGCAATAAAACCACTTAATGAAGGAAGTTTTCGGTTGCTGATTTTCTTGTGTAGAGATAATATTTGCCTAATAATAAAATATGG
The DNA here is from genome assembly GCF_052425735.1 of Oculina patagonica. Classification (NCBI taxonomy): domain Eukaryota; kingdom Metazoa; phylum Cnidaria; class Anthozoa; order Scleractinia; family Oculinidae; genus Oculina; species Oculina patagonica. The sequence goes on along the minus strand of NC_135770.1, from coordinate 12,917,778 downwards.
TTAATCAAAAAGAAATCTTCCTCTATTTCAAAATTTCCGAAAATTGAGTCAGTCAAGATAATTAACTCTATTTGAAAAAATAATTCGTAGTTATCATATGACCCGTACGGACCCGCGCGCAATTTCCTTGGAAAACCATATGAAAAAAGTCCCGTATGAGGGCCGTACGCCTCGCTCTAGCAGGGCCGGAAAAAGCCGTACGGCCCTACTAGAAAAGCGTACGGCCCCGCTACTGCCGCGAGATGCCGAAATTGGAACCAGTTGTTTCCACAGCTTTGAATTCAGATGAGCGATAGTTAAGATTTTTCTAAAAAGCAAAGAATGTCCAACATGTTTATTAACTGAAACTTTACAAACTAGAAAGCAATGTAGTTTGCAGGCGCAAAAATTAAAACAAAACGTGTTTAAACTCGGCAAATGATGAAGAAATACTCCTGACAACAACAATAAAATCGAAATAAAAGCCGTCAAAAAAAAAAACAACATAATCGGACAAAGACATATCCTGGTTTGTAGTCACGAATAATAAACATTGAAGAAAAAATGAAAATGCAAAGTAAACATAAATTTCTCTTTTCTCAGGCTGCGTAAATTTTAAATCACAACAAACAAAATTCGAGTACACTGTTTACGACTAACCTGATCAATGACAAAGTTTCCCGCTTGTTTTCACGAAGCATTTTAAGCACAATTTGAACATCAACTGTAATGCAGAGCTCAACATCGTCGATGAACTAACGAATTCAAGGACTAATCAGCAACAGCAGACGTTCATGAATCTACGATCCGTGGTAAACAAAACAATTTGAAGCACCGAAGAGAAACGAAGCGAAGCAAAATCCTGAACTGCTAGTACAATCCCTTTCCAAGTCTTTATGTAGTTGATAGATTATGATCTAATGTTGTTTTTAACATCCAAAATCCTTCTTGGTTGAAAATTAATTAATCCTCTCGTTCAAACCAATTGTATTGTGAATTTCGGCTCAGAAGAAACGTTGTTCAATCAGTCATTCAGCGCAGAGCACGACTAGCCGAAACGTCGTGCAAACTCTTTGTTGTAGTTCTTCATAAACGTTTCCTTTGAAATTTCTACTAACTGCAATCATGTACGAGGAATTTAGTCGGATTTAAATCTCCTTGGAATGGAGCTTAACTCGGCGATTTGGTTGACAATTTTAACTGATATTTTAAAACTATGTACGCACATCGCAGTTCAAATGCACTTTACTGGCTTCCCAAAAAGTACGAGCTACCATTGGCTTTTCAAAATGCGCGCGAAACGGGCCGCCGCGTCTGCATCCACGAAAGAAAAACAAAAAAAATTCAGTGGTCATATGATAAAAACAAAAAAGAAATTCAGTGGTCATATGATAAAATGCTTATTGACTGAGTTAGGTCGGGCCGGACGGGAAAATATTTGGCTCTCGGTCAGGACGCACGGACCTCGCTGCGCTCGGTCCGTACGTCCTGACCACGAGCCAAATATTTTCCCGTCCGGCCCTCCCACTCAGTCAATAAGTACATATTAATTCCAGATTTCGTCGTTTTTTATCCGGTTTTCACGGTAGTTTTCATTTTACAAACAAGAAAAATGTTTTGTTAGACCTCAAGATTTGTACAATAGAGCGTTTCTGCGCTTTTTTAGTTTTGCCAACATTTTGTGACATATTATTTTTTTTACCAATTTCTTGTGATTCAATTTTTTTGAGACGTTCAAAGTTTTCATGAGGCAGATGTGTTTCTCTTTGAAAACAAATTTTCTGCCCTTTCAAATGAGATATTGAAGCCTTCACTGCTGTAAATACTTTTGTAGGTATTAAATAAAACGTGCAATATGGTCTTTTAAGCCAGGAAGGGACATGCTTCCAGAACTCAGATGAAGAGATAGTGCTAGAGGAAGAGTTAGTGTTCGAGAGATTCTGATTCTTCTTTACAAAAGGTGCAGCTTAGAGATTTTACCAGACCGAAGCGAAAGCGTTTTTCGTAAGTAAAGACGATATTATCTCGAACTTTAATTTGTATTGAAATTCTCTGATTTGTGACTGAATTGTAACACAAAATGGAAGGAAGTAGACCTTTTCCTTTTCCTTTTCCTTTTGTCTGGGTACTTTGCCAAATACTTTTGTTTAGCTGTTGGTGGGACTTGTAGATTAATGAGGTATACTAGCTAAGTGACGAAAACTGTGAATAATTTCTAGAACACACATAAATAAACACTTAAAAACTTAACACCAAAATATACATAAATAAGAATTGCAAAACATTTAAAAGAAACGTTAAAAGGAGCAAGAAAAGTTTCCTAATGCGGCTACGAGTTTCCTAATGTCAAAAATTATGGCTACACAGCTAAGTTTCGGCGAGGGATGCTTCTAAAACTTACAGCTACGGAAAGCTTTAACATTACAGAGTGAATCTTCTTTTTAGAATTCCGAAAACATCTCAAGTTGTGGTGGCATCAACTCTCTACTCCCCTCCCCCCTCCCAAATACTCCGTACGTCTGCGGGTTAAGAAAGCGATCAAGTATGACTGAGCGTTTTTTTTGTTGAAGACAGTATGTAGAATTAACAATCGATTTATCAAATCAGAGCCAACCACTGGTGACCAAGTTATCAAACCATGCACTTCTGTTCGATTTCAGGAGTCCAATAGGGATATTATGTTGTACGTAAGCAAATATCCGTGACAAGTCGTAGTTTGCATCTCATATGAAATATAGTTACGATATTACAGTGTAATACGCACAGAAGAAATAGCTCAGTGGATTTATGAAAGGTGTCGGCTTGTATAGAAGAGATCTTGTTACCTTGAAGTTGTCTAAAATTCAATCAATTAAGAATTAGTCTTTTTGTGCTATAAATGGTAATATATGCACATTCTTCTAAATACTTATGGTAATAAGATTGGGAAAATTATTTGCCTAAGGCCAGGTCAAGTAAGATGTATAGATGGCCGGAATCGCTGAGGGGGAGGAGGGTCGGTTAGCAACAACCACGTGCGCGATGGACAAGTACAAGGCAATTACTATAGTATAGGAAACTGACTAAAAGCGTCTGTAAGGTTGTCTCCATGTTTCGTTATCCCAAACGCTAACGATTGGCGATAGAGCAAATAACGATGCCTCCAATCTTTCGAATAAAACTTTATCCCTTTTCCACGGATCGTGTTTCAGCGATTTCTCTAGCCTATTCGTTGTTTTTCATTCTAACGCCTGCTTCGGCAGGGTTTGAAACTGGCAGCGGTAGAGTAAGTGCACAATTCCCATTTAGCGCCATTTTAGCGTCAAGGATGAGATTCAAATAAGCTTTGACAATGGGTTGGGTTATAAGGAAGATAAAAATTTCCATCGCCAAGCAGTTGTCCTGCACCGATTCAAAGCGGCTCTCTGATTGGCTGATTTTGGCTGATTTTATAAATTCTGTACCAAGACGTACCGGAACAATCACACGCGAGCTTTGATTGTGAAGCCAAAGTTGGTCGGCGAAACGGTTGGTGTCATTTAGCTATGTTCGTCTGTTCGACGAGATGCATCGTTTTGTACGATATTTCAGTTGAGATTGTCAGTTTTGTAAGCTTTGGACGTTTTCTTGTTATTGTGTTGGAACTGTTTGAGTTATATCGCGTTGAGTTATACTGTTTGAGTTATATCGCGGCCGGTACAGTCGGTACAGTCGGTACGGCCGGGTGTACCGAGCGTACCGAGTGTACCGGGCGTACCGAATGTACCGGGCGTACCGAGTGTACCGGGCGCACCGAGTGTACCGGGTGTACCGAGTGTACCGGGTGTACCAGGTGTACCGGGTGTACCACCGGTGTACGAGTGTATTGTTGATATAATGTGAATCACTTTCGCGGCATGTCATATTCACGACACTTATTGTTCGCGTCACTTTCATTTCGCGATTTTTTGGAATATCGAAATTCCCGAAATAAAAGGAAAAATGTCGCAAAAAATTATATGTAATAAGGTAGATTGCACCAATAAGCGCACACTCTGGTTGCACGAAGAAAATTACTAGAAAATTAAATTTATAGTTAATATGCAACTCCTTATCTCGAACATCAGTAACGGTGCGATCCTGAGGAGAACGCCCGATCCTGAGGAGGTAATTTAAAGAGTCCACAAAGCCGAGTCATTCGGTTGCAATCTATGTAAAGAGTATTTCAGTTGATTGCCAGTATTTAACATCATTACAAGACAGCAGCGTAAATCCAGCAAACGATGGTGCCGGGTCAGCAACAGCAGCGCATTAAGTGTTATTTTCTACATGTGAAAAAGCGGACCGTGTCGCCGCTTCGTCGTCTCCCTCCCAAATCCTTAGTGGCTGCATGCTCCTCACTAACATTGGCATTTTTTATGTTTTCACTTTTTCAATCGCGTCCACGATCTGTCACGCCGAAGATAGGAGTCCACCCGCCCGGTCTGGTCACCCGGTCCGCCGTCCTCCTCGGTCATTCGCCTCGCCTCGGTCCTCGCCTCGGTCCCCCCTGGTCCCGTCACTCGTCCTCGTCCCCGGCCCCAGTCACTCGGTCACCCAGTCCTCGTCACCCGGTCACCAGTCCCTCACTCGGTCCTCGGTCCCCGGTCGCCCGGTCCGGAACGGCCGCAGTCGGTCGTCGGTCGGCCAGTCAGCCGGTACAGTCGGTACGGCCGGTACAGTCGGTACGCTCGGTACGCTCGGTACACCCGGTACACCCGGTACACCCGGTACACCCGGTACACCCGGTACACCCGGTACACTCGGTACACTCGGTACACCCGGTACGCCCAGTACAGTCGGTACAGTCGGTACGGCCGGTACAGCCGGTACAGTCGGTATGGCCAGTAGAGTCGGTACCGCCGGTACGGCCAGTACAGTCGGTACAGTCGGAACGGTCATTGCCGTGCTTAGCCATGCTTACCCATGTTTGCCCTTGCTATTATAAATACCTATGATAAGCCATAAATGTCCTTTAGATGGGATGTCAATGAGAGGAACTACTAACGAAGAAAGAAATCACCACAAAACATAACGTCTTTATTTTAATAAATAATTTTCTATTGTTCTCGTGAATCAGCCAATCAGAGAGCCGCTTTGAACCGGTGCGGGACTGCTCTCGCCAAGATGTAAACAGAGAATAAAAAGTAAGTGGGCACTCGGAGGTTGCGTCGGTACTTTTCTTAAACAACGAATAATTTATCTTTCCACGCGGTTCGCGTGTAAACACGCTTATTTTACTGCGAGTTAATCTCGTACCCAGATCTTTTCAACCCTGGGAGAGAACATCTGGTAAAGTCCGTTTTTGCGCGCATCAAATGTGTCAGAAATCTGACACACAACGCAAGTACGCATGCTCGACCTTTTAGGTGGATGAAAAGCTTACTTGGTATTTATAAATAGGTCATGAACTATTCTCCTAAAGGCGGAAAGACCAGTTACTAAATCTTGAGATAGATTTGGAGAAGAAAAAAGGCGCCACTCATGTTTTGCTGATAAATTCAAATCCTCAACCCACTGCTTTCAACGGTGGTCAAAAAGATCGCGCACAGTTTGTCACGTACAAGCAAGCTGAACGCGTCAGATTTGTGAAAGTTTTTACACATCCTTTTTTTCACAGACATGGTTATTGATACGTTTTTAAACTAACAAACTTGAACTAGATACTGTTTCTGCGGCTACTTCACTTGAGAAACGTTCCAAAGACGAAAGCGTTCTTTATAAAGGCTTTAAAATCCACTATATTTTCTTACCAGCTCACGTATGTGGGCGCGTGCAAAACGAAGTTTGAATCATCCGCGCGCAAATGCTGATGCAATTTATCAACCAATCAGAATGGCAAACTTAACGGACTTGACCAGATGTGTACTACCGTGGTAAGTAGACATCTGGGTACGAGACTAACTGCGAGTTTATGTAACACGTTGCCCAGCAACGTGAGATCCTGTCAAGACTTTCTTAAATTTTTTAAAGAGACCAGAAACATTACATCTACGAGATTTTTGGAACATCTATAGTAGTTTTCAGCATATACTAAGTTATTTTTATATATTTCAAGTTAGTTTAATTCACATACAATAAGCTAGTTCAACTCAATTTTTTATTGAGTTAGTTTATTCAATTACTCGTATTAAATAACTTTATACATTTATATTTTTACTGTATACACCAGACTTGATTTATTAACAGGTGTCCAAAGAATTTTGACACAACTAGCTACTATAGTTTCGAAGCCATATTTTTGCAAGGAGCGTTGAATGAGCACTAGTTTAAGCTCAAGTTCAACGTGAATTTATCTTATTTATGTCTTTTCGAATAAGAAGACTGCACTAACGCCACTTTGTTCAAATTATTAATTCTGCCAATTTAATTCTTTAAGTAGTAGAGCAATGATTATAAAAAATGCCACCTGGCCCCAGCCATAGTAGTAGTAGTAGCAGTAGTAGTAGCAGTAGCAGTAGTAGTAGTAGAGGTAGTGGTAGTGGTTGTGGTAGTGGAAGGGGTAGTGGTAGTGGTGGTGGTAGCACTACCACTACCACTACCACTACCACTACCACTACCACTACCACTACCACTACCACTTCCACTACAACTACCACTACCACTACCACTACCACTACCACTACCACTACCACAACCACAACCACTACCCCTACCCCTACCACTACCACTACCACTACCACTACCACCACCACTACCACTACCACTACCACTACCACTACCACTACCACTACCACTACCACTACCCCTACCACTACCACTACCACTACCACTACCACTACCCCTACCACTACCACTACCACTACCACTATCCCTACCACTACCACTACCAGTCTACCACTGCAACTACCACTACCACTACCACTACCACTACCACTACCACTACCACTACCACTACCACTACCACTACCACTACAACTACCACTACCACTACCACTACCACTACCACTACCACTACCACTACCACAACCACTACCCCTACCACTACCACAACCACTACCACTACCACTACCACTACCACTACCACTACCACTACCAGGAGCCCATCAACTGGAGCCTCCATACGTACTGTACCCTTGAGTCAACCCTTTCCCGTATATTTTTATTTTTAGAAACACATTTCCCGCGAAAACATTGCTCCTGTGGTCAGACCACATGCAGCGTAGCTAGGGCGACGATGTAAAAAAAAAAATAATGGCGGCCAATGTCGTACACACATTCCCTGTCCGTTTTCCTTTATAATTTTGCTTCTTTCCTGATTTTACAGCCGAGAGAGCCTGGTTTACTCGTGAATGAATAACGGTTAAAAGTTAATTAATAGACCACTTTTTTGTCCTTGAAAACGCGTGTTCTTTGATACGGCGACGAACACTACAAACGTGATGACTTCGATGCACATTTTGACTATCCGTATGCTCCAAGATCCAGCCAATATAAGATCATCATGCTTCGAATAAAACCTCAGGAAAATGATATGTGTTTGTTTCTTCTAAAGTTGCAACTGGAATTATGGCAGAGATCGTTGAGTCGCTGTTGCAGAGGTGCTGAGAGGTGAGATATTGCGCATCTTACAATTTTAAAAATATACGCGTACAGGCCAACGGCCTGAATGTCACATCTTTCTTCGGTAAGAGACCGTGTGATCCGCTTATTTTAATCCCCGTAGTCGTACATTTCTTTCGCTTTGTATGTTTCCAAAGAGAACTCTATGCCTGTACTATCTAAAGCCGAATGGGTCGTTTAGCCGGAACGGCTGTTTAGATTTTTATTCTAATGTTTGTGTCTTCGCCACGAAGGGTTCACAAGCTAGCGCTTGTCTGAATTTTATTGTCACTCAGAGTTTTGAATGTCTTGTAGAATTTGATTTGCAATGTGTTGGTACAGGCCAAAGTGCGTACCTTGTTTATAAATTTATACCATTGATACGTTCGTTTAGTGTGAATGTTTACAACCCAGTAAAATTTATTGTTCACAACAACGATTAGAATCGATCAACCTTTTATCAAGCTGCCTTCTTATCGGAAAAATTATACGGCAAATAATATTGACCGATCTGTTGCGCCTATCCATCCTCTTTTCAAAATATATTCGTAATTTCGCAGTTGCGAGATCGGTCTCGGCGCCTTTCGATTCGAATAATTGTTCTTACTTTTTTGACAGACCTGTACAAAACTCCGCAGTTTTTTAGTCATAGCATTACTTGATGTCTTCCTTCGAAGAAATACTGAATTTAGTGGACGACAAGGAACAACATTCTGCAGTCTTTCCTTCTCGTTTCGCTATTGTTTTAGATATCACAGCTTGCGTAGCCACAGCGGAATGCGACAAAAGATTGACAGAGGTGCGAAATCTCCCGCGCGAGACCCCGGGAGATTAGTTCTAAAAATAAATTAATACGGGAAAGGGTTGACTCCAAGGGTTAGTATGGGAGATGAAGGCTCCAGTTGATGGGCTCCTGCCACTACCACTACCACTACCACTACCACTACCCCTACCACTACCACTACCACTACCACTACCACTACCACTACCACTACCACTACCCCTACCCCTACCACTACCACTACCACTACCCCTGCCCCTACCACTACCACTACCACTACCACTACCACTACCACTACCACTACCACTACCACTACGACTACCACCACCACTACCACTACCCCTACCACTACCACTAGTGGTAGGGGTAGTGGTAGTGGTGGTGGTAGTGGTAGTGGTAGTGGTAGTGGTAGGGGTAGGGGTAGGGGTAGGGGTAGTGGTTGTCGTAGTGGTAGTGGTAGGGGTAGTGGTTGTGGTAGTGGTAGGGGTAGGGGTAGGGGTAGGGGTAGGGGTACTGGTAGTGGTAGTGGTAGTGGTAGTGGTTGTGGTAGTGGTAGTGGTAGGGGTACGGGTAGTGGTAGGGGTAGGGGTAGTGGTGGTGGTAGTGGTAGTGGTAGTGGTAGTGGTAGGGGTAGGGGTAGGGGTAGGGGTAGTGGTTGTCGTAGTGGTAGTGGTAGGGGTAGGGGTAGTGGTAGGGGTAGGGGTAGTGGTAGTGGTAGGGGTAGGGGTAGGGGTAGTGGTAGTGGTAGTGGTAGTGGTAGTGGTTGTGGTAGTGGTAGGGGTAGGGGTAGTGGTTGTCGTAGTGGTAGTGGTAGGGGTAGGGGTAGGGGTAGGGGTAGGGGTAGTGGTTGTCGTAGTGGTAGTGGTAGGGGTAGTGGTTGTGGTAGTGGTAGGGGTAGGGGTAGGGGTAGGGGTAGTGGTAGTGGTAGTGGTAGTGGTAGTGGTAGGGGTAGGGGTAGGGGTAGTGGTAGGGGTAGGGGTAGGGGTAGGGGTAGGGGTAGTGGTAGTGGTAGTGGTAGTGGTAGTGGTTGTGGTAGTGGTAGGGGTAGGGGTAGGGGTAGTGGTAGGGGTAGGGGTAGTGGTAGTGGTAGGGGTAGGGGTAGTGGTAGTGGTAGTGGTAGTGGTAGTGGTTGTGGTAGTGGTAGGGGTAGGGGTAGGGGTAGTGGTAGGGGTAGGGGTAGTGGTTGTCGTAGTGGTAGTGGTAGGGGTAGGGGTAGTGGTAGGGGTAGGGGTAGTGGTAGTGGTAGTGGTAGTGGTAGGGGTAGTGGTAGTGGTAGTGGTAGTGGTAGTGGTAGGGGTAGGGGTAGGGGTAGGGGTAGTGGTTGTCGTAGTGGTAGTGGTAGGGGTAGGGGTAGTGGTAGTGGTAGTGGTAGTGGTAGTGGTTGTGGTAGTGGTAGGGGTAGTGGTTGTGGTAGTGGTAGTGGTAGTGGTAGTGGTTGTGGTAGTGGTAGGGGTAGGGGTAGTGGTAGTGGTAGTGGTAGTGGTAATGGTAGTGGTAGTGGTAGGGGTAGGGGTAGTGGTAGTGGTAGTGGTAGTGGTAGTGGTAGTGGTAGTAGTAGGGGTAGTGGTAGTGGTAGTGGTTGTGGTAGTGGTAGGGGTAGTGGTAGTGGTAGTGGTAGTAATAGTAATAGTGGTAGGGGTAGTGGTAGGGGTAGTTGTAGTGGTAGTGGTAGTGGTAGTGGTAGGGGTAGGGGTAGTGGTAGTGGTAGTGGTAGTGATAGTGGTAGGGGAAGGGGTAGTGGTAGTGGTAGTGGTAGGGGTAGGGGTAGTGGTAGTGGTAGTGGTAGTGGTAGTGGTTGTGGTAGTGGTAGGGGTAGTGGTTGTGGTAGTGGTAGTGGTAGGGGTAGGGGTAGGGGTAGGGGTAGTGGTAGTGGTAGTGGTAGTGGTAGTGTTAGGGGTAGGGGTAGTGGTAGGGGTTGGGGTAGTGGTAGTGGTAGTGGTAGTGGTAGGGGAAGGGGAAGGGGTAGTGGTAGTGGTAGTGGTAGTGGTAGTGGTAGTGGTAGTGGTAGTGGTAGTGGTAGTGGTAGTGTTAGGGGTAGGGGTAGTGTTAGGGGTAGGGGTAGGGGTAGTGGTAGTGGTAGTGGTAGTGGTAGTGTTAGGGGTAGTGGTAGTGGTAGTGGTAGGGGTAGTGGTAGTGGTAGTGGTAGTGGTAGGGGTAGTGGTAGTGGTAGTGTTAGGGGTAGTGGTAGTGGTAGTGTTAGGGGTAGTGGTAGTGGTAGTGGTAGGGGAAGGGGTAGTGGTAGTGGTAGTGGTAGGGGTAGTGGTAGTGGTAGTGTTAGGGGTAGTGGTAGTGGTAGTGTTAGGGGTAGTGGTAGTGGTAGGGGAAGGAGAAGGGGTAGTGGTAGTGGTAGGGGAAGGGGAAGGGGTAGTGGTAGTGGTAGTGGTAGTGTTAGGGGTAGTGGTAGTGGTAGGGGAAGGGGAAGGGGTAGTGGTAGTGGTAGTGGTAGTGGTAGTGGTAGTGGTAGTGGTAGTGGTAGTGTTAGGGGTAGTGGTAGTGGTAGTGGTAGGGGAAGGGGTAGGGGTAGGGGTAGTGGTAGTGGTAGTGGTAGTGGTAGTGTTAGGGATAGTGGTAGTGGTAGGGGTAGTGGTAGTGGTAGTGGTAGTGGTAGTGTTAGGGGTAGGGGTAGGGGTAGTGGTAGTGGTAGTGGTAGTGGTAGTGTTAGGGGTAGTGGTAGGGGTAGGGGAAGGGGAAGGGGTAGTGGTAGTGGTAGTGGTAGTGGTAGTGGTAGTGTTAGGGGTAGTGGTAGTGGTAGTGTTAGGGGTAGGGGTAGGGGTAGTGGTAGTGGTAGTGGTAGTGTTAGGGGTAGTGGTAGGGGTAGGGGAAGGGGAAGGGGTAGTGGTAGTGGTAGTGGTAGTGGTAGGGGTAGTGGTAGTGGTAGGGGAAGGGGAAGGGGTAGTGGTAGTGGTAGTGGTAGTGGTAGTGGTAGTGGTAGTGGTAGTGGTAGTGTTAGGGGTAGGGGTAGTGTTAGGGGTAGGGGTAGGGGTAGTGGTAGTGGTAGTGGTAGTGGTAGTGTTAGGGGTAGGGGTAGTGTTAGGGGTAGTGGTAGTGGTAGTGGTAGTGGTAGTGGTAGTGTTAGGGGTAGGGGTAGGGGTAGTGGTAGTGGTAGTGGTAGTGGTAGTGTTAGGGGTAGTGGTAGTGGTAGGGGTTGGGGTAGTGGTAGTGGTAGTGGTAGTGGTAGGGGAAGGGGAAGGGGTAGTGGTAGTGGTAGTGGTAGTGGTAGTGGTAGTGGTAGATGTGGTGGTAGTGGTAGTGGTAGTGGTAGTGGTAGTGGTAGTGGTTGTGGTAGTGGTAGTGGTAGTGGTAGTGGTAGTGGTAGTGGTAGTGGTAGTGGTAGTGGTAGTGGAGGTGGTAGTGGTGGTGGTAGTGGTAGTGGTAGGGGTAGTGGTAGTGGTAGTGGTAGTGGTAGTGGAAGTGGTAGTGGTAGTGGTAGGGGTAGTGGTAGTGGTGGTGGTAGTGGTAGGGGTAGTGGTGGTGGTGATGCTGGTGATGGTCATGGTGGTAGTTCAAGTAGCAGTTTTAATGTGCAACTGCTCGCCATAGAACCTTCTTCTTTACGTATTCTATTTGTAAGTCTATTTACTTACAGATTTTCCAGTCTTGTGAGGCTCGCAAATACTCCGTCAGGAAGAAAAGTAATATCGTTTGAAGACAAAATCCTGTGAAAATACTACCTAATTAGTGAAAGAGGAAACTAAAATGTTCCTACTCGTGATATAAAGGGATAAAATTAGTAGCTTTTCTCTTAAACATATCTTGCATGTGATTTAGTCAATTGCTTTCACAAAGAAAATAGATACAACATGTTCTTAAAGTATGACGTTAGTTCTAGTTTCGTCTAAGCCGGGAAAGAACGTAAAAAATGTAGAACTGAAGAAAAAGAATGAATGTGGAATATTCGAAAACATGCATAAAACAATGCGTTAAGTCAGCGTTTGCCGAGCAGGATTCTTAAAGTATTCTATTGTGAAACTCTGCAAAAGCAATGTAATGTCTTTAGCATTACTTTAGTCACTGTGTTGTGGAATTGTCGCTGAATATTTCACGGAATGTAAGAAAGTATTTGAGTGGCGTTGTAGGAGCTTCGTTTTCTTGGTGTATAGCCGCCATCGTAACATTAGTTCTAGTTTCGTCTAAGCTGGGAAAGAACGTAAAAGTAAAGCTGCAACCGGCATCGAAGTCTTGATTTTCGTCTTTTTATCGTCTTTTTCTCTATCTCAGCTATCCAAAGAGGCGTAGGATGCGAGTTCTACTAAAGTGAAACCCACTGAACATCAATTACTCTTCCCCTGACGCGTAAGGGGATTTAGTGAGAGAAGTGTAAACATTGGGGAGTGTTTATCGAAAACTTGACGTCACGAGCGCTCGTAAATTTGTTAGTTTTTATCCTACGCATTTCATCCTTCTTTATCGTCCGTTTCAAAATGTAAAAAAATATAAATTTTGTAAAACTGTTCGCTTCATATGCACTTTACTCGATTTAACAGCTCTAGGCCCGATAAGTGAAAGAGAAAATTAATTCTACCTTCTCCACCTGTAGTCCGGCAATATGGTGAAATGATTGTGCGATTTTTGTTAAAAGCACCAAATTTGGCACAGTGATAGTATTCGACGAGCTGATCAATTTCAGATATAGGCCCATCCGGAATTCTGTCAGGGTGGACATCTTTTGGACCCAGGGGGTGGGGGTGGGCGGCATTTGAGCTTTATGGCAAAATTTACTGTATCCTTTGAGTAAGAAGCATCAAATTTGACACAGTGGTAGTATTTGATGAGCTGATCAATTTCAGATAAAGGCCCATCTGCAATTTTGTCAGGGGGGGACATCTTTTGGACCTAGGGGGTGGGGGTGGGCAACATTTGGGCTTTATGGCAAATGTACTGCATCCTTTGAGTAAGAAGCACCAAATTTGGCACAGTGATAGTTTTTGATGAGCTGATCGATTTCAGATATAGTCCCATCCGGAATTCTGACAGGGGGCCACCTTTTGGACCCAGGGGGTGAGGTTGGGTAGCATTGGAGCTTAATGGCAAAATTTACTGCATCCTTTTAGTACCAAATTTCGCACAGTGATAGTATTTGATAAGCTGATCGATTTCAGCTGAGGGCTCATTCGACATTTTTCCAGAGGGAGACACTTTTTGACGCAGGGAGAGGTAGTTGATAGCATTTGCACTTTATGGTAGAATTACTGAACCCTTTTGGTTAAAAAAAATGACACTGTTATAGTCAGTACATGTATGATGAGTTGATCAATTTCAGATATGATCGAGTTTACTATATCCAGAATTCTTTCAGAGCTGTCCTTTTTGGACCAAGGGGGAGGTGGTGGTTTCCGTTTGAGTCTTTACACTGTCAGGCCATTTGAGCTCGCACCATTTTTGCCACGATTATAGAATTAACTGAGATGATCATTACACCTATGGGCTAATCCAAAATGCTTTTCTGGGGTATTTTTTCGGCCTAGGGGGGATCAATGGTATCCTTTTGAGCTTATGGTGGAATTGTTGCGCCCCTTGAGTTGACATATTTGACACAACTATAGTATTTGTTGAGCTTGATTGTTCAATTTCAGCAATGGACATTTCTGGTATGCTTTCAGCATTTTCAGGGTTACGTTTGTTTTGGTCTGAAAAAAGATTTAAGAGGCTGTCTTTCTGAAGACAAACCACTCAAATTCGGGTCAAAAAATAACTTTGCCTTTAACTCTGGCAACTGGAAGACTTTACCGAGGCTAGAAATAAAACATTTGGTTTGATCGAAAATGATTTTCTGGCCGCGTTAGGAGCTAATATTTTGCCCCTTCGGGCCCACCGCAACAGCTGTAAAATTAGAAAAATAGGCATTTTTCGGGCCACTGTCAAATATTTCATTCGCATCAAACACTAATATTTTTTATATTAATATGTTTATAGACATTTTTAGTTTTCTAAGAAAAAGTAGCAATTAAGTCTTAGATTTCTCTGGAAATGTGAAATCAAGGATATATAATGACCATTTCTGATCAGCATCGAACAAAGGTTGAAAAATGGCCTTGATTTGGAAGAGAATAGTTCAATTTCGGGACCTAGCCGATAACTCCACTCTAAAAGCCGAAAAGTGTACTCCTTTATCGGTTAAAATCTGCAAAATCCCATGTAAGTTTCCAGTATTTGCGAGTAATAGCGATGATATTAGCGGAAATGTCGTTATGCCATGTGGTTTCAACTTACTCATTCACGGTGTTCCACCTGATGCTGCGCAGGTAGTGCCTTTGCGCTTCTTCTGGATGCTGAGGTTTACAGCTGGATAATTCAGGGAAGACTCGTGGCGTTTTTTTCCCAAGAGTTGTAAGAGTTTTGTGCACTAATATATAGCAAAGAACTGTTTTCTTACTCTGAAGGCAATGCAATCCACTGATCTGAAGTATATAAATCAGAGATATTTGAGTCCATTGTTCTAATCACGAACTTGTTAAAGTTTTGGTTGTCATGATCACAGTCCGGTGCATGCAAAAAGTAGACTGGTGTCTGTCTTTTCATGACAACACAAGGATAAGTTTCGTACATATGGGGATGTTAACATCCACATATGTAAGAAATTGGCTGAGCACGCTGCACTTGTTTTGCCTCTTGGCGGTTCTGTGCAGAAAGAAGAACTCTCGAAGGTTTCCTTTAATAACATATGATAACCTCGCATAGCCCATGTGAGTTTCTCTTTCGTTTGGATGGAGAAGGTCTCCTCACCCGGGATCAGAAACAGGGTAGGAATTCCCCGAAGGGTTGAACCTGATGTGAGACTACAAAGCAAGTGGGGTGAGATTTTTTGAAAGCAGTCTAACAAGATGGTGAGTGCTGATGGCGGAAACAGTGAATATGGGTGTCGTTGTGTTAGCTTGTGTTTTACATTCCTCCATTTCATTTTTTGAAGAAACGTTGAATGCCCGTTGAAGAAATGTTAAATACCCCTTGTACATTGCTGAAATTGTCATGCTCTTTGATTCCTATTTGATTCTCTTAGCCTAACGTGCCCAATCATTTCACCAATTTGCTCAAAAATTTTCATCCTTCTTCAGGGATTAAATAGTTCACCCTGGCTGGAAAAATATCGTAATGGCTCATGAGCTAGGCTAATCTTATCAATGTGGTGCTCGTAACCAAAAATTAAATGCACAATCAATTTACCATTAGTTAACAACATACCTACCCCTGTATGCCCTCTGAGTTCCCCATTAACCATTTCAGATGAGCCCATTGATACTGAAATTGCTGATCACATTAAATGCTATAAACGAGCCAAAAATGGTGTTTTGAGCACAAAGCTCAACACGAGACCGCCCCATCCGCTTGGGTAAAAAACGCAACCCTGAAAGAAACCCAAATAAACCCAAATATGAAATCAACAGCCCGTTAAGAACTATAATTCTGCCAAATTTGGTGCTTTAACCCAATTGGTTTAGTTGTTTCACCATAAAACTTAAATGTTGCCCACCCCACCCCCTGGGTTAAAAAGGTGCCCCCCTGTCAGAATTTCATACATGCCTATAACTGAAATGGATCAGCTCATCGAATGCTATCACTGTGCCAAATTTGGTGCTTTTAACCCAAAGGATGCAGTAAATTTTGCCATAAAGCCCAAATGTTGCCCACCCCCACCCCCTGGATCCGAAAGGTGCCCCCCTGACAAAATTGCAGATGGGCCTATATCTGAAATTGATCAGCTCATCAAATACTATCACTGTGCCAAATTTGGTGGTTGTTACCTCAGGGATGCAGTACATTTTGCCATAAAGCTTAAATGCCACCCACCCCCATCCCCTTGGTCCAAAAGATGTCCCCCCTGACAAAATTCCGGATGGGCCTATATCTGAAATTGATCAGCTCATCGAATACTATCACTGTACCAAATTTGGTGCTTTTTACTCAAAGGATGCAGTAAAATTTGCCATAAAGCTTTAATGCCACCCACCCCCACCCCCTGGGTCCAAAAGATGTCCCCCCCTGACAGAATTCCGGATGGGCCTATATCTGAAATTGATCAGCTCATCGAATACTATCACTGTGCCAAATTTGGTGCTTTTAACAAAAATCGCACAATTCACCCAAATTTATGCACCATATTGCCGGACTACTGAATGGGTGTGTCGGCAGGAGTGCCACAGGGGTCCTCACTGGGACCACTATTGTTGAACATTTTCATGAATGCTCTTACATTTGCTATTAGAGATCGTAGGTTGATAAGCTACGCGGATGGCACTAAACTCCATTTATCGCACCGTGATTCCCAAGCTATGTAAGACGGTATAATTCTAGACTTGACTAACATGACGCTGTGGTTTCAACAAAATGGGATGGTAGCAAATCCGAATAAATATCAGGCTCTGGTGCTGGGAAACACGACTCACGGTTTCGATATAAAATGCAAAGAATAACCCATACCTGTTTCCAGCGGGAAACAGCTACTAGGCGTAACATTAGATAATTCGACTTTCATATTGCATCTATCTGCCGAAAGGTAGCAGGCAAGTAAATTCCTTAAATAGGCTTAAGAATGTCCTAACTTGCAAAACCAAGGAAACACTATATCGTGCTTTCATTCTTCCTCACTTCGATTATTGTAGCCAGATATGGCACCATTGTGGAGCCAGAAACACTAAGAAATTGGAGAGAGTAAACGAACGTACGCTCAGGTTTGTTTACAAGAACAAGAATAACCCATATTTAACACTCCACGGGAAAACAGGTACAAAGGTGATAGCACGCTCACAACACGCTTCCACTTTAAAACAATAGATTTCTATTTTAGCACGCTTAAAGCGTGTTCTCAAACTTGTCTCATTAGTAAAGCTTTTGTTGTACAGGACACACTAAACACAATAAAGCGTGCGTAGCTGAACAAAAAAGCGTGAGCCATTGAACAAAAAATCGTGTCAAGCTTACAAGCAAAAGCTGCGTGTCAGCACAACACACTAGGCGTGCTAACGAGCACGCAAAGCATGTCCAGCCTATTTTATAAAGAAAGATAGTGTTATTCCCTACAGAAAAAAAGAAAATGTTGTTTAAGTCATGTTCTCAACCTATCATTCTTTTATTCGCCGAAATGAATATACGTGGAAACAACTTTTGTTGGATTGCATAGATCCTTTTTGCCAGGGGGTTTTGCCGCGAATTTCAATTCTCGAGAAAACATCCAAGAAAGCTGACGTCTTTCACAGCTCCAGTTCATAAGGATTTCATTTCTCTTGTTCAGTCTCACGACAGTTCAAAAAACCAACACTCCAAATTCCAATTCGACCTTGGATGCACGTACACGTCTTTACGAGCTCCTGAGCTCTTCCGTGTTACGTGGGTAAATAAATTACATTTACATTTACATGCCGACAAAATAATATTCCAAAGCGAGCCGATGGATGACGAGTTTCAGCCTAAATAGAAAAGAAAAGACGAATAAAAACTTCATTCTCATTCTCGACCATGTTCCACTACACACTCGGCCTCGAAAAAAGGCTCCCTTGAGTGCTTCGTTTAAAGCTTTTTTAAGTTTCTTGGTTTAGTTTGCCTGTGACTTTCCCTTTATATCCACTCAAATACTCTCGGGTCTGGGTATCACTCATTTTCAAAGTGATATTTATATGCAGATACAAATTTTCTCACTTTAGATAAAACTATCACTAAGTTTCGGTATTCATAATAAACGCAAAAGATCATTTATCTTTTTTATTAAGTTTTCCTTGTTTCCGATTACATGAGTTCCATTCGGTGAACATAATTGGATACAACTTTTCTTTAATACACCGATTTCACAAACTGGCGGACGCGCGGAAAAGAACTGGTACTGAAGCATGAAAACGAGGCGTTTTAGGATAAACAACTTTCGTGTTACAAGGGAAAAAGTGAAAATTGCAGGAGTTTTGAAGCTTTCCTCCAATAAATGGGGGTATTAGATCATTTTCTAGGTTAATTTCGAGATAACCGAGTTCGAAATAAGTTCGCGGCCTAATATTTGTTGTTTTGTTTCGGGTTGTACGCAAAACCCTGGGCTGGACATGGCTTGAAATATTGAAATGCGGCGGGTCGCCAAAGACTTTAAACTGCTCGAAACATCAAGAAAGCTCCGGTAATCAGACAAGTGTACACATTTTCTTGAGGATTTTGGTGAGTCATTGAAGAATAACGAAAATAAACACGCAAAAATGTATTGCCTGTGTAAATATACATGTACGTTGTGAAAAAATGTGTAACAATGAATTTTCGGGTGGTTTCTTTTTTTTTTCAGGTGAAATAACTATATGTGATCCCCAAACGTACCTGAAACACATCAATAAAAGCGTGTTATTCTCAATCGACTTAGTAGTTTTTTCTTTAGACTTAGTAGGAGTAGATTTTTGTATTTTAGGAAAAAATTATATTCCAAAAATTGAGACAGACTAAAGCGGCTAATTCGATTACATTGTAAACATAAAGCATCAGCTGGATCCACGCAAAGGACAGTAAATGTTCAGCACAATCTTTAGTGAACAAGATCATTACAATGTTCCCCAAGTCATGAAGGAAAATAATGCTATTAATTCTGTTAATTTAGTGAAATCTGCTGGAATTCCTTCTGCATGCTGCGCCGGACGACATAAAATTTAATCTCGGGAAGAAATTAATCACTTGCTAGGCAACCACGACGAAGGTCCAAGTGATAGAACAAATATTCACAGTTTCGCTTCATTTTACAAGCTTTTCTAGGACACCGTGAATGAAGATGCCCTCTGCATTAATTAATATTAAGCTGAGATAACTGGAAGTGATTTTTATTTATTTTTGAAGTATTCTCAAATATAATGGTTTATATTTAAAAAGAAGAAACATATCATAGCAGTGGAATTCAATACCGGTAGTCTCCGTCTGTTTAATTAATTTTTCAACATTTCAATGATTTGCTTTACAGTAGCACAGCAAACTAAGGTATTTTGCGAAGTATAAAAAGAATTTAAAAGCGAGGGAATAATAGTTAATACAATTTTTTGCAAAGAAACGTGACCGGTTTATAAGGAAGCTGAAAGTTGAAGTTTGACTTGTCAAGTCCATATTTAAGCTTAATTTCAAAGCCGGTCTTCGTGCCGCTACTAAAGATCCGCAAGGAGACAGAGTTAGCATTTGTCGTTTGCTTTCACAAAAGTGAAAAGAACATACCTTGACGGCGTTTGAAAATTAGTTTCGAAATCGTTCCGTGTAAATTTTTACCGGCCAACAGTTGTCGAAGATCCAACTTTACTCTACTTTCCTGCTGATCTACGGTCCCTTTCTGCTTGCAATACGGAAACAAGAATAATTACTAGACTGTAAACTCGTTTAGAATTCCGTAATCTCGAAAACTTGGAAGGAAAACGGTCTATTAACGCGAAAGTTTTTTATCCTAAAACGCCTCGTTTTCATGCCTCGTACCAGTTTTTTTCCGCGCGTCCGCCATTTGTGAAATCGGTGTATTGTATGCGACTATTTACTTACAGCGTATTAAGCTTCGTTAGGTCCGCAAACACTTCGTCAGGTAGAAATGTAATAGCGTTTGAAGCTAAACTCCTGTGGAAAGTATCGCCTCGTGAGTGAAAGAGGAAACCAAAATGTTCTTATTCTAGCGCTGCAGCGCGCCCAGGCTCACGTGATGACTACACAGTCAGAATGTCGGCGTCAAAATTAAAAGAATCTGTATGAATCTGTATGTAAAATCATTTTAAATAGAAAATGTAATAAGCAGCCAGTGAAGTTTACATTTCACACGGCATCATATGTTGTAAATATGTTGTAAATATGTTCTAAGCCGTATTTTAACCGATTTTTATTTGGACTTTCACTTAAAGTGTTGAACGTCCACATATTGTGATCATGTTGTTTACCCGATTGAGTGATCAATTTCTGTGTCAATTCGGGTTAGCGCTTTCGGAAGTTTTCGATGATGCTCTCAGAATCCAAAGTTTTGGTCTGAGGTAAAGCGCAGTTAGAGCA
The DNA here is from genome assembly GCF_052425735.1 of Oculina patagonica. Taxonomy (NCBI): domain Eukaryota; kingdom Metazoa; phylum Cnidaria; class Anthozoa; order Scleractinia; family Oculinidae; genus Oculina; species Oculina patagonica. The sequence continues at coordinate 12,897,512 of NC_135770.1, read as the reverse complement.
GTGGCCCTTTAGTCAGTGTCAAGTAAGTTGCATTTTTTCATTCGTGAATCTAAAAGCCTGGTTAGGTACAGGTTTGGAAGAGTGTGTGCTGGCTGATTTAACGATCGGGTTTAGGTCTCGATTGTCTCGTGTAAGCGGTGCAGCCAGTTTTGGAATTTAAATACCCCTGAGACGTGGTTCACACAAGCTTTTATAACCATTTTAACAAAGCCGGAATAACGGTATTTTACAGAACATTCTTGAATTTTAAAACGTCTTTTTCAAGTTCCCGTCTCATCAGCACAAGAAAAAAAACAAAAACGTTATCTTTTCGGACTGAAAGAAGTGGACAGCCCGCATCCCAAGTGAAAAGCACTGAATATTAAAAAGCGTCAAGTAAAGGTTTAAAGGAGGCGCGCAGCGGTGTAGTGAGCACAGCCCATGAACTATTTCTAAAGTTTAAGAGCAAGACCGCTTTTCAAATCTCACTATTGGTAGTTCGTTTCGCAAGCAAATTAGTTCGCTGTGTTGATTTCCAGAAACCGCTTTTTGCAAGGTGAGTGTTAGTTAAAGAATGTAAGAAGTCCTTATTTTACCAGAGATCGTAACATTCCACTGCAAACGATTTTTTTTTTAAAAAGATCGTTTTTGTTTATAGCGAGTCTACAGCACGTAGTAATTGTCGTTGTTTTCTTATACATTTTATTGTAAGAAAACTGCATTACTGTCAAACTTGCTATCAACAGTATTACTTCAACAAAATATAAAGATGCATGTTCTTTACACGAGAATCTGTAGATGTCTTTTTTCAGCGAACGTTTCTACAGTGCTCATGTAAGCTAAATTTTGTTCCTTATTCGCATTATTTGCTTATACGATAGGTGCATATAATTAATAAACAAAACTGGACACAATGTTTTTTACAGTCTGCTTTGTATGTACTTATTCACTTACATCATCCACAGGTTAGTCAGGTTCGCAAACACCCTATCAGGTAGAAATGTAATAGCGTTGGAAGGCAAATACCTGTGAAAATAATCAGAAGATAAGTAGATGAAGATAAAGTCGTATAACTTGGTTTCAGTTTTGATAAATGATAAATCTACCAGCTTCCGGTCTTGGTGCTCCTTTATCGGTCATACGGGATATTTCGAATCTACCAGGCATTTACCTTGGCAATTGTAATAGTGATTGCTTTTTAAAGGACTGCTTTGCTATTATCTGCGGCATTTATAGCATGTTCCTCGCGGCATCTCCATCTTTGGATTTGCCAAACATGTTGCCGTTTTAACTGAATTTTGTGCAGTTCCTGTATTTTCATGTTTGTCATGCTTGCTAAGTAACTGTCCTGTGGATTCATCTTCCTCCACCACTTGGCAGGGGCAGCCATTCCGCTTTTACTGCTTGATTACAGTTCATTTACAGTTTATTTTCTTCACATCAAATTGTCCACTCTGCAATTAATACGAGTACCATTATAATGTCAATGGCTACCATGCAACAATAAATTTTTACCATATCACTAGAAAATTTGACCCATTTACAGACTTAGTAGTAATGGTAACCTCGTCATTTTATGCAATCTCTATCTGAACAACAAATCGCAGCAGTTGTATATTTTTAAATCATTGCTGTTTTGGCTTATTTGGGGCAAATTGGTATTGAGGTTTCCTTTAGGTCAAACTTTTTCCTTCTAAAAGTTTTTACTTCCCATTGCTATTATAACCCTATGTTTGGCTAATTTCTGCTATTTCCTGACGGGCTAAGGTCAGACGTTTCGGCCATTTCCTGATGATAGTATAACTGGCATCAATTTCTAAAACCAAATGTCAGTGCAAGGCCTGAGGAATATGCTATTTGCACTAATTCAAATAATAGCAAAAAGTTGGTATGGTTCTACATAAAGACTAATCTTATCTTGGCCTCACTGAAGCCCTTGGATGGCCTTGTTATTGCCTTTCATTCTCTTTTGTTAACCTTTCTCCCTCAGGGTTATTAAGTGCCTGGCTCAGCATTCGGGAGGGATTAGGTTTCCCCCTCACAAAAGGAGTTTTTTCCTGACAGGCAGCAGGCACGCTAGTTTAACACGCTACAAAGGTAGATAGGCACAAGTGTTAATTGTAAGGTAGCACTTTCTGCTCTGTCAATATACTGAGATTCGGACAGTTTTCAATTGTGCCAGCCACAAGGCACCAGTAATATTACTTGAATGATGTTCTGTATGCTGCACTAGCAGGTGCGGTGCAATTGCAACATACAGAACTCTAATCAGTCCTATTGATGAGGCGAATTAATTTTGATCGTGAAGCACCCAAGGCATTACTTATTTTATTTAGTTAGCCATTTATTTACTCATTGCTCCTATTGGTCTACTATGCTTTCGTTGTTTTGTGTTGCTTTGGCTTCGGGTGGGGGGAGGGGGTATTTCACTCATTTATTGGCTGTGGGTTGATGCTTACTATGTTTTTGTAATGTGATCTTTCTGTTAATATTATGTAAATAAACGGCCACACCTGTGTCCAAAAAGTTCCCAAACTGGCACGTTTTGTTTTGTCCCAGCAAGCAGAGCTTAGCCAAAGCAACACACACCGGTACTTTGAATAAGTAGTGTTTAATTAAGAAGGAGAAAAGATGAAAAATGCTACTTATTTCTAGAAATAAATAATTTTATGCAGCTTGCGACGTATGCATCTACCAACTTCCGGTCTGGGTGTTCCGGCCAAACAGGATATGTCCTTATAGAGAATGATAATGATAATGATAATGCATTTATATAGCGCATTTTCCATGTGTATATGTTCAAATGCGCTTTACATATACTGTAATTTTAAGATACAATTGTAAAGGCCAGACCACAACACCGGGAGCTTCGTGCCCTACTCTTTGCGAATAGTGTGTGGGTTCTTTAACGTCCCCTGTTAGAAGACTGAAGATACAGGAGACGGGACCTACGGTTTATCGTCCTTTTCCGAGAATACTAGAATGTCTAACCATTTGCAGATGTAATTACAAAGGCAGCACATTCTCCTCAGTTATTTTAAGACCCTGAGTGTTGTCTGGGGTTCGGACCCACGACCTCCCGCACAGCAGTCCGGCGCTCTACCAACTGAGCTAACCAGGCGGCGGTTAGCTCGAGGCCAGCGTGGTGAATTCTCCTTTTGTTACATGTCTTAAACAAACGAAGACAATTTTCCCCTTCACTCCCTGTTTTCGGTTACACTTTTCAATGGTATTGCGGTTTTTCCCTCGCCTTTGCTGGGTTGATTCTTTCTGTCCCTGTTATGTAAATAAACGGCCACGACTGTGATAAAAAAAGATCCCAAAATGAGAAGTTTTGTTTTGTTCCAGCAAACAGAGCTCAGCCAAAGTAACACACACTGATACTTTGAATAAGTAGTGTTTAATTAAGAAGGACCAAGGATGCATAAAAATGAATAACGTACACAATGTTTCCTTACAGTATGCTTTGTATGTGTGTATTCACTTACACTAAAATCAGATTAGTTAGGTTTGCAAACACTCTGTCAGGTAGAAATGTAATATTGTTGGAATCCAACATCCTGCGAAAATGATCACCCGATAAGTATATAAAGATAAAGTCGCATGACTTGGATTCAGATTTGATAAAAATGAATTACGCACAATAAACATAAGCACACAATAAGCAAAACTGGACACCATGTTTCCCTATATTCTACTTTGTATGTGTTCATTCACTTACAGCATAACCAGGTCAGTCAGGTTCGCAAACACTCTATCAGGTAGAAATGTAATAGCGTTTGAAGACAAATATCTGTGAAAAGTATAACCGGATAATTTAAACAGCACACCCGGTTGAAATAGACCATAGTATTCGTTTTCTCGGTATTGGACTGGAACTAGCTTGCAATGGAGGCTAATGCAATGGAATATGCGGGTGATATCAGTTCTTAAAGTGAAATTTACTGACGCGGAATTCACAATTCAGCCTGAATGGATTTCCCTTGAATTGCGTAGCCTCTTTTATAAAACAGAAAGAAAACACAGTTTCAGTTAAGCCTGTGGGTGAAGGTTGTAATATTTAATGCGCGCTCAGGAAGCCATTCAAAATGAACTGTCAGGAGGCAGCGAATCGGAATCCAGCTAAATTCGATCACAAAACGTAATTGGAATCTCGTGGTTGACAAACCATCGTTATTCAACGATTCACGCAAGCTTTCATAACAATTTTAACGACGAAATGGTGGTATTTTACAGAGTATTCTTGTTTTTTTTTTTTTTTTCTATCTATTCCATGTTCCCGTCTCATCAGCACAAGACAAAATCATAAACTGTATATTTCCGGCCTGAGAGAAGAAGACAGCACGCATCCCGATTGAAAAGCACGAATATTAAAAAGCGCCAAGTAAAGATTTGAAGGAGGCGCGCACCAGTGTAGTAAGTACCTTGAAATACCTTAACACTTCAGTCCATCAACAATTTCTTAAGTTTAAGAGCAAGGCCGCTTTTCAAATCCCGCTATTGGTAGTTCGTTTCGCAAGCAAATTAGTTAGCTGTGTGTAAGACTTGTTGATTTCCAGAGACCCCTTCTTGCAGCGTGAGTGTTACTTAAAGAATGTGAGAATTCATTCTTTTACCGAACATCGAAGCATTTGTCGATTCCAGAAACCGATTTCTGCATTGTAAGTATCATTAAAAAAAATGTAAGAAGTCGTTCTTTATCGTTTGGAGCTTTTCACTACAAAAGAATTTCTATAAAACTGTCTTTTGTTTTTATCGAGTTTACAGCGCACAATAAATTGTCATTTTTTCCTTTTTTTCGTGTAGATTTGATTGCACGAACACGGCATTACTGTTAAAACTATCAACAGTATTACTTCAACAAAATAGACAGCTGTCCTTTTACACGGGAAATTTGCAGTATTCCTTTCTTTTAGCGAACGTTTCTACAGTGGTCGTGTAAGTTTAATTGCTATTTACTCGCGCGTTTTTCCATACGTACGGACATTTTTATTTTCCGTTTCACTCATGCTTGCGGTGAAAGAAATTTTTTAACCACTGCTCCTAAGAAAGTCGTAATTGAAATAAAAACAAGGAAAATCTTCTGCTACCTCACTTCGGTCAGGTTTTTGCTTTGTAGACGGAGAAAGTAATTTTGAAAACATAATCGATTCCAATTTTCCGTAGGTTGCTATGTGAAGCTACGCGTTGTAACTTATACCTAGTCGTACCTTTTTGGTATACATCGGCGGCATATATGCATATCAGGCGAGTTTGGTCGAGCCATGGCTCGTATTTTGTCGAGCCAAAATACTCATGGCGAGACGAAACGAGCCTGATATGCCGCCGAAGCATACCAAAAAGTTACGATTAGGTATTTACCGTACCCAAAGTCAGCCAGAAATCCAGTAATATTAATCGCTCTCTTGAAGCCATGCTTGCCACGTTCGTAGTGTAAATTTGTTGACCTGTTTCTGTTGATACTTTTTTGGTCTTCAACACTTTATCAAGTAACTGCATTTTTTATTCGTTCAAAATCAAAATTTTAGCTCGAAACACTCGAAAAACTCCAATGTTTAAGTCTGAATGTTTCAGTGACTTGACTTACTTATTCCTTTAGGCTCCTGGTGAAGCAAAGGGCGTCAACAATGCTTCGCCACCGAACTCTATTTGCTGCCGTCCTCTCTGCTGCGTTCCAGCTGATGTAAGCTTTCTTTAACTCCTCCTCAGTTGATCTTCTCCAGGTCTAAGCAGGTCTTTCCACCTTTCTTTTACCCTGTAACCAGTACTCTTCGGCAAACATCGCGCAATTGGCGAGCGCGCTCAAGTTTAGTTTTTACGAGAAAGTTTTTCTCTTTTTACGACTAGTAAACAACAGCTAAATTTAAAATACGAGGTTCTGTCTTATTGGTTAACTTCTTTTCAGTTCATTGTACAGTAACACTATTTTACTTCAAAGTGACCATGATATCCTGGCATATCAGGTCAGTGACTTGATAAGAAAGGATATCAATACAGTAGAACGCGCTTCTGACTGGCTACTTGCGAATTTGGGTACGGTAAGGTATAGTATTGGTCAACCTCTCTTTCAAGTCGCAATTCCACTCTGAATACTTCGCCTCGATAACCAATCAGATGGCAAGAATTCTCCTAGCTAGGCGATTTAATGAATAATATACAATTACCACAATTGGATTCAACTTTTCGGTAGCATTGAAATGTACATTCACTTACAGGTTTATCAGGTTTTCCAGGCTTGCAAACACTCTGTCAGGTAGAGATGTAATATTGTTTGAAGACAAATGCCTGTGGAAAGTATCACCATAAAATGGAAACAGTAAACCACAATTGTCGCCTAGAACTTGGATTCAGTTTTAATAAACAAGAATTACGTATAATAAACACAATCATACCATACCCAAACTAGACACAGTGTTTCCCTACAGTATGCTTTGTATGTGTTTATTTACTTACAGGTGTTGCAGGTTAGTCAGGTTCGCAAACAGTACACCCGGTTAAAATAGACCATATTCGTTAATCGTTTTTTCGATATTGGACTGGGACTAGCTTGCAATGGAGGCTAATGCGGGGGAATATGCAGGCGAAATCATTTTTTTAAAGTGAAATTTACTGACGTGAAATTCACAAATCAGGCTGAATGGATTTTCCTTGAATCGCGTAGCCTCTTTTTTAAAACAGAAAGAAAACCCAGTTTCAGTTAAGCCTGTGGGTGAAGGTTGTAATATTTAATGCGCGCTCAGTAAGCCATTCCAAATAAACTGTCAGGAGGCAGCGAATCGGAGTCAAGCTGAAATCGATCACAAAACTTAATTGGAATCTCGTGGTTGACAAACCATCGTTATTCAACGATTCACGCAAGCTTTCATAACAATTTTAACGATGGAATGGTGGTATTTTACAGAGTATTCTTGTTTTTTATTCTTTACCGAAAGATCGGAGCGAGTTTCCAGCAGGCAGTTATTGTCGTTGTTTTCTTGTATATTTTATTTTAATAAAACTGCATTACTGTCAAACTGGCTATCAACAGGGCAAATTTATATGTAATATAACTTTATTCATATGTAATATAAATTTAAGTTGTGACAACCATCAAAGTAGATCAGAGAAGAAATAAGATCACTCCTTTCAAATATGCAGAACTGTCAAGCAATGTGCTGCAAGACTATCACGCTTGCGTTACATTCAAAGGTCAAATTCACTTCTGTACCAGTATGATGTGCTATACGGGTTGGCCAATCATATCACCCCTTTTCTATTATGTCAATCAAGACCATGCGGTGTCATCTAGACATCAGCAGTTTTACTTCAATTCTCTAACCTGCGAAACGGTTCACACAACAATTATTGTTGTGATTTCCTTCGATTGTTTTTGCTTCAACATCGCTCTATCAGCACTTTAAGTTTATCCTGGTTTCTGCCCACGAACGTTGCAGTTTTTACACATTTTATTCCGTTGTTCGAAGATAAATATACCGCCGATCCTTTGTCGAAGGCGTCGCGTTCAATCGATAAATGCGGTTGACGAACCCGCACTACTGAACAAGTATTCGGTCCAGCAACTGAGGAACTTATGCACGCACAGAACAGATTGCCTCTACCGGGAATTTGGCCACTCTCTCGACTCGGCTTCAAGGTCATGTGGTCTCCAAACCGCGGCTAAAACCGACAGTCCAACAACAGCACGAACCTCACAAGAACACAATCTGCAAGATGTTGGAGACAATCTGCCTCCGTTTCCCCGAGACTATGTGACTATCGACTTATAAAGAACGAGACAATTTCCTCAACTGAAAAATGCTACTCTCTTGTCAAGCTGGAGAACAGTCAACAAGGGTCAAGGCCGTCGTGAGTGTCTTTCTAGCCTCGTCTAGCGCCTTCTTTCCCGCGAAAGTGGTCAGAGAAATTTTAACAAGTGATCTCGCGGATTTCTCTAGAGTTTATCTTGGGCCAAGTGAAATCCAGGAGCTTGCTTAAAGCTAAGTGTAAATATTTATAAGCTTATTCTATTTTACATTATCTTAAACCGGCGATAAATGAGATTTCAATATGAAAACAAACGAAACTTCGAGCAATTTGGAGGCTTCCGTTTCTACTAGCCATCCTAAAGGGCAATTACAGACATTAAACATAAGCACACAATAAGCAACACTGGACACCATGTTTCCCTACAGTCTGCCTGTGTATGTGTTTATTCACTTACAGATTTTTCAGGTTAGTCAGGTTCGCAAACACTCTATCAGGTAGAAATGTAATATCGTTTGAAGACAAATCCCTGTGAAAAGTATAACCAGATAACTGAAACAGTACACCCGGTTGAAATAGACCATATTCGTTTTCTCGGTATTGGACTTGAACTAGCTTGTAATAGAGGCTAATGCGGAGGAATATGCGGGCGATATCAGTTCCCAAAGTGAAATTTACTGACGTGGAATTCACAAGTCAGGCTGAATGGATTTTCCTTGAATCGCGTAGCCTCTTTTATAAAACAGAAAGAAAACACAGTTTCAGTTAAGCCTGTGGGTGAAGGTTGTAATATTTAATGCGCGCTCAGGAAGCCATTCCAAATGAACTGTCAGGAGGCAGCGAATCGCAGTCCAGCTAAATTCGATCACAAAACGTAATTGGAATCTCGTGGTTGACAAACCATCGTTATTCAACGATTCACGCAAGCTTTCATAACAATTTCTACGTCGAAATGGTGGTATTTTACAGAGTATTCTTGTTTTTTTTGTTTATTTTTTCATCTATTCCATGTTCCCGTCTCATCAGCACAAGACAAAATCATAAACTGTATATTTCCGGCCTGAAAGAAGAAGACAGCACGCATCCCGATTGAAAAGCAGGAATAAAGCGCCAAGTAAAGGTTTGAAGGAGGCGCGCACAAGTGTGGTGAGTACCTTGAAATAACTTAACACTTCAGTCCGTCAACAACTTCTTAAGTTTAAGAGCAAGGCCGCTAAAAGCCTGGAGCTTGCTAAAAGCTAAGTGTAAATATTTATAAGCTGATTCTATTTTACATTATCTTAGACCGGCGATAAATGATATTTCAATATGCAAACAAACGAATCTCCGAGCAATTTGGAGGCTGCCATTTCCACTAGCCATCGTAAAGGGCAGGAAATTTTAATACAAGATCTCGGTGGAATTAGCTATTGTTATGTTCTGTAATGTTCGAAGTCATGTCTTAATACCTTTTTTTTTTTTTATTGCAAGACACAAAAAAAGAAGAAGTTACATTACATTGCATTACATTACACTACTTACACAAAAGCGCTATTTACAATACAACATGTTACATTTCTCTAATTACGATACTCTACTTACAATATAGTATTTAAACTTATTACACCTAATGCTTATAATTACACTTTTCAGTTTACACTACACAGTGACACATATAGACCATGCAAATGCCCAATTAATTCCCTTACAAAATTTAACGAAAACAACTTAATAGTGTGTCAAATATTTAAGCTTAATAAATCCAACGGACATTCCATTTCTTTCCTTGAATTAAACTAATTTAAGATTACAACAGAAGTTCCCATCTTGTGTTAAAATCGCGAAGCTTTCGGTTCCTTATTGCAATTATCTTTTCGACCTCTTGCTTAACTTCGACCTTGTGCAGGAACAATCTCAACTTTGGAGAGGTATTATTTTTTCTACACTCCCAAATAGTTATCTTACCAAGAATTATCAAGTAATTTAATAAATCTTTCCTCTTATGAAAGCCAATTATAATATTTTCTAAAGACAAAGATAGATTTTCGCCACTAATATCACACCACCAGACTGCGAATCTATTCCAGAAGACCCGCACAAAGGAGCAGTGAAAGAAGAGGTGGTACAAATCTTCCGTATTGGTTCCACAAAAAGAACACTTGTCCGAATCGCTTAAACCTATTTTAAATAATTTATCATTCGTAAACAAAATGAAATTCAACAATCTATATTGGAATGACCAAACATACGTTTCGCTTGCAATTTGATATGGAATAGAAAAAGCTTCTTGAGGATTTGAGAGATTAAAATCAGCTATCAATTTTTTAAAGCTATTCGGAGTTTTCGCTTTAGTTGATATCATCATTGAATAGAATTGTTTGCACTTTACCGTATATGCATTAAAAACTTTAGCATTATACTCGAAATTCATAGGATCGAAGTTGCCTGTAAGGATATTGCAAGAGCTTTTTGACCTTATGTTTGTGATAGAAGACCTCAAAGCTGTCCATGTCAGAAAATTAGTGTTAAGACCTTTTTGTTTAAATGTCTCAAAAGAACGTACATTATCCACATTGAACTGTAAATCATCTAAATAAGTAATGCCCTTATCAAAGAACATTTTATAAAACACTGGTTTATTATTTATTCTTATGTCCTTATTATTCCAGATAACATTTTGGGAATAATTAACATCAGAAAAGGATCTTCTAAATTCCGCCCACCACAAAAGGAGCTCCAAGTAAAAATTACTAACACTTAAATCAAGATCCTTTACATCGTAATTGCATCTAAAGAGGAAACATCCTCCATATTTTTTTAAATTGTATTGGAGATATGATATCCAAGGGCCTTTCCTCCCATCTAAGAGTCGCGGAATCCAGGACAGTCTTAGTGCTTTAATATGTGACTCAAAGTCTGTAAGATTCAGTCCACCATTGTCTAAGGTGTTTATCACAGAAGGCCTTGTGACTTTATCAGGACCTTTCCATAAAAATTTAAAAATCATTTTCTCCACCTGTTTAATAATTGCAGGTGGGGTTTCTATTATTGAAGAAACATATAATAATTTTGGGATGAGAAACGATTTAATGATTGCTACTTTACCAAAGAGAGAAAGACCTCTTAGTTTCCATAAATTAATTAATTTTTGACATTCCTCTAGTCTATTTTGAAAATTTTCTTTCAGAACTTGTTCTTTGTCACATGAGAAATGAATACCTAGAGTCCTAATGCCAGTACACCACTCAAGGCCCAAAGGTGTCTCTACGGAGTTTGTATTATTTCCAATCCACATAGCCTTAGTTTTTGAGAGATTCATTTTTAAGCCAGAGCATTTCTCAAAGTTATCAAGGGTTTTTATTACTTTTTTGACCGATGAAATATTGGCGAGTGTAGCTGTCATGTCATCTGCATACAATAAAGTCTTAGTCTCATCTTCCCCGATTTTTATGCCTTCAATCTGTTCATTTGTTCTTATAGATATCGCCATTATTTCTATGGCGATAAGGAATAAATACGGCGACAAAGGGTCTCCCTGTCTTACACCTCTTTCAAGTTTAAAAGGAGATGAGAAGAAACCATTGTTAAGAACACAACTTGAGAGGTTATTGTAAAATGTTTGAATCAATTTTATGAAGGAGGGGCCAAAATTAAAACGCTCTAGTGATTTATAAAGAAAGTCATGTTCGATGGAATCAAAAGCTTTTTCAAAGTCTATAAAGAGTAAAACACCTGAGAGCTTTGATGATTCTGTATGTGCGATAATGTCTAAGATTGAACGAGCTGTTTCTCCAATGAACCTACCCTTCATAAAACCAGACTGATTTGAGTGAATTATACCCGGAAGAACACTTTTAATTCTATTTGCAATGACCTTAGTTGCAATTGTCGAGTCGACATTGATTAACGAGATTGGTCTCCGATTTTCCAAGAACATTCTATCTTTTCCTTTTTTGTCAATCAAAGTAATGACTGCCTGCTTTTGGGAACTTGACATTTGCCCTTGCTCAAAAGAATGATTAAAAACCTCTGTCATAAACACACCAACTGAATTCCAGAAGGTTTTATAAAATTCAATAGGAATTCCATCATTCCCTGGAGTTTTCTCAGTGTCAAATGTATCAAGAGCTTTAACACACTCCTCTGTAGTAATTTGACCTTCACAACTTAGGGCCTGTTTATATGGAGGAGAGTTGTCCCTGGTAGGAGGGTTACCCTCCATACCGAGCCACCCCGGGCGAGAGAGCTTTTCATACGTTTCATTATAAATAGCTACGAACTGTTTATATGAGAAATTGCAAAGGGTGACCCTGGGTGGAGGGTCACTCGCTTTTAAGGTAGGGTGACCCTGGGGAGCGAGCCAACTTTTTTCCATATAAACAGTTTGGTTATTTTTTCCTCGCCTACCAGGGACAAGTTGACACATACGGAGCATGCGCAAATGCTGGAATCGGCAAAAAACAACATCGAAGTCGGTAGTAAATTTGTCCAAAATGGTCTTCATCGATGTTTTATCGTTCCTGATTTTAGAAAAGGCCGCCATAATAGATATTTCAAAATAACTCTCGCCAGTCTTTTGAACCGACAGGGCCAAGTCAGTTTGGCTCGGTCAACAGGGACAACTTTCTCATATAAACGCTCGGTAAAAGATAGCGCGGGGGATAGCGTAACTCTCCTACCAGGGACAACTCTACTCCATATAAACAGGCCCTTAATCTCTCTTCTTTCGATAGCGTTGGAATGTTCGCGTTGCCTAAGAAATGATCTAATACACCAGACTGAGTAATGCTCAATTTGCTACGGTATAACTCCTTATAATATTCCGAGGAGGCGTCTAGTATTTTTTTATAATTCTTGGTAATAACTCCACTTAATTAAGCAAAGCTTCCTTATGTGTTTTCTTGTATAATTTCTCTTTTCCAAACTCAAAAAATATTTTGTACTCTTTTCGCCATATTCATGCCATCTTGCCCTTGCACGTACTATCAATCCATTAGCTTTTTCCTCATAAAATTTTTCCAATTCCGCATTACATTCATCAAGAATTTTTTCGACATCTTCACAGGGGTTCTGCTCAAACTGTGCTTTGGCAATTTGTAGGTTTCTTTGTAGTTTTTCTTCTATTTCCCTTTTTGTTTTAGCTAGTTCTTTTGAGTAATTAATCGAAAACAGGCGCACAATATATTTCATCCAGTCCCAAGCAACTCTTTTATCTGAGAACTCCTCGCCCTCCTTTTTCCATTCCTCTAATTTTTCTTTCATCTTTTGGACAAAGTTTTCATCAGTCAATAACGAAGTATTCATTTTCCAAAACCCCGGGCCACGCTTACATTCCTCAAGTTCCTGCAGATGTAGAAGAATTGCCGAGTGATCAGTTCTTATTGCAGCAATAATATCGACGTCTTTAATTAAGTCCTGAAGTGAATTTGAGATAAGCCAATAGTCTAATCTACAAAAAATAAAAGGAGATTTTTGTGACCAAGTAAAGCTTTTTGTTTGGGGGTTTTTTACACGCCAAACATCATGTAAATTAAATACTGTTTGTATTTCTTCGATACGTTCAACAATTTTTTTCCGTGCTACAAGTATCCCGCCTTGTTTGTCAAGAAGTGGATTAATGGGACAATTGAAATCGCCACCGATAATTATCTTATCTTCGAAAGCAAGGCCTTCTTTTCTCAAAAGGTCAATTAAATGATCATAGAATTGCACAGCTTGATTATCATTGTTTGGACCGTACACGTTCACTAAAAAATAATTTTCATCATTGATTTGAGTTTGAATACTAATGAATCTCCCAGCGGGATCAATGATTTTTTTTATTATCCTGCAGTCAAACCCTTTCCGAAAGAGTATTGCGACACCTCTCGAATTACTACTCCCATGTGCAAGCTCCAAAGGGGCACCCCATTCAGCTTTCCATTGTTTCTCGCTATTGACGGTTGAATGCGTTTCTTGCAGAAAAATAATATTTGCATTTTGTTTTCTGCACCATGCAAAAATTGCTCGTCCTTTTTTTAAAATTGCTCAAACCTCTTACATTTAACGAAAGCATTCTAAAATCACCCATAGCTGCCGTTAATTTTTAATTTAGGTAACGGAAAAAACATGGAACACCGTTGGCGTTATAACGTACCATTGAATAGCTAATTGCATCGCACTACACAAAAACACGAGAACACAAGCACAAAAACACATACACAGAGTAAATAATTTAAACTGAAAATCTATTTTAACTTTCAAAATTTTCTATTTCCTGAAGGAGTACAGCATTCTTTCTCTCTCCCTCAGCCGTGCCCGCTCCTGTCTATTCATAATTAACTTAAATAACGTTTGAAATTAAAGTGAATATGGCTTCATACAAAAATTATCTCTGATAGAAAACTAGATATTTAGCACTAAATAAATAACAAGTACAAACCATTATCTGGAGCGAGGGATAAATTTTGCGGCAGTAATAAACACTGTTAAAGTTCAGTAGCCCGTTTAGGTGGTGTTAGCGTCCTCGGCTTGTAGATATAGAGACTTCAGTTTCGACTCTCCGGTCAATTTGTAAATTATTCGAGGAGGAACACTCCAAGGGATGTAAGCGAAAAGGACATCTTCTCTCTTGCGGATTACGTCTAGATGCGTTTCTTTTAGCTTTCTACGTTTATATCTTTTACCGACTTGGACACGGCGTCAGAGATAAATAACTTTGCCTCTAGAAATGGATTGTCCTTTAATTTTGAGGCAGCGTTGCGTAAAACATACTCCTTGTCGGTGTAACGGAGCAAATATACATGGATTGGTCTTGCAGGTTGAGGTGCACCCCGTGTGGCGTTTTCCCGTCGTTTAATATTTGCGCGGTGAGCTCGCATTACTTCTATCCCCTCCTGTAAGGACATATGTTCGTTAAGAATCTTATTTACTAGCTCAAGGCAGGACGAGTCTTTCTCGGCACCTTCTGGAATGTTCCAGATAACAATATTATTCCTCTTCGATCGATTTTCCATCTCGTCCAACTTCTTCTCGAGTTCCTTCAGCTTCGCTTTATCTGCCTTTTCCTCCACTGTTTGTTTTACCGTTTCCAAATCCTTATTCAAGCTGTCCAAACCCGTGGATAGTCCGCTTGTCGTAGACTCAAGCGTCGTTAGCTTCGCGAAAATTTCATAATGGCGGGTATGACTGGCAGCTTCAAGTCGATCAATTTTTTGAGCAAGAGCTTTCACCATTCGACTTATCTCAGCAATATCTTCCGCCGACATAGTGGTTTGATTAATCTTTTTTCCCTGAACGCAGAACTTTAGCCATTATTAAGAATTAAAGCCATTTTCAAAAATTTCTAGACCGAGCACGGAACGGTACGTCTTCACACGTTTGAAAGCATGCCCAGAACCTCGCCATGTCTTAATACCTGAGTAGACGAGACATCTTTGATAATTTGGCTACTCAAAGTTGAGGAAAAGTGTCATTAACTTAGCTTCAAGTGGTAAACCGCATAAGCCTCTAAAATTCGAGAAGTATTGAAGTCTTCCTGGAGGCTAAAGTGGTGATTTTTCGGCCCTTGTCCCCCCCCCCCCCCCCCGCATCTCCATTCGCTCGAGAAAGTTGAATATCTCGCCTTCCATAAAACATCTGTTCTCGTATGGCTTTTCTTATGTTGATGCTAACTTTGCTAAGCATGAAGTGAGACGTTTAAATGTCATACTTTGCGATACCAAAAGTCAACAAACAATCGTATAAAGTCGCATAAATATCGCGCAAAGCCTTGCTTTCAAGTCCTGATTCAACGCAAAATCGTTCGCATCAATAGCCAATCGGAGTGCAAGAATTCTCTTTGCTATGTGATTCTAAATATTAAAAAGAACATGACTTGGTTTCATTTGTCCAAAGGCAGAGAATCGTTCCTCTCCATTTTGTATTCCTTGTATGCGATTTAATGAATAACACACAATTAACACAATTGGATTCAGCTGTTCGGTATGCATTGAAACGTACATTCACTTACAGCCATTCCAGATTTTCCAGGCTCGCAAACACTCTGTCAGGTAGAGATGTAATAGCGTTTGAAGACAAATACCTGTGAAAATGTTTACCCAATAAGTGAAGTGTTTTTATTCTGGATAAAAACGCATGACTTGCTTTCAATTTTTATAATAAAAGTATAACATCGTTTCTTTCTCTTTATTATTGCTTGTATATAATTAAATTAATTACATACATACAATAAACACAATTGGATGCAACTTAATTTTTCCTGACAGCTAAGAGCACATGTGCACAAAAATCAAACAAAGTCGAACATTCTTGCTAAGTGTCGAAAAATGGATTTCTCTGATATTCTCACCACAGGTAGGCCTTGATATGAAACAAATCACTGTGTACTTTGCTTGCCTAAATATCGATTTGTTTTCGAGAAAATCGATAATACTCGAATACGGCAAAAATTACGGTTTCGGAAATCAAAATTTACGCCGAGTTTGTTTGGATAAGTGTAAGAATAAAAAAATATATAAAAGCGAAGTAAGTTCTAGCAACTCAACACAAGAACCTTCTAACCAGAAGAAGCTATGAGCGAAATCCATTCTTCGACTCTTGCCGTCTTATGTCTGACCGATGGTAACATTGGCTCTTACAACCGTTTGCATTGATACGCGACTTCAGAAATCAAAACACCCGCGGAAACGTTTCCAAGATTTCCGTCAATCAAATTCTGAAGGGGTTTCCGAGAACGTTTCTCGCGAGCGATCACGAAAGTGAACTGGCGATAAATATTTTTTATTCCGCGGCCAAAACTCTTTAAACTGTTTTTAACAGGTGCAAATTAAACCATTTTGTAGCTAAGCTGTCCAAAAGGGCTTTGTGTAAGGAGAGGAAAATTGATTATTTGACTTAATTTTACAATATTCGTTTTCGCTGTTAAAAACAAGGGAAAATTCAATTTAGAAATAATTGTTTTGGTTTGTAAGTTGTGAAATCGTTACTGAAGATAACTGTTAAAATGTAAATGCAACCTCAACAAAGCTGTAATCCACCTGCGTAGTTTTGAAAGTATTTTTTTTATGGCTAGGATTAACTTTATCCAATAGAACTTGTGAACGTTTGTTTATGTTTTCAAAAATAGCGTTTTCTCTTATGATGTAATCTGTATCGCGTCCTAGCTCGCTCTTAAATAGAACTGCACTGTAAAATATTGTTTGGTTGCATTCTTGAAAGTAAAGTCTACTGTTGGAACAAGATCTGTCTCTGGATATTTCAATAACTACAATAGATCCCGGCCTTCCCGTAGCAAGTGGTTCCCCCCAGAATTGGCGTTCTTTCTCAAGTTTCATGAAAGTCTTCCCCAGGCCAAAAAAAAATAACTGTTATCACATTTGTCTCGCTAAACCGTCGGAATAAACACCACAAAAATAAAAGTTACAGAACTTTTAAGTTCAGCGAGCCGTGAACGTATCGCGACATCCGTCTGCCACTGTCTGCTTTGTAAAAAATTAATTTTTCGTAAACCGTTTAGTTTCATTCGATTTCCGAGGCAAAAGCCTTGAAATTGAAGGTTAAGTCTCGAAAAAATCTTAAAATGTCTTTGCTGTGTAAAGGCCCGGCCAAACGCACGCAACCTTTGAACGCAACATATCCCAACATTACCGCACCCAGCATGTTGCAATCGTTTGGCCACCCTGTTGCAACATGTTGCAACATGTTGGATTATGTTGGACCAAGTTTGAGAATGGTCGAATGTTCCTCCAAACATCTCGCAGCAGTTTTGGATGTTGCATGATCTTGTACTCGTTTGGGCACGGTCGTGCAACATTGTTGCGCTGGAGCATGCGCATTAGTTCGATTTGCGCCATCCAACATACCGCAACATATCGCAACAGGGTGGTCAAACGCGTGAGACATGTTGTGCACAACAATGTTGGGATATGTTGCGTTGAAATGTTGCGTCCGTTTAGCCAGCTTCTTCACAACATCTCAAAACATGCCCAACAATGCTGGGATCAGTGTTGCGTTACAAGGTTACGTGCGTTTGGCCGGGCCTTAATAAAGTTGAATTTCACAAAGTTTCTGTAGTCTTCTGTCGGCGTAAAATTTATTGATCGCCGGTTGAACTTCATGATCGCTCGTGCGAAACGTCATTTCAAACTTTGATTGACGGAAACCTTGGAAACGTTTCCGCGGGCGTGTTTTCATCTTTGAAGTCGCGTATCAATGCAAACGGTGGTAACAATTATTGTATCAGGTTGAGCATGATAGCAGGAATTATCTTGGCCGAGGTTTGTGTTATCTGCCGAAGCCGAAGGCTGAAACGGATAAAATAAACAGAGGCCTTCATAATTTCTATCATGCAAAAACCGAATCCGATAATTGTTTTATTAAACATTATTAAGTGCCCAACAAAATGGTAGCTATACCCAGTTAAAGTCACGTTTATAAACAACTTCAATAACAATGATACACGGACTTGAGAACGTTTTAACAAAAAACTCATGAAAGTGGTGTATGAAAAGGTTTAGCACGTATTCAGAAAAAAACATCCGTTATCATTCCGTTACTGTGGTGCATCTGGATGATTCAACCATCGCCTAGCACTCTTTCCTTGACCATCAAGACAAACTCGCAAAGCGGGAAAAGGCGGCACGATTCCTGATGATGCTATTATCTGTACTTTGTTATTTGTAGAAATGACGTCAGCTCTGCATGTATAACTCTATTCTCTGTAGGTGTGTCAGCGTGAATTAGCTGTATGCTCTCACTCAATGCTGCCTAAAATATATAATATTATTATATGACTAGCTCCGTGAGCGGTCAAGATGAAACGAATCCCGTGCTCTGATTGGCTACCCGAGCGGTCAAGATGGAGCCATCTTGACCGCTCGGGATCGCCCGCTGTGTTCCCGCAAGCAAAAAAACTTTTTAGTTCGGTCGACGCTAATACGAAAAGCTTTTCCGTCGTAAACTTGAAAACTAATTAAACAACAAATGTTTACGAGTTTCGTGAAATTTATTTGCCACAACAACCAGCTATAAAAACAAAAATTAAAACGCAAAGCGACTTGAAGACATGATATCGGTTTTGTTCGGCCGAAAATGGAGAGAAGTCAGTGACATACCTGAAGAATAAAGAATTCGGCAAACTTGTCGTTTGTGTAAATCTTGATGGAAATCTTGATGGAAGAAAGCGGTCGGCACGGCGAACCAGGCACTGTAAGCCTTTAAAACATCTTTTCACGGAAGCCTCTAACGCTCACGTCCAATAAGTTCGGGTCGAACATTTCAACCAATGATGTAGGAAAGTTCAAGCTCTTCCCGTGAATTTTTTAAGTCCCCAACGCTTTCAACAATCACAATAATTATTTCAGTATTCAGCATGTGTCACCGGCAGGTTTGCACCACTAAAGCGCCAGAAGCGAGCAAATACTCTGCAAAACGTCCAATAATCAAAAGCTGGCGGCCAGATGGAATGGATATTCTTGTTTTAAGGCTTCAAACTCAACGTTGATTTGCAATTTTAGCCATTTCAATATCCTTTTGAGGGTTAAAAAGAGGTGAATTTCGCTGTTGTCGCGTCGTTTTACTTCGTCTCGATTCATTCAAGAATTTGACAGTCACTCATTAAACTTTTTAACCTATGAAATGATTTTAGCGTGCGCCATTGAATGTGCATGTAACTGGCTCCTTTTCAGTACTCGAAAAAAGTCACATAATAAATCATTTATTGACCAAGCTTGTTCGGTCAAGAAGGCAGGATATTGGCCTCGTTCTTTTTTTGCGTTTTTATGGACCGAGACGAAAAGAACTTGGCCAATATCCTGCCATCTTGACCGAACAAGCTTGGTCAATAACCCATATATATGCTTTGTATACAACTATTCACTTACAGCCGTCTTCTTTACGTACCCTTTTTTGTTTGTCTTTTTACTTACAGATATTTTAGTTTTGTCAGGTTCGCAAACACTCCGTCAGGTAGAAATGTAATAGCGTTTGAAGACAACTTCCTGTGAAAAATATTTAACAATTATTCGTCTTAGGCGAAGTGAACCTCGGCGAGTGTTTTACTTAAAGAATGTGAGAATTCATTCTTTTACCGAAAGATATGAGCATTTGTTGATTCCAGAAACCGCTTTCTGCATTGTGAATATCAGTTAAAAAATGTAAGAAGTCATTCTTTATCGAAAGTTTGGAGCTTTTCACTGCAAAGGAATTTCTATAAAGCTTTCTTTTGTTTTTATCGAGTTTACAGCGCGCAGTAATTGCTTTCTTTTGTTTCGTGTAGATTCTCTTGCACGAACACGGCATTACTGTCAAACTATCCATCCCTACAATAGTATTCCTTCAACAAAATAGAAATCTGTAGCCAGTGTACAGCCGTCCCGCTCCGCTCAAAAAAATCGCGGAGGGGACGTCTGTGTTATGGCGTTTTTAATCGTGTTCCGCTGCGGACGGTTTTCCCGGATTCATTAAACCGGTTGTAATTGCCTTTAATTTATGCGGGCGATAGCTTGTGGCGTTCCAAATTATTTCAGCGTGAGGCGAGCATTCGACCTTTACAGCCTTTTGCATCTCACTTGTTTCTGAAGGGCACACAATATGCAGTGTTATTTAAATCCAGGGCAAGCTGGAAAGAGCCGTAGTTTGGTGAAGACCGTGGTCTAGAAAATTTCTGCGCTGTAGTTTGAAACATTTCGATTTAAAATGTTTAGTTTGGAAGTAAACTTATCCGTGAAGGCGACTGACTACTTGGATTTAATAATTGTGATTCCGGGTCCAGCCGTTAACTAAAACTGTTGCACAATGTATTGTACGAATGACACATTTTAATATCTTTGTCTGGCTTCGCCGAGAACTGTAGTGGCTTTACTTGGAGAACGAAGAAGGTTGGTTAAAGAGATTTTGTGTTGTAAACGTTATGCTTCTTGCATTTTATCGATGTAGCGCTATGTCTTTGCGCTCGATGATGTTTTATCTCCCTTGTTTGTTGTGTTTTATTCGGAACCGCATGATTCAAATCTGGTCATCCGGATATCCGATATAATAATTTATGTGAAATTTAAATCGATAACAGCAGGATAATAGAAAAGGGTCTCAATGGGGTTAGCCGTTAGCCGTAAAACGGCCAAAAATTTAGCCGTTAGGCGTAAAAAATGGAAAATTTTAACCGTTAGCCGTAAAATGCGTTAACCGTAAAAATCGGTCAGTGATTATAAATAACCCAAACTAGTTCACTTCGTCGTCCCAAAAATAGTCCAAAGACCTAAAATACGTTTTTCAATAATTGAAATGGATTTTTAACTATTAAAAACAATGAAAATTAACTTTTAACTTCTGTTAACCGTAATGGAAATAAATTAACCGTTAACCGTAAAAAGGCCAAAATTTTAACCGTTAACCGTAAAAGCTCCCACCCCATTGAGACCCTCATAGAACACGATTAAGATCGCAGGGGACACCCTAAGCTCATCGTTATGCATTTATTTAAAGCGTATGCACGAAGTGCAACGACTGACATCGACAACTTTACGAGATATTCATGACTGGATAATAATATGGGTGCGTGCGCGTGATTTGAAAAAAAAAACCCTGTTTCTTTGATTTATTGACCAATTTAAAACAACACTCAGCTTTATACGTTTATTTAGGTTGTAGGAAGTCTATGAGCTTATTTTCATTCAAATTTGAACATTTCTGCACAATAATATTTGGCATAAACAATCGTGTCGTTTTTAAAAATGCATTTTTCAAACCATAAAAGCGTGGAATATAATTACCATAATTACATTTCTACATTTAAAATTTGATCGTGTTTTGGTCGGGACACCTTCGGAAATCTCAAAGTTTGGACTTTTCCGACAATTTTGTGGCAGAGAATACATTGCGGACACAGAACTTCATGACTTGCCACTGCAGATAGGTAAACTACTAATACTGTAGTGTGTCGTAACAGAGGCGGAATTTTAAAAGAGCGCTTTCAGAAAGAGGAAGAAGGCATTAAATTAAAATTTGCGCATGTAAACCGCCATAACTTGCTGGCAGATTTTAAATTAAAAAAATCCGCTTCTGTTATGACACTCTTTAGATATTGACTGATCAGTTTTTGACAAAATCACAGTGTGCTGTCTCGTACTCGTTCCGCAAACTCTGCCACAAAATCATGTTCTTCCCAATTTGGAACTAACAAGGCTATAACATCGCCGTTAAGTGCAATCTACCAATTAAATAAGACATACATAATCTTTCATCATTTCTTTATGTCTCTGTAAAATTTGAGCTTAATCACACCAGGGCGCTAAAAAGGAAGGGCGGTGAAACGCGCTCAGAGCTCTTGAGCGATGTGTGATGCGGAGGCGGACTGGGGCGAGCGCGCTCCACTGCAGCAAAGTGAAAAACATGGCGGCAAATGCGATCGTGTGGCTGGTGAAAAAAAGTGATTGCTACGCGGAACCAGTAAGAGATTTTCACTAAATTTCTTTGGGCATTAAATAATGATATGCTTCCCAATCAGTAAAAAGTTAGAAAGTGTTTGAATCTGTTACCGCAGAGTTGAATTATGGCAATTAAAATCATCTTGCTCGAACATCTTCGACCTTTTTTTCGAACGCTAGAAATCAAGCACCAATTTCGTAAAAAGTATGGTAGCAGGTGGCTCAATTTTCTAGCAATAAGTAAAGTATGTATTGCTTTTTCATCTGTGTAAATTTCGTTCTGGACTTTTTTGGACTTTTTGAGTTAGAGGGTTTGAAATTTTACACTTTTTTTCGACTGTGCGATCAGGGTGCTATTACTAGCTTTCTAGCAGTTTACTCGTTTCTCTGCGACCATGTTGTAGCTGTCTGTGACCGTGATAACAAGAGAGGTCTTTTTAAAGATTCTGAACTGTGAAATTCACAATTACACCCTGATTAGCTCAGTCATTTGAGTGAAAATTGCAGCTGAAGTCAAATTTGTTTTCATGACTGCATCAGGCAATGCCTTATGATGACTGCTTTACTTAATAATTTTCGCCCAAAAAAAATATCTATCAACCAGTATTTCTTTCTAAGTTGTCCAACAGGCACTAGTTTCTATCCTCAGGTGGTGACAGTTGTAGCCACAAAAGAACTGTCTCATACATTGGCAGAAGAAGATGCACTCAATGTCAGTGCAGTTGCACTCAATGAGTACAAACCATTCAAGACTTCCCTACACTGGATGCTAGCCAAGCAAATGTATGTCTTTACAACACAAACATTAACATCACAAACATCAACATCTCCCTCTTTTTAATTATTAAATGGCATTGTTTAAGACCTTTTTTGTTTTAATAATTTGCCTTTTGCAAAAAAAAAGCAAACCTTTTTTAATTTTTTGCAACAGTTGCTTGACCATGCTTGTTGTATAAAAACAAATTATTCTTAATATTTTCAGTGGAGAAAGAGGATAAAAGTATGTCAGAAAAGCAGCTGGGAATGCCTTAGAGTTCTTTTCATAAAATTATATTTCATTAGTTATGTGTATGGAGATCTAGATCTGGAAGGAAAATTACCAAGAAATTTATGTGTCAAGTGGTCTTCTGCATTAACAAATAGTGACATTTCTTTTTATAAATCAAATATGAAATCAGGGGCAGATCCAGGATTTTTTTAGGAGGGGGTGCTCCACAATTTTGTAAGGAATGGTACTAGAAAGAAGCAGGTCATCTCAGAGGTGAGGAGGTGTACCCCCTGCTCCCTTCCCCTAGATCAATCCTGGAAACAATACATTCCTTGGTACCTCATTGTCAACACATGATCATGATATAAATAAAGCTGACTGAAAGCAAGATATATCAAATAAATCAAAAAAGTAAATAAAGATCATTGGTCACACTATATTGATGGGCTACTTAGTGGTGTGTATAGATAAAGCGATCATAAATAAAAATTTTAGCATGCAGGCTAAAGATGAAACTCTATTTTTTTAGTAAAATAGTAACATATAATGAAAAAATGCCTGTTATTTTTTTTAACCTTATTATATGTGCTGCTCAGTGTATCTGTCAAAATCAAAACTAAAAGGAATATTCCGAGTCATGAGTGATTTAAATGTAATTACAGAAAGCATGTTTCACTTGCCCTGTTACACTAACTCTTTCTGGGAAGTTCATGGATACAAACCCCACACTTTCATCTTTATTTATTTTATTTACTTGACAGATATTTCTTGAGCTGCAGTTTTTAATCTCAATTTACTGAGGTTGTCAGGGTGAAAGTAAGATTTCAGTGATTTTCACAGGTCAGATTTTGGAAAAAGACTCCATCATAATTCATGATCATTCACGGTTAAAGACGACGCAATATGATCGCAGAGAAAAGAGTAAAATTGCTAAAAAGTTATTAATAGCACCCTGATCGCACAGTCGCAAAAAGTATAAACTTTCAAAACCTCTAACTCAAAAAGTTCAAAAAAGTTCAAAATGAAATTTACACAGATGAAAGAGCAATACATACTGTACTTATTGTTTGGAAACTGAGCCATCTCTGACCATATCTTTTACGTAATTGGTGCTTGATTGCTAGCGTCCGAAGAAAAGGTAAAAAGCCTTTCGAGCAAGTTGATTTTATTTGTGATAATGCAACACTGTGTTCACAGAATCGAGCACTTTTAACTTCTGACGGTTGAAGAAACATATCGTTATTCCATTCCCAAAAGAATTTCGTGGAAATCTATTACTGGTTCCGCGTAGCAATCACTTTTCTTCACCAGCCATCAAATCTCACTCGCCGCCATGTTTATCACTTTGCTGCAGTGGAGCGCGCTCGCCCCAGTCCGCCTCCGCATCACACATCGCTCAAGAGCTCTGAGCGCGTTTCGCCGCCCTTCCTTTTTAGCGCCCTGATCACACCCATAACAGCCGAGAAATACGCGTTTTTAAAGATGCAGGTCAAGCAAAATTTCGCTTCATGAATTTATTCATGCTGTAGGTATCCCCCGTGACCTTAAGAAAGCCATAACACAGACGTCCCCTCCGCGATATTTTTGAGCGGAGCCGGATGGCTGTACACAGGCTAGAAATCTGTAGTATTCCTTTCTTTAATCGAACGTTTCTACAGTGGTCGTGTAAGTTTAACTGCTATTTACTCGCGCGTTTTTCCATGCGGTACGGACATTTTTATTTTCCGTTTCACTCATACAGTGAAAGAAAATGTTAAATAACCACTGTTCGTAAGAAAGTCGTAATTGAAACTTTGGACTATACCGGGGTTTTGTTCGTCTGCAACGTAGGCTTACAGTCCAACAACAGCACGAACCTCACAAGAACACAATCTGCAAGATGTTGGAGACAACCTGCCTCCGTTTTCCCGAGACTATGTGATTATCGACTAATAAAGAACAAGACAATTTACTCAACTGAAAAATGCTACTCTCTTGTCAAGCTGGAGGACAGTTAACAAGAGTCAAGGCCTTCGTGAATGTCTTTCTTGCCTCGTTTAGCGCCTTCTTTCCCGCCGAAAGCAGTCAGTGACAATTTTGACAAGTGATCTCGCGGATTTCTCTAGAGGTTATCTTGGGCCAAGTGGAATCCAGGAGCTTGCTTTAAGCTAAATGTAAATATTTATAAGCTGATTCTATTAAACATTATCTTAGACCGGCGAGAAATGAGATTTTAATATGAAAAACAAACGAAACTTCGAGCAATTTGAAGTTTCCGTTTCCACTAGCCATCGTAAAGGGCAGGAAATTTTAATACAAGATCTCGGTGGAATTAGCTATTGTTATGTTCTGTAATGTTCAGGTCAAAATAGGACAAATCTCAAATCAAAAGCTACGAAAGTTTCTCAGCTTATAGAATATTTTATGAAGATTCTGAAAAACGTAAACAGTTTTTTTCATTTAATACAGAAAATGTGTGGAATTCAAGAGTGCCATTTTGATTGCCATTTTAGCAAAAATCCGTTATAACTGAAAGGGGATTTGAACAATAATTATTGTAGCAAGCATTTGATCCAAGACATAAAATACAATAACAGGACTTTCAATTTTAAAGCCTGCCGAGTTTAGTAGCACAAGGATAAATCCTGCAGGAGCTATTCTATCTACAATGAATGCACGTTTGTGTTGCAAGAGTCCAAATTGTTCAAAATAAGCCATATTTTTCAACTTCCTCCCTGATTGATTCTTGCGTGAATTTTTGCCTTGCTGCCATGTTACCCAAGTCAGCAATGTTTAATTCCAGTGGTAAATAACAAAATTTTACTCTATGTAAGGTCTTTCTTCCCTTATAAAGAGAGACCGTTTTCCCACTAAACCAATGGCACCTTTCCTTGGCAACCGATGTCCTGGAGCTCAAGGGTGACAGATTTATTTTATTCGTGTTGCTAATATCAGAAAATTTCTTCGAAATAGAAAGGAACCATGCATTGCTTTAAATAATGAGATACGTTGTAAAGCTTCCACAGATATTTTTGAACTCTGAGTTTAATTTGAAATGGACAAGATTACAATTAGGTGGCCTGTAAGAGGAAGTTGTTTTTTACATGTATAACCACAGACAATGGCTGGTATTTTGATGTCACGTAGCGAAGCTTGCATTGCTCCGTCTTCACGCAAAAATACATTTCAGTACGTATCTACCGCCAAAAAGACTATGGTCCTTAATGAGAGGAAGTTACCTGTAATCTTCCATTTAAACTACAATGTAGCAGAGTAAGACGCATTAAGCAAAAAGTCTATCGATGTAATTAATTATTTCGCAGTTGAAACTGGAGATTCTGAACTGTCAAAATTGCCTTCCAAGGAGAATGTTCTAGTCAACCGCAAAATTACAATTTGAACAGTTTTTTTAGGGTATTTGCGTTGGAGACGAAACTTCAGTTGCTAATATGGGTAATACACTTCGTGTTTTTGTGGGGATGAAGTGCTCCCTACAATTCGCCTTTTTGCCCCATAGCCTCACAGGGTCAGCTTTCCCCATATAGTGCCCCCCACCCAAGTGTTGCTGTTGTTGGTTGTTGAGTTTGTTCCCAAGGGCCCTGGAGATTAGGACCCCAGTTTCTTGGAAACCAGTGCAATTGGCTGTATTTGTTCCCAAGGGTCCTAGAGATTAGGACCCCAGTTTCTTGGGAACCAGGGCGTGTGGTTATGTTCGTTCCCAAGGTTCCTAGAGATTAGGACCCCAGTTTCTTGGGAACCAGGGCATGTGGTGGTGTTTGTTCCCAAGGGTCCTGGAGATTAGGACCCAAGTTGCTTGGGAACCAGGTTGATTATGTTGTTGGGATGAGTATCCCAGTGAGAGGATAAGGACCTCTCTGTAGCCCAGGAACTAAGGCTTCCTGAAAGGAAGCTATGCGATTCTAAATATAAAATAATATGACTTGGTTTTTATTTGTCCAATGGCAGAGAATCGTTCCTCTCTATTTCTGTTCCCTGTTGGCGATATAATGAATAACATACAATTAACACAATTGGATTCAGCTGTTTGGCAGCATTGAAATGTACATTCACTTACAGCAGTTCCAGTTTTTTCAGGTTTGCAAACACTCTGTCAGGTAGAGATGTAATAGCGTTTGTAGACAAATCCCTGTGAACATGTTTACCCAATAAGTGAAACAATACTTGTAAATCAACATTTTTTTTATTTTGGATAAAAGCGCATGGCTTGCTTTCATTTTTTATAATAAAAGTATAACATCGTTTCTTTCTCTTTAGTATTCCTTGTATATGATTAAATTAATTACATACATTGAACACAATTGGATGCAACCTAATTTTTCCTGACAGTTAAGAGCACATGTGCACAAAAATCAAACAAAGTTGAAAATTCTTGGTAAGTGTCGAAAAATGGATTTCGCTCATGTTCTCACCACAGGTAAGCCTTAATATGAAACAAATCACTGTGTACTTTGTTTGGCTAAATATCGATTTTTTTCGAGAAAATCGTGTTTGGATAAGTGTTAGAATAATATAAAAAGAAACATATATAAAAGCGAAGTAAGTTCTAGCAACTCAACAGAAGAACCCTCGACCAGGAAGTCATAAGCGTTGTAATGCAACCATTTAGCAACTTTCTCGAACGGTGGCTTACTGAAGTGAAAATTCTTTAACTGCTACCGTGAAACGAACAGTTGATAGTCATCGAAGTAAATCCTGTCGACCACTTGTTTTACTTTTCTTTTGTCGGCCCACACTAGCAATGTGGTTTGTTTGTTGAAAGAGGGCCAAATATTTCACGGCGTAAAAATCTCTTATGTTTTAACAAGAAATATTGTTTTTTATTCCCTCAATGTTGAAAGAAAGTTTTATTGCTTTCAAAAAACTCTAATGCAGCATTGTTTATTTTATTCGCAACATTTCTTCGTTGTAAACAAGTGTCTTCAAGCAGTTCACTGTCATCTGCCTTGCTTCCTTTTGTTTTCTTGCTTAATTTAAAATCTGTCCATTAAAAGAACAGACAGTCTTTATCTCTGCACACAAACTGAGTAGGGTAGGCCTGGATAAGTCTCGGTTTTGCTCACTTTCAGAGTAACTGGTTCTTCGCAGTTACAAATCAGGTTCTTATTACGCTTAGGGTAACTTTCGTGTAGTTTCCTGTAGACGTTACTCATGTAGTAATAGGCTGAGTCCTCATGCGTAAAGATAGGGCAGTGATTGACTTGGCATTTGATGTAAGTGTCACCATTTATCCTCGACTCAAAAGAGACCAGGTTACATTTGTGAAAGCGACATACATTTAGGTTTAAGCTTTACTCTTGCAGCACCTCTTCTGTTATGGGTTGACTGTTTATCGTCACCAAAGGAGTGACAGTAGGTGATGGTTGGGCTGTCAGGAGGCTATCCAGTGGGTTGGCCATGGCCTTATCTTCTTCGAGTTGTACTGGAGCAGGGAAATAAACAACGGTGGATGGTAGAGGTTGCGGTATCGGTTGAAGTGCTATCGCATCTTTTTTTTTTGGTTTCTTTTTTCTCGGTTTTTTGCTTGGGGCGGAACTGTGTTGTCCATTTCCTGAATGGCGTCCGGTGGTCTCTTTTCACTCATGTTGCTTGGCAAAAATGAAGACGAACTCTACAGTGTTTCAAATTTAATTCTTGGCGTTTCATTTCCGACGCTACTTGCGGAAAGCAAACTCTCTGATTGGTCATCCTTGATGGCGTAACTACTATCGAATCCTATCCATGGCTCATCTATACCTCCAGCTTGGATACTGCCGCTGACACGTGACCAGTTGAAGACTTTTTATCCCTGTGTCAACATGAAAGGCAACAAAATGGTATCCAGTCAGGTAGAAAGGAATACAACGACGAGATCCAAAGAACCAAAAGAACACGAATGCTCCAAGTGCGGGAAGCGTTACGCTTATTTGTTTAGCCAAAAGCGACACGAAAAACGCTGTGGATTGATAGAGAAAACAAAAGCTAAGTTTGAGAAGCCGAATGATGTTTCTTCAAACGTCAACATGGAAAGCAACCAAGCTGGAGACAGCAAGGAAGAAAAGAAAACAGGGGATGATTGAAAACATCAAAATGGAGCAAACGTTACGTTCGGGTATTTAGTAAAAATCACCAAGAAAAACGCCGTGGATCGTTCAAGAAAAGGAAAATTGAGATGAAGGGCGGCACACCACCCAAAGTAAAAAGCTTAAAACGAATGCTCTTAGAAGCAAAGCAAGTTAAGAGACACAGACCAAGAAGCCCGTTGTCCTGGCAAATGATCTTGCGGCTCCCTTGGATGGTGATGTTAAATCCTTTGGAGTGCCAGCAATGCATGGTTCCTTGTCAATCATTCTTTTATTGATATGTTCAAAATAAAATATAAAAGAGGAAAAAACAATTGTTCAGAAGATTAAAATGGGGATGATCGTAAAAGATTGGTTATGGAGGAAGGTTTGGAAGAACGAATCCAATTTTGCAAAGCAGAAAAATACAGTCATGTATGCGATTTGCTTTGTGTAAAATTGATTTTTCTTAAACATCTGTAAACCGTTTAATTTCATTCGGTTTCCGAAAACAAAAGCCTTGAAATTGAAGGTAAAGTCTCGAAAATCTTAAAATATCTTTGCTGTGTAATAAAGATGAATTTCACCAAGTTTCTGTAGTCTTCTGTCGGCGTAAAAGGTATTGATCGCTGGTTGAACTTCATGATTGCTCGTGCAAAAACGTCATTTAAAAAACTAGATTGACGGAATAGTCCGGGAGCTCGGAGCACAGAATGATGTTTTGCGTGTTCAAACCGTTTCATTACTCTGGAAGTGGATTTCAATAGATTAAAATCTCCTCTTTCGCACTAGGTAGTTTGTGGTTTCAAATTGTGGTATACGTTTTGAGTTATAGCTATGTTTTTGTCAGTCGGTACAGGTCAAACAGAGTGTGACATGAGAACGAGGCTGGAATTGCCACTCAAGTTTTTCCATAGAAACTTATTCAATATGAAAATAAATTCCATCCACGCAAAGATATCACATGATATTTGTTCCCGTTTTGTGTGACGTGTCACAGAATCTTTATTCTTTGTTACATAGGAACAGAAACGTTTTGCTCAAGATCACCTGCAAATCGTTTTCTTTTTCAATTTTCTCTTTCCACACTAAAGAAAGGCAATATGTTAAAAATTTATCACTTGTTGGCGTAAAAATCTTGGCGAAAGCCGTTAACGTGGCGCCTTTTTAATAGAGCCTCGCTTTGGCGTTAATAGGAAAAAGAACAGTGATAATAAACTTGGTAAAGAAAAAAAGCAATGTTTGATGAAATTTTCCCCAACAGAAAATATCTTAACGTGCAGGTGTTGTCGGTTTGCCGTTTGTCCGTAATGTTCATCACCGCAGTTTGCCTGTTATTTTTAGTTAAATTACGATGGCAAAAGAGAAAGAGTATTTACGATATCATTTATGTGCGGTATGGTCAAAAGACGTTGAAAACCGTCAGGGATTACGAAAAGGATCTATCCCAATTTAACAAAGTGTCATTGCATGGATATTAGGTTCTTGCAGAAGTGTAGGTTGTTTCACATTTACCCAAAATATCTGTACTTTGTTATCTGTAGAAATGACGTCAGCTCTGCAGGTATATCTCTATTCTCTGTAGATGTGTCAGCGTGAATTAGCTGTATGATCTCACCCAATGGTGCCTACAATGTATTATAATATGCTTTGTATGCGTGTATTCACTCACAGCATTCTCAGTTGTGTCAGGTTCGCAAACACTCCGTCAGGTAGAAATGCAATAGCGTTTGAAGTCAGATTCCTGTGAAAATTTTTTAACAATTATTCGTCTCAGGCGAAGTGAACCTCGGCGAAGTATTTCCCGAGACGAAGTCGCCGAGATTCACTGAGCCTGAGACGCAGCGAAAGGAAAAAGTTCTGACGGTCTCAAGTTTGGTTCAATTTTGACATCTTCGATTGTGTTTGATTGACAAATGTTCTTGTGAGTTCAATTATGTTTCATTATTTACTGAATTAAATCAAATCGATTCTTTCAGGGTTCATATTCTTATATAGTATATACGTAATTTATTTGCTCAATTATTATTTATTATCTTAGAATATACATAGTCTTCAATTAGCTGTAAAGCTTAACGAGTCGTCACGTTAATAAAGTTTTCATTCATTTTTTCATTCATATATCATTTCCCGTATTTGGAACCAGCTGCCATCAGTTGCAAAGAACGCAACCAATGCGTTTTTTAACAGACATTTAAATAAGTTGAATATTAGTGGCTTCGTTCATACAGACATTTTGTAGCTTTTGGAGCTTTTAACAAAACCTTTGAAAAGTATATAACACTGTAAAGCTAATAAAATGTAGAATCAAAAGAAATAATTATTTTAAATATTTCGTGTAATGGTAAGCTCGGGCAAGCCTAAAACTGCAACACTGACGATGTTTGCTAAATTGAATTACCTGCTTTCGTGTTCGCACGTACGATCAAACAAACCGCACAGTGTTAATCAGCGGAAAATGGAAAAGAGTGTGTGAGGCATTTTGGATATTCCTATTGGTTGCTGGGAATATCCATTGTAAACTCGGCGATTAGAATATTTGCCGATCTTCGTCACGTAGGAAGGCATAAAAGGCGGAATATTTAAAAGTATTAAAAAAAAGCCTCACTTTTTATTGAACAAGGAACTTTTTGTCCAAGTTTTGTAAAAGTCCGTCAAATCTACATACCCTATTAATTCACTTAAAGCAGTGGAATCATCGCAAAAATAAAGCCCAGGTTTTCGCCAAGCTTATCACACCTAATCAAAATGGTTGTCAACTCGGTCAAGTGCCGTCGACCAACGAAACACAAGCTTGCGTCTCCCAGAGACTCCTCGCTAAAACAGCCCATTGAATTCACTGTAAACATTATTTCGCACTCAAATCGCGGTCAAATATTGATTTGTGCAGTGGCCCAAGGGGACAAAACATTTCCCAGAAACCGTATATTTGGCCCAAATATTTGGAGTACTAGCAACACGGGGAAACAAAAGAAAAACGAGGCGCTAGCAAGCGAGGGGTGTCCAGAAAACGAAGACCGAAGACCGAAGACCCAAAACCGAAGACCCCCTCGAAAACGAAGACCCCTAGAAAACGAAGACACCCTCGAAAACGAAGACCCCTAGAAAACAAAGACCCCCTAAAAAACGGAGACCATAAAAGAAAGCCATGTTTGACGAAGGAGAGCTCGAACACGTCGCAACTAGCAAGAACTCACGTGATGAATTTTCCCGCCGAATTTTTGTAATCGCAGTTTATTCGATCCCAGGTTCATGACCTTTCGTTCCCAGTTTTCTGTCCAGGCCTGCTCCTTTCTATTCCGCAAGTCTGCCATACACGCGTTTGTTCTAATAACGTTAATTTTAAGGCTGGAGATTAGCCAGGACAGAAAGTTCAAATTCTTTGTGTGGTTTTGAGCCGTTTAATACTCAGGTCGTTAAAAAGTCTTGCGTCCTTTTAGCTTGAGAATCCGCGCCGTCCCCCTTCCCCCTCCCCCCTCCCCTCTTACTTTTCGGGAGACTTCCGGTTGAGGTAAAAAACGTGCTTCTGATATTTAACAATTATTCTATGAGCCCGCGTTGGATACAAGGCGCGAAGCATGTGCGAGTAATGACGACAATATAAGCGGAAATTTTGTTATTACTCGCACATGTGCTGATACACATGGTCATAACTTTTGAAATACTGAAAACGTACATTTGATTTTGCATATTTTAGCAGATAAAGGACTACCCTTCTCGGCTATGTAGAGTAGAGTTATCAGCTAGGTCCGAAATTGAAATATTCGCTTCTAAATCAAGGCCATTCTTCAACCTTTGTTCGGTGCTTATCAGAAGTGGTCATTATATCCTTGATTTTGCATTTCCAGATAAATCGAGGGAAAAGTTCCTACCTTCTTAGAAAACTAGAAATGTTTATGAGCAAATTGATAAAAATTGTCGATGTTCGATGCGAATGAAACTATTGACAGCGGCTCGAAAAATGCCTATTTTTCTAATTTTTCAGACGTTGCGGCGGGCCCGAAAGGGCAAAATATTTAATGGCTCCTAACGTGGCCAGAAAATCATTTTGATTCAAAACAAATCTGTTTTAGTTTTAGCCTCGCTAAAGTCTTTCAGTTGCCATAGTTTCAGGCAAAATGTTTTCTTTGACGTGAATTTAAGTGGGTGTTTTTAAGAAAGACAGCCTCTTAAGAAAACTGGACAAAATGCATATGTTTCCTTACAGTCTGCTTTGTATGTGTTTATTCACTTACAGTGCTAACAGTTTTGCCAGGTTCGCAAACACTCTGTCAGGTAGGAATGTAATAGCGTTATAAGACAATCTCCTGTGAGAGGAACCAGATAAGTGAAACAGTAAACCAAAGATTTTGAACTCTAGATAAAATCGTATAACTTGGTTTACGTCTTAAAAAGAGTGAACTACTTTAAAAAAATCAAGCAAACAAAAAGCAGAACTAAACAGAATGTTTCCTTGCAGTCTGCTTTGTATGTGTTTATTCACTCACAGCCTCCTCAGTTCTTTCAGGTTCACAAACACTCTGTCAGGTAGAAATGTAATAGCGTTTGAAGACAAATTCCTGTGGAAAATATCACCATAAAATTAAAGTGAAAAAGATAACCAAAAATTGTCGCATTCCAGATAAAATCGTATAACTTGGGTTCAGCCTTGATAAAACAAGCCGGACTCTAGAAACGCTTTGAGGTAAGAAACCTTTTTTGAGCGACAATCTGAAGACAAAACACTTCACTTCACTTTTGTTCTTTTTAAATCGAAATTAGAGGCGAATTTGAAAAACTTGCTGCGAAACGAACGCATGAAAATTTTTCGTTTGAATGAAATTGAAGAAGGCTTTATAACCATACTTGAATGCATAAATATATCGACTAGATTTGTCGGCTTTGTAAGAATCTTTTGGTAGTCGGAAAAAAGGACCATGTTAATAGGAAATATGTATGAAATGGTATCTTGGTTTATTTATAAAGAAGCCGCCAAAGAAAAGAATAAACTAAACTTTCACTTTACCGATGTTGCGTGCGTTTGTAAATGCCGTATTCTGTGCTCTTTTTACTGCTATATTCTAAACCAACTATAAGATGGTTTTCCTATGTCCTATAAGAAAATAATGCACTTTTGAGGTCTAGAAAAGCAGCTGAATGCCCTCGCCTAACGGCTCGGGTATCCACTAGCAGCTTTTCTAGACCTCAAGTGTGCATTATTTTCTTATAGAACATGGAAAACCATCTTATAGTAGGTAAATACAATAGGCGGAAATGCTAAGCCCAAGCCCAACAGATATATTTACCGACACAACCGCAAGTATCTGGCATATTGCGATAGCTATTGAGCAACCAACAACAACAAGACCGCAGTTAGCAACTGTATTTTTTTTAGAATTCGCGCGTTGGTCATTGCAATAAAGACCCGGAAACCCCCAATGAGTTGCTGTGTATTTAAAAAAGCAAAACTGGACAGCATGTTTCCTTGCAGTCTGCTTTGTATGTGTTTATTCACTCACAAACTCATCAGTTCTTTCAGGTTTGCAAACACTCTATCAGGTAGAAATGTAATAGCGTTTGAAGACAAATTCCTGTGGAAAATATCACCATAAAAGTAAAAAAGATAACCAAAATTGTCGCATTCCAGGTTAAATCGTATAACTTGGATTCAGCCTTGATAAAAATGATTTGCGTACAATATAAACACAATCATACAGTAACCAAACTGAACACAATATTTCTCTAAAGTTTGCATACTTTGTATATGTTTAGTCACTTACAGTACGAAAAGTTTAGTAAGGTTCTCAAACACTCTGTCAGGTAGAAATGTAATAGCGTTTAAAGACAAATCCCTATGAAAAAACATAACGGGATAATTTAATCTGCACCCAAAAGGAAGACTTTTTCTACTTTTCGTGAACAAAATCGATATTAAAATATATAGATATAGGCAGGCCTGAAAGCGGAGCTCCCCATTTATATGATTCATACTGGAGTATATAATGTTTCCATTCTGGTAAATAAGCGGCGAAAGAACTATACAGTTGCCAATAGATGCAAGACAAATGTAAATCGCTCACGGTTAAACTGTATCTTTTACTACACAACAAAATGTACTAACAGCAAACCGAATTACCTTGAGGCAGAGCAAAATAAGAATTTATTCTCTGCTTTCTGGCAATATAAGAGAGGTTCGTGATCCTCTTAAAGATTTTTTCTTACGAGAAAGACGTCAATATATTTCGTGGTTTGGTATTCTCGTCTTACTTTTCTGGCCGTACGCATCAAATTAACTTTTTAGGGATTAATCGGTGGTCATCTTTTATCTCGTTCCGTGTGCACGGTTTGAACAACATTTATTGCACACTAAATCATGTCTACAAATTATTCAGTGTTATAGCGTTTTAAGACAACTTCCTGTGAAAAGTATCACCAGATAAGTGAAGTAAACCAAAATTGTCTTACTCCAAATAAATACGTAAAACTTGGTTTCCGTCTTAAAAAGAGTGAATTACTTGCAAAAAAAATCAAGCATACAAAAAAAATTGGACACAATGCTGACTTACAGTCTGCTTTGTATGTGTTCATTCACTTACAGCTTCCCCAAGCTTTCCAGGTTCGCATTGAATACTCTGCCAGTTAGAAATGAAGTAGCGTTTGAAGACAAATTCCTTCTGAAAGTATCACCATAAAAGTGAAACAGTAAACCAAAATTGTCGCATTCCAGATAAAATCGTATAACTTGGATTTAGCCTTGATAAAAATGCATACAATAACCACACTGGACACGATGTTTTATCTTAAGTCTGCATACTTTGTATATGATATTTCACTTACAGTTCTAACAGGTTAGTCTGGTTCGCAAACACTCTGTCAGGTAGAAATGTAATAGCGCTTGAAGACAAATTTCTGTAAAAAGATAACGAGATAATTAAAACAGTGCACCCACAAAATTCTTATCCTAGATTAACCTTTGGACGTACGAGGGGTGGAGGTGGATGCCACCCCCCCCCCCCCCCGCCGGAAGTTTTTTTTCTAAACTTTGAAAAGAGGATTTACTCTACAATGCCGAGACTTTCAGTAGCTGTTCATTCTTCCCTTGCCGAAATTTTGATATGTCAACCATGTGACATATCATGATTATTACAAGTAGGTCTGGCCAAAAATCGTCATTTGTAAATTTTTCTTAATTTTTTCCAGGTTTTTGAAACAGAATTGAACTATTTGTTTATTTTTATATTCCATAAGCGTTCTGGTTTGATTTTGCATCAATGTCCGTTATTTTGCGACTTTCTAAGAAAATGATGAAATCCAAGATGGCGGAACCAAGATGGCGGCTCTAATGACGTCACGTGGCGTCATTAGAGCAGCCATTTTTAATGTGGTCTATACATGCTGTGCAGCCAGTTATAAAGCAGTAAGTAGTTTGATAGAAATGCTGGGGTTTGGTAAAGGTGAGAATTTATTTATTCTCACCTTCATCAAACCACTGCATTTTAACTGGCCATGCAGTATCATCAAACAAAAATAAAATACAAACAGCGGCAACAAACATAACACATGGACTACGCATGGTCTGAAAAAAGAATCTAAAATTTACTTGACGTTTCGCATGCTACAGCACGCATCTTCAGAAGTGACGGTTACAAAAAGCGAAAGATTTAAAACTTAAAAATACAAAGCGAGGTCAAATGGGACCATTTCCAGGTCTAAGTCAGTAGACGATGTGACTTACAGTGTAAAATAAAAGAAACACTGTTAATACGGGACTTAAAACCCACCCTCAATGACAACGTTGGCAGTGAAAAGCTGTGGCTTTATTAGCTCTCACCTATTGTTGTCACTGTTGTTAATTATTGTTTAGCTGTTACCAGTTCCTCGCTTTGTATTTTTAAGTTTTAAATCTTTCGCTTTTTGTAACCGTCACTTCTGAAGATGCGTGCTGTAGCATGCAAAACGTCGAAAAGTAAATTTTAGATTCTTTTTTCAGACCATGCGTAGTCCATGTGTTATGTTTGTTGCCGCTGTTTGTATTTTATTTCTGGTGAAATTGAAATGGCCAAGAAACAAGAGCGTTTATCATCAAACAAAATATCTTGGAGCTTCTTCAACGCTTCCAATAATCGTGGGTCCCAGTTTATGGATTTTTTTTTCGATGCCTTCCCCTTCCTATACCTTCTTTCATAGATATACCTTCATCTATATACCTCCTTTCTAGATAAACTTTGAACCCTCCTTCGCTATAAAATATTTTTGCCGGGCAAAACGTTATTCTAGGTTTATCTTTATTGCTACCTCGCACACGGTTTGGCCCTAGAAGAAACCGCCTTTTTGACTTGAAATATAGTAGTTCGGAAGTAGAAAACCACACGCGCCTGCATGGTACTTACGTACGGGCTCCAATTTTTCAAACATTTGATGTAAATCGCGGGTATGGCTAAATCGAGGTGTGGCTAAAGAAATAAAAGAGGTATACCAACCTGCGCCGAAAGGAACTACAACATTGAATGAACAACGTTTAATGAATGAAACAGAAATTTCGGCTGACATAGCAGCGTTTACGAGTCTAAGGTGGTTTATTCGTTTCTTCGTACCTTACTGGTTGGATAGCAGCAAAGTTCGCCTTTCCAGCTCGACCAATCGATAGTGAGGTCTCGCCTACGCTTGGAACATATTTTCATGGCCTGCATTTCCTCGTTGTTTACAGCACGCAGCAGACCAGCACAGTTTAAAATTACCTTAGTCTTATCTCGACCACGTTCCCCGCTGATTCCAAGACTAACGAGGTGAGAAGTCATATCTCGCTTGCACGCCAGTTATTTTATAATTTGAGAAAGGGGGGGGGAGGATAGCGATGAGGAGGGGGGGGGGGGGGGGGGGGGGGGAAAAAAAAAAAAAAAAAAAAAAAAAAGAGAAAAAAAAATTTTTTTTTTTTAAAAAAAAATAAAAAAAAAAAAAAATTTAAAAAAAAAAAAAAAAAAGGATAAAATTAATACCCACCCACCCAAAAAAATATTTTATAAAAAAAATAAAAAAAATTTACAATATATAGGGGGCGCGCGCATCTGTTGAAAAAAAAAAAGGAATAACTGAACCAAGTCCACCTACACTGCATGGCGAATCTTCTGATCCGAAAGAACAATTCATCATTTCAACGCCCAGACTTTCAAACAGAGCTTTGTCGTCTAACCTTACAATTCGTGACACGTCTCGAACTTCCCAAAGTCGGGGGAGAAAAGAGTGTAAACAAAATGTCTGCAAAGTCTATTTAATTAATTTAGGTGCTTCTCGATTGCCTTGCCATTATTCGTTTCCAATTTGCTTTTTGGCGACCGTCAAAAGACCAGCGAACTAAGGATGCAGTCCGGCTTCACCTTGCAACGTGACGAAGAACCAAAACAAAACTTTCGCGGGAAATTTTGCAACGTGTCTTAAAAATGTCGGGTACTTATTTGGAGATTTGAAATGTTTACACATGTTGTTAATGATATTACAGTTGCTATGTTCTATCCCGAAGTCAACGAAAATACTTCTAGGTCCTTGTAGTTAAATATGGACTACAATCAGAGGAAGTCAAAACATAGTGTGATATAAAATTTGGCGGGAAATTGCTAAACTGAACATTGTTATGGCAGTTTCAGACACCGGTAACTCGGTTTTACTTCTAGATACCAATTTAAACTAGCCTGGATTTTGATAACAGCTCAATAGACTATCGAGGGATGATTTTACTTTCCAAATAAACTGCCGCACTTTGCCGAAACAGTCGACTGAAAATGACTTAAACTTGGGTCAAGCTCGTTAACGATTCAGTGGCAATTTTTAACGCCGCGTAAAAAAAATTAGTATTAAAGCTCAGGAAGTTTAATTCATCTCAGTCAATATATAAGGGAATAAGTGTCATAGAAAAAATATAGGAAGTTTGAGGAGTCATACGAGGTGTTCTGTAGGCTCACCCAAAGTTGCAGAAATTTATGTTTTTTCAGGCCGCTGGAGGGCCCAAAATTATGGTAAAGTCATATCTCGAAGAAAAAAGAACGTCTACTGCTGCAAATGCCACCGTTGCTAATCTTTTCAGATAGCTTTTGTACTGTGAAAAGATGAAGGTAAATGGCCGATCTCGATGTTTTGCTCCTGCCCGGTTTTCTCTGACAATAACACTTAACAGCAGCCAAGACCCGATGATGAAGACACTGGGAATTTCGTGGAACAGCACTGAAGACGTGTTTACCGTTACCGCTTTTCCATTCGCCCTGGAATTTAAGACAACAAAGCGAAACGTCCTGCATAAAGTAGCAACGATTTTTGACCCGCTCGGTTTTGTCTGCCCGTACGTTATCGTTGCGAAGGTTCTACTCCAGGAGCTATGGATGCGAGGCTACGACTGGGACGACGAAGTACAAGATGAAATAGCAAACAAAATCGGAGCTTTGTTAGAGCAGCTAAAAAGTCTGAGAAAGGTGAAGATTTCTCGATGTCTACGAAGTTCAGAGCCTATCAAGTCGAAGCGCATTGTGACATTTGCTGATGCCTCTCAGCAAGCTTCCAGTGCAGCTTGCGGTGCGAATACCATAATGATGCCGTCACCAGTCGCCTGATTGCAGCTAAGAGTAAAGTGTCACCGCTGACCCCGATGAGAGTACCGTGACTGGAACTCATAGGCGCGATTCTAGGCCTTCGGTCTTAGAAGCACCAATGCAGAGAGTAACTTTTTACTCTGACAGTACAGATGTTTTTTGGGGGATTCGTGGGCGTGGTAAAGACTTCCGACAAACCGAATTGGAAAAAAACTGAGGATCATTGAACAGTCACAGTAGCAGCATGTCTCCACCGAGGGGAATCCAGCCGATTTGTGCATAAGAGGAGCCACACCTTCATAGTTAACCGAGTGTCTTTGTGGTGGAATGGTCCTGACTGGCTAACAAAGGATTTCAGTGAGTGGTCAAAGATGCAAGTCCCGAACAGGCCTAGCGAAATGCCAGAGATGAAAATCTCGAAGAGGAAAGAGGACACGATCTTCGTAACAAAAAAAGCCTTTTTGAATTCAAAAAAGCAGTTCGGGACAGTAACATTACTGATGTGTTGGACGGACATTGCAGATGTTACGCTTGCACAACATGATAATGTAACTAATTTTAGTAATCTTGTAATCATTTTTAACTTATTAGAATTTTAAAAACATATCTGTGTCATTTTAACTATCTATCGATATATCTATTTTTATAATATTAGTATTTTTATATTTTATATCTATTTATCTATTTATATAATATTAGTGTTTTTATATTTTATATTTTATATCTATTTATATAATATTAGTATTTTTATATTTTATATTTGTAATATTTATTTTAGTGTCCCCAATTAGCTCTTTAGCTAAATACCATTGACACTTAAATAAAGTTTATGTATGTATGTATGGATGGATGACGTATAACTTTCAGAAAGAAGCCGCACAGAAACAGAACAACACACGTGGAGTGAGAAGAGTGCTGCACAACATGCGCAGAACAAACAACAAAAATGCAAGCATGGAACTGTCGCCTGAAGAAATAAAGGAAGCCGAAGAGGAGTTTGTGCGCTTAACACAGCGCGAAGCATTCCGTGACGAGT
This sequence comes from Oculina patagonica, assembly GCF_052425735.1. NCBI lineage: Eukaryota > Metazoa > Cnidaria > Anthozoa > Scleractinia > Oculinidae > Oculina > Oculina patagonica. Next base: position 12,856,791 of record NC_135770.1, on the reverse strand, counting down.
ACACAGCTTTGAGCTCAGGGAAACCGATACCAAAGAAAAGTCAGTTGATCAAGCTGAACCCGTGTTAAGATGAAGATGGAGTCTTCCGGTGTGACAGTCGATTAAAGTTCGCAGACTTCCTTCCATACAACACCAGATTTCCAATCATTTTGCCTCGCGGACACTGGGTGACAAAACTAATCGTGAAGCATTATCATGAGAGAGGAAATCATGCCACTGGAGTAAACTTCACTCTTTGTCAATTGAATGAGAGATTTTGGATCATCGCCGCACGTGAAGAGATCCGCGAGTGGGATCAAGAATGTTATAAATGTAAGAGAAGACGAAATAAGCCAACTTGTCAGATTATGGCGCCTCTACCGAAAACAAGGCTTCGTTTCACCTTCAGGCACTTCGCCCAAACAGCCGTTGATTTTGCAGTTCCTTTGAACACCATTCAAGGACGCGGACAACCACGACAGAAAAGGTGGCTGTGCCTTTTCACTTGCTTGGAAACACGAGCAGTGCATTTAGAGATGGCCTGGGGTTGGATACCAACACGTTCTTAATTGCCTTTTGTCACTTTACCAGTCGCCGTGGAGTTTCGAGGGAGGTGATAAGCGACAGAGGCTCGAATTTCGTAGGTGCAGTGGACAAGTTAGTTAGTTAGTTAGTTAGTTAGTTAGTTAGTTAGTTAGTTAGTTAGTTAGTTAGTTAGTTAGTTAGTTAGTTAGTTAGTTAGTTAGTTAGTTAGTTAGTTAGTTAGTTAGACCGACAACAACTTCAGAGTTAGACAGCCGAACTTAAAATCACATGTAGCCAGATTCAATCCACCAGCTGCCCCACATTTTCGAGGAGCACACGAAGTAAATGGTGAAAGCTGCCAAGAAAGCCATTTATGCCGTTGTAAGTGACCGAGATGTGACCGACGAGGAGCTGGTTACTGTGTTTGCCGGGACGGAGACGTTAATTTAATTCCGTCCGTGGACTTATCAGAGTTCGGATCCTCGAGAAGACGTTCCATTGACCCCTAACCATTTTTTGCATGGCCAAATAGGGGGGGGGGGGGGGACAGTTCGCGCCTGAGTCTATTGAAACCACAAATTTTCATCCACGTCAACGATGGCGAAAGGTCCATGATAACATTTCGCGAGTGCGCAGGAGATTGCTCAAAGAATGTGTTCCTGCCCTTATTAAACACCCGACCAAAGTGAACTTCAGAATTTCGAGACCTTAAAATTGGAGATGTTGTTATTGTGATTCAGCCCGATACTCCAAGAAGACGTTGGCCGCTAGGGCGAATTGTTGAAGTGTATCCTGGACGTGATTGCCACACCCGTGTAGCTAAAGTTACGTGTGGAGTCAAGACTGTCGTGACACCGATTACCAAACTGATTCCGCTTGAAATAGATTGTTAAAAGCACACCAGGGCTACCTCCCAGTGTGGAGAGGGGGTAAATGTTAAGAAGAAAAACTACCGAACTTGCGTGACTCGCGATTAGCGTGCGCGCGTGTGCGAGTTACAGTTTTTCGAAGTCGTTTGTTTCGAGGATTGTGTGCAGTTTTAGAGTTACCCGTGTTACCGTTTGGTGGTGTTTTATAGAAGATTAAACGTGTTTGTTGTATGAAGAGCTTTTAGTTACCGCTTACGAACAAATTAGCCACGATTTGCAAGCTTCTTAAAGGTGGCTTTACTCCTTTGTAAAATGTTCAGAAATGTTTTATTTTGTTCTTATTAGCTGTTTGTTCCTGTTTTGCGCAAAATCTGTCTTACAGACAGAAACGGGGGTCATGTTCGTGTTTTAAGCCAATCCTGAGGAATTTGACGACTTTTCTTATGTGAACGCTTCTTTTGGTTTCAATTCATTTGGATAGATGTCAGCCACGTGAGTGAATACGCTCTTTTGAGATTTCGCTTCCAGCAGAAACATCACAGACCCGTAACAGTGACACTTAATTTATTGATTTTAAACTGAAAAATACATTTTAAAAGGACTATGGACGCATATAAAATAACCCGCATTTATCAAGGGGCCGCTGAACCGAACTAGATGCGAGAACATCATCATTGTAAATTTTATAGAAAATTTAATACATGCATTTTTCTTAAGAGATTGCAAATGCCTACTCCAATGTCGATGAAAGTAAATTTTTCATTTATTATTTTTACATGAAAAATGAACTTGTACTCAAACTGATTTTTTTTTAATAAATATCTTCCGACTCGCGACCGCGGTAAAATGAAATATGATCTTCATTACGATACAAAGTGCTTGCGCTCGTCTGAAACATCAACACGTGAGCATAAATAAGCTGGCGATTCCAGTTGAATTCAAATACGATTTACTTTCTGTCTCATTTCTAAAAATAAAAAGCACCTTTGAAAAATTTTTGAATGCTTTAAACATGATTTGAGACTGGAAACTTTTCGGGAATAACCCATTTCAAGAAATGCAATCAAGATAGCTATAGGATGACAAGCAAGCTAAATTGTACTACATTGTTTCTCGGTAAAACAGCTAGCTACGACTGCCTGGGTACACACAGTCAATCTATCTATCTATCTATCTATCTATCTATCTATCTATCTATCTATCTATCTATCTATCTATCTATCTATCTATCTATCTATCTATCTATCTATCTATCTATCTATCTATCTATCTATCTATCTATCTATCTATCTATCATCTCCCCCACACACACACACACCACACACACCACACCTTTCTTCTTCTTCTTCTTCTTCTTCTTCTTCTTCTTCTCTCTCTCTCTCTCTCTCTCTCTCTCTCTCTCTCTCTCTCTCTCTCTTCTTCTTCTATCTATCTATCTATCTATCTATCTATCTTCTATCTATCTATCTATCTATCTATCTATCTATCTATCTTCTATCTATCTATCTATCTATCTATCTATCTATCTATCTATCTATCTATCTATCTATCTATCTATCTATCTATCTATCTATCTATCTATCTATCTATCTATCTATCTATCTATCTATCTATCTATCTATCTATCTATCTATCTATCTATCTATCTATCTATCTATCTATCTATCTATCTATCTATCTATCTATCTATCTATCTATCTATCTATCTATCTATCTATCTATCTATCTATCTATCTTCTTCTTCTTCTTCTTCTTCTTCTTCTTCTTCTTCTCTTTCTTCTATCTATCTATCTATCTATCTATCTATCTATCTATCTATCTATCTATCTATCTATCTATCTATCTATCTATCTATCTATCTATCTATCTATCTATCTATCTATCTATCTATCTATCTATCTATCTATCTATCTATCTATCTATCTATCTATCTATCTATCTATCTATCTATCTATCTATCTATCACTCATGGATCAGAAATGATTCCTCCGACATATTTTCTTACATAGTGTGAGTATCCATTGTAAGGCAATTCATAAATTCCAAAGCTGATGCTACTCTCGTACAAGAAATAGTGTTGCCAGAACCCGTCAACCAAGAATAAGAGCATTGAGGCCCACAATCTGAAAATAAGCAAAGTTGATATACCTGTGACATTCCTTGGTTAATTTATTTGCATACAAAATTATGTTTGAGTTATTTGTATTTCATAATAAAATACGATATATCATATAGAAGCAAAGTACACGATTTGGTACCGTAAGGTCAAAATGCTTGCAAGAGAATTTTTCTTTACAGGGACGTTTTCGTCAAGGACTCCAGATTAATATATTAAAAGTAAACAAAAAAAAAAAACAACCCATCGAAAAATGCAACTTTTTCTGCTTCTGTCATTTTACCCTTTAGTTGCCAAGTTTTATGCAAATTAGCCTTATCACGGATACGTTTTACAACAAAATTTGATTTTAAGTAGCATTAATCAACTGTAGTATTCCTGACTTAGATCCATCCTACCGGTATTTATTCAACCCTACTATTTCTAACTGATCAAGCAAGAAAACAGCATGTCTCACCTGTTAAGGCTTAGACTATCATTATAAATAAGCCACAAGACAGTCATTTAAAGTCGGTGTGTTACGAATTGGTGGTCTACAAACAGAAAATGAGCAACCTTGGCCGCATAGGTGATCTTATAAAGAATTGTGGTCTGTCTGAATCACTAGATGTAGTATATGGTAGTAATGCTGTGACGCACATACTATCTGGAAAGGCACTAGCGATAGCTTGCAGAGATTATTTTTTGGCTTTCATAGCACTCAGTTTTATTCTTATTGCAGACGCACTGAATGTTTCTCTGCCAAATTTTTCTCTGCCACAAACTGAAAAATTAGAAGTAGATCTTGAGGTAGACCATGATTCAGAACAAGAAGTTAAAGAAAAGTTGTCATGAAGTGTTAAGTGTAATACTCCATAATTTTCGAGCTTTTTTAAAAGTTCGCGGACACCGTACCTCACCGATTTCGCTGAAATTTAGCATGCAGTCTTGTTTTAGGGTCCTAACTACCAAATGGATATTAAAAAGTTTCAATTCTTTTTATTTTGGAAAATATCAAGAAGGCCGATTTGAAGCGTCCGTGACGGCTCACCAACATGGCGGATCGAAGGTGTTCTTGTTACTTCGACACTGAACCTGCCGTCACAGTTTCTCGATCATACTTGGTATAGTTATAAAGAACTATCTTTCTTCTTTCTATATATCAAAATAGATTCGGCAAATGTTGAGTTTGGATGATCAACGGCCAAGAAGTTCGAAGGTATGTTAACGATGTTTTGAACACTCTCAAATTTACTACAAAATGAAAGGCTTATAACTCTACTGTTATCTCGATTTAGAACTAGCCATTTACCATGAACAAAGCTTGTTCATTGGTTAATTGATTCCATTAATAAAAAAATTGGGGAAATGTAACCGTTAAGAATAACAAATTATGGAACCTCTAGTAAATTGGCCATTTCAGCGCCATTTCAGCGGATCAGCTCATTTAACAGCAAATAATCGGGAGAAACATGAAAGGGTTACAGTCGTTTATAATAAGCAGTTTTCAGGTATTCTTTGCTTATCTTAAACAAATACATAATCTTTGCCAAAGTTATGGCGATTTTTGAGCGTACGATCGTTTCTCCAAATTTTTATGTCGGCAACTTTATTTTATTTGTTGTCGAGATTATATTATACGCTGTTGTTATTCAGTATTCGTTTCACAAGAACTTCTGCTGCTCGCATTTTCCAAATCACTGTTTAAGAAATTGCCCATTCCGTAACAGGGTCATTCTTACTTTTTCTTTAAAAATTACTAGGAAAGCAAGAATGTCATAGAACGGTTTTATACTAGTGAAAATACCTGTCAGACATAACTTCAACTGTTTGTGTTATCTGGCTGTTTTCACAAATATGCAAATTAAGGAATTCTTTAAGTGCCTATCTTTAACTATTTCACGCTTAAAGATTCCTCTAAATCTTTTCGCCTACCTTTTGGCCAAACGAAGTTTTGTGTCTCCAGGCAGAATGCTCGCTATCAGCAATGAAAGTCGAAGAGATACAGAAGCTCGAGTAAAATTCTAACTGCTGTGAAATGAACATCGTTTGAGCTTGACGTGTATTTATAGATTGCTCATTTAACAGCAAATAATCGGGAGAAACATGAAAGGGTTACAGTCGTTTATAATAAGCAGTTTTCAGGTATTCTTTGCTTAGCTTAAACAAATACATAATCTTTGCCAAAGATATGGCGATTTTTGAGCGTACGATCGTTTCTCCAAATTTTTATGTCGGCAACTTTATTTTATTTGTTGTCGAGATTATACGCTGTTGTTATTCAATATTCGTTTCACAAGAACTTCTGTTGCTCGCATTTCCCAAATCACTGTTTAAGAAATTGCCCATTCCGTAACAGGGTCATTCTTACTTTTTCTTTAAAAATTACTAGGAAAGCAAGAATGTCATAGAACGGTTTTATACTAGTGAAAATACCTGTCAGACATAACTTCAACTGTTCGTGTTATCTGGCTGTTTTCACAAATATGCAAATTAAGGAATTCTTAAAGTGTCTATCTTTAACTATTTCACGCTTAAAGATTCCTCTAAATCTTTTCGCCTACCTTTTGGCCAAACGAAGTTTTGTGTCTCCAAGCAGAATGCTCGTTATCAGCAATGAAAGTCGAAGAGATACAGAAGCTCGAGTTAAATTCTAACTGCTGTGAAATGAACATCGTTTGAGCTTGACGTGTATTTATAGATTGCGCTCGAGCTCCGTTAATTAAGTTTATTCATTTGGCGATCAGATAAAAATCAATGAATGATCAGAGTTATTAAAGTCCATTTCTAAGCACGAGAGACACGGAAGTTTGTTTCAGAAGCATTTATGCATAGAAATACCGGGGATTTTTTTTAGCGGTAAGTCTGCATTTATAATAGCTGGGAGTTTGGGGTGTTTTTTGGTGTTTTTTTTTTTTGAGGGGGCTCGGGGGGGGGGGGGGGTAGCGGGGTGTGGAAGTGGTGCCTTCGTATCCTCTTTTGTTCTTTTACACATTGGCCTGAATTTGGAACAGTTCGGAGATTGGATTATCAATTACTCTTCGTTAATATGCCATGTCACCCCTTAATGTGGGAGCGCCGCGCCTCAATTCACGATAAAAAATTTATGGCCGCCCGGTCCATTTATGTAGTTCTCCGTCAGGTCTCTCAATAGGCAGGTTACGAGCCTAGTGGCCCTTCAGGCCGGAGCTCATACCGGTTTCCGCAACGTGAAGCGACAACGAGTATTTTTTACTCCACCCGGATGGGATGCTATTCCATCGCAGGGTTACCTCCCTTCCCGAAAAGCTAAAGATTGACTGGTAATCATTTTTACACCTGGCTAAGGAAAGGGACTCTGGGAGTTTAGAGGCTTTCCAAAGAACTTAATGCATTGTCCCCCAAAAGCTCTATCCAGGACTGTTTGGTCCAGAGTCCCACCACCCACCCCCCAAACCAGCGCAGTGACCATTATTAGGCCATCACGCTCCCCAACCGTGTAAGAAAGTGCAAAAATCTGCTTGTATAAGCCCTGGGGTTGTACAGTTTGGTACGAAATGTGGGCTTTTAAATGTGGTAGGTCTTATATCCGTGGTTGGGGTGCGGTGGCTTAAAGCGAAATTAAAAAACTTCTTGTTTTCTGAAAAACGTTTTTATAAACTGATTTGAATTACATTAATGAATTAAAGGGACAGTGTCACCAAGATTTAATAAAATTTAAAACTCTCAAGACGGTAACCTGGTAGGAAAAAAAGTGGCCTTAAACTTTGACAGTTGACTTGGAAGAAATATATGGGCCTTGAATTGGAAGGGCTTATGAGAGAAAAGGATAAAAAGGGGAATTTCACAGAATCTGCTCAACAGCGTACTCTCGAGCAGCTTTCATTTATCTGCCCACTGTCTTTTTCTCTCTCCAGGTTTTAGTAATGCCAGACCGCTATGAGTGGATTTACAATTCATATTAACACTTTTTTGAGATTTTTAAATCCCGGTTCGAGCTTTGGGGGGATATTGCGTTGAGTTCTTCGGAAAGCTTCTGTACTATCATACCGTATTTACTCGAATAAGCGCCGCCCCCGAATAAGCGCCGCATTTCGGACAAAAAAGTTAATAAGCGCCGCCCCCGGCGCCGCAGTCCCGATGCGGCGCTTATTCAAGGAAATCTGTTTAACTAGAAACAGAACTACAAAGCAACTCTTAAACAAACTTGGACATTTCTTTCCATCAAAAGCGACGTTTTGCAGTTCAAAGTGCTTGTTTTACCGCTCAGTTTTTCTATTGAACATTCTTCAGTACAATCTTCAGCAAGAGACGACTTTTGGACAATCAGGGGACCCTATTTTAATAAATGTAAAGGATTAGATTCTTTGTGGTGTCAAACGTTTTAATAAGCGCCGCCCTCAAATAAGCGCCGCCCTCGAATAAGCGCCGCACTGGAGGCGTAAAAAATTTAATAAGCGCCGCGGCGCTTATTCGAGTAATTACGGTAGTCCCTTTCTTCACCTAGGTCGGCGATAAGGACATACGTGATGTAAGTCATGACGCATCACGAGAGGTGTCCTTATGGAGAGGTTCGACTTTAATAAAAAAAAAAGTCCGAGATAACGAAAACAGCCAAGTTCTCACCTGCTTTTTTTTTCTAAAAATCTGGACGAAAAACATTTGTATCTTTTAACTTGCCCTAAAAAGAATTGATTCGAAATTCATTTCAAATCAATGAGGAAAATGTGTTAGCCTCACTGTTATTATGTTGTTCTTGCCGCGAGTAAGCCACGCCTTCTTCGAACACGATAATTACTGATGACACAAACGTAAAGTCATGTTCATTTCAAAATCAGCTCGCATTATGCTTATTAACAGATGAGCTCTTTTGTTCAACATTCAGACCACTGTGTCAGAGATCTAAAGAGGATTCGGAGGCACTACTTCCACCCCCCCCTCCCCCCGCCTTCCTACAACAACACCAAAAAAACCCCAAACTCCCAGCTATTATAAATGCAGATTTACCGCTAGAAGCCGAGTATTTTTTAACCGCGTCAGTCAATAATAAACCGGTATTTCTATGCATAAATGCTTCTGAAACAAACTTCCGTGTCTCTCGTGTTTAGAAATGGACTTTAATAACTCTGATCATTCATTGATTTTTATCTGATCGCCAAATGAATAAACTTAATTAACGGAGCTCGAGCGCAATCTATAAATAAACTTCAAGCTCAAACGATGTTCATTTCACAGCAGTTAGAATTTTACTCGAGCTTCTGTATCTCTTCGACTTTCATTGCTGATAACGAGCATTCTGCCTGGAGACACAAAACTTCGTTTGGCCAAAAGGTAGGCGAAAAGATTTAGAGGAATCTTTAAGCGTGAAATAGTTAAGGATAGGCACTTTAAGAATTCCTTAATTTGCATATTTGTGAAAACAGCCAGATAACACGAACAGTTGAAGTTATGTCTGACAGGTATTTTCACTAGTATAAAACCGTTCTATGACATTCTTGCTTTCCTAGTAATTTTTAAAGAAAAAGTAAGAATGACCCTGTTACGGAATGGGCAATTTCTTAAACAGTGATTTGGAAAATGCGAGCAACAGAAGTTCTTGTGAAACGAATATTGAATAACAACAGCGTATAATCTCGACAACAAATAAAATAAAGTTGCCGACATAAAAATTTGGAGAAACGATCGTACGCTCAAAAATCGCAATATCTTTGGCAAAGATTATGTATTTGTTTAAGATAAGCAAAGAATACATGGAAACTGCTTATTATAAACGACTGTAACCCTTTCATGTTTCTCCCGATTATTTGCTGTTAAATGAGCTGATCCGCTGAAATGGCGCTGAAATGGCCAATTTACTAGAGGTTCCATAATTTGTTATTCTTAACGGTTACATTTCCCCAATTTTTTTATTAATGGAATCAATTAACCAATGAACAAGCTTTGTTCATGGTAAATGGCTAGTTCTAAATCGAGATAACAGTGGAGTTATTAGCCTTTCATTTTGTAGTAAATTTGAGAGTGTTCAAAACATCGTTAACATACCTTCGAACTTCTTGGCCGTTGATCATCCAAACTCAACATTTGCCGAATCTATTTTGATATATAGAAAGAAGAAAGATAGTTCTTTATAACTATACCAAGTATGATCGAGAAACTGTGACGGCAGGTTCAGTGTCGAAGTAACAAGAACACCTTCGATCCGCCATGTTGGCGAGCCGTCACGGACGCTTCAAATCGGCCTTCTCGATATTTTCCAAAATAAAAAGAATTGAAACTTTTTAATATCCATTTGGTAGTTAGGACCCTAAAACAAGACTGCATGCCAAATTTCAGTGAAATCGGTGAGGTACGGTGTCCGGACAAAGTTCGAATCATATAGACTATGACAATTAAGTGCTACCGACTGGAATTTTCGAGAAAAAAAATTTCAAAACTCCTAATTCGCATTTCTTCATATTCAGTCAAAAAAACTCTTTGGTGAACTATTTACGAAAATGACATTTAAAATTTTCAAAGGGTTTTTATATTTGAGAAAATCGGCAAAAGGTTAAAAGGCCGTTTTCGCGTCCCCGCCGCCATAAAATTTTGTCGAATTTTTGTGGGTATTCAAAACACTCGTACGGAAAGAAGGTTGAACGTATGAAATTTATCTTTGGCAGGTATGCGGGGCATCCAATATACTACAAGAAACTAAAAATATTGCAAAACGATGCAATTAAAAGATTTTTTTTTAAAGCCCGAAATGGTATTTTGAGCACTTTGGTAAACACTTAAGGTATTGGTGGCACAATCGTCCTGTATCGAAATTTGGAATAAAAATAAATCGGCGTCAAGACTATTATATATAAAATAAAAAATCAGCCGGGCAATTGAAAAAATTGAGAGAAGAAAACGCATAGTGAAATTTCATGTATTGATACAAATTTTACGGTCACGAACATAAAAATTCATCTGATTTATTAATGTGTTTTAGTTTTGTATTTGTAAGTTTTTAAAAAGTCTACAATCTTATGTATATTTACTTTTTGTATTCATAAAAAATTAATTTTAGGATGGGACTGACGAAAAATAAAAGGTCAAGTTTCGTGTCATTTACACTTGCCGCTAACTTGTAACTCGCGCTGTGAAAGAAATAAAAAATTCAAAGCGAAATGTTCAAATTCTCGAAGCGTGTCATATTTTATCCTGGTGGTTCTGTTTCATTAAATTACTAACTATTTAACACTGGTAAAAGTTATTTTTAGTTCCGGCTGTATATTTGTAAAGTTTTTCGAATACCTATCTGTGTGTCAACAAATGAATTTTGCAAATACAGTATGTGTTCATAAACAAGATGATGATCTTATCGACAAACGTATCTAGGAGAACATCGAAAAATGAAGTTACTGTGTTCAACTGCTTGTATATTTTCCTTTTAAGAGTGCAGGTCCTCGACTTGATATTATACGCAGAACTGATACATGTACATGTTTACCAAGAACTGAAGAACTGGAATTAGATGTCTGTCTGATGTCTGTTGATTTCCTGTTTAAAAATAACAATAAAAAACACTTTGGCTATAAGAATATATACCACAGCAGCAGCTTACCATACATGTCCAAACATAACAAGTAACATTTGTTGGTTGAGCAAATACAAAACATTCAAAGGCGATTCACAGCCGTTGTCAGCCGTCGTCACCTCTCCACTTCCTCCACTTTCCCAACTGTCTGCCTTTCTCCCGTTTCATTTTACAAGGTTCTCTGACTTTTTACCGCATTCACAACAATCTGACTCCTCTTTTACCTCACTCTTAAAATCAAATTCCATCCTTTTGATAGCGGGGAAAGGGAAGGTTATATACGGGTGTTGGATGAGGGGGGGGGGGGTGGGGGGTCAAGGTCTATTTTGTCATTGATCTTATTGTCCCACAAAGTGACTGACCAGATTACCACAATTGCAGAAGTAATTGTTACCTTAAGGTTGCTATTTTTAGCGGCTACTTATTTAAGCCACTTTTCTGAGCAAGATTTAGTGACTATTTAATTTAGCGATTTCAGAATTTGTTTTTTTTTAACCAGGCCCTTGTGTGGGAAATGGTCTAGGCAAACTCTCTTCCGAAGAAAAAACTCTGGCAGCTACAATTCTTTTGCAATGAACTTGGACTAGCTGTTCCTGTTCCACAAGTGAGGAAAAGGGCTCTTTATGTGGTCCTGTTGCAAGAACTTGTCCAGGAATGTAGTTGCATGAATGCGGGACCAAGTTAAAATGCTCTGTGTTCTGTTGCGTCTGCAACTATTAAAAGCAGTGGCGGATCAAGGGGAGAAGCCATTGGGGCCTTGTCCCCATTATTTTTAGGCTAAACCGAGGCCCACGGGACCAAGAAAAATCATCTTCAAGAGCTAATTTCAGGTCAGGATGATTGGGGCCCCCACCTACCTAAAGGTCTGAATCCGCCACTGTTTAGTACACGTACATAAGGTAGCTCCTAATAAATTGTCCAATACTAAGTGTCGTCGTACTAGCCGTGCATTTAAATACTGTTTTATACCCTCGAGTGACTTCTAGTACACGCATCTCCAAGCTACGTGAGATCCGAAATTGTGCATCCTCCTAACGTTGTGTGGCCCTCTGCATTTATCGTCCCACATATCCTAAAATAAGGCAAGGGGCAAACCTTTAAATACTGAGAAGTGGAGACAGGAAATGATTTCCGACCAATTTTTTTCTGCAAGGTTGGTCCTTTTCTTCTCTCTACTACAAGGTTTTTTGGTCGCTGTTGCTTTTTTTTTTTTTTTAAGTTAAACCTCTCTTCCTGATTCCTGTCCACCTCAGTATCTGAGGGCTGAGGGCCAACCCTTAGCTAGTTCCCAGGCTGCTGTCAGTACAACATACCTCAAGAGTGCAATTTTTAACGGCTTCTAATTTTAGTGATTTGAGCGAGTAGCACGAAAATTGCTAATTAGTACTCGCTAAAATTAGTTTTCTTTATGTTATTTTAGTACCTCCCTCCCCCTCCCCAAAGGAAAATAAATTAATATAGTCGACATAAAATTCTTTTAAGAATGGATATCGAAACTTTGTTCTTTCTGAAATGCCGTCTAGTGATTCTTCTTTTACTGAACATTTATTTCCATCTTAGCTATTACATTATGAAATACTGGTTTACACTGGGTATTTTTTTTTCTAGGGCCTGCTGATTTTTTTAAAAAAAAATCTGAAAATCGCTACTTTCGCTATCTTGCTAAAAAAAATCGCTAAAATTATACATCTTAATTAAACCTTAAGGTAACTGATAAACAGGTAATTCTCACTTCGTGGGACAATAAGATCAATGAAAAAGAAACCTTGACCCCCTATCCCCCCCCCCCCCACCCAACACCCGTATAAAACCTTCCCTTTCCCCGCTATCCAAAGATGTGGAAATTGATTTTAAGAGTCTGGAGGTACAAAGAGTGAGTCGAGATTGGTTGTGAATGCGGTAAAAAGTCAGAGAACCTGTGTAAAAATTGCAAACGGGAGAAAGGCAGACAGCTTGGGAACAGTGGAGCGAAGTGGAGAGCGTGACGACGGCTGACAACGGCTGTGGAAATCGCCTTTTCGATGTGTTTGGTATTTGCTCAACCGCCGAGAATCGTTACTTGTTATGTTTGGACATGTATGGTAAGCTGCTGCTGGTGGTATAGTATCTTTTCTTTACCGTGTTTTTTATTGTTATTTAAAAGAAAATTCTCGTGATAAAGATCCTTCATGTCACGAAAATAAACACAGAAAACTGGACCTTTATCTTCCGTTGGCTCGGAACGTTATGGTTTCTAATTTGCGATATCAATAATATTTTTCTCTCTCGGTGGTTTTTTAAACTACCGCCGTATTTTACACGTACGGTTAATTTCGGGCTTAAAAAGATCTTATTGTCGGATATTTTATTCTTAGTGTGCCCCGACTCAAAATTTTGTTTATAAAAATTTATGCGGCGGGGACGCGAAAACGGCCTTTTAACCTTTTGCCGATTTTCTCAAATATAAAAACCTTTGAAAATTTTAATGTCATTTTCGTAAATAGTTCACAAAGAGTTTCTTTGACTGAGGAAATGCGAATTAGGAGTTTTGAAATTTTTTTCTCGAAAATTCCAGTCGGTAGCACTTAAGTGTCTCCAGAACTGTAAATCAGTCTGATCTGGATTTTTCGACAGTGGACACGCTGGATAGTACTGCCGCTCCAGGAAGCTGCACTGATAACGTGTCGTCTACTGATTTAAGTAGTTTATTAAAGAAAACAAGAGAAATATTAAACAAGCTGCTGTTTGATGGGAATATTGATGAAGAGTCAAGGACTAAATTAGAGGATGCTGATGCAAGACTTAAGAAAGAGAAGAAAAAGAAATGAAGCTAGCCGTATAGGGCGCCTTTGGCTTTAATAAATGAAAATGCTGGATATAAAGCGTTTTCTCTGAGCGGCAGGACAGACTAATTGTCTTCAGCGGGCTCCTTCTTGCGAGCTGGGCATTTGTTCCAAAAACTATCTAAGTGTACCTTCAGCAAATGGTTACAGTACATACTGACAATCCAGATATCTATTCCTTTTTTTGAATGGTATGCATGTTATTCACCGCACTGATAGATTGTGGGCTGGTCTCTCAACTGACTTAGTAAATGAACAGACGCTGATGCGCAGCATCAAATCAACTGGCAGCCTTACAAGAAGAAGTGGAATGAATAAGATGCAAAGATTAGTGTGGGACAAGTCTATGTCTTTCTGTTGCGACGTGAATAGGTATGTGTAAGATTTCACCGGCGTCGCTTACAACACTAGCGAGCAACACGTACAGGCCTCAGGTACTCGACAGAAGAGAGTCTGCAAGGCCGGATATAGAACAACTACTGCGCTTTCTACGCACAAGGCAACCCTTTTCCCAAGGATGGTACATCACTAAGAAACATTGTAGTCATTGTATTAGGATTTTAAGCACATGAATCTGTACAGTAAATATATCGTTTAAATGAAAGCAACAAGCTACTACCATTTATGCCGCAGGCGATGCTGAGAGCTGCTGAGAGATGCTGAGAGCGATGCTGAGATGCTGAGAGCTGAGATGCTGAGAGCGATGCTGAGAGCTCAATCTGCGGACTCTGTATCTCCTACCAGAGACACTGTCATCATTGCAGATGACAAAAACATTTAAATTGACTCTGCCACCAACGAAAGAACTGCAAGAAGAAAATTTCCTTCAAAGCAGAGCCGAAACGAGGGTCCGCGCAGGGCAAGGTTAAGGACATCCAGGCTACTTGTTCTGTGCCCGAGTCAAACCTCTGCAGACAACTGTTCGGGAATGTTCCACTCAGTAATAACGTACTCTTTCGTAGGATTGTATTTTCACTTTATTTCCAACAGTTCAGTACTCTCAACAACAAGTCGACAATCCACAATTCTGATAATGACAATCTGAACCTTGACTTTCTCTACTAGCTCGTAAGTACACCTGTATCAGTCTAAAATTACAGTTGCGCGATCTCCTTTCGGCTTTGCTTAAAGGCTTTTATCTCTTAATTGTCGATTCCATTTCTTTTTTATAACAATCAATTTCGCATCCGGTTCTTGTTTACAATACATTTGTTTTGGTTAATTTAATTGACGTGCACGGTATTTTAAAGGCTACATGTCACGGGTTGCGTTACTTGAACAGATAATATAAATGTTTTGGGACAACAACTCCTATTTCTACACGCGTTGCTGGGATGTGATACCACGTCACGTTTGTTTGATATTGGAAAGGCCGTCGGTTATATCAGCGTGCCGAAATATTTTGCAATGTCAATTCGTTGGAAGATGTAATCAATGCGGGAGAACGCGCATTGGTAGAGGTGTATGGCGGTAAGGTGAGCGACAGTTCGGAGGCATTTATATCGAAGATCAGTTTGCGAAAAGACAGCTAAAAGCACAAGCACTTGCCCCCGACGACGTCTGCAGCGAAATTTCATTCTCTTTGCCTGTACTAACAGGTGCAACTTTGTACTGGAAATATAAAGCTTTAACCGTATGACTGGGGATAAAAAGAAACAGATGTACTCTAATTCCGATAATGACCGATAAACCATCTGCACCAGAAACTCTCCTCCGAGTTATCAGATGCAAATGCAAAAGCACGGACTTGACTGTTCACCTGCCTGTTGGAGAGTGTTGTAGAAGTGCTTGTTTCAATTCACCAGCTCTGACAGATCTAGATAGCCATACAGAGTACGTCGGGGACGCAGGCGATGCCTTATGACTTAACTTCAGTACTGTTAGAAAGGTACCGATAGAGAAAATACGATGCAATATGTATGAGAAATCGATTTAGTCCAGTTACTGACAATGGTTGAGAAATTTCAATTTAAACACCTTTTTATTGAATATTTCGTTGGAAAACCATCACCGATATAACTTCAATGTACACTTCGCTAAAAATGCGTAAATGTCTTGATGGAACAGTTTACGCCAATTAGCGTAAAAATCATGACGTTCGTCAACACGTTGATTTTTTCATATTTCCCATGAGTTGATGTTTGTTAATTTGTAGTATGTATACTGCATGCTTCAAAAGCAAACGATGTAAAAAGAGAAATTATGTCGCACGCATTTTGACCGCCTGTCATAACTTAATTTGGCTAGCATTAAAGATGGGCTATAGGGCTTGTAAAGCCCAGAGCATTCTGGCCTTACGACTCGACTACACCGCCACAGCCCACAGTATTTAAAAGAGTTCCATGAGCCCAAATACCGTAAAAGAGTCGCAAGAGTGTATTATGTGGCGCGGAAAAGAACACACGAACAAGGGGCCGCCTTGGCAAGCCAAAGAGTTCTACAGTGCGAGAAACTCAAGACCTGTAATTCAAATCTGGGCCTGTTTAACTGCGAGGAGGGACAGAAAAACCGGTGGCGCATGCGTGTTTCCTTGGGACTTCCCACGAGCACAACAAAAGTGGTGTAGTAGAGTCCGTGTACGAAGAGCTGCCTCTTTTCGATGACATCACATGAATCTGTACAAGTGAAGACGAGCACGATATATTTATCACTCCAGTTCCCAGGCAGAGCGAGGCGAACGCCAAAACGAAAGTTGCAGCCTCCCCATTCCCCTAAGGTTGAAATTCAAATAGTATAGACACCGAATATTGCTAAAAGCAATTCATTTTGTGTTGTTTCAGTTGTTAGAATTTGAGTTAGCGAATCAAATCAGCGCTGTAAATTAGCTCGTAGAAAGCTCCATTAGTAGTTATAGATGTTCAATCATCGAGAGATTTGATATGTTCAGCGCTACATTGTTAAAAGATAACTCTGAGTGATATGAAGGGTTTAACGTTCAGGTTGACATGATACTACAGACTATGGATAAGACCGTAAGTTTCTTGTGCAAAACTCTGTTTTGTATTCCAGGTAAGGTGACATCTCAATGACGTCATCAACTGACTTGTACCCACACTTTAAAGCAACTTTCTGTCAAGATACAGCCAATTGAATTTTCCCTAATAAGGCTTAAAAGATACTGTAATGGGCTCTTAATTACGGGATTATCTTTAGCATACGGTCACGAACACTAACAGCATCATTCGATGAATAACAATCAGGCTATCTGTCAAGTTGACAAAGCCAATCTTCATGTATGGATCTGAAACCCGGAAGACAAATAAAAGTGGTGGCAAGCGGATTGAAGCCTTCCAGAGCAGTTGCCTCAGTGTAAATCTCAAGATACGCTGGCAGGAAAGTTGAAGTGTTGTAGATGGCTGAGATAAAACCTCAGCGATGACGTGCGAAGTAGGAAATTGAAGTTCGTCGGCAGAACATGAGGGAAAAACAAACAACGATTGCAGGAATGCATCACGATGAATACCAGATGGACAGTGAAAGCAGAGTAGACTGAAGACAAAGCAAAGAAATACAGTGTAGAAGGAGAGAAAAAGAACTAGATGGAGAGAATGGAGAAAACTATTCACCAAAGACTAATACTACGTAACTTAAGAAAGATATGACATCAGTGAACATTTACATTACATCTGTTTGTATTGCATTGACTCCCGATAAACCTGTTACCCAGTTAAAAAGAAGAAAGCAAGTTTAAAAAATACAATTAAAAGTTTGAAACTTCAAATGAACAGAGAACGCCCTGCACTTAAATTATTTTGAACTGTTTCTCAAGGTTTAGTTATAGTTCATTAATAAAAGCATTTTTGCATATTAAGCAAACTAGTTTGTTTTAAACTATCGTATCTGTAACTGATGGAACTGAAAGCTGGAACATGATCATTTTAGTAAACTAGTTTAAGCTAGTTTGAAAAACTATTTTTGTCTATATTTTGGCTAAATTCTTACCATTTAATATCACAGAGAAGTTTTTCACGTCAGTTCCATACTGGCTGATGGCTTCACAGGTGTAATTTCCTTCTTCTGAGAACGAAACGATTCCAGTGTTTGTTGTATTTGCCAATACTGTAGAGTTTCTTATTATCGCTATGTAGATGGGAGTAGTTCCATTCACTTGAAACTTCACTCTGTATCCTGGTAAGGTTCGTACAATAGCAGCTGGTGATGCTATGTTGGGTGGATCTAATGAAATAAACAACAATCCGATTCCACTAGATATATAGCAGTAATATAATCTTGAAAAATATTCATGCGTTTGTTCATTCATGTGCTTTTGCAGAATTTCAAAAATCGCGCATGCTATTTAAACCGTGTTCAAACGTGAGATGTACATCGCGTAAAATGCCTTTTGTTGAGTTTTTAAAATTAAATAGCCTTAATCAATCAATAAAACAAACACTTTGCACCGTCAAATCTTGAAATATCAGACATCTTCGTGACTCTGATTGCAATTGGGTGTCAATATAACAGCGATAGTCCGTGCAACATTTTCTTTATCCTTTACTACTACAACATCGACTCTTACAACAGTAACAACAATGTTTCCAGCTTAGTCCCGCAAAAAGTGCTTTTGTCGCAAGAACTTAATCCGATCTTGTGAAGTTTTCACTAATGTAGAGTATACGATTGACCATCTTATATTGAACGGCCAAGAAATACGGCTCGAGAGCCTCTTCATAAGTGAGTGCGAATGGATATAAATGATCTGCAGACAGATGAAATTCATTTTGTAGCTTCTTAGTTGCATTAGGAATTTGAGCTTTTTTCCTTATTATCAATGAATAGTAGTGCTTAGCTTTCGCTTTCTGTGACATCAAAAACATCATCGTTAATAGTAAAGGACGGCATAGTTGGGAATGAACTTTCGTTGTTGTTTTTTTCTTAAATTCCGTGGCACAGAGTGTCTAAGACCAGCAAAAACTAGGTTTTTTGTCTTATCAACACATCTTCTAATTACATCAAATGATTCTGTATTATTTAATAGCTATAGCGTGAAACCCTCGTTCAATAAGACGATTTTGTACACTATTGCTCTGTAGTGCTGAAGATTTTCAGTTTTCTTAACTCTATGGACTTGTACATTTACAATCAATCAATCGATTATAAAATATGCAATCTTCGTCCTCATTACAAATGTAGACCGCTGCCCCATAAGTCCTTTGGCTAACGTCACCAAATCCATGGAGTTGAACTTTGTCATTTGAATACAAATTTCGTAGCAACCACCTCGGAACTTTGATTTGATCCGCGTTTGCCAATTCATGTTTCAAGATCTCCCAAGACACTGCGTCTAGAGTGCTCCATGTCTGAGTCTAGTAAATGGGCTAATCTAGCTTTTCTTTCTCTTAGGATCTTCTTCTGCAAAGATACTGGAGCCATTTGTAAACATCAACACGTCATCCTGCGTAGTTCATGAAGTGCCCAGCGCCTTTAATGAATCTGACATCTCCTCGTAGCTCAGCGGTCGGCACGAGTGTTGGCGCTCTTTCATGAAGGGGCGTGGTTTCCATACCTTCTGGGAATTTGAAGCCCTTTTCGTTAATTGAAATCCCCTTTCGAAAGGAGATCAAAAAGTTCATCATTCAATTGCAGTACACTGTCATCCTCCGGGGCACCAGAAAGTACATCGTCCACGTACATGTTCTCCTTCACTTCCTAAGCAGCCATCGGATAATATTTTTTTGTGTTCTTTCGCGTGCTTTTGTATTGTAGCAATTGAAAGAAATGTAGAAGGTGTATCTCCGAATGTCACTCGGGTCATACAGTAAACGTCAGGCGCTCGATCAGATTGCAAATCTCTCCACAAAACTCTTGGACTGTTCTGATCCTGACGTCTAAGCTTGATTTGAAGAAACATCTTCTTAATGTCTGCCATAAGACCGATCTTATGGCACCTGAATCTAATGAAAACATTTTAGAGATCTGGCTGCAGCTTCGGACATGAAGAAGACATGAGTTGAGAGAAATATCACCAGGAGTTTTGTGACTGCTTTCGAATACAACACGCACTTCGTAGTGGCACTGTATTTTTGGAATATTCCATGATTAGAAATGTATCGTATCTTTTCTGCTTTGTAATCTTCTTCGTCTATTGCTCAGGCATGACCATCACCAACTTATAGTTTCACTGCCTCACAATACATTCTCGCCTTCCTTGGATTCTTTACTAGCCTTATTTCGATGAAGACAAGTCTTTAAAAGCTTGCTCGTATGCTCTTGTCAACGAGAGGTGGGTGATCTCTCTTCCAAGGAAGACCAACTTCATATCGTTCGCCATCCAAACGACAGAAACTGCTTAACTGCATCCTCCTCCTCGGCCGTTCTTTCATGTCTCTGATTATTTTGTAATTAATCATGTCGTCATCGTCTTCATCACAGTTAGCATGACTGCTGTCTCTTCACCCATTTTAGATCCTGAGAAAGGACCACTTACAAGCCAACCCAGTCTTGATTTTTTTCCGATTGGAGTTCCTGGTCGTCCTCTTTTAATGCTCCATTGTACTAATTTGTAATACTGGTCAAAGCAAACCAGAAAACCGAGCTTACAGGGACTGTGTCACGAATTTTGGCCAAGTTAATATGGATTATTATGCTGGGGAGTGCCATAATGGCACCCCCCCCCCCCCCCCTAGAAAAAAAAAAACAGTTGAGTTTCCTTTTGCGAACTGTCCATTGACAAACTCCGTTATCTTATATAATGTGGTCATTCGTTCATTCATTTTGGTCTGCTGATTCAATGGCTGCTTCTCTACAACTCGAACTGAATTGACCTCCTGCCAGCAGACAGACATCCTCTGATACCGGCTATAAAACGCTCCCACTGGCAACGTATTTCTTCTGCCTGCATAAGGTGTTGATACTTCACAAACTTCTTGCATTGGTTGCCAGAAATAGACAGTGCATTAGAATAGTTTATGGTTTTTTAAGACCTGTTTGTCATCGATGCGATTTATACGTGTAACAATACCGTCATTCATGAAACGGCTATCTATCCTTTGGCTTATTCCAACATATGTCATCATTAGCAACAAACAGAACCTAAAAAGTATAGACGCTACAAATATTTATACATTTTTTTTCAGTGATGGCTTATGATAAAAACGTGGAATCTCTGGTTATCCGTATTGTCATATCTGTACGTTCCCTTGAAGTGCCCTGTACAGGAACTGTTTACCTGTGCAAGAGCATTTCAAGCCTGCATTTTCATACCACGCTACATCAATGTTTTCCCGTCATTGGAAATGCGAAGTTGAATAGAAAATCTATCTTTTTAGACAGTTTTAAAAGTGTATTTAAGCACTTTGTATATTTTCTTCTTTTATTTTTCAACTCGGGCTCGTCAAATTTAATTGAATAAAACTGTAAAAAACTACAGCAATACTACTCACACATAAACCTAGTCTGTCTAATGCGTTATATGTGTCTTTTGATAACACTCACAGACTGGTAAGGCTTTTTGTAGGAAAGGTACCACGAATCCACTTTTCTGAACAGTCGAGTCTGAGTGGAATGTTATTACGGCGGCGTCTCCAGCTATTACCACCCACTGTCCAGTTTTATCACCACAATACTTGTGAAATTCTCGGTTACTGGAGATCGTTAAATAGTCATATCTGCCAAGGAGGACATGACATGACATGATATGATATCAGTGGTTTGCAATCCATATGTGGCCTTTTTGGCAAATATTAAAGTTATCATAATAAGTAACAGTAACGAATTGGTGTGAATTGCATGCGTGTTTCACTTTCAGTTTGAGGTGCAGTGTTTCCCCCCCCGGGGGGAGGGGGGATCCCAAAAAAGTTTTGTATAACATTTTGCCAGAAATTGTACCCCTTTCGTATACCTTTTGAAAAATGAAAAATGTTTCCAAGTTAAGTTATGTGTATCTTTGGAAATGTTGCAGTACTGTACTTGTTGTAACTGCATTGCTGGGAGTAAATGTCAATCAAATAAAAACAGCAGATGAGGATGAATCAAGTTGTATTTATTCTGCAGAGTTTGCATCGTTCCTAGAGGTGTAACTGGGTTTAAATGTGACAAGGAAGTGCAAAAGAAGCCATAAATAAAACGCACATGGGCCAAACTCAACCCAAGGAAATTTCACCAATTTTCTTTATACCATAACCGAAAGAATTCTCGCGCGCTGATTGGTCCAAAGTTATGGTCGATGAGAGTATAGACCATGAAAGTGACGTCAGATCACGCCACGCACACGCGCGGGCTAGAAATGTATAAGTTTGGTCTCCATGAATGAAAGCGAATTTCATCGTGTTTTGTTTGAATCAAGTACACATTTGTTTTCGGAATTCAGGATTGGACTTCTACTTAGGTGATCTGTCGAAAGAAAATTGACCAGGCTTTTGAATTTTTGGTCTAACTGAGAAGAACGGTGCTAGCGAACCGGCAGCGGACTGTCGATGTTTAGTGAACGAGCGCTAACAAGATCTTCAGAAAGAAAAACAATCTTGCTCGCTTCGAGCGATAGGCACACACTAAACGAGAGAGGAAAAGGTAATTAAAACTGTTATTCTTTGAATTCTTGTTCATCTTCTTTTGTATCATTGTCGTTTTTAAGTGTCGGACCGTAATCTTTACGTCCCACCGACAAAGTTTCTTCGCGGTCAGGCATCGCTTTTGGTAAATACCGGTACTTGTTCGAGTTTGTTATGGTATAAAAAAAATCGACCACATTTTTCCATGGTCTACACTCTTCAAAAAAAAAAAAAAAAAAAAACACAGGTTATAAAAAAAAAAAATTTATAAAAAAAAAAAAAAAAAAAAAAAATAAAAAAAAAAATCCAATACAATTTATTTTTTTTGCAAAACCCCCAAAAAAAAAAAAAAAAAAAAAAAAAAAAAAAAAAAAAAAAACAACACAAAAGCATTGCATAACTATATATAAAGAATGAGTAAAGCTTGTGGAAATATTTTCAATATAAATATTAGCAAAAGTAATATACGACGTTTCGACATCGTCGGATGTCATTGTCAAGTGAAATGTTTGGCGTTAGTTCTTGCATATAAATACGTATACAATTATGCAGATAAGGTGTCAAGTAGCTAAAGTGATAATTAGGAAATTAAACAAACAATTTTGCTCTGATTGAGTCTGATTGTGTGTTTAGTGTTGGCTGAAGTTCTCTGATATATAACATTTCATATATCAACTAACGCCAAACATTTCACTTGACAATGACATCCGGCGATGTCGAGGGGGACGGGGGATCCTACAGCGTACAGGATGGTGATTACTGAATTGATTCGAATCTCTGCAATCGGCGCGGGCAGTTACAACCTTTCCAACTCTTTTTGTCTGGGTATGCAGCTAGCTAGCTTGGTTGGTTGGTTGGTTGGATGAGTGGCTGGCTGGCTGGCTGGCTACAATCTTGGACTAAACTGGTAAAACACTTAGCAATTTTACACCAATTTAGCTAACAGAATTTAGTTTTGCAACCCCCCGTCCCCCATTCTAATGTTGTTAAGCTGTAGTGTTTTCAAAATAAAGCCTGTCTAACCGCAAACCTCAAGAAACGGCATTGAGTTGGGGAAGAGGGGGATACAAAAAATATTTTTTTTAACCCGCTTGCACGTCAAAACGTTTGTGAAAAATGCGTGAAATGCGTTTGTTTCAACTAGTTTTGTCCAAGATTGTAGTTAGTTAGTTAGTAAAATATAGTAGTAGTAGTAGTTAGTTAGTTAGTTAGTTAGTTAGTTAGTTAGTTAGTTAGTTAGTTTGAGCAGTTACAGTGTTATCACTTACTGGCATGAAGAACCGTCCTGTACTTCAAAAAATGAAAAATAAAAAAACATGGCCATTCCGTAAGGAATAGGAACTTTATAAACACAGTGCATATTCTTTGGGTATCTGTTTGGATATCCAGGACTTATTAATATCCAGTTGCGTAGCGGCGACAAACACCCTAAAAAACAAACCACACTCTTAACACGAAAGCCTATCTTAATGTTCGGCAGGTTTGATGTGACATAAAGCAGAGTCTGATTAGGATTAAAGAACACTATCCTCTTAAACTGATATGATGATATATGTATGATTAATATATGTTATTGCTGATTGCTGATTGATTGCTAGTGGAATTTTAGTTCTTTGCGACGTTTCCCCGATATACTTATTACGGCAAGCCTGACACACCAGCTCGTAAGTAATACTGGTACTGTGGCAAGATCCCTTTCAGTTAGTTCGGCAGATCGGTAGACGACCCTTAATTTGCCCATAATTTGTAAATTACATTGCTTTAAAGGGTCTGACCACTGCAGACTCTCTGTACCTGGGAGCGGAAAGTGCCCGCGCTGACTTTGAACGCTTATAACTCTCTTAAGGTTCAACCAAACCCTGCCAAACAGTATGAGTTTATCTAAAATGTATCTGGGAATTATTTGATAGGATAGGTTGTTGTGTCGGGAACGTGACGTTACTATGGCAATGGCATTTTGACAGACATGTTTCCCAAATGTGTAGTTTGAGTGTTTCTATTAATAAAAATTGACTTAAATGCAATTATTTTCACCTTTTTAGGTTTTCTTTGCACCGTTTAATTGATTTCGAGTACTTTTCAGTAATTTTGGGCGGTTTTCTGACGTTTTGGAAAAATTTTCAAAATTCAAGATGGCGGATACAAGATGGCGGCTGTTTTGACATCATGTTGTAATTGTCAACTGATGTGACGTCATCATTCCACGTGAGGTATATCAAAAGATAGATTTTTGGAGATACTATATATCCTCTAAGTTTCATTGGGATTGCTTAGATATTCTGGAAGTTACCGAGGGGGAAGCGAAATCCGCCCCCCCCCCCCCCGGTCTGAATAGGGTTAAACCCTGCCTTCTTGATCTCTTGCATTTACCGATGTTTTAAGCTGGGACCCTGGTTTTGCTGGCACGAAAATCACTGTGTCAAACCTTCCTTTCTTGTTCCAGTTTTATAAAGTTATCTTCAGAAAAGTGTTTACTGAGGCTAGGAAGAAAATCCTTTTGTTTTTCATGAAGAACGACATGTGCACGTTTGACAACCAGATAAAGCTACAGTCGACACTGAATCGAGGGACCATCCCATAAGCCTTGAGTTCACTGGGGTTCTGGCTCAGTTGTTTATGGTCTCCTGGGACGGGCAGTTCATAAAGAAGGTGGGAGATAATTTGTTAAAGTTACGGATTTACAAAATGTTATGTTGATGACATAAATGTCATTATGAACGCTCCCAGCTCTGCCCTCGGATTTGTTGAGGGTAAGGTGATTCAAGGTGAACGTGTCGCTGGAAACATCATTCACTCGTCGGTCCAGTTGGAAGTTGATTGCCCTTCATGACATGGGGGATGGAAAACTACCCATACTCGATTTGAAAGTCTGCTGTTACATGTGTCTTTTAATTACACTTTACAATAGGAACAGCAGTTAAAAATAGTAAAAATCCTCTTTCATGAACAGTCGAGTGTGAGTGAAATGCTCTTTCTACGTAGTCCGGCAGACATTTTGAAAGGCAGCAATAGCTGTCGTCTTTTATTCATGTGCGAACTTTCTGTTCTGGTGGAATTTAACCGTTCGCGTTTGCAATGAGACGTACAACAGCTTTTACTTGTGCGTGAAATAAAACCGTTTGTTTGTAATTTCTATACCATTTATATGCACTCAATTTCAGTTACATGAAGTACAGGTCATGTTTTGTACAAGCACAATGTCAACATGACTCGCCCGCAAAAACACCTAATGTACTACCGTTTGCTTCTTTTTTCGTTCTTTTTTTTTATTGTTCAAGTCAACTGAAGCGGATAACCTGCAAGATACTTGTTCAGTTCTTCTGAAGCTATTGTGCACTTTCGCTCGTCGTATTCTTTGCTTGTCAAAAATATTCATTCAACACTTTCACTTCAGCTTTGCTTTTATCTTGTGTATTTTTGTTTTCCTGACTTTTAGCGTATTCTTCTGCTAAAGAACTGTGGGCTTTTCACTTTTGTCTTTCTTTGGAATACCGAGAAGGTTTCAAGGTAAACGTTGGAATTATATTTGTAAAAAAAAATAGCTTTTTAGCTACGCCAAGAAATGGCTTGAGTGCGAAACGCCGCCAATCGGCCTTGAATGAAAACTTCAACTTGATACGTCTCACACGTCAAAAAAACATGATACGCGGCTTCTGATTAGACGTATCATTTTTTTCACACGTGAAAAAAGCGATACGCGCAATTTGATTGGTTAACCTCGTTTGCGAACGAAAATTTACTTTGCGGCTTTTCATTGAGTAAATCTCAGTACGTATATTATATAATAAAAGGTGAGGAGGGCCGATACAGCCAAATTTAGGGTTCAATATTGCCCTTGTCAGACCAATTTGCCTTTCAGGGCTCGGTGGAAACGATAGCAGTTATTTTTCTGCTTTGAAAGGGCTATTTATTAGCAGAAAAGAAGACACATATTTCTTAATTCTTCTTTTTGAATGAATTTGTGTGTACCTCTGGAAACATCCTGGCTACGTCCCCGTCAGTGTGTTGATTTGATCGCTTTCAGTACTTGTTTATATTTCGACTGGGGCTCCTCAAATGTGATTAAATATAGCTTACACACTACTTACACATTAAAATGTCTCGAATGCGTTGCATGTGTCTTATGATTGAACTTACCAACAAAGGTGAATGATAGCAAGAATCCTCTACCAGTAACACTTGAATCTGAGTAAAACGTAATGTTTGCGTAGTCTCCATTTATTTTAACTGCCTGTCCAGTCTTATTACCACAATACTTATGAAATGCATCGTCATTGGAGATCGATAAATAATCATACCTGCCAAAAAGGATATGATATCATATCTGAGGTTTCATTTATCCATATGCGGCCGTTTTGGGTCCACATGGGTAATATCAAATTTATCATAAGAACGAACAGCAACGAATCGTTATTGACAAATTATCAGTGTTATGACTTACCCGCATGAAGGATGGTACTCTACTTCAAAAAATTCAAAATTAACATTCATGGCCATTCCGTCTGGAATAGGAACGTCATAAACACAGTGTATATTCTTTGGGTATTTGATTGGATATCCAGGACTTTTCAATGTGTTGTTTAGCAGCAAACCACACCCTGAAAAAAAACAACACTCTTAACACGAAAGCCTATCTGAATATTCGGCAAGTTTGATGTACCATATAAAGCAGTCTGCAGCGGATTCAAGAACGCTATCCTCTTAAACAGATTACTATATAGCAATATATATTTGATTAATATATGATTATTTAAGGTATCAGCCCCCTCGCCGTCCGCGCCCGGTCGCTCCGCGCTTTTCCCCCCTTCCGCCGGCCGCCCGCGCGGCGTGTCGGCGGGGGGCTCGCGCCCCCCCCGTCTCTGGCTCGGGACTCCCCCGCCCCCTCGTTCGCTCCACGCGTCGCACGGCTCGGTCCTACGCCACGTCGCCGGGTCTCCTCCCGCGCCGCCCCCCTCGGCGTGCCTCCCCCCGCCCGCCCCGCCGACACGGGCCGGTCGGCCGAGGTGCTGGGTGGGGCCTCGTCGGTCCTTGGCGGCCGTCCACCGTCACTGTCGTCGTGTCTGTTTCCATCAGTCCTCTCCTTCAGGTCCTCTTCCCGGTTCTCTGCTCTTCTGGCGGCCGCTCCCCTCGGCCCGCTGTTCCATTGTTCCGCGGGGCGGAGGACATCTCGGCACACCTTGACTTCGCGCACCGCGGATTTGTGCTTTTGTGCGCCCGAGCTTCTACTCACATCTCAGCCACCGGTGCTGAACCTAAGAAGTAGAACGAGTTATGAGATTCGCTTTTATTTACGAAACGACGAGTAGAGCGGATACAGCCAAATTGAGGGTTTAATAATGCCCGTTTTGAATCAGCTTGCCTTTCAGGGCGCGGTGGAAACGATAGCAGTAATTTTTATGTTTTGAAAGGGCTATTTGTGAGCAGAAAAGGAGACACATTGCATATTTTATATCTTTTGAGGGAAAAATATATGCCTACCTTGTGTAGCTAATCCACCGTAGTTGTCATTCCACAATAACATGAGTAGCAAGAAACGCAATACCATGATGAAGGAACAGTCCATAACAACTGAAGTGGTTACTGTTTACTTTTTAAACATATTTCCTGCAGTTAGAGAGGAGAATGAAAAAAGTGGTCAACTCATGGGGATTACTTGACTGTTTGTTTGCTATTCTTTCACCGGGGCAAAAAAAGAGGCTGCGACAAAGTGTAACAAAACTTGGGCGTTAGCTCAAGAACGAAATGCGTTAACGCCAGGTCTCCAAATCCGGCCTTTAATTGAACCCAACCTTACATAAGTGATTGTCATCGATCAATAGGTTCACTAACTAACCAAGGGTTAGGAATTGCGGGCCTTGATAGACTGAAGAGTTGACTTGAGGAGATACTCGGCGAGTTTGCATGCTTTTACGATTGGACCAGAAGCAGGATCCACTAAATTGGCGATATCTCAAAATGGCGGACTTACAAATGGCTAAACTTTTCAAGAACATTCCCAGGTCAATGAAGGTCATTTACAGTGGATTATTTCTGAATTATCAGAAGTATCAAAAAACATGCAATTTCAATATACGTTCAACCGGTATAAACGTGTAACAAAAATACATCGCGCGTTCCAAACTTTGCTTATAAGTATTTCACTGTAGCCTGTAGGTAGCGTTTAATATTGTCAAACGAAACCGTCCATAAACACGCTAAAATCTTATGAAAGAAACGTATTTTCCTTTTTGTAAAATCACCGAACACTTTCATCATACACAGTTACACGCTCAGCACACATAGTTTACGTGCAAGTTTTTCAACTCGAAAGCTTTGGCAGCTCCAGAGATGGCAAGAGCTCATTTGTTACATGTTCTACTTCCCCAAAAATGAACATTCCTTGTTCAGTTGTTTTCATTCTCTCCGAGAAGCGAAAAGTTCTCCAGACGTGAAACTGTGCACGCAGAATCCTTCAAATGCGGCTATGCATGCAGTCTGCACAGCGATTTCTTTGCCTAGAGCAGACATTATTTTGATTTAAATTTGTTCGAACCCCGAGCACAAGCGAATGATCCTCCATTGTGTTACATAAACAGAACAACAAGTTACGATTGATCTTCAAAATTCTAGAATAAAGACCAGTGCTTTTCAACGTTGTGGTACTTATAAGAGCTGTCTTCAGGTCCTCTACTGCGCTCAAAACGCCAGCCACTTTTTTTTCTACTCGCTCGAAGCAGATCCAAACTTCGCGCCATTCAGATCGCATGGGAGTGTTTGATTGGCTCTCTGTAGGTGCCTTTGTTTATTAACCAATCGGATTGCTCTGTTTGTTTCTCTTTTTGCACTGGATTTCCTTATTTCTGCACTGAATTAACTCATTTCTACATCGAATTGACTAAAAACTGCATTTCTCTAAGCCAATCAGATTCGAGAAATTCTTTCATGTATATTATTGAAAGTGGTACACCAATATTAACCCTCGGACGTACAAGGGGGGGGGGGGTGGATGCCACCCCCCCCCCCGTAAGGTTTTTTCCCAATTTTGAAAAAAGCAATTACCCTATAATACTTAAACTTTCGGTGGCTGTTCATTCATCCTTTGCGGAAATGTTGATATGTCAACCATGTGTCCATGGTATATGACGTTGCCATGGCAACGTCATAAATACAAGCAGGTCTTGCCAAAAATCGTCATTTTTAACATTTTTCTTGATTTTTTCCAGTTTTTTAAAACAGAAGTGCAAGATTTGTTTTTTTTTTACATTCCATAAGCATTCTAGCTTGATTTTGCATCAATTTCCGTTATTTTGTGACTTTCTAAGAAAATGTTGAAATCCAAGATGGCGGATCCAAGATGGCGGCTCTTATGACGTCACAGCCAATTAAATTTATGTCATCTTGTAGAGAATGCTAAGGGCTTTCTTCTCAGAGCAAAATAATTTCGCTACGCCTTAATATAACGAAAACCCGGGGAGGGGTTCCATCCACGTCACCCCCCCCCCCCTTGTACGATGATGGGGGTATGAGTTTGCTTGTACGTCCGAGGGTTAAGGTCAAAACATTTTCGGTTTCGTTGCGAGTTCCTTGAGTTCAGAATTTTTCTGCTGCACATTGCACATTGATAAATTTACTCGACTAAACAAAAACGGTTAAAAGAACAAAAAAAAAAAAGAAACAACATTGCTCCGTTAGTGCGAGCACCACTTAGCAAATTACAAACTGCAAATGAAAAAATTCCCTTACAAATGAAAAACTGCTTTAAACTGACTTAAATCGAGTTCTTTTTCCATTTCTTTTGTTTAGAGCCGAAGGTTGCAGAAAGTAACAGTTGCTGGAAATATGAAAATAGGCAGAATCCAAGCTGTGAAAATTGACAGAAGCTACATCGACTTGTTGAAGAAACGTCTTGATTTTTTACATGTAAGCGAAGAACCCAACTCAGTATAGAACTGGCGATGACAATTTCTTAACAAAAAATCTAAATGTTATCGATATATCTACAGAATGCGTAAGGCGCTTGTGAACTTGGAGTTGAGATATGTAACTATATTCCCTAACAAACGTTCGAATCTTTGATAGATTACATTAGTAACCTTAAGCCGACAAATCCCCTCAAAAGATGCAATTGGAATAGACGGAAGGATATCGGACCTTTCCTGGGAACTATGCTACTTTTTTCGGCAAAAACCCTAAGAGAACGGAACCGAACATGTAAGCTGTTTGACATGGATATTGAACGCGTTAGCTGCTTATCTCTGCCGCTGACATTGGCGAGATCTTTCAATGTCAAAAACGTTGG
This sequence comes from Oculina patagonica, assembly GCF_052425735.1. Classification (NCBI taxonomy): domain Eukaryota; kingdom Metazoa; phylum Cnidaria; class Anthozoa; order Scleractinia; family Oculinidae; genus Oculina; species Oculina patagonica. The sequence goes on along the minus strand of NC_135770.1, from coordinate 12,826,194 downwards.
ATACGAAAACACTGAGAAAAATTTACAAAAGCAGACTTAGAGCTCAAGTATATAACTATATTTCCCGGGAGGGCCTTAGAAAATATAAACCCACAATTTCGCACAGAAAATGCAATCGGAATAGCTGGCTGAAAATCTGTTTTCTCTTTGATGTTATGCTATTTTTCGGCAAAAATCCTGAGACACGGGACAGAAAAAGTGAGATGTTTGACATGTCGGCATGGCTATCTAATTTTCACCATCTGCTTACATGTAGTGTTTCAACTTGTGATCATTTCACATTTTCCGCTGTCCTCGGTTCCATACAACATTTCATAGTACAATGACATAAAAACTTTCATTATTCAACATTCTTAACGTAGATTTCTTTTCATGCTGGAGTTATCTTGATCTGTGGGTGAAATGTGGTTTAATCAAAATGACCCCAGTTAGAAGAGCAAGTCTTGCCTTCACCCAGAACAATGGTATTCAAAGAGATCTTCTTTTCCATAATTACTTTTCCACCCTCCACATGGTGAGAAACGATACAAATGTCAAATAACGTCGTATTATGTGCAAATTATGCATTTTTCCATTATTAAACAGAAGGTAAACTAAGAAACATAATTGTGCTCTTCACGCTGATCTTGTGTTTATGGACACTGATAATAACACACTTGAAAGAAATCACTAAGTTCTCATTGCCTTAGACAAGTAAACTTTTTAGGAAACACTGTGCAAAAAAAGGCAATTCAGTGTAGAGAAAAGGAAATTCATCTTGTTCAGTCGCTACAGTCGAAACCAACATTTTAATATCCATGTAACTACGGAACGCGTAAGCTGCCCAACTCTGCCACATGCATTGACGAAATCTGTTTATGTCAAAAACTGCAGAAAAATCCCGTAAACAAGTCAAAATACAACGAGTAAAACTACTCATCGACACTACACATCAACACATGTATTAACAGATTTATTGTCTAGCTGCTCTTATTTTACATGCATTTTTATTAGTAAGTATTGAAACCTAATACGCATAAATCTAGAGTGGTACACGAATTTCGGTTTCGTCGCTGGTTCCTTGAGTTAAAGCTTTTTCTGCCACACGTTGCTTACCAAAAACGAACGAAATTTATTTATTGTCTTCATACAATCCTTTAAAGTACTGAGCACAATTCGACCTGAATAAAGTAATTCAACCAAACCAAAACGGTTAATAGCGAGTATCACTCGAAAAATTACAAACAAATTATCTTAGGCATGACGAATTACAATTTCTTACCAATAACAGAGTTGATAATGTCGCGTTTATTGGCGTCTCTCATAAACGGACTTAACGGTATCATAACGTAAATTCAGAACTAATATAATCGCAATTAGAAACTTAACTGTTGAGCTCCCGCGTTTGGGCCTGGCTAAATCTAACTGTTATCGATATATCGACTAATTCGTAAGACGCTCGTCAACTTAGAGTTGAAGTATTTTACTTTGTATTTCATCATAACAAACTTTCGACACTACGAATGTTATATTAGTAACCTAAAAGCAACAAATCGCCACAAAAAATTCAATCGGAATAGCCGAAAGGATAACAGTTCTTTCATGGGAGTTATGCTATTTTATTTTAGGCAAAAGCCCTAGCAGAACTGAACCGAACAAGTGAGCTGTTCGACATGTCAGCATGGCTATATGTTTTTACACCATCTGTTCACATGTAGTGCTTCAACTTACGATTATTTGACAATTTACGCAGTTCCCGGTTTCAAATTTTTATAGTATAAAGACATGAAAACTTTCATAATTCAACATCCTTACCTTAGTTTTCTTTTCACGTTAGAACTATCTTAACTCGATTGTGGAATGTGGTTTAATTAAAATGATCCTCCTTCAGCAGAGCACGTTTTGGCTACACACAGAACAATGGCACTCAACGAAATGTTTCCCATGAATTCTTTTCCACCCCCTACATAAGAAAGGGAGCAAACAAAGAAATGTCTTAACTTTTGCAAAACAGACGGTAAACAAAGAATTATAATAATGCTTTTGTTTTTTCAAGAAACACAATGCAGAAAAAGAATCATTCAGTGCAGGAGAATGGAAATTCATGTTATTCGCTACGGGAACAAATAGTCGACACCAGCATCCTAATATCGATATATCTATTGAACAAGTAAAATGCTAATCTTACAAAAAGTAGCGAAATCCGGCTATTATTATCAAAACCGGTGGGCGCAAAAACACTTGGAAATAATTACACAAGCAGACTTGGAGTTGGTGTATTTAATAAACTATATTTTCTTTGCGAACTTTCAAAAATACGTAGACTACATGAGTAACTTGAGACCGACAAATATCCGGGGGAAAAAAGGCTATCGGGATAGCAGGAAACCGCGATGGGTTCTTTCTTTGTAGCTATGCGCTATCTTGTTCCTTTTCTTTTCTTCCCTTTCTTTTTTTAGCGTCAGAGAACCGTGGAGAACAAAACCGAACAAGTGAGCTGTTTGACATGACAGCATGGCTATCTAATTTTACCCCATCTGCTTACATGTAGTGTTTCAACATGCGATCATTTCACAGTTTTCACTGTTCTCGGTTTCAAAATTTTCATACTTACAACGACACAAAGACTTTCGTAATTCAACATTCGTACCTTAGTTTTCTTATAACGCTAAAAAAATATCTTGATTCGTGGGTGAAATTTTTTGGTTTAACCAAGTTCTCTCCTTCTCTCGCAGAGCAAGTCTTGCCTTGCCTTCTTTTCCATAAGTTCTTTTCCACCATCTACATGGTGAGGAATGGTACAAATGCAGAATAACGTAGTATTATTCTGCAAATTATGCATTTTTCCATTATTAAACAGACGGTAAACTAAGAAGCATAATTATGCTTTTCCATCTTGTTTTTATGGCACGTAATAATACACTTAAAAATATTGAGTTCTGATTGCTTAAGGAAAGTGCAATATTCAGGAAACAGGTATTTTTTTTTTTAAAAAAAAACGGTAATTCAGTGCAGGAAAAAGAAAATTCACGTTATTCGCTACAGAAAAAAGTAGTCAAACAAACATTCTTATTTTGATATATCCAACGCGTAATTAATCTACGCATCTTTGCTACACAGATTGACCAAATCTATTTCCTTCAAAACCTTTGGGTGCGATAACACTTTAGCAAGTCTTGCCTTCACGCAGAACAATGACATTCTACTAGATTTCGAAATTCACCCCCTACATGGTTAGAAACTATGCAAATAGAGCACAACGAGTATTATTTAACAAATTATGTATTTCAACCATTATTAAACAGGCGATAAAGTGAGAATCATAATAATGCTTGCCCATCTTGTTTTTATGGCTAAGATAAATGCAATTTCCAGGAAATACATTGCAGAAGCGAGGTAATTCAGTGCAGAATAAAGTAAGGGTCCGTTCATTTTTTACGAGGAAGGGGGGGGGGGGCTGGTGGGATTTTAGGGGGGGCCATGCGAAAAAATATGGCTTCAAAGGGGGGGCCAGGCAAAAAAATATGGTCAGTAAGGGGGGGTCACTGAAAATAATTATACTTTTAAGTGCTGTAATAGGGGCTTCTGTATTAGTTAAAAGTCTTGCCAGAATGCCCAAAATAACATTCCTGTGGTTCTGAAAATTCAAATTTTCCCGGTCAAGGCAGTGTCAGCTTTATGGAGGAATGTACATGTAGTTTACCTGTTATTATGACTGAACAACTAATACATTCTCTAGTGATAACGCTTGATAAATTTTAATTTCACTTGAGTATTGTTTTTTTTTTGGGGGGGGGGGGGGTCATCGAAAAGAAAATCGGATTTCGAGGGGGGGGGGCAGGAAAAGTTTCCGCTGAAGAAGGGGGGGCCATTATATATAACAGTAACTGTCTGTCAAATCCCACCAGCCCCCCTACCCCATAAAAAATGAACGGTCCCTAAATGCATTGCAAATTACAACGAAGATTTCCGAACAAAAGCACCAAACAACAAACAAAATGTAGTATCATGGCAAAACAAGGTGTACCTTTACCTCATTGCGGAAAACCTACGTATTTTTGCGTTTTTTTTAGATCTTCTTCACAAAATTGATTTTTCACCCCCTGGCGGTGCAGACAGAGCACAACGTAGTATTATTTTGCAAATTATAGCAGAGCTCAAGCGCGCGAAGCGAGCCAGTGGAGTACCATGGGTAAGAAATGTTTGTTAAGCCATCAAGCCGACAAAATTTGGTACTCAGGTCACAGGGAGCAGAGGAGCAAAATTTGACTTTCGCTTACCCGTCGCTTGCAGCGACTGTGCCAAAACGAAATCAAAAACAAAACAAACTTCTAGGCGTGTCGCTTTAAGGCGTGTGGTAACGAGGTGATGGGACTATCTTACGGGTCGTCTTCGAAGGTGCAAATTAACCACGGAAAACCAAAGTTGACGGTTAACGGCGATTTATTGCGACGATTAAAGAATCAACGATCAAGGATAAACGATCGTAAACTGAAAATTAACAATATAACGAAATTCTAATCAATTTAGATGAAACGTTGCGTAACACATGGTCAAAACGCGTGCCCAAAACTACGTACTTTAAACGACAATAATGCGGCTAAAATTACAAACAAACTAGAATAAACTACATTTAAAAAGTAAACGAGCAAGATTCTAACATAACAAATACACTATAGATACGTGTGGCTGATTTACAGCCCAAAGTACTTAAGTTGCTATTTTTCAATGGTGGGCGTTCACTCCATGATCCACAAAGTGTTTGATCCAATTTACTCATTTTGCGATTATAAATCAATTAAAGCTGTACAATAAACGTTCATTCGTGTACTTTCGCCCGATTACTATGCGATTAAAACTAAACAAATTAAGAAATTACTTACATATCGGTCCCGCTTGTGCCAAAGGTTAAGAATACGTCTAACGAAAGTACTTGTGATAAACTCGAATCTTGCAAAACTCTATTTAAAAGGACGCTAAACGCGGCTTATATATGCGCGTGGGGACGCTAAAAGGTCCGATTACAAAACCAATGAAAACGAAGATAAACATATATAAACACTGTAACTAGGTTCGTAGCTAGGATCAATACGTATAACTATTGTTGTATCGAGATAATAAATAACGGAGTTAAAAAATGATTACTTTTGGCTAGTATCCTTAACATGGCTCCCCTGAAATAATCATATTTCACTAATTAACCTATCAATGTTCAAATTATCACTTAATCAAGTTCTATTTACAGTTCAGTTCAATGTTTGTAAAGGCTCCTCGGCCGGGAATTACCCCGGATCTCTTCAATTCTTTGACGCTGGCATCAACAGCACTAACTTCTGGACTGGTCTCTCTAGATACCGCACTGAGTTGACCCTCTTTCCTTTGTTGTCCAAACAGCTATCCGCAAGAGCTATTTGAACCTTGCGTACTTGACCATCAGAACTGGGGTAGACGGCTGATACTCTCGCGAGCTGCCATGCGTTTCGAGGGAGATTTTCATCTTTGATCAAAACTACGTCATCGACAAGTAAATTTCTCCGAGGGCGTGTCCACTTCTGACGCTGTTGAAGACTAAGTAGAAATTCCTTTCTCCAGCGGGTCCAGAACTCGTTCGCAAGGTGTTGTACTCGTCTCCAACGCTTTCTGCAATACATATCTGCTGGCTGGAATGAACCCGGTGGAGGAAGAACGACTTTCGATTTCATCGTCAGAAGATGGTTAGGGGTCAATGGGCTTGAGGAATCTGGATCAGCAAGCTGGTTGACTGTCAAGGGGCGACTGTTGACTATCGCTTCTGCTTCACTCATTAGAGTACTAAGTGACTCATTATCTAGCTGCTTTCCGTTATCTTGTAATAACGATGAGAGGACGTTGCGCACTGATCTTATTTGTCGCTCCGAAACGCCCCCCATGTGGCTAGCAGCTGGAACGTTCATCTTGAAGGAGAACCAATCACACTGCTCTTCTAGCAGTTCTGTTTTGATCTTTTCTTGGTCCATCTCGGCTAGGGCTTGGGTCAGTTCATTACGAGCTCCCACAAAGTTTGTTCCTCGGTCACTCCGTAGCTGGCGGATGGGACCTCGACGATTGATAAACCGCCTCAAGGCATTGATGAAGGAGTCAGTCTCGAGGGAGTTGGCGATTTCAAGGTGTATAGCTCTCGAAGCCATACAGGTAAAGAGGACACCATAGCGCTTTAGCTCCTTGCGCCCCTCTTTAACAATAAACGGTCCAAAAAAATCCACGGCGCAGTAAGTGAAAGGTGGTGTAGACTCAAGGCGATCTTCAGGTAGATCTGACATCCTTTGCTCCTGTACTGCTCCGCGTAGTCTCTGGCACTTGACACAGGACGAAATCAGGCTGGCGACTACTGACGAACCGCTGACCACCCAGAATCCATTTGATCGAATCTCATTTAAGGTCATCCCTTTGCCTTGATGCCGTGTACGTTCGTGAAAATGCTTGATGATCAACTTGGTAGCGTGACTGTCACGCGGCAGGATGATGGGAAACTTTATGTTGTCGGCCAGGCTTGCACGTCTGAGACGACCACCGACTCGCAAAATTCCATCTTCGTCTATAAATGGATCAAGTTTGTAGAGCGAGCTGCATGTTTTCATGTTCACCTTTCTCTGCTGGGCAAAGTCTCTACTGACGGGATCAGTACTCTCCTGCTTCATCTTCTGTAAAATTGCTATCTCTTCTTTAAAGGCTTTCTTCTGTGTTGTACGGATAATTTCGCACTCTGCGCTCTTCAAATCGTTGACTTTTAGCTGTCGTGTTTCTTCTTGGCTGCCCTGCTTCTTGTGCACGCGATCTCTCAAACATCTGATGTAGCGTTGACACAGGGCAACTGCTCGTTTCGCACGATTCCAGTCAGAGAAATACTCTATTCTTTCTGCAAGGCTGAACTTCTCTGAATGGGTCTGCGCAGTTTGCATCGTTGCTGCGGTTACCATGACGACAGACTTCTTAACTTCAGGGTCGCTTCCCTGGAGCTTGTAGTCTTCTTCTTTGCTGGCTAACCACTGGTTTTCTCTCTCCCAAAGAAAGGCTGGTCCGGTAATCCATCGAGAATCTAGTAGTTCTTGTGCTTTCATACCACGCGAAGCCTCATCTGCTGGATTCTGTTTCGATTCAACGTACTTCCACTGATCAACAGAAGTGTTTTCTTGAATTTCCTGCACTCTGTTAGCGACAAACACGTGGAATCTCCTACTCTCATTGCTTATGTATCCAAGTACCACTCTGCTGTCTGTCCAAAAGTATTCTTGGTCGATGTGATATTCTAGCTCCTGGCGAAGTTGCTGACTGATCCTTACTGAGCACACGGCGGCGGTAAGCTCCAGTCTAGGTATGGTCACGGGTTTCAGCGGTGCAACTCTCGACTTGCCCATAACAAAGGAACAATGAATTCTCTGGTGTTCATCTGTGAGTCGCAAGTAACTACACTGACCATAACCTTTGACGCTCGCGTCCGAGAAATGATGGAGTTGTGCGTTTACTACTCGACCAAAGTTCTCGGGCTTGTAACATCTGGGGATCGAGACGCGCTGTACTTGTAACAAATCTGCTTTCCACTTTTCCCACTTCACTTTAATTTCGTCTGGTATCGGATCGTCCCAGCCTACTTCATGACGACACAATTCTTGAAGGATTGACTTTCCATCCAACAACAGCGGAGCAACGAATCCAAGTGGGTCGAAAATCGAACTAACAGTTGAAAGAATTCCTCTTCTAGTGCACGGCTTGTCTTGTAGCACGATGGAGAACTGAAAGCAGTCGGACTCAACACACCATTGAACTCCAATCGCGCGCTCTAAAGGAAGCGAGTCAAGATCTAGATTCAACTCCTTTACGCCATCTGCTCTGTCAAGCTCTGGGATTCTTCTGATGACTTCTTTACTGTTAGACACAAACTTGTGGAGACGGAAACCCCCTCTGTTGCACATCTGCTTGACATCTGTGACTAACTTTACGGCTTCATCAACCGACGGAACAGACTTCAAGCCGTCATCAACATAGAAATCGTTACGAAGGAAATCTGCGGCAGTGGTTCCAAACTCCTTTTCAAAATCGTTTGCCGTTGACTTCAAGGCGAAATTTGCGCAGCCTGGGGACGAGGTCGCTCCAAACAAATGCACCGTCATTCTGTACTCTTTAGGTTGCTTCGTGAGGTCACCGTTTTCCCACCAGAGGAAGCGTAGCAAATCTCTGTACTCTTCATTCACTTTCACTTGGTGAAACATGGCCTCTATGTCACATATGAAAGCGACTGTTTCTTGTCGAAATCTGCACAACACACCGGTCAAGTTATTCGTCAAGTCAGGGCCTTGAAGCAGATGCTTGTTCAACGATTCGCTTTCATACTCAGCAGCACAATCGAAGACTACACGAATCTTGTTAGGTTTCTTGGGATGGTAGACGCCATGGTGAGGAATGTACCAAACATTATGCTTCGTTTGAGCTTGATCGCTTGATTTATGCTCCGAATCAGACATCTCCGGCACCCTTTCAGCGTATCCACTGTCTATCAGTTTCTTCATAAATTCAACATAGTCTGCATAGTATCTTTGGCCGTTTTTAGCCTCGAACCTTCTCTTAAGTTGACTAAGCCGGCGAAGCGCAGCAGTCTTGTTGTTAGGAAGGTTAATATTTTCATTCTTCAAAGGTAGCGGAAGCTCGTAGTGGCCATCTTCACACTGGTGAACTCCCTGCTCAACAATCTCAATAAACTTTCTATCTTCCTTGGATAGTCCATGCTTCGAATTGCTCTTGTGCTCTACGAAGTCAAGTTCAAACATCTGTCTGATTGCAGAAGGGTTTATTACTTCTTTTGTTTTCCCGTTGAAAACGAAGCTAAACTGGCTGTCTCTAGTTCCAGGGATAACTTCTCTTGCTATGATTCGATTGCAGGTGGAATCTAGGGCGTGGTCATCAAGAGGGGTGTCTGACGTCGCAACTGGTCCAACGATGCTCCATCCCAGCAAGGTGCGAACTGCGTAAGGTTCTTCGCTCTTACCCCGTATCACCTCTGTTGGCTTGATCGCCTTGGGACAGTTACAACCAATTAACAAGCCGATTTCAACATTCTCATCGTAGGGTGGAATTTTATCTTGAATTTTCTTAAGGTGTGGCCAGCTGTTCACGGTTTCTGGTCTTGGTATTTGGTCTCGTCTGGACGGAATACTTTGTCTTGCGTACGCCTTTGGTAGCTCAACTTCGGTGCGCTTATCGAGACGCTGCACTACCAAACCATCGATTCTCTTCACTGTTATCCTTTCACGACCAAGCATTGTACTCAAATCAAGACTGGTTTCAACATCCTCAATGCCGAGTTTACGCTGAACTTGGGTGGTGACGAAGGTTGTATCGCTTGCGTCGTCTAGGAGAGCATAAACCTTGACTTCTTTCTCTGGGTTCTCTTTGTGAAACAGAATGACTTGAATGATTCGACAGTTGGTGATCACAGCGGGTTCTGCAGCTGAACTGTGCGCTACATTGATAAGGTTTGAGCTAGCGGACTCTGCGACCGGTGGTTTCTCACTGGAAGCTTGCTGAGTGTTCTGAGTGTCTTGCGGATTACTTGCGGTCGTTCTCCTTTTCACGCCATGAAGTAGAGTATGGTGACGTCTTCCACATTCTTCACAAGTAGATCGATTGATACATCCAGAGGACAAGTGGCCTGTTTTAAAGCATCCATAGCAAAGACCTTTACTGCGGATGATTTCACTGCGCTCATCTACTGAGCTCTTCAAAAATTTGTTACACTTGGCGAGAGCATGTCGACCATCGCAAAGGGGGCAGGCCTGAGCTGCCTGATTCGCTGGCGACGGCGGGACGACACTGTTCGGTGGTGGAGTAGTGGACGTCGCGAAAGTATTTGCACTTTGCTTGCTATCGTCTCTTTTCTTCTGTCTGTTTTTCCACCCAGACCTGATCTGATTATCGGGTTTCTTTCTATCGGCCTTCAGAGCATTTGGCGAGAACACGGGGTCGTTTGCTACATCTGCTTCCTCGCCGACAAATTTAACAAAGGCGCTGAAGGTGACAATTTTCTTTGTTTTCTTCTGTATATCGTGGGCGTGACGGCACCATTTCACCCCAGAGTACGAAGGCAGTTTGCTGCTTACGAGGCGGAGGGTTTCTGTGGAATCCAGGTCTCCCGTGGACTGCATTTTCTTCATTGCTTCTTCGCAGCGCACGAGGAAATCTGCAAAGTCCTGAATGCCACTGCTGTCTCCTTCCATAACTTTTGGCCAGTTTCTGAGTCTGGACTTGTATGCCTCTGCGACATGGACGGGGTTGCCAAAGCGATCGTCTAGCATCTTGCGAGCCTTTTCGTATGCGCTATCTGAAGTCATAGCCAAGAATCCCTTTACCACTTGGTTGGCTTTCCCTCTAGTATATTTGTCTAAGAAGTAAAGGCGATCTTTGTTCGAAGGCACATTACTGCAGATGATAGATTCGAAGGCGGCGACAAAGGCTGGATATTCAAAGTAGTCTCCAGAAAAAACAGGCGGCTCTTTTACCGGAAGGTTGGTAATCTTCTGCTGATTGATTATTAACGAGCTCAACTCTGTTTGCTTGGCTTGTAAGGTGACTAATTCTTGAAGTGTTGTATTAACGTCACTGTTCTGGAAGTGCGGCGCAGAATTTGGTCTCAGAGGCTCAAGAGATGGCGTAGAAACGAATGCAGGAGCAAGCGGGTTGGGAGTAAAACTTCTTTCTTGTTTAATGTTTTGGTCGCTTTCGTCCGGTTTCAACTCCTGCTTGACGCCTTTGACACTTAACTCTTCTTTATCGGCCGCTAATCTTTCATTTTCGAGAATTCGCTTTATTGCTTTTTCTTCAGCGCTTGCGATAGCTAGTTCTTTTTCAAGCTGCAATCTTCTTAATTCCTTTTCCTTTTCGAGAAATTCCATTTCAGCCTGTAGCTTTGCAGCCTTAGCTGCCGCATCCACTAAGGCAAGCGAAAGGTGTTTTGTGGAAGAAGAACCACGCGAACTTATTTTAGACCTGTCAGACACTTTGGACCCCTTGCTGTGGCCAGATTTCGTTGATGGTGCTCGGCTAGATTTTCTTTCTAATGCTTGTATTCGTTCACAAAGTCTCATTCTACACTCAAAGAACTCTCGGTCTCGGATATCAAACCATCGATACGAGGCTTCTTTTTCTTCTTTAAATTCTAACAGATCGTCGTGCTCTTTATGCGCGACGTCAAATTCATCTTTGAAACGATCCAGATGAAAGCGCTGTTCTTCTAATTGTTCTATCGGCGCGTCTGGCGAGTCACGCATCGCATTGATTTTCTCCATCTGTTGTTTCAATCTTCTATAGGCAGAGTTTCGATTTGCCAGTTTAATTTCTAAATGATAAGCCATTCCCCTTTCCGTCATTTTTCTACTTCGCTCTGTTGTTTTAGATTTTTTCAAGCGGAATGGCTCCACGCCTGTCACGCTTTTGGGTGGCTCAAGTTGCGGCGTCGCCTCGAAGTCCGGATCAGGTGACGCGTCGTTACCAAGGAATGCTGGTGCGCTAGCAATGCTCATTGTTTGGCCAAGGAAACGAAGCTCCAAACGAATAAGAAAGTTTAAGAAATGTTCATAACCATTGGCGAATGTAACCACGATATTTTACTGTGGCGCTTGCAGCGACTGTGCCAAAACGAAATCAAAAACAAAACAAACTTCTAGGCGTGTCGCTTTAAGGCGTGTGGTAACGAGGTGATGGGACTATCTTACGGGTCGTCTTCGAAGGTGCAAATTAACCACGGAAAACCAAAGTTGACGGTTAACGGCGATTTATTGCGACGATTAAAGAATCAACGATCAAGGATAAACGATCGTAAACTGAAAATTAACAATATAACGAAATTCTAATCAATTTAGATGAAACGTTGCGTAACACATGGTCAAAACGCGTGCCCAAAACTACGTACTTTAAACGACAATAATGCGGCTAAAATTACAAACAAACTAGAATAAACTACATTTAAAAAGTAAACGAGCAAGATTCTAACATAACAAATACACTATAGATACGTGTGGCTGATTTACAGCCCAAAGTACTTAAGTTGCTATTTTTCAATGGTGGGCGTTCACTCCATGATCCACAAAGTGTTTGATCCAATTTACTCATTTTGCGATTATAAATCAATTAAAGCTGTACAATAAACGTTCATTCGTGTACTTTCGCCCGATTACTATGCGATTAAAACTAAACAAATTAAGAAATTACTTACATATCGGTCCCGCTTGTGCCAAAGGTTAAGAATACGTCTAACGAAAGTACTTGTGATAAACTCGAATCTTGCAAAACTCTATTTAAAAGGACGCTAAACGCGGCTTATATATGCGCGTGGGGACGCTAAAAGGTCCGATTACAAAACCAATGAAAACGAAGATAAACATATATAAACACTGTAACTAGGTTCGTAGCTAGGATCAATACGTGTAACTATTGTTGTATCGAGATAATAAATAACGGAGTTAAAAAATGATTACTTTTGGCTAGTATCCTTAACAATTTAAATGTTCAATCTATTTCGTGGCGCTTGCCATGCGTTGTCCGATCTTTTTGTTTACGCGATTAGCCCTGGTATCCTGTTGCGCTTGGCGTAGCCGCAGGCTCCATGACCGTGGGCGCCACAAGATCGTTACGCAGTAAGAAAAGAGACAAGGGATGAAACAAATCTCAGCCCAATTTTTGATCGCCGATAACTTGCTACAAATTCAATCAATTAGCCTGATGTTCGTTATACCGTCTTATATTAACATTATCTCGAAACCTTTTAAACCATTTCGGTGAAGATTTCTAATTACCGAACCTTTCGGTGATCGCTCTTTTGGCGTTAAAAGTTAGCTTTCGTAGGATGTGCACCGCAACATAGCGGTGACGGAAATGCGTTATACCAGTTTCTTCTGTAAAACCGTAAGTTATTTCACAGGGGGGAGAGGAGCAAAATTTGACCTTTGTGAGTATTAAAATGTTCGATCTATACACAGGGAGCAGAAGAGCCAAATTTGACCTTTGTGAATATTAAAATGTTTCGATCAAAATTGTGGCGATTGTCATACGTTATCCAATCTTTTTGTTCACGCAACGGTTGGGCGCTGGTACCCTGTTGCGCTTGGCCTAACCGCAGGCAAACAAACACCGCTTGGCATGAGTCTCCCTTGCTCAACGCAGTTCTGTAGTTATTTTAAAGCCTCTAAAGAAAATATATCGGTTTACCAATAGCCTCCAATCGATCGTTCGATCGATTGATCGATCGATCTGAATAAATATGCAACAGAACAATTTAAAATCTTGTTGAATACTTAAGTTTCTTACGTACTTATTAAGTATTTATTTTATTATCGCCGTCGAATTTCAGTGCCGTAATGCCGAGCTCAGTAAGCCCAAATAAATTAGCGATGATTAACCATAAAAATTATTAATGGCAAAAAGAAGACTGACTAGAAGTTTGGAAAAGCAAGTTAATCAGTAAACAGTTTGGCCAATTCGGAAAACGCGGAAATTTCCATATTTGGAAGTTATTGTCTTAGTTTTCTATTGCCTTTTGCTTCTGTTTTCAAAAAGAGGTCTCGTGCAAAAGGTCTCAACTGAATGAAGAGCTATAAAACGCGAGGATTTTTTAGTTATTGAAAAGTTCATCAGCATCTGTATTTAAACAGGGGTAAGAGGATGTAATTTACATTAGCTGAACATACTTAGTACTGTTAGTAAAGCAAAATAAAATGGAAATCAAAATTTTAACTTGTATTTTATTGACTATACGCATAGCAGCCACCATTGATCTCTTGGTTTAACGTAATAAAAGAAACAGAAACTGACATCTTGCTACACATGTTTGTGAGCTCTAAACAATAGGCAACAGATAATAGTTTTGCTGTATTTTGATATTGTTAAAATCAAACATTAAGTCTTTCAGTTACTCTCTATCAGACCTAACATATAACACGTATAACATCCGACATTTTGCTCTTTACTTAGCGAGACACTGACTTGTTTGAATGTGAATTGCCGCTGTCCATCAGCTGTTTCCATACAATGAGTGTCGTTTTATATCGAGTGTATCTTGACGTAGTCAGGGTTACACACGATAATGTGAGAGAAGCTTAGTTCCCAGTCAGGAGGCAGCATTCATAAAGCCCTAAAGAGGGAAGAAGTTCATGAAGGGGAAGATCGAATAAACTACATGAAACTTGGAACTGGTCAATTTATTCCCATCGTTCTCATTTAACGACAACAAAACAGTTTTAATATTAATACAACCTTCAGACCTTATAGTATTTTGCATTACAGGATAGATTTATGAATTAAATTGCCTTACAAAGAAGGTTAACAACTATACAGCTGGACTATTCTAGTGAATCAATAATGGGCATGGAATTTGATCCCATCTCCAAGGGAGAGCAATACTTTTTATTGAAAGCCGGAATATAAAAATCTCTCTTGAACCTTTTCGTTGCATCGTCCAGACTCGAGCAGTTTATAACTCCAAGTTTCCTCCGTATCCGTATTTTATAAACAGAGAAGTGAATAGGCCTGAAACTTTGTATGAAGAAAACCTCTGTTCATATGAAAAATATAATGGAATTAAACAGATTTGTAATTATAAGGTTTGAGATTTTGCTATAGCTTTTCGGGTGCGAAAACTTTTCGGGACCTTCGAGAAACGGGCCGCTGGTTGCATACTGCCTTAGGGCCCTTTCCAATGCCGCCCAGTTACCAGTGTTAAACGGCGCTACGCTGTGGAGCAATGTTGGTGGTGATCATGGTGAATTGACGCTTTTCATCCTTACTAAAGTCCCCATTTGGGGTTAGATGTCCTTTGTCAAATATTCTCATATTGTGGCTGTAATCTTCGTTAAGTTGCCACTGACTCTTGAAAATACGAAAATAATGTGTACTGAGTAAGAAAGGAAGGATCATGATTATTAGTGTATATCTTCTTGACAAAAACTAAAAATCGCGTGTAGACACTTTCCAAATATCACCTCAATCTTGAACACAAGCAAATTTGTTTTCCCAATCTCTCGCTAGTATAAGGGGATGGGAGGGGTCAAAACAACAGACTTCTAAAACCTTCAATATTCAGTTAATGACAGTTAGCATGTGTATGCACGGTTCAGTGGTTTGTCAACGATTGTAGGTGGTCGTCGATTGATCAAGGCAATTTTAATGATTGAATAAGTTAGAAAAGAAATGATTTATTATTTATCTATTCACCCATCTTCATTCAATCATCCGTATCTTGCTTTATTGGTCTTTATTAAACCCTCAGAAAGTTTTCACCAAGCAATCCCGACTAACAGACTAACTAACCGGCTGGAAGACTGCCAGACCACCAGATTGCCATACTGCCAATAATGACTTTCCATTGATGAAGGGCTGAGCCCGAAACGTATGGAACTTTTTTAAAGGCACTTAATAATCAACTTTTTTTAACTTTGCCATACTGCCAGACTACCAGACCATCAGATTGCCGGACTGCCAAACTGTACTGACTTCACGTCGGACGGACTGGCTGGCTTACCTGATCTACCCTCTAAGAACAAGTGATCAAGCGCCGAACCAACCAAGTGACCAACCACTCAAGCAGCCAGGTAGTCAAACGGTCAAACATGCGACAGATCAACCAAACAACTGATAAACCAACCAACTGTATACCTCACTGTGCTAACTACGTTTCTTTCTATCATCTATCCATATGTGACGCACAGATCAGAGCGCTGAAATTTTGTTAAGATCAAGAAACAATTCCGTCCTGGTGTGAACAGTTTCTGACAATAGGGTGGTCTTATTTATTACGCGCGTTTTACTGATATGTCATCGTTTAAAACAAAGGCAGAAGGGTAAACAGAAGGCAACGCCATAACGCGACCACCATATTCATCCATGACTGCTCGTATCAGGTCACAAAATTGGTTCGTTATAATTTTTAACACCTGTCTGAATTTCACACACAAATTTTGAAGCCTCCCATTGTCAGGTTTTTTAAATTCTTTAGGGAAGAAGTACAAAGAAAATGCAACTAAGGGAAAAAACAATAAATGGTCAAAACATCCGCGATTTGGATAAACCTACAATAGCTACCTTTCAAAACCTGTCAGTTCTCTCCTACTGTAAGTGAAACCTCGTTTTTAACTCGGAAAATTCCGAGTTTTGGTGAGTTGGCCGATTTCACTCCTTCCCTCGATTCCTGTAAACATTTTAATTAATATCAAATTGAATTAATCAATTAATCTTGAAGCGCGTAGGGGGCTGGGAAAATGCGAGCCATATCTGTGTTACTTAACATTTTGTGCTGAACGCATGCGCATATATGAAGTACACAAAGGCTATATATTTTCACTAAATCTTACTGAGAACTGGTTAAAACTCAACAAAATTGGGGTTTTGATTTATCGCTAAGTATTTCCGAAAAAAAAATCGATGGTACTAGAAAAGAGTTAAATTTGAATGAAATATTCAACTATAAGCCGAGGCCGAGCGATCATCAACAAACGAAAATTATTAGCAAGCGTTTGTAATTTATTCTTGGTCATTACCTTTTATTTTAGTGGCGGCTCTTTAAAAACCATTTGGTTTAATGAAGCAACACTAGGAATGAAGTTTTTATTCGCCTTTTCTTTGATATTTAGGCTGGAACTCGTCGTCCACCGGCTCGCTCTGGAATATTATTTATTTGTCGGCGTACTGTGATCGTCTTTTGAACTGACGAGGGCATTCGAAATCCTGCATGTCTTAAACAATTTCCTTGCAATCTCTTCTACAATAATTATTTCTGCCTGAGACTGTTCTTGAGACTGTTCCTTTCCTTCTGTTCCTTTCCTTAAAGTTTAGTTAAATTGCAGAATCACTGCTAACGTGACTTTTCAAGAGAAGAAGGGTCAGGAATCGATCTTTTTGGCTTGTTGTGGCGACACCAGAAACTGACCAATCAGAAGCTGCTGTTCCCACTCGCTTGGTAAACATTGTAACACGATCTGACAGAAATCGGCTTGATGTAATATTCTTGTTCGAAACCGAAAACTTATAATACCACGACTTCTCTGCTAAAAGAAACCACTCCAGTAGAGTTTGATTGGATTCAGAGTACTAGACAAATACTGGCAACAGCACATGTTTTGTTTTGATGACATTTAAAGTTCACCCGCTTGATCTGCTTGATCTTTTTTTGCTAGCAACTTGGCGAATTGCGACGAACTGAAGATTTACTGAATCATCAGGAATCATCCCGTACTTTCTGGCGATTTTGCAGTTGTTCTGAACTGTCTCTACCTCGGCAACAACTTTCAATTTGAAGGTTTAGTTGTTTAAAAACCAGTAGCTTTTGGCACGATGATCGATTATTTTATTATTATTATTATTATAACCGCTTAAGAGGACATATGCACAAATTTCAAACAAAAATGAAAATTCTTGGCAAGAGCCCTGTTACGGATTTCGCTCATTCTCTTACCATGGGTAGGCCTTTATATGAAATAAATCACAGTATACTTTGTTTGGCTAAATATCGATTTGTTTTCGAGAAAATCGATAATTCTAAAATCCAGCAAAATTGACGCTTTCGGAGCTCAAAATTTATGCCGAGTTTGTTAGCTTCGCGTCGAAAAATAAAGCACTCTGGAAGAAAAATACCTATTTAATATCGAAGAATAACATCAAATTAGTACGTCGAAAGCAATTTCTGCTCTTAAAGTCCTTTTATTTACAAAATATAATTAAGTTTATTCGACACACTTTTGATTTAATTCAAAATAGGTCAAACTTATCGCTTTATTTAAGTATGAGCGAAGCGAAATAATTGGCCGAAAATTTGGTACTAGACAGATAAATGATTGTTCTTTTCGATACTAAAAGGATTTCCTAGGGAAATGATTTAGTGCGATGCTTTCAGATCTCAAAGTTGCTTAAAATTCGTTAATTTAACCGACCGTGACATTGTTGATCTTATCAACATTATGTAAACAATCCACGCAAAGGTTAATTTTCCCCATGTAAACTTCAACTGAGTAAAATAAAAACATAGACTTGCTTACCGTGGTGTTCGCTGATACATTGTAAATCCTGTTGTCCTCATTTACGACAAAACCTAAGCCCTCGGCGAAGCTGTTATCCTATTTTCTTGACGCGCCATTTGTAACTGATTTCCACGTCTTGAAGTGACAGTTCTTTTCCATGCATTCTTGAAAACAGTCCAGTCTTAACTGATCAGTGTAAACAGGAATACGAAGTACTTTGCTTTAAATCAACTTAAAGCTTAGCAGCAGTGGTAGATAAATCGATACGACCGGCGAATCTTCGTTTCGAAAACCGCCATTTGAGATTTGTCGGCCCAGTTGTCCTGCGGTATGCAGATAATTAATTCACACTTGAGTAACTTCCGGCACATGAAATCGACAACCACCGTGACCAGAAAGCACCCTGCTTTTTGGTGTATTGGTTGAGGCATTATTTTTATTATTTTAACATAAGCTCTCAATGAAAATTTTTTGGGCTGAACTTGTAATTAAGTTTCACTTCAGTAAGCCACCGTTCGAGAGAGTTGTTAAATGGTTGCATGAAAGCGCTTTTAACTTCCGGGTCGAAAGTTCTTCTGTTGCGTTGCTTCGCTTTGCTGCATATTTTTATCCAGTTCTTACCCTTGTTCAAATTCTTGATTAGGCTAAGGCAAAACAGTTGTAGAGTCAACTCTCCCTTATTGAAGATCTCTATAAGACGGACACCTGGTGTTGGTCCTGTCCTTGCCGTTTTTTCAGTCATTTTTATACTCTAACCAGCTAGGCTACGTTTACACGGGACCGGACCGGAGCCGTTCCGAACTGGACCGGACCGGATCGGCCTCTGTTTACACGGAAGCGTTTGGTACCGATCCATGTGTTTACACAGGACGGTTCTGGAACCGGTCCGGAACGGTTCCATAACTTGACCTGCAAAATAGCAGGTCTAGTTTTGGTTCCGTCCCGCACCGGTTCCAGAACGGCCCCGTGTAAACAGAAGACATATCCTATCCGAAAATCGGACCGAAACGTTCCAGACAGCAGCAGTGGTTGATAAATCGATTCGGCCGGCAAATCTTCTTTTCGAAAACTGCTATTTGAGTTTTGTCGGCCCTGCGGTGTGCAAATAATGTATTTCACATTTGCGTAACTTCCGGCACATGAAATCGACAACCGCCGTGACCAGATAGCACCCTGCGTTTTGGTATAGTATTGGTTGAGGCACCATACTATTGCTATATTAATATAAGCTCTAAATGAAAAACTTTTGGGCTGAACATGTAATTAAATAGTTGCATGACAGCGCTTTTAACTCCCGGGTCTAAGGTTCTTCTGTTGCGTTGCTTCGCTTTATAGTTTTTTTTTGTTCTTGCCTTTGTCCAAGTTCTTGATTAGGTCAAGGCAAAACAGGTGAAAGCAAAATCTAAGATGTTATCGTTGGATCCGTCTTCCGTGAATGTTAAAAAATATGACCATATATATATTCTGTTGGGGTCCGGCGTAAACAAGGGAAGGTGCCCCCCGCCAGAGCTTGCGGGGAGAGAAAAGCGCCTCGCCGTCAGGGGACCCAAATGTATTAAAAATATCATAGTCATTATATAAATATTTTGTTTTTAAACCTGTTTTCCGGTGTGTTTTTGAGTTGATTTGGAAGCTATTAGGTGAAAAACGGTTTAAGTTTCAAATATTATCTGCAGTCTATTCCTTCGTAAATAAGACGTTTAATTATAATACGACTCAAGTTTCCAAACAACAAGAGATATAAAGTAATAACTTAATAATCACCATAATTCTCAATTCAATAGGCGAACTTTATTAGGAAGGAGTTGTCGAAGCTGGGGTATTCCCCCAAAACGGCTCTGTGCCGTCCAATGAGGTCGTGGCTTTGGGTTCCCGATCTAGAACGAGATTTTCAATATCAGACGATATCTAGAACGAGATATGGTATTTTGAACACACAAAAGTTCCAAAATATCAGCAGCCAAAACGGGGTGACTTGTTTCTAGAACGCGGTATCTTTTGAATGCAAGTTCTTTCTAACTGAATACCAGAGGCCCTTCCAATTACGCTGGTAAAAAGGGAATGTTATGCTTCTAACAATGCTTGTTTTTTGTCCGATATAATGCTCAACTGTAATTATGCTCATTTTTTTTTTTAAATAATGCTACTTTGGTATAAATGCTTTGTTGTACTTTGCAGAAATAAATACAAAAAATGGCATCACGTCAGAAGTCCATAACAAACTTCTGATTACGTGTACTTTTCTTCACCTAGCTTTAATCTAATGAAGTGAAAAGCACCCTTTCCTTTATTTTTACACCAATATACACCTTGGCGTAAACAGTTAAATGTTCAGCGTTTTATTATAAATTGTTTACCGTGACTGGTATTACAACTGCATATACATGATCAGGAGCCCTGATGGGCTCCTGACATGATATATGGTCCCTTTTTTCCCCACCCCTTCCCCACCTTTCATTCCCGTTTTTATTTCGCCCAATCCTCCACAGGAGAAAGAAGGAGAGCTTGTTTACAGGCTAGACTACACAGAATATATATTTTTAACTGACATTCACGGGAGACGGATCCAACGACGCCATCTAAGGTTTTGTGTACAGCCAACTCTCTCTGAAACGGGTACCTTCGGGACCGGCTCCAACTAGATTTAGATTTTTTAGATTAGATTTTTTATTATTTCACACTATTTACTGACAACTCAGTTCGGATTTTAACGTCGTTTCAAATTTTCCACTGAAGAAGGGGCAAGAATTTGAACAAGGGTAAGAACTGGATAAAAAATATGAAACAAAGCGAAGCAACGCAACAGAAGAACTTTCTACCCGGAATGCATGCAACCATTTAACAACTCTCCCGAACGGTGGCTAACTGAAGTGAAACTTTATTGCAAGTTCAGCTTAAAAGTTTTTCACTGAGAGCTTATGTTAAAATGATAAAAATAGTGCCTCGACCAATATTTCGAAAAGGAGGGTGCTATCTAACCTGCGATCAGGTGTTATTTTTCTCGCGGTGGAGGGGTAAGCCTGATCGCAGGTTAGGTGCTATCTGGTCACGGTGGTTGTCGATTTCATGTGCCGGAAGTTACTCAAGTGTGAATTAATTATCTGCATACCGCAGGACAACTGGGCCGACAAATCTCAAATGGCGGTTTTCGAAACGAAGATTCGCCGGTCGTATCGATTTATCTACCACTGCTGCTAAGCTTTAAGTTGATTTAAAGCAAAGTACTTCGTATTCCTGTTTACACTGATCAGTTAAGACTGGACTGTTTTCAAGAATGCATGGAAAAGAACTGTCACTTCAAGACGTGGAAATCAGTTACAAATGGCGCGTCAAGAAAATAGGATAACAGCTTCGCCGAGGGCTTAGGTTTTGTCGTAAATGAGGACAACAGGATTTACAATGTATCAGCGAACACCACGGTAAGCAAGTCTATGTTTTTATTTTACTCAGTTGAAGTTTACATGGGGAAAATTAACCTTTGCGTGGATTGTTTACATAATGTTGATAAGATCAACAATGTCACGGTCGGTTAAATTAACGAATTTTAAGCAACTTTGAGATCTGAAAGCATCGCACTAAATCATTTCCCTAGGAAATCCTTTTAGTATCGAAAAGAACAATCATTTATCTGTCTAGTACCAAATTTTCGGCCAATTATTTCGCTTCGCTCATACTTAAATAAAGCGATAAGTTTGACCTATTTTGAATTAAATCAAAAGTGTGTCGAATAAACTTAATTATATTTTGTAGATAAAAGGACTTTAAGAGCAGAAATTGCTTTCGACGTACTAATTTGATGTTATTCTTCGATATTAAATAGGTATTTTTCTTCCAGAGTGCTTAATTTTTCGACGCGAAGCTAACAAACTCGGCATAAATTTTGAGCTCCGAAAGAGTCAATTTTGCTGGATTTTAGAATTATCGATTTTCTCGAAAACAAATCGATATTTAGCCAAACAAAGTATACTGTGATTTATTTCATATTAAGACCTACCCATGGCAAGAGTATGAGCGAAATCCATTTAAGGACTCTTACCGACATATGTTTGACCGTAGGAAACCTGTGCTCTTAATTCTTCAGAAGAATGCGTGATTGTTTGAGATGGGATTCTGAACTCAGGTGAATGTTTTGTCACGCTTGTGTACGGTTCTATTAATAAATTCATTCTTTATCAGTTGTTTTTTTCAATTACATAGTTGTGATTTAACTAATATGTTGATTCGCTCGCTGCACGTGGATTGTTTTATAGTTTGAAGGAAAAATGGGTCTCGGCTTATAGCCGAGTGATTTGGGTTTATTTTTTGTCAGAGTCTAACTGGTTCCAAAAACTAAAAGTCTAGGGTCTCGGCTTTATATAGCCGAATATATACGGTACATGCATGCTTAACATCTTAACTACCAGCCGAAATATTGTATTAATGTCAGTTTTCTTGAAATCGACCAAAACCTAATTTTTCTTATCATATTATTATTTTGCCTAACCTTCAAAAAACAAAAAGGAAATATAAAAAGAAAGAAAACAATTTGCAACCGATGGGAACTCTATCACTTGCCCTTTCGGCCTGCTCTCGATGAGCAGCTAGATGACAATGGAACTAAGCTAGTGAAGTGAACTGAATAGTGGAAATTTTAACATCATTTGTTTTAGCAAATCTCTATTTGTCAGTTTGTTGTTTTCGATTCGTTTCATAATAAATTTTCCGAGTTTAGTGGCTCATAGCCACTTTGAATAGTTATTGCATTACCGAGTTAACCGATCAGGCCTGAAAATAATATCTTTCAAGGATTTTAAAAAGCCAGGTCCAGGTTGGTCTCTTTTAGGAGTTTTATTCACATTTGCCTACAGGCATCCCCGTCCCTTTCAAACCATCTCCGAACACCCATGCTTTCTTCTGCGAAACCTTACTAAGGCGGAAAATACACTTCCTTGAGTTACCTTTGTGGGTTTAACTTAAAACTCAAGCTATTTTATTACAAAAGGAAAATTGGCAAACTCACCTTAATCTATAGTGGTGTGACACCCCGGCTATCGCTACAGTTCAGTTAGAAAAAGAAAAAACGGGCGAGCTTTCAATTGCTTATTATATCAGTTGATAACCATATTAACTTCATCGGCCTTGCTGAAGAGAAAACACTTTAAACAGTATCTGTATATATGTCAGTAGCATATTGTCATGGCAACACTTTCTATATTCTATATATAGCCAACTGGCCTGCCTTCTGCTAATTTTGATTTTTAGCTATGTTTTTTTCATTTAGATATTTGTTTTCTCTGTTTCAATGGCTTACCTGTAAACTAGCTATCTCTAAGAGAAATATAGCTAACCTGAAGTGCATGACCACTAAAAGCAACATTTTCGTAAGCACCATCTTTTACCCCGCGCGGGGGGTGGGGGGACTTCTTATATTGTACTGACAGGGGTGTTGGTCGTATATTTGGAGGGTAATCGTGTCTTGGTAACGCTAAGGTGTTTCATTTTCAGTTGCTTCATATTATGACACTTTTTAGGGTACGTTTTCAAATTATGCCACAAATAAACAGGATCTAGTGGTGATGAATTGAGAATGTCATTTCATATATTTTTTTCTTGAGACGTGGGTCTTGGACGGTCAGTGTCACATTTCTCTCGTCAATAAAGGTGTCTACTTCGTTTCCTCTTGCATAAGCACTAAGCTTATGCCTGTGACCAGTGAAAACCAATCTTAATGGGTAAAAAAGAATTTGAGCCAAACCCTCAAAAAATATGGATTTAGTAACCATTTCCGACGGGCCTTCCGCGTCATACATTTTTGTACGTAAAGGTACACAACCCCATAATGACTGAAAATTGACAACACAAAACCTTTGTTGAATTATGTTTTATTCTCTTTGAAAATATAATACCTTTTACCCAGCAGCTTTTTCGTCATTGGTCTGAAAGTCGGTCAAGTATTGTCATATATTTCATAATTTCTTAAGCTTAACTCACAGAAAGATAAGAGGTCTATTTTCTCTTTTTCCCCCTTTTCAAAGTTGGAATTACGATGAGAGTATGGTTCGGGTGTCTGTGTTATCTTTTTTCTTCAGTTGAGCAACATTTTGCTTCAATTGTTGCATACTTATACCCAAAATGGAGACACTATAAAATTAATTTGAAATAAATATTTATAATTTCAAAATCGATTCAAATTTATTCGACACAAACGTTCGATAAAAATTCAAAGTTTGGCTAGTCTTCAACCCTTATCTAAGGTTGTGAAAATGAACGCGTATTAAACGTAGTCCTGGCCAAAAAGAAAAGGCTGAAGGCGTGAGAGGACATGTTTTGGAGCAAAAATACCATTCGCTTCCCTTTCTTAGGGAATAACAAACGTCATCTTCTAAAGCAGGAATTGATTTCTCGACCGTCGATGAGCGCCCGAAAGACAGTTAACCAATCGATCGACTGACCGTCCAATCAATACAGCTGCCATTTTAAATTGACAGTGAAATAAAGTTTAATCTTATTTTATATATATATATATTTTTTTTTATCACGGTCGATCCCAAACAGGTGATTAGTATCTAAAGAAGCTGTTATGTTGTCCAACGAGAGAAAGAGGGTTGCGATGGCGAACAACCAGCCTCCTTTGCAAAGATTCATCGATCAAAGAAAGACAACCTCCTGCATTTCGACAGAAGAAGAAAAGGTTAACAATGTATAAAGTTTGTCAGCTTCAATTCATCTGGTTTTTATGTTCATTTGCGTCGTAATTGCCTTTCTCAACCTTGAAAATAGCAGGGTGAGTGCGGTGTCTTCTCCCATCACCTTTTGTTTGCCGTTTTCTCATCTTTCAGTCACGATTTCTCTATTCCTGATTTCACTAATACCACACAACCCAGTCCTTTTGTTGCTTAAACACAAACACTTGAACAGATATTGCAATACAATGCCACTTGCTTAAGATTGTCACTGCATTTTGACTGCTCCAAGTTTCAAAGGCCCTTTTCCGCCCGCGGCTCGCTTATCCTTCTGCGCCTGCAGTCTCTGTTTCCTTTCTTCCCTTTTCTTTTTCGCAAGCTCAGCTTTACTGGGTTTATCTTGTCCCCAGTCCTCCGCATCCCAATCGTCTTGACCCCAGTCACCATCCGGGCTCTTTTTACTTTGTGATTCTGCGGCAGGAGCACTGCTGGTCAGTGGTGATTCTTCAAACGATCCCCAGTCCCCTACGTCCCATGCGTCCCCTTCGGCCTCTTTCGACTGAGGAGGTTTATCAGCACTTAACTTCTTTTTATTCTGCTGAGAAGATTTCAGATTTCCTGATCCAGTTAAGGCGGTTTTGTTTTTCACCTATGGATGAATGCAGAATTATTAGATACTAAAATACTAAACAGTAAAATGGTGTATTGATTAGTAACATGTTATGCTTTTAAAATACGTCCTAGAGTAAATAAAGGGAACATTTTAAGATGTCACATTCTCAAAAGTTCGGTGTTTCATTCAATACCATACGATGTAACCTTTTTAAGAAACAATTTTGCATAGTAAAGGTGATAAGAAAAGCAAAATCGCGGAACACCAAATATGAATTACAGGCAGTTTATAAAGAAACTTGCAAGCCCTTTGAACAGCATGTGCCATGAGCGATTCTGAAGATATCTTATTTCCTCGAATAATAGCCGGAGCTATTACTTTTTACCTCCCCCTTCGATTGTGATTATGATTATTATTTAGGGGGGGGGGAGGATGATTATCAAAATATTGCTCGCTGAATGTCGTGCCATTAATAATTTCTTTGATCATCACTTTAATCTTAAAATAACCACAAAAAAATAACTGAACATTGGCTTTATTATCTTAGGAAATACGGTACTTCTCGTAAATGTTTTTAACTATGTGGCCAAGAACAAAAGTCTCGTTTAGTTAATGGAAAATGCAAGCGTGCAAAGGCTTTTCTCCACTGAACTACCTCCACCAGGGCAAATTCTTGGATCAAGTGTATCAAGCATCCCTTGTTATTTCCCAGCCTACCTTTGGGGCAGACAAGTCTTCATCCCAGCCGCTGGCCACAGTGAGTTGCTGATGGGAGGCTCCGCCCAGCATCTCCGACACCAGAGCATCTTTATCAGCTAGCGAGGACTTCTGCTGTTTTGTACTGCCTTTGTTTTGCTGGTAGGTCTGTGGTTAAATCGACACACAGCGGGGTTAGTTTAATACAGTAATCGTTGCTTTCATCTGATGTCATCAAAATTCTAAAATCTGAAGTGGTAATCCTACAAAGCTATTCTTTTCACATATTCTAGACGTCAAAAAATTTAACCTTAATAAAAATTTTGGTATCGATTTAGTGCTTCGTTTCGGACAAATTTGTGATTTCTCGGACACGTGTTTCGTAATTGTCACAAAAACGATCAATATTTTATGGCATTTTTCAATTTTCAGACGTGATAATGATTTAGAAGTGTTATCCAAAGAGGATTTAAGTGAAAGTGAATGATATCGACGGTAAAATCTACTCAATTTCTTGCACAATTTAATGGTCGCCATAATGGTGCTCCAAAGAGACACACAAACATGGCGGCTGGGTACTAATTCCTGTAATTTCTTATCATTCCCGCAATCACTCTGATATAAAAAACGCTACAAAGCTATAGATTTAACAAAAAACTTCTTTCTTCTTGCTCTATAATCTCATACCTTTTGAAACAGTTACGAAAATTGCCATTGTGACAAACAACAAATGCAGCACTAAACACATATTACCTTTGGAAACCATTAAAACTTTGTGCGCGCAAAATTCACGTACCTTCTTGTCTACAGGTCTGTTTTGAGATGCTTTGCTTGCAGAAGAAGAAGGCGGAGCAAAACTATCGACCAACCAATCATCATTCTCCCAATCACCATAGTCGCTCCCACTCTCCGCTCCGTCTTCATCGGCCAGAAGATTTGCAGGACGTCTGAGAGACTGGTAACCATGAAACAGAGGTTAACAAGATCGTGCTTTTTTTTTACATCTGTTTAGTTTATCAATCAGAATATGGAATCAGTTCTGTAGAGGTTAAGACTTACCGACTCTTTCTTTGCACTCTGAAATGCTGCAATTTCTTCTTTTGCTGCTAGGAGATCGCTCTTCAGTTCTCCCATATCAGGTTCCTTTTAGAAATAAATAAAATAGGAAATAAGGCAAGTGCCAAATGGCTGTCTTTTCTAGGAAAACGTGGTATGGGCCGGGAAAATGGAGAGAGGACTGGGTCTTCCCTTCCCCTTTTATTGTTAGTTAGACTGGTACTTAATGGAAGGCGCGGTGGCCTAACCGTTAGTTTGCCAGACTCCGGATCGAGCGGTCTGGGTTCGAGCCCTGACAGGGGTCATTGTGTTGTGTTCTTGGGCAAGACACTTTACTCTCATAGTGCCTTTCTCCACCCAGGTGTATAAATGGGTACCGGCGACATCTAGTATCCCATTCAAGGGGGGGGGGGGGGGGGAAGGGGGGAATAGAAATATTCCTAGCTGCTTAATACTACAGAAACCGGGATAAGCTCCGGCAGTATGGGTCGCTTGGCTCGAGGCTTCCCTTTAAACTGGTAGTTATACTGCTTAAGTTTCTTTCACAAATGAGAAGTTTCTTTTGTGAATTGAACTATGCGGAGGTGACTGGAAAAGCGCGAAAGGAAAGACAACTTCCCTTGCTCCCTTGCTATGTACCTGGGCATCATTCCACTCATATCCACTCCAGTCGCATTCCGTTATCACTCCCACCCCCAGGGGGAGAGTCAGTGTCCCTTGCTATGTACCTGGGCATCGTTCCACTCATATCCACTCCAGTCCCATTCCGTTATCACTCCCACCCCCAGGGGAGAGCCACTGTCCCTTGCTATGTACCTGGGCATCATTCCACTCATATCCACTCCAGTCCCATTCCGTTTCCACTCCCACCCCCAGGGGAGAGTAAGTGTTACTATACCTGGGCATCATTCCACTCGTCCCCACTCCAGTCCCCTCCGTAATCACTTCCTGAGTCTTGATCCTTTTCTCTGTCCTTAGTCGGTTTTGTCTCTGGTGGCACTTCATTTGACGTTTTACTAACTGCTGTCGTGTCTGTAGAGAGAAGACATTCTCTTTAGTGATTTTCATACATTTTCTACAATGCTCCTGGGGAGAAAATGTTATCACGTTTTAACGTGAAAGACGATAACGCAAATGTAAACTGGTTCTCCAATAACGTTATCTGCAGAATTACATTTGCTGTAAAAACACAAAGAGAACAATAAGTTGACAATTCTTTATCGCCATGTTGTGTTCCTGAATAAGATCATCTAGAAGTATAAATAGCTGTGGGCATGACGAACGGCGGTTATAACCTACTGGATTAGCATCCTATTTAGAATTTAGAGGAGAGAGAGAGAGAGGAGGGGGGGGGGGGGGGGGGGTGGCTGGCAGTAGCAACAGCAATAAATTCTTCTAGTCATGTTGCAGAAACCACGGCAGGGAATTAAGCACCGGCAATATTTGTCATGCAGTCTACTTTAAGGTATAAGTATAACGAATACAGCCGTAAACGGTACCTGGGTTGGTCTCCTTGCCTTGTGCACTCTTGTCAGCAGGTTCTGGAGCACCTCCAGGTGTACTTCCTCCTCGGTACAGTTTTGATGTGAGTGAGCTGACAGCCCATCCTGTCCAAGAACCGCCAGCAGCTGTCTCGGTGGCTTGTTCAGCTTCTAATTAAGAAAAGTAATGCAGTGCATGAAGGTTTGTTGGTATGGAAGGGGGAAGGAGCCCGCGCCTTACGTAAAATTCTTTTGCTTTTGCACTATTAATTTTTTTTTGTTTCGGTTTTAACTTAAACCCGTCTCGTCATTTTCGCGACGTATTCGAGCACCCCATGAATCTTACCTGCTGCATGTCTTCCGACATGTTTCATTCACTTGTGTTGCTCTTACGCACGATTATCGACAATACATCTCTCGGCAATGAAGCACGTATACCTGAACGTAAGCTTTCTTTAATTTGTAAATGGTTGAAACACGGCAGTTTCAGTGCTTTGTCAATGGTGATAGTCAGGGTAAAATTAGCCTCGGGAAAGACTGTTGTTGGGAGGGGTGGTTGTTTGCGGCTCCAAGCTCAAGCTATCCGAACGTTAGCGACCAAGAAAAGCCCAACTCTAACTTACAACAGACATCAGTCAAGAATGTTTTCCCTCAGTATTTCCTGACCTGTGGCAGCCCTGTCTATTTCCACTCAGACGATTGCACTACACATCAAAAACTCCCACTGCTAGCCCTCGCATACGCACGCACGCACGCACGCACGCACGCACGCACGCACGTGCAAATCCTTTCCTTCCCCGACCAAGACATCATACCACTCACCTGATTGATTCACTGCAGACTCTGGATCCTCTGAAGCTTTTTCGATTTTGGCCAAAAGCACCTTTATTACTTTAAAAACCTGCAGTACAGAAGTAAAAAGTACGTTACTTAAAAGAGTAAGAACTTATTAACATTGTGAGAGAATTGACAAGCCCAATTGTGGCAAAGTTTTGCTAGGTAACACGACGTCATAAATTGCTAAGCAACACTGCGCAGATTCAATTCAAGATTACGTGTTTTGGCTGGTTTTATTCCTGAATGGGCAAAGCAAATCAGAAAACATGTACAATGATGTACAACAGTGAAATAAAAGTAGCTGGTAAAGAAAAAAGTAA
This sequence comes from Oculina patagonica, assembly GCF_052425735.1. Taxonomy (NCBI): domain Eukaryota; kingdom Metazoa; phylum Cnidaria; class Anthozoa; order Scleractinia; family Oculinidae; genus Oculina; species Oculina patagonica. The sequence goes on along the minus strand of NC_135770.1, from coordinate 12,796,518 downwards.
ACGAATGTTTGACAAAACATATTTTTGATTGTTCGAAAAATTAGCCATGGTAAAAAACCGTAAGGAAAAAATACAAAATAACTGAGAAAATTGAACCCTTCCAACCCACGAAGAACAACATCGATTATCGTTCTGTTGAAAAGTTGTCACAAGTCCTCACATATGAAACGTCTAACGAAATAATCTATTGATCGACCCTAATGTGATACGCCTGCGTGACGGGTGTGGGCTACTGAACTCGTTCAGTAGACCTCTGTGTACAGCGAGTTGTTTCTGAACAACTGTTTACTGCGACGAAGACGCGATTCAAAGCAAATTTCGGCGTGGGAAATGACCATTTAATTCAGTGAAATATAATTAAAGATCTCTTCGAGATATCGACTTTTTTTTGCATGAAGTTAGTATGAGTAGAAGGTTTATCCTGGGCATTGTTGTTCGAACATATCATGGAAGAATTCAAACGTCTTTCAGTACAAGCATTTTTTTATTTTCGCGGAGGAAATGCTGTATTTGTCAGTCGCGACGGCTGGGTGCTTTGCGACTCATATACTTTGGCTTGGTTAAAAATGGTAAACTTTGACGTTTGCCTTTAATCGAAATAGTTGTTTCCTTTCGAGTTAGAAAGATTTCTACTCGGCTTAATGCAGGGTTCCCGATAAAGGTTACGCACGACAGAGTTATCTTTTGTCTCGTCACGCAATCTTAACCCCACATTGAGAAGTAAATTTTCGTTTGGATATTACCAAAAGCCGCTTCTCCTCGCGTTATTCTTTACCTTACGGCTACACATGCCATTTCTAACGACTACATTTCCAGTAAAACAGTTGCTGTTTATTTTTCTAATGGCGATGCATTAACTTCTGAACAGAAGCAAAAAGGTTTAGCGTTTACCACCGGAAGTAATTTCAAAACAGGCTACAAAAACACTTGTAAATATCACTTAACACATTTAATGATGTTGCAATTCTAAATTGTGCAACTCAGAGAAATAATCAATTGTCACGAAATGAGTTCCCTTTGGTTAACTATTAGCAACGTTTTAGTGTGTGAAAGACTTGTTCCAGTACAAATTTGCTTGTTAATTGTTTTAGGTTAAATTAATATTAGCGCCTAAAGACTTGTACCAGTAAAATTGCGTTCTTAATCATTTTAAACTTCGCTGCCTTCGAGCGCTGAACCCCTTACATTCTTAATTGGTTATGTGACGTAAGATTTGGGCTACTCACGTTTTTGATTGTTATATAACGTTTGTAAATTTGACGTCACGTTTTTTCTACAAGAACGGAAGTGCTGAAGCACAACTATAGAGTGACACTTTACAAGTCACCCGCTTTGATCACCCACAGCGGAAAGTATTCCCTTGAGAAATTAAAACAGTCCCTTGAGAGTTAACAAGAATGTGATTCCTTCCGGTTCCAGATTTATACCCCACATAACTGCTATTCTCCTTCTTTTTGCTTGTAAACAAGCAAAAAAAGTCGAAAAAATAACCTCTTAAAACAGTGAAGGAACATTTCAGTAACACAGCAAATACAAAAGAAGGTACGGATGGCAAAAAGCGATGAAGATTGAAACGGATTGCAATATGGGTCTTTGAAATCAGTATTGTTGGGCTGAACAGTTTTCAAACTTAATCTCGTTTGCTTGTTCATCTTTAACTTATGATGTCCGGGAGACACATTTGGTTGCAATGAAGCTATGGTTTTGTCACTTACATCCACAGAAGTAATTTCTCTGGCAACATTAAGTTTAATAGCAAATATTTGGAAAAACTCGATGAAATGAACTTTACTCAGCCTTGACACAGCCCCTTTAAGCACCATTGCTCAGCTGTACGCACCAAACTACATGTTAACCAATATTCCACAGAACCTTACCTGATCTCTAACTTTGCGTTCAGGGTCCACAGTAAGAGTACACAAGGCAGGTAAGATCTTTGCAGCACTCTCCTTTAAACTGAAATACTCTGCCGAGGCTAGGAAGCCCATCACCCCTGCCGTGCGAGCAGGAGGAAACGGGTCCCGCAAAGCACGCAAAAATGCTGGTATCAAGACCTTTTGCCGGGTCTGTAAAATAAAGAAAATATCAATTTAATGGAGTCAATAAGCGCACAACATTTTCTTTAAAAAGCGTAAACAACGAACTTCAACTATCTTTTAGTAACTTTAATCGGTAACGATCAAATGATGTTTGTTCCGCCCTTGATAAGGAAATTTGAAGGTCCACCTTAAGTATGAATGTCTTGAGTCCGTTTGCATTTTTTAATGCTTTGAAGAAATCCTTTTGGCGCTCTTTGCACACGCATGCAAAATAAAAATGGACTTAAAATGAATAATAAGCCTTATGCATGTATGCAGGATTACATCAGTTGCTAAAACTTCACAACCAAGCCTTGATTACATGCAATTTCTTTTCATTCTTTCCCACCTCCAAACTGTTTTCATGAAGATATTCTTCTCATCTTCTGCTTTAGGAATTTGTCTAAGAGAAACATTGCAGGTTTACACATCCACAAAGCGAAATTAGCTAGTCCAACATTATTATGAATAAGGACTATTGCAATTTACATACAGCTGGAGGAAGATTGACTGCAATTTTTCCCAGACATACTGTGGTGTTTGTCCTGATGCCAGGCTGTTAGGAAGACAAATCAAAAAGTCTGTATCAACATGAGAGCCTTCCCATTTGACTACACCGTGAAGTATACCACAAGTAACCAGATTTCTGAATATACATAGGAGACTTTGCTTTAGACAAGTATGTATGCAAATGAAGTAGAGAGCGGAATGTATTCACCGTAAGGTAAAGTCCACTTTCGGGGTTACTGGCACTTTGATTCGCTGATACACATTTCAACACCCAACCTCGTTCCCAGGCCCTGTCTGAGGAAAGGGGAAGAGGGCCTGGGAACGAGGTTGATAAAAACCTGGGTGGGCAGGTTCAAAAATTAATCAGAAACTGTCAAGTGCAAAACAATCATGTAAAATAACGGTAATGCAAAGAATCGATTTGTACATCATACACACATACATGACAAAGATATAACCACATTTTTATTAGCACAAAACATGCACTGCTCATACCTCTTGATCCATTTGAAGTTTAGCAAAATATTTCAGCAACTGATTGTTGATTGTCTTTTCACTTAACTTTGGAGCAAGAAGCAACATAGACTGCAAGAAAACATTTATAAATAAGTATTCAAATTAGTGAAAAAATTTTGCTATCACAGTTGTTAATACCATGGATCCTCAAAACAAAATGTAGACAGTAGGTAAATTCTCTCCCCACTCTCATTTGCCATTTTGCTGCTCGCCCCAGGCCTTTAATTTGGAGAAAATAGCACATCTGCATAAAACACAACCGATTTTGCTAAGAAGGTTATGTTAACATGAGTCACCAATAATAGTCCATGCCAAGATAATATCCACTTTCGAGGTGTATGTGCATAGCTATCATTCTTCATCCATCTTTCAACGTTGTTTTCAACATCGTCTTTCGATCTGCTGTTTGAAATGAGCCAATCATAAAACCATTGCATACCGGTGTTAGAAGAAGGTCATTCTAGTGGGCTGTGATTGACAGATTTTGATCCGTCTTGTTTGTTTAGCACGTCAAAAGATGGATGTCAATAGAAAGCCGCTATGCACGTAGCACTGAAAGTGAGTGTAATATGAAATGTACTTCCACCCTGATGATCACATTGGATGAATTTCTTCCTTTATATTTAGTAAAAAATCACTTTTTACATGCACATGATTCAATTCATTATTTACCCGTTACATGTTACTGTGATTCACAAATCATTATTTTCTGGAGAGAGTGACCACAGAAAGCTGATATTCTTGCTAAGCAAATAATTTGTTAGCAACAAAGGAGGATGTAACAGGGTCCTATCTCATCTTGTTGAGTAGTGAAACAGTGTGAGTCAGCGAGCCACCGGCAAGTCAGTGAGCAAACCAGTAACCATACCCCAATAACCCAAGCTAACCAGAGTGCTGATTAGACTTATCAGAGTGATAGTTAGGCAAACTTGGGAGTGAGCCAAATGAGTCAGTAGGCACAACTTGTGGGCCAAAAAATATCCCTGATTTCAATAATATAAAGCTTACTGCAAGCTACCTAGCCAATTTTAGTTTATAACTGAAGTACCATTAAGTTTAACCAGAGTGATCTTTAGGCTAACCAGACTAGAATAGCTTGCATGTATCGCTGGCTTGCACTTTTTCAAGACATGTCTCATTAATTTTTGTACCTTAACTGTCTGTTCTCGCATGGCTGGGATAGTGTCACCAAACCCCAGAGCAACATGAGGAAAGATCTGTTCATCCACTGTTGATGGTTTGAGGTGTTGCACAAAGTTATCAAGCTGAAATGAATACACATTAAGAATGTGACATCACTCTTGTGACTCGCAGTGCCATGTTGTTATGGTCATAAAAACAACTTTTTGGAAAATATTGAAGTTACAACACAGTACAGTTGCATCCTGTTGGTTTCCCAAGCCATTTAGTAAAACAAAGGCAAACAACTACAATTTAGAATTCTCTACACACGGTAAGCCTGTTGTGGTTTATAAATGGCTATGCAAGGAAAGCACCACTTTATTTTTTAGAGGGTGGAGGGGGTGTTCTTTTAAGTCCTTCAAAATTTCCAACCAAAAACAAACTTCGAAGGGGGGTATTTAACATATCCATGTGCATCTTAATAGTGAAAAATTATACAACACAGTCACATTGCGTATGCAACAAATAAGTTCCAAATTTTGTACATATATACACTTCTAAACTTTTTAAATTTCTTTTATCTGTTATTTTAACTTTTTTTTCACAAGAGCATTTTAACAAGCTATGGCTCCCGAGCTCCTCATGGATAAATAAACTATGACCTATGTCTTCTATGTCTAAGGTAAAATTCTTTGAATTCCAGAACAAAAAGGAATATGGAATGTTGTCATTCATTTAGCCAATGATCTTTCAAAATACAAGTTTCTCCGTTCAAATTTCCTTGGGCAGATTACAAATTGGCTGGAGTTCAATCTTACTGGTCTTTGAAAGGAGAAATACTGCATTGTAAGTCAAGTGAAGATTCTCCAAACCTGTTGTAACAAGTGGATGCGTGTTGCTCTGTCTGTGGATGAAAACAGTTTCACCACGCATGGTACTATCTTCTGTTGATATTCATCTGTTTCCAAGAGTTTACCAACCTACATGAAAAAGGGACACCACAAATGGACTTTGAATTAGTTCACAAATTAATTAATAATTACTGAAGTTGTGAAACCTGTTACACGTGTGTTCCCTTGCAAGAATGCATAACTTACTGCAAACTCAAATCAATTACGATAAATAGACTTATGATATTATACAAATCCAAAAAGTTTTCATTAGTCAGAAAACAATACATATTAAGTTTGGCAACACATGTACAGCAGAATCATGATTTCTCGAATCTCCAAGGGAAATGAAAATTCAGGGTACAATTATTGCAGTGTCTAACTTAGTGATAGTCCGGCGGTTATCGACCACAATTGTTCAAATTAGTGATAAAAGCATGAAACTTTCACAGATTACTAATGACCCCAAGGGTAGTTAATTCTGATATAGGGCCAAGCCGAGTTAAGCTCTGGAGGTGGGAACTGCGCATGACTGAAACTTCCCAACATGAAAACGAGGCTGCAAAATATAAATCCCTCTTAAGCTCGTATTCATGTGTCAATTTGCAAAAAAAATACCCATAAGTTACAATAAGTCATTTCCATTCTTGTAAGATTTATTTCAGGTCTTTCGACATCGTCACGTGCTTGTAAAGCTTGCAAACATTCGCCATGCTTGGGTACCCTGTGGTAAAACTAGATATAACACTTTCTTGCTATTACAATATCTCTTTTTTTGTCGAAAATGCCTTTTCTCAGCAAGGACAACCTTTTTTGATCGCTCATAATCTCAGCTTTACCAATGATAACCCATAATACTCAACACATGGCTTGGGTACCCTGTGGTAAAAATAAAAATTCGGCTTTCCTGCAATCAAAATACCACTTTTCGATAACAAAATATCCATTCTAAGAGACAAAAATGTCCTTTGTTCCTTAGGAATGCTAACCAAATAAATGCTAGCCTATAATACTCTATAAATGGCCTGGGTACCCTGTGGTATGTCTAGATAAGTATAAGATTTTCCTCTTAACAATGTGCAACTTATATGACGTAAAACGGTCTTCTCTGATCAAGAAAAAACTTAATTAAGACTAAGATACTTATTACATATGGCAGATTGCCAATCGCAAAATGAACTATCTACGCGCATTGTATTCAGTCCGGAAATGCGAACGCTTGTAGAGACCAGTCTTATGACAAAATCAGAAAGATCGAATGCAGCCTCAATCAGGGAGCTTTTACTGCTGTTGGCAGTTACCACCGCACTTGCAAAGGGCAGTACACGTCAAGTTTGCCTTTGTGCACTTGCATCGCCCTCTACATGCTGTTTTGCATCCGCAGTGGATCAGCTCATAGCAAATGTCCTTTGCTTGAGGAAGGGTGGTCCAGTGTGGTGACCAGATTCCGTTGTCTTGCTGCCACCCCCACTCTGACGGGTTTGGAATCGCTGGATCTCGAAGCAAGGTCTGTCCCCATATGTGTCCCCCTTGGTATACAGCTCTCCTGACGTGCTGTTCTAATGCTGCTCTAGTTGGTGGAATCCCATCAAGGTTATTTCTAGAAATAGAATGCAATAAACCATGATAGCTGGTCGATTAAACATAAAACCTTAGAATGCAAATATGCATTGTGATAATATTGTAAATCCCTTTTCATACCTCTTGGGGAAAAGTTCCTGTCTTGCTTGATTAACCTTAACTTGATTGCTTGTTCTATCATACAGCAGGACGACAAATCTCTCAATCACTGACATGCACTCCTCACTAACACTTGATGGTGCTGACTTGAGAACGCTGAGAACTGGCAAACAAACGAGGACTATAGTTAAAACACAATCTTTTCAAGGGATGTGTATTTTAAACATGTTCACATTAATGGCATGTCAGTTTAGAAATTACTAACCTGGTGTGAGCTCAGGAAACACATTCCATGTATCCCATGCTGTCTTCTTTCGTCTACCTCCGAAGAAGGACACGGTATCGCAGCCAGTTAGTGCATGAAACATTGGTAGGACAGAAGCTTTCGGGCCTAAGGAGGTCGCTACGGAATGAGCAGGTATGCTGTGTACATTCTTGCCAGTTCCATAGGTGACCCAGACTTCATGTGCAGATAGGGTGTTAGCTATTGCGATAGCTAGGACTATGACATCTGTGTCGTTGCTCCTTATCCTTATACACTTACATCCGCTGGAAGCCGCATCCATTGCATGAACCGTAAGACGGGTGTCAGCCTCTTTATGCGTACATGGTGCCAGAAGCTCCAGGTTTCTTCTTTGTGAAGAGGAGATGACATCAGTCCCATAGGTAGAATAGACAGCTTTGCCTTCGGGCAGTTCCACGGACACAGCCTGCAATATAAATAGCGTTTTAATGCAAGCCCTGAAGTGTGCATACAGTAGCTCAGTCATATATTGTTGCTGTTATTGTACACTAGTAAACAAACTGGTTCCATACCTTGTTAGCAAGAAGTTTGAACAATTCATCCTTGTTCTCATCGACCCTGAGAAAACCTTTCCAATCTTTAGGAATTCTGGTCGATTCCAGGACTTTACGTCTTTGACCAGAGCCCCTTTTTTCTCTCAGCGCTTTTTTTAAAGAATCACTCTTGTAGACATCCCACACCAGGTCAACTCGATTGGCAGTTTCAAGGTGCTTCAGGACATAGGGAAGAAACACGAATTTTGAGAACTCTTCGAATGTGGCTGCTAATCCTGGTTTCAGCATCTGTACGATGACAGCACCATCGAGAATCACTGCGTCTGCTGTTGCTGGCGTTTGATTATTTTGGGGCAAACATGTCAGTAGGTCTGCCTTTTGGCCTCCTCTGAGCTTCCCAAGGTGTGACAATGACGGTGGCCAAGGTTGATTCTCATACTTGAAGAAATCTTCCAAGTCGCCATCTCGGACTTGACAGGCTATGTAGAGGCGAGAAAATAACGAGCAGTCTTCCTTCAAAACACACACTTTAGCTCTATCCTTCGAGACATTCTTTTTCTTTGGGGCGTCAAGAGTTAGAAGGTTATTCCTCTTCAAGGGATCTGAAACTGGCTTGCTTCGATCTATAAGACGCTCCTTGAGAAAAGCATTAAGCTGATCTTCTCCAAGTTTCCTTGCGTTTTTCACAGTTGAGATGACAGAGTCGTCCATTATATCCCTTGTGTGGAGTGCCATAAGATGCGGACCTTCTTCCTTGAAAGGGTTACCCAGTTCCTCAAATGAAGATATCGTGTTGATGACGTCTTTCGCAAATGCATTTTGAATGCCTTGCTTCTGCTCGTGGTGGCCATACTCGTCGGTTGCTGAGTTGTCTCCCTCGAATTCTTGAATCATCCGAGCAATCTCAGGACCCGCCACCATCCATCGTCTTAGTGCAGCTGGGTTTTCAGTTAGACCGACCGCCCCTCCGTCGCCTTTCACTTCTGCATTAACTTGCTCATGAGCGTGGTCGAGCGCAATTGACGAGAACCGCCTTGAGGTCTTGTGCACAGTAAAGCAGCCTTCCTGGAAATGATTGTACACATCAGGATGCTTGGAAGAAAGGATACACATATCGCGATAATGTACGGACAGCCATCTTGCATAGTTCCCATGATCCATTGCAAACATCCAGGGTAGTAACTCTCGTACGGACTGCACATACATGTTGAAGTTGGCTTCTCTAAACGCTCTTACTAGACGCAAGCAGGTCAATTCCAAATCCAGCACTGTAGCCCAATATCGGAACTGGGGGCACTTTTCAGCCATAGCCTTCTTCCATTCTTCTTCAGACATCGGACGCTCGTCCTCTTTCATTCTGGCTTTGTAGTTCTTGTATGCTGTGCGCATCAGGACAAACAAACTGGCAGCTGTCACCTGGTGGGCGCGGCGCGTACGGGTAATATGGCTAGCTGTTAGGAACGACTCTGCCACGCCTTGCGTCGCCACCCCAGCATTACAGATTGCTTCTGCCCAGCCACTTCCACTAACCCACTTTCCCAGCATTTTGAAGGCTGCCATCTCAATATGAAGTCCCCCGAGCATAACTACGAAGCAGTCTTCATTGAATTCCGCCAACGACCATTGAAGTTGCTTTGCCAAGGCAAACAACGGCTGGTCAAGGGTGATTACGGGAACTTGAGACCTGTTGACATGGTGTATAGCCATCTTGACCACTTTCATACTGTGCGCAATCATCGCCAGAGAATGAGCGTTTTCTACAAACATTGGCAAGAGAGAGATGATTGCTGGGTATCGCCTACTCAGAGAAGATTTCTCTGCTCTGAATGCCGCCCATGACACAAAGTCCTTTGGCCCTAGCTTCTCCTCTGCTATCAAATGCTCAGTGTTGCAGAGCCAGTCCTCCTCCTCTTGAATACTTTGGATATCATCTCTGGTAGAAACAGGAATCAATGTACCACGTGGGAGCTCTGGTGCTTTAAGGTCACTAGCTGGCAATGCAATAGGGGTTAACTCGCTATAACTTGATGGTAAAGTGGCTATTTTCTTAGTGACCATTGGCTTAGCTGCATCAAAGGTGTCAGGATCTCTCCCTGTTCCTAGCTGCCCTTCTAATGGATGTTGCACAAGAGAAATTGCAGTGCCATGAAAAGAGCCATGTGCAGATGTCGAGCTTGTATTATGATCGATATTATCGACTGCTGAAGTTGTAAAGAGTCCCACTCTAAGTTTAGAAGGGCAGACGACACCTTCGCGTTCATATCTTTCTAAAACACTGTTTGTGGTTTCGGTGGAAACAGAAATGAGCCTATCATAGGATATTGAGATACCAAGATTGTAAAAAGTATCAATTAGCGATCTGTCTCTAGTCGAACCATGTATTTTCAGCGCTGTGTAGATCGGAAGTGGACACTCTCTCGCTCTTATATGATGCGTACTGCCAGTGGCGTCAGGTCGAGTTCGAGCTCTCTTGATGGAGTTGTAAACTATCAACTGAGCGATCGTCAGACAAGCTTGGCTCTCATGTGGGTCGACATTCGTTGCTGGACCTTTAACAATCATGCCAAGTAGTGTTAGCAGCGAAGCAGGGACAGAATCTTGCTGGCACTCGGGTGGAAATGAACCATTGAAAGTATTCTTAACGTTCAATATATCTCTTCTCACTATGTGTGCGGCTCGTGCTAAGTTCATTGCATCTGAATCCAACTGTTTAGCTCTCCTTAACATAGCTCCAACTTCATCTTGCAATGCAAGTTGAACTTCCCTGCCTTCACTATGGGCGGTAAGGGATGGAAAGGTCTCCAATATCCTTTCCTTGAGCCGAGTCGCATTAACCTTTCCGCATTCAGCCTTCAAGTAATGTTGAAGTCTTGAAGTGTAAAACTTCACTAAATCAGACAGGGTTAATAAGGGCTCATTGTCTTCTAAGACCTCTTCGATATAAGCAACCAGCTCTGCAAATGCAAGTTCACTCGGTTCCACTGTACCGGCATCGCAAGCCTCCGATACTTGTTGTTTCTTCAATGATCTAGCCCTATTGTACAGATTTGTAAGGCACTTTGAATGGTATTTAGCATCAATGGCAGTCAAATCGCCACTGGAAAGTTTTGCAATAAGCTTGCTATCGCTAAGAAGAGTAGCGCATTCCCGAACCCTCTCGTCTACATCTGGCGTTAATGCTAAGTGGAGATTTTCAGAACGATCTTCTTTTTCACAGAAAAAACATTGGGGAGTTTGTTGGTTTGATTTATTCAGGCCAGTACTAGTTCGCCTAGTCTTCACAGGACTGGAGATTGTCTCCTCTCTGGTTGCCCCTTCCTCGGCCTCTTCTCCATCACCGTTGTCTCTAACCTTTCTCTTAACACGTCCGAGTTTAGTACTATTAAAGTTGTCTCTACAAGACTTGTGCCATCGTGCTTTGTTTTCTAAAAGAACTTGCTTCAGTTTTTGATTGGAATCTACAAGGTCGATCTCACAGTATGTCACACTAACTCCAAAACTTTGAAATTCCTCAAGCAAACGAGCAAATGAGACATACCCACTGCCCACATCTTTTCTTTTTGAGTTTGCTGGACACTGCAAACTTTCCTTGCTACTCTTTTGGCATATAATGCACTTGTTCCAATCCATTTTATCTACAACACAATCGAAGCTTAACTTCACTGATGATCATCTAATCTACTAAACGAACATCGTTCTAAGCTTTTATCGTAATTTATTTTTTTTATCTCAATTAATTGTTTTAAAAGTTTGTTAACTATCGGCAATTAAAGTAAACGATTAGTTACTTATGGTGTTAAAAGAAAAACATTGTCTTTTTCATTCAAAATTCAAAGCTGATTGCTTACCTGATATTACTGCAAGTACTCATGGGCGCAGCCATCTTGGAAACCGCTAGGGGCATGGGTACTAGTAAAAGCTTATTTCATAAATTTCACTGGTTTTCTATCAGTTTTCTATCAATTTGCTATTTTTATCAATCTCTGTTATGAACAAGGTGCATGCTCACACATTTCTATCACATTTGAAGAAATATTTTTAATAAATTTCTCGAATTCAGTCTTTAGAAGCCGACAAGCCACAGGGAACAGATACCTTATCCAGCTGTTTAAGTATCATGGTCTAACAGCCTAGCATTATTAGGTTTTGAAAGGAAACAACTTGAGAAACCTTTTCTCGCCAGAAAAGGATTATTTGTAAACAAAAAGAAATGTTTTCGTAGCAGGAAAGCTGAATTCCTATTTTTACCACAGGGTACCCAGGCCTTGTGTTAAGTGTTATGGGCTATCATTGATAACGCTGAGATTATGAGCGATCAAAAAAGGTTGTCCTTGCTGAGAAAAGGCATTTTCGACAAAAAAAAAGAGATATTGTAATCACAAGAAAGTGTTATATCTAGTTTTACCACAGGTTACCCAAGCATGGCGAATGTTTGCAAGCTTTACAAGCACGCGACGATGTCTAAGACCTGAAATAAATCTTACAAGTTTGGAAATGACTTAAATGTCACTTCTGGGTATTTTTTTTTGCAAATTCAAACATGAATACGACCTTAGAGGGATTTATATTTTGCAGCCTCGTTTTCATGTTGGGAAGTTTCAGTCATGCGCAGTTCCCGCCTCCAGAGCTTAACTCGGCTTGGCCCTATATCAGGATTTACTACCCTTGGGGTCATTAGCTATCTGTGAAAGTTTCATGCTTTTATCACTAATTTGAACAATTCAGGGATTTTTTGGTCGATAACCGCCGGACTATGAAGAAAATCAAAAGGGAAAGAACTTTTGGTTTGAGTTATTGGTAGGTTTAAGAGAAATTAACAGTTAAAGAAATTGTAATTCCTTTGTAGAATGTGTTATGTACGTTCATTTTGCACAGGAGTATAACATAAAATTTCTGATGATTGCATCTCGGTCGGTGGGTCGGTCGGTTGGTCAGTTGGTCGGTCGGTCTCAGTCAGTCAGTTGGTTGTTTTGTAGACACCCGACCGGTCGGTTGGTCGGTCAGTCTGTCAGCCGGTTGGGTTCCATTTGCTTGTTTGTGGTTTGATTGGTTCATCTGTTTTGTTTTTTAGCTCCTTGCTGGTTGGTTGGTTTGTTCATTGTTTGTTTGCAGTGCCTGTTTCCACACAGGAGTATAAACAGGTACTGACAAACTGTCAGAAAGTAACCTGGCAAAACACAGGGGGTAGCCTGTAATGGACTAGCATGCTATCCAGAGGGAAAAGCAATACTCGTACACTTCATGAAACAGAAATCAGGATAAGCTCTGACAGTTTCCCTTAACGATTTATTTTTGATAGCCTGTGATAATGGCACAGATATACTTACTTTAAACAATGGACCCAGGACAGCAGAACCTGCTGATCCATACTCATAAGCATTGAGCAGCTGTGGAAGGATTTTATGCTTGCAGTATTGCTGAGGAAACAGGTCCAGTGATGAACTAAGGGACTGAAAAAATTGCTTCTGTTCCTTCTGTTCCTTAATCTAAACAAACAAAATGCAGTGCATCAGTAAAGGATCAATATGCTTTTCAAAAATCGTTTCATATTTCTATAAATAGACTTTGTATCTATGTAAAAATTATGCATTCACATACAAATTGTGTTTGTAGTTGTGGTCAAATTTTATTGCCATTTTCAAAGATATGCCAACACTGCTCAATCAACTGGTAAACCGGTTTTAATTACTGTTTTCGCTGCCATCAATCATCTGAGCGGACCTCTTGGGAAACAGAAGTTAACTTTAACCGGGTCAAATGGTCATGTCTGCAAGCGGTGATTGGTAGCTTTCAATCCCCTTCCCTTGTTTCTGTTTTTCAAGGTTCGTTGGTTGTCACCATAAATTATGATTGGTGGCAGTGAAAAATGCAATCATCATTTGGGTTAAGAACTTCAGAGTTCACGTTTTACTGAAAAGTGCAATAAAGGAGCAATTCTCCAGAGCAAAATCAAATGATTTGAAATGGCACAACAAAAAAGTGTGAAGCTAAATGGGTAGACCTACACATGCACTCTTAGAGTTACTTCATGCTAAGGAGATCAGAATTTAGCGCTAGCTTCTCGAGCCTTTACAAAGACTCCAAACAAGAATACTTAACATGACTCTGACTAATAACAAAATAATTATAGAATCATAGGCTTGAGATATGAGCTGAGAGATTAGAAATTTGTCATCTAGTTTAATAGGTCTGCAATGTGCACAGAGAAAAAGGTCATAAAATCTAGCATCATAAGCCTGTGATGCATGCAGAGAGATTAGTAATAGATAATTACAGTCGACTCTCGATAACTCGAACCTTCAAGGGAAACTGAAAATGGTTCGAGTTATCGGGAGTTCGAGTTATTGGGAGTTGAAAACAAATGACCGGAAATAGGGAAAAAACGGTGTTTGCTGATTTTCTATTCATACAGTGTTGACCAGTGTACAATTTAGCAAATTTAATTAGAATATAGAGAAGCCAAAAGAAAACGGAACAGAATATTTCTAAATCACTGTACTGTATATATCAGAACGTAACGTAACGTAAAACAAAGCGAATCAGCTGCGAACATTTCAGGTTTCAAAGAATACAACGCTAAAGGCTACTGCTGCAGAGTTTATGCGGTTTACTTTCTCAAGAAATGGTCAGTTAATTCGTCCTGACATTAACCCTTTAAAGTTTTCTAAGGTTGGACTTGAAAGAATCGGTATCAACCTCCACAAACAAACTGAACGTCTGTAGCACGTCAGTGGCGTGGCACAGTTCGTGTTTTGAGGGGAGTTTCGGGGACGGCTCGGACTCGTGTACGTTTTTATTTCAAAGTAAATTCAACGATTTGGACTACAGTACACTGTTTGTTTTGACTTGTATCGTATTGACAGACTTGGTTCGAGTTATCGAGGGTAAAATTATATAGAAAATGACCTGAAGGGAAACGGAAATTGGTTCGAGTTAGCGGGAGATTCGAGTTATCGAGGGTTCGAGTTACCGAGGGTAAAATTACAGTAAATGTATGAAGGAAATCCAGGGGAAATCGATTCTGGTTCGAGTTAGCGCGAGGTTCGAGTTAGCGAGGGTTCGAGTTATCGGGAGTCGACTGTACTATTCTAATGCTAAAAAGGTGTGTTTTTAAGTTAAGTGTACATGCAACAAACAAACCTGTAACTCTTGCAGGAATAAGTTAGCATCAACAAAGCTGTTTTTGAGGTAATGCCCATGAGCTCTACATTCTTGTAGAAATTTTGCAGGGTTTGGTCTGCTCTTAGGGTTCGCACCAACAAGTTGCACATAATCTGGCACCAGATTCTTTGGAATCTTGCCAACAGACTTTAGGGCCCCTGTCCTGGACAATGAACCATTGAAGACTTCCCATATTAGACACCCAAGACCCCACATGTCTGCTGACCTGCAAAGCGTAAATGCTGGTTTTATTTTCTAGCTACATTACATGGAACCTTCTGCAAGTTCCTAAATGAACTGGAAACTGATTCAAGAGGGACTGGGGAGAAGGAGGAGGGAGAGCAGCCCAGGGTCAAATTGGGGGGGGGGGGGGGTAAAAAAAACATGCCTAAAAGATACCAGAATCCCATTTTGTTCATTCTTCACTCCTAAGAGGTACTAACTATAATAAAATAAGCAATAAACTTACACTGGCAACTGTAATAGTGACAAGATGACTATTTCCAACACTTTCTTCTTTTGAAGAATTTTTGAATAATTCAGAAATAATTAAGAGTTATTTTTCAGATTGATAGCCCCTAAAAAGGTACCATGCCAACTGTAGTGGCAGACGTTTTAGGTTTAAGCAACTTAAGCGGTACCAATCCACAAATTCCCCCCCCCCCCCCCCACCTTAAAGGTAAAAACAGCACCTCCGTACTTTTTATAGTGGAGTTCCCCTCCTCGGGGAAGAGGAGAAGGAGGAGGAGGCCATTGCAGAAAATTAAATAAAAGCATATAAACCAGATGTTTCACAACCAGCATGCATTGTGTATTTTTTATGAGCTCACCATTTTTCAACCTTTTTGTTGCCTTTATTAAACTTTCTTCCTTCAGGAGGTTCGTAGACTTGTAACACTGGTAGACGTGGTAGATCTGGTTCGTCTGTGTTAGGAGGTGGATCAACAGGCTTCAGATATTCCACTCCTCCAAGCTTCCATTCCCCTGCTACATCCACAAACACTGAAGCCATGCACACATTACCGTGAATTAAACTGCAGTCATTTGTGAGGAAACTGAGGCCTGCCTAAAAAAATAAAATGTGATGTCCAGTGCATTTTAAAACATAAGGCCAAAAACGTTTCTGCTTGTGCTTGTAAATTAAAATAATTTTTCTATTTGTTCAAGAGTAGACAACATTTCACAACTGAAAGTGATTTCATTCCATTTAGCATGTGAATACTGACTGGCTTAAAGTGCCTATGAAATGAAAACCAAGTTGAACTCGTATGAAAGGCCTTACAAAATGAAGAAAGATGGTGTTTTCCTTTTCCTGATATCTTTTCTTGTTCCAGAGATAACGATTTTGTATTATGCAAATTAGATAACTGATGACGTCATAAGTTTGACAGTAATAGGTGTAAAAACACAAAATCAGTAATATCTCTGTAAATACTAAAGCAAAGTAATTGAAACTTGGCACCAGTATTGTACCCTAAGAAATACACCACATCTTGCATATTTTGTTGTTGCTATGGCAACACTCTTGGTTCCAGATCTCTTTCATGCGGATATGGCAATCCCAGGTTTTGATCCATTCCAAACCTCATCTCCCACCTTTAGGGTCATTTGGGTATCTAGCACAATGAGCACATTACGTATGTTTGGAATGACACCATTAACTTCTCCCTGTAAAGCCATAAATCATGATATTTGATTCAAAGAAGAAAAAGACTGGAACCAAAAGTGCTGCCATAGCAACATAAACATATGTACCATGTGGTGTATTTCTTAGGGTACAATACTGGCGCCAAGTTTCACTTTTCTTTGACCCGGTTTTGATAAATTCTGACATATGATTCAATAGTATGAGCAGGGAAAGCCTGGATATCTCTCTAGATGCTTAGAAAATGATTAATTGTAACTCGAGAAGCTCGTTCTTGGCCTTTCCGGTCATACTATCGAATCATATGTCTGAATTTATCAAAACCAGGTCAAGGAAATTTTCACCTTTTAAAGCGCAAATCGCTGTAAACGCGTTTTTTTTTTTCTCGCCAAAACTATCTCCAAACTCGATGATATAAAAACTAAAGGGAATGTCAGTCTTTTTTTCTCTTCTCCTCTCTCGTCTCTACCTTTCAGCGCTGTATTTCTTTTTTTTTTCCCTTTCTTGTGGCGTTCTAAGTCAACGTACTTGTTCAAGAATGCTGACGTCACTTTTCTTTGACCCGGTTTTGATAAATTCAGACATATATATATGTTGTGGTTTGATTTTATCTTTGGTTTAAAATTTTTCAAACCAGTTTGATTTTTATCTCCCTTTGTTTCAGATTATGATTATGAATATGAGACAATGAAAAATAAAAATCAAACTGGTTTAAAAATTTTAAACCAAATGTAAAATTAAACCACAACATATACAACACCAGCCTGGTAGAATGGCAAAGTGAAAAGCTTAGGCTGACATCGTTCTCTTCACAGCTTTAAAAAAATTCTGCCATGTCACCACAAGATTTTGATTGGTTGTTAAAAAACAGTCAGCCAATAAAAAATGAGATGAGGTAGGTCAAAAATAAATAAAAGCTTTGTTACAGTTAAGTGGTAAAATTAGCAATAGCATGTATAAACATACTGTTATTTGATGTAATCCCCATGAGATGGCAAGATCAGATTTAGAGTTCTCATCTTCATTAAGTTGCACTTCTAGTGGCCGCACAGGTTCTGTAACTAGGTAAATAACTGTGTCTGACTAAAAAAAAAAAGAAGAGAAAAAAAAGTAAAAATTAAATACCAAAGTTATAAGAAAAAATACAGCAGTCTAATGGTTAAACTATATCCAGACATGTTTTCATTGTCGCACTTCAAACATGCAGTGGGTGTTAAAATAGGAGCCAACTATTTTCTGGGAAAACCTTGCAGAAACTCTGGTCTGGTAACAAGTTATCAACTAAGGCTGGATTTTATTTTAAGAAATGGTATAATAATCAGTAATTTACTCAAGACATGTACTCACTTATCAGCAGAGACTTTGTGTTGGACCAGCTAGGAATTTGCAGCTCAATTTTGTTATGTTTGTTTTATGCTTTCTCATCTTCATGTGAAGGCTTGGGAAAATTATAATGGACTCATAATAGAATTTAAAGCTGCACTTAATATCTCTTGACTTCTGAATACAGTTTTGTGGTAATAACGCTTACCTCAAGAGCATCAATAAATCTCAGGATATTAGGATGGCGAAGAGTTTTCAGCCTTCTGAGAGCCAACTTGGCAGTTTGAACCTTCAAAAAAAAAGGTTAAATTAAATGTTATTGGCATTTAACTCGACCCTACTTTTTGGACAAAATCGCATCCAGTAAAAAACATTCTCCCGATATATTTTTGCATGGACAAGAATAACTATGGAGCCACCTTAACAAAGAAGATGCTTTTTGGATGTATTTTCCACGGTTGATGGTTAATATAATATAATACATATATGTATGTAAGTGTTAGCCTGATAGGCAGACACTTGACTAGAAAGCCAACTTTGCCTTTTAAATGTTGTAACCATTTTAACCTGTGAACCACGTTGGAATATGCTGGACAAAAGTCTGATAATAATTCAAGTCAAACTTTTGTCTAACTGGTTTCAGCATTGAAAATTTGTACACAACAGGCCAGCATGTTGTACCAAGTCAAACTTTTGTCAAACTTTTGTCTAACTGGTTTCAGCATTGAAAATTTGTACACAACTGTAATAACCGCGAGTCTTTCTCTTGAATAACGCTTTTAATAACAACTGTCCTGACTACATCTGCACGTGGCACTACAAAAGATATTCATGCGCATGCGCAACCTGATGTTGGATATTACATTTCTCCCTTTGTTTAAGAAAAAACTCAACTAGAAACAATGTCCTAAATGTCCAACGTCCTTATCTTAATAGAGAATGTCTCAACATTCCGTGTTTCCACTTTGTTTTTTTAGGTAACATAGTCTTTTAGATAGTCTGGTCGTCTCCGATCACGCCTTGGTCTTGTCACAGCTGGGGGTTTGTCGCTGCTGCTAGTTTCAGCAGTGCTAGTAATGATCTCCTCTCTGCTAGTTATGGTCTCCTCATGGACTGACTGGGGATTGGCATTAAGCAGGATTTTCTCTCTCCAATCCTCTGAGGTTGGTTCTTTCTCCTGGTCGTCCCTTTCTTCGCTGGCATTGTCCTGGGTTAACGCGTTAGCAATCTTGAACTGGCTTGCATCTCGATACACTTCTCGTCCATCCATGATCCTTCGTGCTGCAATGCTTGATCCGTCGGTCCGAGTTACAATGTAGAATGCTGGTTCATAAGCTGTGGACCATTTGTTCCTCTTCTTTTGCTTCAACAGTACATGGTCTCCTACAATGAAGTTGTGTTCCTTGATGTTCCTGTTCTCAGCATTTTGTTTGTGCTTTTCTTTGTATTTCTCATCCCTCTCATTAATGGCCGTGTCACGAGCATTCTCACTACTCTCTCTCATTTGATGGTCTAACTTGGTTCTGACCTGTCTGTTCATGAGGGCTTCATATGGTGCTACTCCAGTGGCAGGGTGTGGTGTTGAGCGGTAGCCTGTCAGCATTGGGGTGCCATGAGTGGCGAACATTGTTTTAAGCTTTTCCTTGCTTGGTTGAAAAGCTGTCAAGTTGGTCTTCACAACTTCAGGGTATCTTGTTCTCTTGTCTATGGCTACTAGATTGTAATGGCCATCAGGGTAGGGTCCACTGAAGTCCACAGCTATCACGTCCCACGGTTTCTTTGGTATGTCTGTGACTTTGATTGGTTCCTGTCTGTGCTGTTTTGTGGTAACCTGGCATTCATAACACTGACCTATGATCTGTTCGATCATACTGTTCATGGTTGGAAACTAATACTTCTCTCTTATCATCTGCTTTGTTTTGGTCATTCCCAGGTGTCCAAGGTGGTGTGCAGCTTTGATGACTTTTCTTTGTAGGCTTCTGGGGATAATGATCTGATTCATTCTGAAGAGTAGGCCATCCACAGCATACAACTCACTATGCACACTGTAAAATGGTGTGATGTCTGGGTCCTTTTTGTGCTGTTCCCAGTCTCCGGTAAGTATCCTGACGGACAGTTTCTGAAGCTGGGTATCTTTGCTGGTTTCTTCCTTGATTTGATCCATAACAACAGCATGTTCAGCTGTCACGACGTACTTGATTACTCTCTCTACAGCATCCTTTCCTTTCTCTGGCAGTGGGTGTCTTGATAAGAAGTCGAGTGGATCTGCATCGTCCTTTCCAGGTTCATAGATTAGCTCAAAGTCGACATCTTGCATTCCCATAACCCACTTCTCGATTCTCGGTGGGAGTCGCATGGTCGCCTTGTTAAACAGCGGGAGCAGTGGCTTATGAGCTGTGATGATTTTGAATTTTGGTGCTCCAAGGAGGTATATGCTGAACCTGTTCTTTGCCCAATGTACGGACAGGGCATCTTTCTCTGTCTGGCTGTATCTTTTCTCTGTGTCAGTCATAGTGCGGCTAATGAAGTGGACGGGCTGGAGACCACTGCCTGTCTCCTGAAATAATCCGGCTGAGAGTCCTTCATGGTAGCTGGCTTCAACTCTCACAACGATTGGTTTAGCCGGGTTGAAGTATGTCATTGTGCTTTGGTTGAACCACCAAGGGTGAACACCATGTCACTGCTTCACCTTCAGATACCCAGGGCTGTCACTAATTTTTCAAGTAGGTGGGGAAATGAAAAATGTAGCCGGGGACAAGATTTTTCTGTTGTAGGTTGTTGAGGGGGGGGGGGGGGGGGGGGTAGGGTTTAGGAAACAACAAAAATTGTTCCTAATGCGAATTTGTTTTTATGCAATTTTTATGCCATGGTAACTTACAACTTTCTCTTTCCCTACACCATTTGACAAGAATCTGACAAGTTTTCGAAAGTTATCGTTTATTATGGGATTTGAAACAGCCTGACTTGTGACTAATGGCGTGACAGAAAAAAGAAGTTGAGGAAGACTGGGAATGAGTGAAAGTAGCTCGTGACCAAGACCAAAAAACATGGCGTCGGGAACGTGTTGGGAACGTCAAACTGGTTTGTTTTTGTTTGTTTTTCTTGAACCAAAACCATTGCTTTGAGAAATTGGCAAGATTTCCGCACAGCCCCCTACATTTATTATGCATACAGTTCTTTGTTTATTGAAAACAATAGCCTGAACATACGAGCCCTGTACGACCGATTGTGTTTATTGACATGTAGCTGATTAAACAGCATTAAAACAGGCAAGAGGAGAACACACATAACGTTGCAAGTTTACAGTTAACTGATCGCCGATTTTATTTGTGTGGAAAGTGTTCATAGTTCAACTATGGAAAGTCCATGTGTGACTATTACTGAGCCACATGTGTCTTGTGCAATCTCCTTCATGCATCATCCAGTCCGCATCCAGGTCACTTGTCGATTCGAAAGAGAAATGCTGAAGCCTAAACTCAGTTGTTTCTTCAGTTAAACATAATCTAACCTTAAAGTACAGCCAGAAGATAAGAAGGGATCCAGTTTTATTTGTTTATCCACTTTTGCCCTCCGTTCTTTCGATGACATTTTCCCGCGGAACCGGAATCTCCGACAACAAGAGAATCCGAATGAAACTAACACGTAAAATAACGCGCTTTCAAAGGAAGATGACATTGTTCAATATTTACGCGTTTTCAATCACAGCCTTACATGAAATGTCAATCGCTCTCTTTAAAAGGTGAAAATAATTTGAATTAATAAACTATTGGTTTGTTTTTTATTCACAATTCTGTTGTTTGATGTATTTTTCACTTTACATGTTTTGGTTTTGTATCAAAGTAGCCGGGGCTCAAACTTGTTGTAGCCGGGGAAAATCCCCGGCCCCCGGCCCTTAGTGACAGCCCTGGATACCTCTTCGAATATCTCCTCCTCTACACACTGCTCCAGCCATTTCTTTAACGGCTCTTGCAAGTAATAAGCCACTGGTCTCGGTCTTTGAGCTACGGGTGCTGCTTCTGATCTCATGCTGAACTTTGCATAGAACTCTTTTCCATTCTTGATGTCTCTAATCTTCCCGATGCCTTTAAATACGTCACTGTATTTATCGGTGATCTCCTTGATTTCAGTTCCAATGTTCTTATCTTGCTTGACAATTTTGATGTCTGGGGGTTCTTCCTGGATTCTCAGGTCATTGGTCTCGGCGAAAGAGCCATCTTCTCTGATCTGTAACATACCCAGTTCTTGAAGGGTATTTTTGCTGATGAGGGGTGGAGAATTGATTCTTCATCTGACCACAACAAATCTTGCAACTGCTCCACAGGTCTGGTTCCTTACAGTGGCTGTAAACTCTCCTTTCACAGGTAGCTCACTCTGCAAGGCTCTTAGCTTTACTCTGCTTGGCTGTAGTGTAAGTTCCACACTGGATCGGTTTGTCAGTGCTTTAAATTGGTGCTCATCCAAGACATTTACTTCTGCTCCGCTGTCGGGCTCAGCTCTTACATCAACATCTTCTATCTTCACCGATATGGTTTTGTCTTCACCAGCTGCTTTGATTTTCTTCACTTGCTTCAGGTGCCTTACGGCTTGGCAAAAGAACTCATCATCCGAACTTGTTGAGTCATCAGCATCTTCTTCTTCTTCTTCAGTGGTTCTCTTGACACGGCGCTTGTGCCTTGGATTTTCTTGAGGCTTGTGGTTGCGGTTGGGCCTTTGTTCTCGCCATTTCCTGCTGTAAGGTGGGCCCTCGGACTTACACACAGAACTGAAGTGATTGAACTTTTGACATTTTGAACATTTTTTTCCATAGGCTGGACAGTTCTTGCCTTCCTCGTGTGTGCCTGTTTGTCCGCAGTATCCGCAGGGTTGTTTTCTCCGACCACTTTGTCTGTTCTTGGGTGGACGCCACTTTCCAGACTGTCCTCCAACCTTCTTTACATCTTGAGGAATTTTCATGTCGCTTATTTGAAGTGATGTATCTTCGATTTGGGCAGCTTCGGTTAAAAACTGTGTCAAATCCCATTTCTTGTTGATGGCTTTTTGGATAAGAGTTCGATTCTGTGTTGTCTGGATGAGGTGTTCCAAGATTCGTTCATCGCAGTTAGTTCCGAATTCGCAGTCGTTGGCTTTCTCTCTTAAACGAGCAGCATACGCATTCGTTGCTTCGCCATGTGCCGGTCTCATTTTGAGGAATACATATCTTGCGTGGTGTTTATTTTTCTTCGGCTTGAAGTAGTCATTCAGCTTCTTTCCTAACTTTCCGTAGTCGTCACCGCCATCTGTCGGGTTTGGCAAACTTTTCTCCAGGCGAGCGATTTCTTTACCGCCATAAATGATGAGTGCATCTTTCTTGTCGAGTGGCTCCGTAATCTTAAAATATCTGAATTCCCGTTCGATTTCTTCGAGCCAGTCGTCCCACGCTTGTCCTGTAGCTATCGGATCGTCACCTGGGTTAAATGGTTGAGATTTTAGGGTTCTCGTTGCTGTAATAAATTGCACTGGAGCTGCTGGAGTTGCTTGAGCGGCGGGTGCTTCTTCTGGGTCAGGCATGTTTTGTCGATCGATTGATTCACGCGTTGCAGTATTTTTCTTGCTTGCCTCTCTCGCTGGGCTTCAAACCTCTCTTTTTAGGTTTCTCTTGCTTTCTTCTCTGCTACTGGTGCTTCGTCGAGCGTGTTTTTCCTCGTCGCCAGTGTAATAACCGCGAGTCTTTCTCTTGAATAACGCTTTTAATAACAACTGTCCTGACTACATCTGCACATGGCACTACAAAAGATGTTCATGCGCATGCGCAACCTGATGTTGGATATTACAACAACAGGCCAGCGTGTTGTACCAAGCTATGTTCACTTACATGTGTCACAGCAAGGCCCAACAAATCACAATGGTTTAAAATGATGGACTTTAAAAACCAATTACTCATTACAATTCTTTCACTAGTCAATTACTGTCTAATGAGCAGTTCCAGAAAATATCCATACCCACCCAATGGAAGATCATTTGAAAATTCCAAGGTGGCGGGGGTCTAAAAAAAACACATTTTTAAAGGAAAGTATGGAGTTTACAGTGTAACTGCAATTTCTGGAGAGGTGTGAAGGATATGGATATTTTCTGGAACACTAATTTGACCTAAAAATTGCATTGTTTACTAAAGGTAATCTTGCCTGATATGTTACTCAGTATATCAGCCAATAATCCGCTGACAGTCAACCAACACATCATTCAATAGTCGGCCAACTGCCAGCTGACAGATTTATCTATAGTTTTCCAACTGTCGGCGACACATCAGTCAATAGTCAGCCAACTGTCAGGTGACGTGTCAGTCAATAGTCTGCTGACAGTCGACCAACACTTAGTCGATTATTGGCAGAGTGTCAACCAACTATCGGCCATCTGCCAACTCTCAATAGTTGGTCAAGAGTCAGTCGATAGTCAGAAGTTGGTCAACAGTCGGTCCTATAGTCCACTGACATTGTATAGTTTCATAAAATATCCATACCTCCCCCATGGAAGGGATTTTTTAAAAGCACACCCCACCCCTCTGGAAATTCCTGTTTATTTTCATATATTTCTTTAAAATTTTTGGTCTTTAAAGAAGAAGTTCACTCCAGAATGACCATTTATTTTCTTTATTCCAATAAAACGTTTATACAAAATTTTATTTAAAAGCCTCAACGTGCGCTTTAACTCTACGCCTTCCCAAAATCCCATCTGGGCTGGTGGCGGACGTCAGGCCAGCCTGAAGTTTGGCGGGAAAATTTTAATAGTCGAAACTCCTTGTTTTATGTATTTCTTGGAGCTCTGTTTGAGCAAAATGGAGATGCACAAACAGGCATTTTGACAAACAAACCACTACGAAGAAACAAAGAGTTTCGAGTATTTTAAATATCCCGTCAAACTTCAGGCTGAGCTCTTGACGTCACGCATACATTACCAGCTCCAAGATGGCGGCGTTCAGTGTCGAGTTTTGGGAAAGATTTTGTAGGGTTATAGCGCACGTTGGAGGCTGAATTTTGGTAAATAAATATCTTTGTATAAACTTTTTATTGGCGTCAAGAAAATAAATGGATTCTGGGTGAACTTCTCCTTTAAGACCCCTCACCCCCCAGGAAATTTCCAATCTCTTCTGTGGGGGGGAGTATGGATATTTTCTGGAACTACACATTAGGCCAATAATTGACAGATATAATTTATATTGACTGACTATTGACCAAGTGTTGACCGACTGCTGGACGACTATCTGTTGTCATGTCAATCAACTGTTGACCGATATACCGTAAAATTTTGGTTTTAAGCCCTAAGCTTACTGATATAGCTTTGAAAGGGGTTTTGGGTGGGCTTATAAATGGAGGGACTTATATCCGGGAGGGCATATAAGCAGAATAGAAATAAAAAACATTTCAAAGTGAGCCAGGGCAATGTTGATAGAAATACGTTTCTAAGTTAAAAAGTCACGATAAATCAACATTTATTCCTGTTCATTACTGTCATCTAGAAGAGGGGGGCTTGTACCCGGAGGGGGGGGGGGGGTGGCTATAACCAAAAGATGAAGTTTTTTTGTTTCCAGGAAGGGGGGAGGGGGAGGGGCTTATAACCAGAATTTGACGGTATTGATCAACATATCGGACGAGACTTGTTACCCATAGTATATATAAAACATGATCAAAATTGTCATTAAACATGTGAATATTGATCAAATTTGTAAAATACAGGTACATGTATGTCATAATACCTTTTCCTCAGAAGATGACTTGACATCGTGAACAAACACTGACACAGTTTCTCCAGTGCCCTTAACATAAACAATATAACAGATTATTATTTGTGAATTTCCAGGTATACTTAGTAAGATATTCGAAATTTAAAGCGAGCCTAACTTACTTTCTTTTTTCCCTCATGTAATGTCCATACAGACTTGTCTTCCAGATTCCCTACTTTATCACCGATTTCATAGGGAAAATTCTTTTCAGCACCAGTTCCAATCTTCCCTATTAAGCTCCATAAACCCTGCATTTTATAATGAGCAAATAAGCGAATTGTAGATCAGAAAAAGAAGAAACTTCACCCCATATTTTTCTCTAAAATCAATCGTGTCTTGTCTTCGTGGCTAACTAGTACCCAGTACTCGCAACCGGAAGTTCACCTCTGGACTACACAATCACGGGCTCAGGTATTAGTTTGGGCAGCCATGTTTGCTGTTTTGTGAAAGAAGGTGTGTTTTGAAAAACGCACACAGAATTGTTTAGGAGTCAAGAAATATGATGCATCAGCTTGGACAACAGGCTAGTATACGTTTGAATGCCTTCTAACGCAGAAAGGCATTTGTAATTTAAACTTTCTAAGCTGTAAATTGAAGTAGGTCTAGTGTGGTAAGATAAAGCACTCAACAGCCATATTTCTTTTGTTGGATATGACAAAGCTTCTTTATATTTACTTCACTTGTCTTCATGTATAAGTTTGTTTTTTGTGTGTCTTAAGCTGTTTTGGTTTTTTAACTTGCTGTAGTTTGCAGCAAGACTTTAAACATTTGCGAACAAGCGAAGCTGCATTCTGTTGAACATTAATATTTTTTGATCATGTGAAATGTGTCGACACTTTAAATTCGATCAATTAGTAATTACTGATTAGGGCAGTAAATTCTCCTTTCTGAATGACTATTTGTTGGCCAGTATACAGAGGAGTAGGGATATAAGGTGCAGTGGTGAGAGTGCTCGCGTAGAACTCCCACCAGTGTGAACCTGGTTCCAATTCTGGACCTAGCATCATACGTAGGGATGTTGAATGGTAAATTTGAGACTTGGCGAGATGGCAAGACTAATATCTTTTCCGCAAGCCTGATACTTAAGCACGTTTACACTACAGAGAAAATTTGGTACAGACCCGTCAAAAAATTGGTCTGGACCCAACTACTTTTGTAGAAAAACAGTCCCCTGCTACAACTTGACTGTTTCTCTACAAACGTGATTGGGTCCAGACAGATTTTGTAACGCTCTGTACCCAATTTTTTCTGATGTGAAAAACAGCCTTTCTGTAACCCTTGCAAAGGAAGTCCAGACTCTGAAAAGGCAGGCCAGAAAAAATTGAGACCGCAAGACCCCTGAAATATTGTCTAAAATTCTGTGAGATGCGCATTATTTTTATGAATGACCACTAGCCACCCCTATACAGTGTATGTGGGTTAAGTTTTTTGTTGGTTCTCATCCTTGTTCTGAGGGGTTTTCTCTAGTTTCTCCTTTCCACAGAAACCAACACTCCAAATTCCAATTTGATCTTGTACAGTTGTGTATGTACACTTTATAACAGATTCGTAAGTCTTGAAGCTGCTTGCCAATTTATGTCATAAATGATTGCATGTCAGGCAGTGAGTTGAAAACTTAAGCTCATGTACAACTGCTCTTTCACACTGTAAATGGACGGGAAAAAAAAAAAACGTTTTATTTTTACATCCCACAGAGAGGATTTCCTCCCCATACCCACCCTACCCAGTCATCAAACTTGTCTGAAATGGAAAGAGAGAAAATCTACACCTGGGTGCTTGAGCTATCCAGCCCTGACACAAGAGAACATGCTCTCCTGGAACTCAGGTATGTGAAGCTGCCTGCCTATCACTCTTACTGTCGTTACATTATTGTTGTTGTTATATTATTTTGTTTAGTGCAAATTATTTTAAACCAGGTTGATTTTATCTTCCTTTTGTTATAGCAAAAAAAGGGAAGTTGTTCCTGACTTGGCACCCATGCTGTGGCATTCATTTGGTAAGCTTAAATAATTGTTTGGACCTTCTTGGTAGATGATTGTTTTTAATGTGTAAAATTAAACATGTACTGTAACTACATGTTAAATAAATAAATAAATTGTCTATATTTTACGAGAGTAGCACGTAATAGTCTTGCGACTAACAAACCTGTGGCCCTCGGATCCCGATTGAATTGGAATTTAGAAGTGTTGATTTTTATGGAGGAAGGAAAACCGAAGAACCAGTAGAAAAACCCTTGGAGCAAGGACAAGAACCAACAACAAACTCAACCCACATATGAAGTCGGGTCTGGGAATTGAACCTGGGCCACATTGGTGGGAGGCGAGCGCTCTCACTACCATGCCATCCCTGCTCCCCCTAAACAACAATAATATTATAGATGAGCTTGGGGAATAGTGCCTGGAAAGGATGGTGGAGCAACAAGGAATCTGAGCCAAGTGCGTAGGGGCACCGTCACACTGAAAAACAGTGGAAACAAGGATACTTACAACATACTTACCCTGAAAAAGAGAGAGGGGTGGACCAGTAAATTGATAGAGTCTAGTAACGAAACACATGCAGAATGAATTGACATCCGAAGCCAAGCTGTTAACACACACAGGGCCCCTGCACACAACCCCACTACCAGTGTGCACACCAACCCTGAGGGAGACTGCTGACAAGCATTGTTTTGCATTTAATTTATCCTAAATTCCATTCATCCACGTTAAACAGGTTCTCTCTTAAATTATTGTGGTGTTTTTGTTTCGCAGGAACCATTGCAGCATTGCTACAAGAAATAGTTAATATCTATCCAGTAATAAACCCTCCCAATCTTACGGTAAGTTGTTTATGTTGTCAAAAAAATATACATTATTTTACAGCTGTAGAATGATCAGAGTAAGGTTGGTATGTATGTTGCAGTTAATTTTTGATCTCAGTTAATTTTTTAGTTTAACTAGTTGATTTTTTTCTAACTAGTTAGTTTTTTTTTTCTAACTAGTTTTTTTTTATTCCAGGTTAATAAGTAGAAAAAGTAGAACACCTCCCCTCCCTTGATATCTCATACCCTCCCCCCCCATCCTTACTAACCCTTCCCTACTATCTGCTATTATCCCCCTCCCCTAAGTACTATCATTTATTTTATTTTTATTTTTTTACTAACCTGCACTGGATTTGAACTCTCAACCTCTGGATTTGCTGTCCAACCCCTTATCCACTTTGCCACGTAGGAAACGTTGGGTGAACCACTAATATATGATACCCTTACCCTAACCCCATTATTTAACTAGTTAAAAAAAATCAACTAGTTAGAAAAAACTAACTAGTTAAAATAAATAATTAACTGAGATCAAAAATTAACTGCAACATGTACATGTATGTTTAAGAGGAGTCTTGGTACATTGCATGGCAGTCTTTACGTTTATATGATCAATTTAGATTTTGAAAAAAAAAAATGTTGTAAGGATAAAACTTGTGTGACAAAGTAATTACCGGTACTTGTTTTCTTCATAACATAACCTCATGTTTCGTCTGTATGAAATGTATTCCATCTGAAGAGAACATTATACAATTTTGTTTCATAAGAAACCTTTTTTTACATTAATTATATAGCCGTCAGTAAATCCTATATTGTCAGCGCAGCTATTTTTCCTTAATTTCTGGGAACTGTCCAATTTGGGATTAAATTTGGATAGTTTCAATTAGGACTTTCAGGTAAAATTCACAATCTGTCCAATTTAAGAAAAATTGGACAGTTTCGTCTCAGCCAATCAAATCGAATGACAGATATTAGCCAATAGCGTCGCGCACAAATTCTAAAAATAGATTTGGTTTATGAGACCCCCCGCGTGACTCAGACAAACATTGCAGTCGGCCATAAGCGAATGTATGCGAGAGAGCGTCAATACGTGAAGAAAACATGTGAAAAGTTAGGTAAATCGGAGTGTATGCTTTCTCAAAGGGTCAAGAATGGTTAGTACAAAGCACTGCTGTCATGATGAGTGCAAAACTGACTCAAAGTATCCTGAACATTGGCCAAAATCGCTCTTAGAGCTGGAGGAATCGGGGAAGAAAGTCTTCATTCCATTCGGCTTACGGTACGAATTGCGAAACGGTTCCTTTGCGAAACGGTACTGAGGTAAAAATATTGCAAAAGATATTGAATGGGGCAAATAAACATTGATTGCAAAACAGGTATAAGTCTTGATAAGTCGACCCAGGTTTGCCCGAAGGATAAATGTGATGCCTGCTTTTGAATCGAAACTTGTCGCGTCGCGAAAGAATTTATTTTTGGCCGCCCGGCGCGCCAGGTTGTAAATAAAAGCTAATAAAGGTCGCGATGGTCACGTTTGTCATGCTTTCTTCAAACGAATGGATTAAAAGTCTGTTTTTTAACATGGCGAACGTTTATTAAGATCGAATAAAAGCTTCACAGAAGGTTCATGAATTTGTGGCATTTATTTGCGGGGAATGTGTTATCTTTCGGGTGACAAACGCTGACAACTGTGATTATGCAAATGACTGCTATACCGTTCAGCTACATTTTTGCCGATAAAATTATTTCAAGCCGATCAAAATAGCTATTTTCGGTCAATTCTAATGTGACGCTAGGTTCGTGATTAGTGTTTAGTAATACGATTTTTACGGTTCGATAGTAGTCCAGCCTTTATACATTCCGTAACACGTTTCACAATTAAGGTCGTGACGAAGGGTTGTCGTTTTCCGCTTAATTTTAGCCCTCTGCACTTCAGCCATCATTTTAACTGATCCACAGTTAGTTCTCTGCTTTACTTTCAAATTTCGAGGCAGGAACGCCATCATCTTGCGTAAGAACGGCCAAAGACCGAAGCGAGTGCTCGCCAGCGACATAATTTCTTCATTCGCTCTTGTAGTTTGTCTGAGTCAAGTGGGGGGTCTCAATTTTGGTGACGTCATTTGTGCGCGACGCTATTAGCACAAAGCATAGCGTCAGCCCTGTAAACTTGTCCTGTTTTAGTCGACAATGGCGGAATTTTATATGGCAAGTTTGCTACGTTTTTCTATTTCTTTTGAGCTTTTCAGCAATAGTAACAGCAAAGAGAAATTTTCTAGGTTGTCAGAAGAGGAGCTAGCTATTCTAAGAAGCAAAAACCAAGAGCAAAAAAACCTCCAATAGTACAAAACTTGGGTGAACCTAAGTGCAGCGAAGCGAAGCAAGAAATCTGTCAGATATTCATCGCCATGAGCTAGATGCAATTCTTTGTCGTTTTTTGCTGAAATTCGAAAAGAAAAGACGGCGATGAAGTACGAACGATATAGTGGAAAGGAGTATGTCAGATTAAAAGTTGTAAAGCTCTTCGGACACTTTGTTTACGACTTTAATTGATTGATGCAGTGTTTTTACTCACTTTGTAGCAAGCTTCGCAAACTCAGGTGAATAAAATTGCACTGTTTTGTTTAAGTTTTATTCGTGAAGACAATACTTTGAGTGAGTTGCATGGGCTGTGTTATTCCTACTATTGTTGAATGTTTTTCCCGTTCTGGACATATAAAAAAGTTCATTGTTTACGCTGGATTGACTGACTACAAGCTATATAATTAATATAACGATAGTTTAATTTTGAAATAAATTCAAAAAATTCCTCTGACAGAAATTACTCGGCCTACGGCCTCGTCCAATTTTGGCTGCGCTGGAATTTTTTCATCAAATTATTTCCAAATGGGACAGCATGTAGTCCAATTACGTATACAAATCAACTAAGAGTACTGTCAGTAAATGAAATGCTCTGCTTTATTTTCAGGCTCACCAATCAAATCGTGTGTGCAATGCACTGGCTCTTCTGCAGTGTGTTGCTTCTCATCCTGAGACTAGATCAGCATTTCTACAAGGTAACAGTTTAAAATAACCTCTGCCCTCAGTCTAGGATTTGTGACAGCAAAAGTTACTTTTACCCTTTACCTTCCTGTTAGTACTAAGTATGTAATACTTTAAAATGTACCTAGGTTCCCGAGGGGCTTTTATTACTGACTTTTGCAGTTTAATTGTTGTTAAGATAGAACAAATTTCATAAAGCATAAAAATAAACATTTGACTAAATGACTTATGAAATAACAAACATGTAGTTTTGACGGGAAAAAGACTAGGAGACTACTTCTGAGCATCTAATAAAAAACAGCAATAAAAGAGATACCCTGAAACCTGCCTCCAAACATTACAATCCTTTTTATTTCAATAATATTGTAAGTACCTATTCCACTACATACATGTACTTTATAAACAAACACACACCCAACAATGTCCAATCTCCAATGGTAAGCCTTGATGAAGTTTGTCTCTATAATTTGTTTCAATTTGTTCTTTTAGCACACATTCCTCTGTTCCTCTATCCATTTCTTCACACCACGAGTAAAACAAGGCCATTTGAATATCTGAGACTAACAAGTCTGGGAGTTGTAGGAGCTCTAGTCAAGGTAAGTTTACAAAAATTACCATTGATTATTCTTCAGATCAATTGATGTCTATGCTAACAGATTTATTTTTCTTATCCAGACTGATGAAGCAGAAGTTATTAATTTCCTCCTCACAACAGAGATTATTCCTCTATGCTTAAGGATTATGGAATCTGGTAGTGAACTCTCAAAAACAGTAAGTCATTTTTAGATGTAATCTTACTGATATAACTATTGTTAAGAAATTAATTAATAAATGATAATAAAAAATTGTTACACATGCATGTTTTCTGTATGAAATATTCAAGTGCACCTAGATACGACATACCGGTAATTATGTGAAACTTAATTAAAACTTGATCTTTTAAGATAAAAGTTATTACTTGTAAACTAATTATTTTTTAAAATTAATGAAAGCCAAGAAAATTAAAAAGGTTATTTAGTCGTGATTTAAAAATTTCTACAGGCTACACATGTACAACTGCAAACGTTTTACAATGAAGAGTGTTCCACAATCTTTAGGGAGAAAATGCCCCCTCCCCCCCCCCCCCCCCCCCCCCCCAAAAAAATGAATTTTGAGTTGATTTCTTTTGTACTTCTTATTGTACACATTAATTTCCCGCTCCTAGGCATATTTTGTAATAAAGTGACTTTCCCAGCTTCAAGTCATTTGTACTTGTCTCTGTTTGCAGGTAGCCACATTTATCTTGCAAAAAATTCTCCTGGACGAGACAGGTCTATCTTACATCTGCCAAACATATGAGAGGTTTTCCCATGTGGCTATGATCTTGGTAAGTGCAATAGTTTGGTGATCACTGAGTGTAGCAGTCCTATGTAGTAACACAATTTCGTCCCCAGGGCTCACTTTTCTTTTGGTCTACGCCAAGAATGCACACTCTGTCCAAGTTGACTTGTCCATGTTTTTGGTGCTGATCAAAACAAAAGAGGCTTCTGGGATGAAATTGTAACAAACACAAGTGCCTTACGATCTGAATACAAGTACAACTTTATCAAGAGGTTTTCTATCATCTGGGTTGCTGTATCATTACCATAGACATACAAGATATTATTTATATTACTTTTTTTTAAAAAAAGTGTATTATTTCCTTGTCATAGTCAGTACCTATTGACCATTCAGGGTGTGTATAATTATTGCCTCACCGTTGTGTGTAGCAGAACAGGCATGCATGCATACATACTAAAATAAAATTATTTCACCTATGACTTTGCATAGTCTGGTTGGCAAGGAATGCAAATTTCCAGGGGACATCATTGCATTAAGATCATTAACACTCTAGTTACCTTGTTTCCAAGATTCTTAATTGTTTGATCAATTAATACATGCAGGTGAGGTACGATTACTAATTATTAGTTGATTATTTCATTTGGGTTTTAGGGGAAAATGGTGTTAGCTTTAGCCAAGGACCAGTCAGCGAGGCTGCTGAAACATGTTGTGCGGTGTTATCTTAGGCTCTCAGACAATCCTAGGTAAAAAAGATTAGTTTTTGGCACTTGCCTATTAACTTGTGAATAGAAATGTCATATGGACAAACTTCCTCTGGATGTGACATTAGCTAATCACAGAATACCTAGAATTGCTATTTAAGGTTACATTACCAAGACAGAAAGAGGCACTTAATCACAACACAACAGCCCTAGGACTTTAAGCCAATCATTGTGTAACTGCTCCTTTCTACATTAAATATTGGTGTCTGTAGAATTAATTTACTGTTCGCAATTAACCTTTTCTTTTAAAAACAAGGGAATTCATCTCCATGGCGGTTGTTTGGATATCAGTAATCTTGTCATATTTATCTTAGTTTTTTTTTTTTTTCGATTTCTATTTCTCCAATTAAGTTTCAACTGGGAAGAGCTGTTTTGTCACATTTTCCAAACACCTCAAAGTTCATCAAAATACTGTGCTGTGCTTGGTTTTTTAACTGTCTTCCTTGGTGTCTGAAAATGTGTCGAAATTCTCTTGTGTTGATATACTGTACTACCCACCTTCTTTGGTCAGAGAAATGTAGAATGGTTTCTTCTACATGTACACAAACACGTTTATGTTGTGAGTAAAAGCTACATGTAGGTTCCTCACCGTTCTCTTGTTTCCTGTCAGGGCCCGTGAAGCTCTCCGACAATGCCTTCCAGACCAGCTGAAGGATGGCACGTTTTCAAACTGTTTAAAGGATGATGCTTCCACCAAACGATGGCTCAGCCAGTTAATGAAGAATTTACAAGATCCAACCTTAGCTGACCCAAGAGGAATACCTTTACCACCTTGAGAAATCAGTGTAGAAATCATTGTAATCATACCTGTATTATAGAATGCACACTTTCTTGGAAATGGAAGTTTACACGTATTGTGCATAGTGTTTTTAATGTCAATATAAGTGAAGTCTAGTTTGTACAGAAGTTATTTTGAATGATAAAAACTGCTTGTTATTAAATAAAAAAGTAAAGTTATTTACTTATGATGTGCTGGGGGTAAATTGTTTTCCTAGATTCAGCTACATGTCAGCGTATTTTCAGTAAAGGGTAGGGAAGCATAGATGGGGCAGTCTACATTCTGCAAATGTCGGACACCGTTAGAGTACTCTCTAGCTCCTACCAATGTGGACCGGGTTGGAATCTGGGCCATGTGACGGGTGTCATGTTATGTAGCCTTCATGTGGGTTGAGTTTGTTGTTGGTTTTCGTCCTTGCTCTGTGCGTTTTTCTTGGTTGTCCGTTTACCTCCCTCCTCAAAAATCAACACTTCCAAATCCCAATTCGATCGGGAATGCACGACCACAAACCGAAAATACGAACAACTTTCGAAAACATACTGAGCATTGCATTGTTTTCACACAATCCAAACGGAAAGTACTGACTGTTGCCAGAACGGTATCGAGTTTAGCGTGGGTTCACTCATGTTGTCATTTTAATATTTTAGAAACTGAAAATAAGGAAGTCGAAGTGGCATACGTGTAATGGTAAAGCAATGCCGCTTCCTTATAACCACGGAGACGAACTTACGAGACGTGCTGAATCTTATGTAGGCTAGGATAAGGAAACAAAGCCCGATCAAGCAACATCACAGGGAGTGTATGAAATGAAAATGGAATACCGTATTTCCTTGACTAAGCCCCCAGATCGGAGCGCTTATTTCAAATTTCACGTTTGCCCTTGCCAATCTTTAACTCAGTGAACCAGCTTTATATTTATACAATTTAATTTTTTAATTATGTTTTTGGCAAAAAGCCTGGAGCAATTTCGACCCTCTCTCACTTTATACTTTCAATCCGACTGCTAGAGGTAGGGGTTTGTTATCTTTTGTTAAAATTTATCGAGGATTTTCTCCCCAAAGCTAAGGGTATGGCGTTCGCCTGTATATTAACCTGAGATCATGCCCTCCCTCCCTACTTACCACTTTGCAAGGGAAAAAAACGCCTGATCGCAGGTTACCTGTATATGACCTGTTTTGGTCTGAGACAGGGCACACTTTAATTCTCGATAAGATTAACCTGCGTAGCAAGCGTAAAAGGGGAAGGGGTTAGAAGGAGGACTGAGGGAATTCGAGGAGTGAAAACAGAGTGGGGGTGGCGATATAAAGATCACAGAAAAATATACCTTATGCTTATTGTTATTTATTTTCGCGGGAACTTAATTTCGCGAAAATGGAACGGGAATATTTCGCGAGACTTAATTTTCGCGATTTGGTCAAAAATACCTAATTAGCATAAAAATACAATAGAAAGCGCTTAAAATTAATTTTCGCGGGTCTTTAATTTCGCGATTTTTTGAAAACCGCGAAAATCGCATCACGCGCATCACGCAGTTTTCCCGATCCAGACTCTTGAATGTCGACGTCGAGAAAGACTTGGGCAGAGTGCTAAGTCGCATGGAATCATGGGATGAAACGTCTTGTGATGAATAAACACAGAAAGTTATCATGGCGTCTTCAAGAAAAAGAAATCTTCGGAAATTTTGTCTATTTTAGTTTATGAAAATGACTTCATTGAAGGGCTTCCTTCCACCAGCTGGGAGTGCTTTATGGAGGAAAGACCGTGGTCGTTTAACTTCAGAAAGTGATAACGGTTCGTCGCCTGCAATCAAACATGTCGTCATTAGGGAAGTTTGGCAAAGAAGCTTTCCTTCTCCCCATGCACTCTACAAAATCGATGTAATGACCAAGTCTAACCACTGGTTTGTGTTTCGAAGGTACCGTGAATTTAATGAACTCCACAAAAAACTTGTGAGCCTCTATGGCATTCCCAAAGACATGCTACCGCCGAAGAAATTCATGTCGAATATGGCGCTGTGTGTATTGGAGAAGCGAAAAGCTGCCTTAGAACATTATCTACAACGACTAGTTAACAGCAGCACGTATGTGTCAAGTTCTCCTGAAATTGTTGAGTTTTTAGAAGTTCAACGGCATGATGTTATGTCGGTAACAAAAGCGCTGGCAAAGGAATTGGCTCAAAATGGCGAAGACGTGCTAGCGAAGGGTGAAAGTTTCACTTTAGTTCCCACTCAGCTATACTGTATTACCCGTCAGTTGCAGTTACCAGAGCCAACCAATGGGGTGGATGATGTTGATGCTGCAGATTTGGGAAGTCTTTATGATTTTATATATCAGCTGAAATCACTTTGTGTAAGTAGCATTGTCACCAAGGCTACAACTTCACAGGAGCTATCTAGCCACCTAGAGTTTGATATTTCGTTGTTTAAGGCACTGAACTGTCTGATCATTGATGGCTGTCCCTCTGACTTTAATCAACAACCTGTCAAAAGTTCAAGCTCAGATCACAAATCTGACAGCAAGATACTGCTTGACGACATTGAAAGAACTACTTGTTGACTGCGCAGCAGAGAAACGTTTGGCGCCCAGGATCAAGGGCCCTGTGGAGTCATGGAGGGGTCTCACCACAGCTAGGTTGATGCAAAATCGAGTGGTTGTTCAGCCCTGGTGTCAGCTTACAAATCTTAACGTAACACACAACAAACTAGCAGTGTTTGACACCTCCCTTAAACTTTTGCCCGTCTTGCAAAACCTGGACATGAGCTATAATGAGTTTGTTCATTTGGATCTGCAGCAGTTATGCTGCCCAAGTCTTAAATGCTTAAATTTGTCACACAACAACATTCACTTCATTACGGGAATGCCTGGAGAGTTGGCACACTTGAAATCCCTCATTCTTAGTCACAACAATCTCGAGACTGTCAGTGGCTTGGACTGTCTCACAGGACTCATTGAATTGGACCTCAGCCATAATCAAATCCGCGTGGTCCATGAAATTTCTAAGTTGTGTTTGAGTTCCCATTTAAAGTACCTTTCAGTTTCTGGAAATCCTTTTGCGAGGGTAAAGCCGTACAGGATTGTTGTTCTGTCTTACTTCAAAGGTAAAGAGATAATCCTTGACAAGAAGCCTATAACGCCAAAAGAAAGAAATAAACTGAGGTCTTACCCTACCAAATTACGTGCTAGCAGCAGCCCTGATTATACACTTGGTGACAGTAACATGAGTGAAGATTTGCTTCCTAGTCGTTCTCACAGCTTCAACTTGTTTGGTCCCCCAGAAAGTGATGACGACTCTGGTATAGAAGGTGCATCAAGCATTCAAAGCTACAGCATGGTTATTGACCCAGATGAAGGTGAGATTGCCGACAAGGAGCTTCCTTTCAACTGGTCATACTACAGTGGGGAGGATGAGATGTTAAGTGGTAACATCCGACGCCTTTCATTTGATGCCAATGAACAGGACCAAATGGAAGTGGGTGCTATAAGTGATTTCTGCATTGACGGAGGAGCAGGCAAGACAGTTGACGAAAGTACCAGAGAATGTCCACAGGCTGATCTTGAATCCACAGAAACTGTTGTTGATGATGAGTCTACTCTGATGGGAACAAAGGAAGCAGAAGAACAGTATGTTCCTTTTTATTCTCATGATCCAAATATCTCTGCAGAGTTTAGTGGATACAAAGAGTGGCTTTTGGCAAACTCTCCAAGCATCAATGAATCCACAGAAACTGCTGCTGAGGATGAGTCTGCTTGGATGGTAACAGAGGCAACAACAGAACAGTGTGCTCCTGAAAAAAAAAAAAACAGCGTTCTTCTGATGATCCAAGTATCTCTGCAGAGCTTTCTGGATACAAAGAGCAGCTTTTGACAAACTCTCCAAGGCCTCCTAGTGAGGGTAGCATAATGCATTTGTCACAGCATGATACCAACAAGTCTAAATCAGTTGAGGATGAAACAGAAGTGAAAACTGATGCCTGTGAACATACAGGCCCAAGTAGTCTTAATAATGAACAAAAATATTTATTGGTGCCGAATAAATCAGTAGGCTACAGTGAGCAGATTGATTGTGAATCCATTGATTCTCCTGAGCAATTTTTCATTGAAGGAGTACAGGCTCCTCCAATTGATGGTGATAACAGTGGTAGTGATGATTAAACACAGGACAAATTCCTTGTCCGAGGAATAGTTTATGATAACTTTTGATTTTCTTTACAGAAGAATATATTCATTAAGTATACACAATTCTCAATTTATTCAACAACTGTCTCCCAGTTATATTATTTATTGGGTTAATTTTATAGCCAAAAATGTTCAAAATAAATATTTAATGTAATTACTTTCTAAAGTGATGGAACAATGTCAACAGTTTTGCATGTGAAGCTTTCTTTAGCACCAATCCCTTTCATTGTCTGTATAGCTCCCATTTTTTTTAGACCAAAGTTCAGCTGAAGTATAAACACATTCATCTCCACACATCGGTGTGCAATTTACAGTCATGTACAGTTTGCGACCAATGTTCCTTATGTTACTAAAAAGCTTCACTTCACAATTGTAGAATTCTTTAAACTCTGAAATATAGACTGAGTGGTTTTCAATTAAATGATGAAAGATTATGGAATTGCTTTAGTTTTGCATAACTATGCTCTACAATGGCTTTAAAAAACTTTCACTAGCTAATTAAAGCAGTTTTCAACCGTGTGTCATAAAACTAAAACCAAAGTAATAACTCTGCCCAATCACAAAGGATGCCATTAACAATGCAGTGATCCAATACATGTAGCCAGCAAAAAGCATGGGGATTAATGTGCACAAGAAAATAACGATAATTGCTTTTGGTTTTACTTTTGATTGGCTGAAAAAGTGGCATGTGTGTTTTTTACCAATCACTAAGCATACGTAATGCAAAACCAAAGCAAACATGAATTAATTTCAACACTCAATCAAAAAGCGCTTTAACTAGTCAGATGCAAAACCAAGACCAATCATGAACTGATCACCCACATTTTCCAGCACTTGGTTCAAGTTAACTGCATTTGCTTTAAGTACAACATGTTGTTTACATCCACAGTGTTGGGTTCTTGTTATTGCTTTGGTTTGGTTTGTGTTTTACAACACTTGACTGATAACTGCTCTAAACAGGCCATCACTTACATTGTAAAATTTATTATAATTGGGCATCAGTCTTCAAAAATAGTAGTAATTTATTAAACATATTTTAGGAGAAACTATGTAATTATTTAAAGTATAATAAATTATTTAAATTGTTATATCATATGTTAATTATTATCTTACTTGGATAGCACATATTATTTTGTCAATTGACATGTGCTAATCATTTGTCTCAAATGACACTGAAATCTGCCTATAATTAAAACAGGGTGGAATTTGAACCTGTTCAAATGTTTGTGCTAGTTGACTTAAGTTTTTGCTTGTTATTTTTGTCAGCTCTCGTGTAGCCTCATATCTAGCCTCATGAGAGTGAAAACTAACCATAAGAATTATTTAGGAATCCACACAGCTTATAATAAATTATTAGGCTTGCTTGATTACAATAGTTAATAATAATTAAGAAAACATTTCATAGGAAAAATTATAGCTTAAGATAATAAAAGGATTTAATGCAGGTGTATAGTTGCTACAGATGCATTAAAAGGAGGGAGAGAGATCATTTTTAATTTTATACATCTAAGTTTTTTTTTGTGGTTGATCTGTTCATTGATACCAGTAGCCTGTGTACATCTGTCCCCCTCCCCTGATTTTTCTGTACACAGGCAATTCATTCACAGTTATCAAGGGAGATTGACAGTTCTAGACTAGTGAGGAGGGGAATGAGGCAGCGGTCTGATCATACTGCTCCCCATACCTTTTACTCCTGCTTCCCGCCAAGAACCCATGATCCTGCCCCTTCCTTCTTGGTGGTCCCATTTCTATTGTGACATATTATTTTTTTGTGACGTTGCAAAATGTTTTGCAAATTTTTCCCATTTCTCTTCACCTTGGGAATAACACTTCCCACCCATTTTTATCCTGTTGTTCAGAGTTACTGCCCCTATCTCACCACAGAATAAACACAGTAAGCTTGGTTCCTTGCCCCCAGGTGCGGGATGAAGCCAGTAAACACAGTAAAGTGATGTCTATTTGGAGCCATTTTCTATTCCTTGTTGCACTTGATGTCAGGAGTTACAGGCTCCTGGAAAACGTTTAGCCCTTGCTGCTTCTAATCTTAGTGTTTGGGACCAGAAAGGCATAAGGTCAGATCAGGGTACTGAATATTTTTTTTTAAGATGTAGACCTGTGAAATGTGAGGTGGCATATTTAGTGTGGTAGACCTGTGCACTGTCCTTCCCAACATCAAAAAGAGGCTACAACATGGCGTCCAGATATTAGTAAACAGGGTACAGAAAATGGCAGCTCTAACTAAACTTGTCAGGGCCGCCTTAACGAACTCCGAGTCTCAAGAACTTAGCCATTGGTAAGGGTGGCAATGTTTCGTGATGCACAAGAAGTGGCGGTATTGGGAGCCGGTTTAATGGGCACATGCATTGCAGGTAAAGCGACCGTAGAACATAATCAACGTTTTCCAGCGTTTTCATGTGTTATCGATCGGATCCATGTGAATTCTTATCCTGACTATCCTGAGCTGTGGCTATCTTGTTTTAGGCGAGTTAGCTTACCATGGACATCGTGTGAAGGTGTATGACCGAAGTAACCAAGCACTTGAAAGAGCAAGAAATGTACTGGAAGAACACAAAGAACAGCTCAGACGAGAAGAACGGATGATTACTGGGAACTTTGTGGTAAGTTAAGGGAGGCATGAGAAGGTTTATTAAGCCCCATTGTGTTTGATACAACAAATGAACGTCAGTAAAACTAAATTTTTTAACCACACTAATTAACAAAACAAGATCCTGGAACCTTTAGGGGCGCCTTTTAAAACTTCGAATTCCAAAAGTGTCCCCATCACTTCAACATGGGAGGTCCAAATAAAGAGAGTTCCAGAGTTCCAAAATTATAAGAGAGGGGTCTCGGAACAAAAACCTGATCCAACAAGTTAATAGAAAACTTAAATAATTTACTTGCTGTCCGGAGATCATTGGGAATTTGAGCTGTTAAAATTCCTTACTGATACCTTGCCGGAAAAAAAAAAAAAATTAAAATATCTCAAACCCTGAGTCTCCCCTTACAGAAGATTTGGGAGGGAGGGGGAGTGGGGAGACAGTTGAGGTCATTAGGGTCTTTCCATAAAATAACCTAACTACTTTTTAACACACACAGACCTTTGGTTACTCCCTTCTCAGGGTACTGTCACATTTACTGAAGACCTTGAAAATTGTGTCCGAAATGCAAGATTCGTCTTCGAAGCAGTTTTTGAAGACCTAAATGTGAAACAGAATCTTTTTGAAAGTAGGTAGACTACCTTATTCTCACTTAATTTCGCGGTACTAATTCCGTTTCCGTTTTAAAATGCGAATTTATACTCGCGAATAGGCACGCGAGTTTAATCGCGAAATTTAATATCGTACTGATAATTTAAAAAATAAGAAACTCAATGTGTTTTATATGATTATTCTAAAGTCTGAGCTTCATGTTTAGTGTTTTTTGTTTAATTTTGTCCATTAGTTTCTCCACTCTTTCGTCGCCTTTGTTTCTCTCCGCGTCCTCTCTCGCTTCGTCGTGGGCCTGGGATTGACTGTTGTACCTTATGTTTTGTTCTGTGTATATTGTTTTGTTTACTGTTTTTACTGTTTTGGGGTCACTTCTGGGTCCTCGAGTCGCTGCTGTCGCATGTGAGATAGGTAATAATTTAAACTTTTTCTGTTAAATACCGTGCATGACGTGATGATAAAAAAATTGATCCATAGTTGATTTTTTTTTTATTTCAGAAATACAAAAAGGTGGGGGGGGGGGCGGGGGCATGTAAGGTCACCATTTTTAATTGATTCACATTCTTTTGTGCAGATTTAATCCAATCAGAAGTCAACTGGAAGCTGTTCTTGGCTTCTGATTGGATAATGACTGCACAAGGAGGAGAGCAGGGAGGCAGTGTGGCCAAGTGGTTTAGGGTGCTGGTGTTGTAATCTGGAGGTCCCGGGTTCAATCCATCCACTCTGCCACTAGCTGAATTTTTGTTCTCGGCCATCCTGAGTTCAAATCTTCGGTCAAGCTTTGTATATAGCCAACTGGTCTGTCTCCTGCCAGTTGGAATTTAAACTATGTTATGTTCATTTAAAATATTTGTTTCCTCTGTTCCAGTGGCATACCTGTAAATTAGTAACTACCGGTACCATATCTCTTCAAAACATGAAACTAACTGCATGACCACTATAAACAACATTTTTACATTTTTACCAAAGAATGTGAATTATTAAAAAGTGGCCCCACTTTTGGGCTCTGTGCTGTACATTTTTCAACAATTCTCTAACATATGTACTGCCCTGTGCATTTTACTTAAAGGTGTATCAAGAATTTGTGGACAAGATACTATTATCTCCAGTAATACAATTCAACTCGATGTCAGTGATATTGCATCAAAGGCAGCTTATCCAGAGGTACAAATGTAAGAGTCGTGACTTACTTTGCCCATCCTGGATTAATTGCCCCCTCTTTGAATAAGCATCTCCTTTACAAAGCCGTCCTTTGCCTTAAAAAGTAGTTGAAAAGAATTGAAAAAGGTGTGTCATTCTTCTAGGTTTTATGCCAAGGTATCAAAAAAATGCCAGAAACTTTTGTGTTTGTGAACAATAACTCCCACTTGTATTTGACAGTCAGTTGTG
Organism: Oculina patagonica; assembly: GCF_052425735.1. Classification (NCBI taxonomy): domain Eukaryota; kingdom Metazoa; phylum Cnidaria; class Anthozoa; order Scleractinia; family Oculinidae; genus Oculina; species Oculina patagonica. The sequence continues at coordinate 12,753,577 of NC_135770.1, read as the reverse complement.
TGTCGACACAGACAAGTTACCGACAGGTCCCTGACAGTCTGACTGTTGGCTCTCTGTAGGCCATCCATTGTCTGCAAGACAACGAGGCCATCCATTGTCTGCAAGACAACGATGGCCATCTGTCAGACGACTACTGGGCAACTGTTGATGGATGTTGTAGCTGTTCTTTACTTTCATCCAGACTAAGTAAGAGTGGCAACAGCTCACACATTGCCAGAAAGCACCATGCTCGCTAATCATAAAATTACAGTCATAGTGGAGAAATAAGTCATAGTGAAGAAATTAAAGCAAATTCATGTAACCAATGCCAAGAACAGGCAAAATGCATGTGACCAAATTGTTTGATTGGTTTTGTTTTTTTTTTTTGCATCCAGTTGGTTAAAGATGATTTCCAGTCCATACTGCGCAGACACAGGGTTTGAATGTTTTCATTTTTGTTTTGAATTCGTTGAACGTACACTTCGGTGATAGCGTACTGAGTTTTTAGTTCGCCTACGGATCGTTTCGTTCAAGAATACATGGCCGCCGTGATACCGTCGCTTCTTTTACTCATTATTGTTTTTCGGATATCTGGCATTAATAATGAAGAAAAGGTAAGTTTTGTTCCGGAATTTTTATTTTTGCTAGTAACATTCTTCTTTTGTGGACTCACAAACATTCGGCGGGATTGCGCAGTACGGACTGGAAATCATCTTTAAATAGGTAGCAAGAGTTTTTTTAAGCCAGTTGCAAACTGCACTGAAACAAAACCAAAGCAGTTTGGATTTCATTCAACATTAAATCAGAAACTGTTCTAGCTCTATTGTTAATTATTGTTTATTGCAATGGGAACCACTAGTTCCATTAAAAATTACTATACAGCTACAACTTAATTCTTGTTGTTTTAATGTTCTTTGAATAGCATTGTATTGGTATCCGATTCCTTTATCCTGTATATGGAATCCCTGAAGTTGAGATCACATTAGCCAGGCAAACTAGTCAGGATTCTATACAAAAAGGTCAGTCATCTATTTTAGGTTTTGCCTTTCTGACTGCATTAGTTTAAGACATTGAACATATTATATTTTTGCAGACAGTCAAATTGAGCTGATCATATATTACCTGAATACTGAATTTGTAAATTTATGAATCAGTGAATTTGTGTTCTGAATTGTGTACATTAATAGACTTTAGATAAAACATGTCTCCTAATCTGGGTGAGCTCATATATACTTATTCCAGCTCTATAGCTTTTCTTTCTCTTTATGTCTATGGTATTCAAATATTACTCTGCTCTCCCATACCAAGAGAGCAGTTACTTTTTCTCTTGAAGTTCAAAACATTTGCGATTAAACTATGGATATGATGCTATATATCCCGGTGAAGGGGTACTCACCGAAAATTTATAACTTTTATTGTGTACATACATGTGTACATAATTATTGAGGTTGACCTCTACTAAACATAAGCTTGTGTCTCGTTTCTAGTGCGACAAATCTTAGAAGGAATGGGTAAAACACTCTTCTTTCGCTCTGGAAACACACCTCTTGTTCTGAGTCATGCACAAGTTGAAGCCAGAAAGAGAGGTAGGGATAGGCTTGCTGGGAATAAAATATAATTCACGGAGCTAGAATCTTACAATCTGCCGTTAGTATCAGACTGAAAGAACTGCTAACAGTAAAGAGTGTTATTTGTCTTGCTTGACATGTCACTCTAGCACATGAAAATTGACAGTTTTTTCACTAAACTTAATTCAATAGTCAAAAAAAATGACCTAGTATGTACAATGATTTACTAAATTTAATTTTTCAGTTGTACAGTCAACACCATTATTTTTTTTAATATATTTTCTCTTCACCTCCCCCTCCCCTTTCAACTCCCTGAGAATACCGAAACAACTCACCTTGGTCCAGAAAAACGAGTGATGAAAAATATTAGGTGAAGTAATGGTGTGTGCATACCATCCACATTGATAATTATGTATACAAATACTGGAAAACCTGCAAGTCATTCTATGCAAATTCTCACATCTCTATTGCATGCAAATGAAATAAATTATTTTTTTTCTCAAGCATCTGAGCGGTCCGGAATCCTTAATCCTTGAACCTGATTGGCTTATTGCACTTGCTCCAGCGGTCCGGATTTTCCCATCCGGATCCCACGTACGGACCGCTCACGGCGCGAAATCATTTTGTAGGTAATTGTAGCTTCGGTCTAACGAGTTAAATTTGTTTTAAATACGAGTGTGAATAGCTTGTAAAACTGCTTTTCAGTCAAAGAGTATTTTGGAGTCAGAGAAATAAGATTAACACCCTGCGAGCAAAGTTTCTTTCAAGACTTTCAAAACATTTTAATATCGGGAATTGTTCGGAAAGCCAAAATCGATTTCATGTGTTAAGTTTTGTGGCATATTTGTGCCATTTTTATGACTTCATTTGCTTTTCTTGATTCTCTGTACAGTGTAAATTAAATATGCCGAACCTTTTTTGAGTACGATTCATTTTAAGCAAAGGTATTTTCTTCGGAATTAGATGGCAAACAGAAATCTTCACTCTTGCTTGTCGATCGAGTCGGACTCAACTTTGAAATTAAATCCGCGTGTACACAAAGATTTTGCGACACATTTTTTATCGGTTTCTTTTCCAAACAAATTAAAGTAGGAAAAAAATAAAAACATTATATGCCGGCCTAGATCGGTCCGTATTGGGAAAATCTGTACCCTCGGTCTTAAACACGGCCCGAGGCCGCAGATCTTGGGCCGTACTCAAGACCGAGGGTACAGTTTTTCCCAATGCGGACCTCCCGGCATAACATATAACATATATATATATATATTGGGTGAAGTCTTTGAGTACTGGACATTCATTGGACTTCATTTGAAAAGTGGAAGTTTGAAGTGAAGCATGGAAACGAATTGTTTACACTGATCATTACTGGGACTCTTTCAGGGTAAATTCCAACAAGAGACATGACCCAAAAATTACCAACAGCGCAATCATAGAATGAGATGGTGACAAACGACATTCTTTCCACAACTTTCTTTCCATTTACGAAAATATGCATATGGGTGTAATTACCAGCTTTGATCTTAGTTTCTTAGTTTATTTGCATTTTCTAATCCCAGCTCACAGAGACAGGCTAAGAACTCTGTTACAGGATGGTCATGCACCTCATAGCCAGCTGCCAAGCCTCGGCTATGGAGGGGTTGGTTCATACCTTGGCCATCAGCATGGTAGTGCAGGACATGTACCAACAGAGCAACATCCAGAATCTGCAGCAGCTGAAGGTATGGCTCAATGTGAATTGCGGTCACATCGTTCCAAGGTTACTTCTTCCAGACAATCTTCCACTTTCGGTCAGATCGTTCCAAAAAAAGTCCTTCGTTCCAACTAAAGTTCTTCCAACTATAGTGCTCGTGGAAAATTCGATCCCGCCCTTTTTCACTTCCAACAACCCTGTGAAGATAGTCGCTTTGGCTCCCTCTTCTCCCACATCAGATTTTTTCTGGCTCGCGGTAGCGCGGCTCTTTTTTTCGCACTTCGCGTGGCTTAAAATGAGAAAGAATAAATCAAATTGGTTGCCTTGAGCCTTAGAAAAAGTATTTGAATCCTGTTATGGTTAAAATAAACGTAAAACTAACTTAACAAAATCGACCGTAAACTATATAGCGTTTTCACACACTGCGCGTGGTTTTATATGCGACTGCTTTTGTTGCGTGTAATACCCTTTATTAATTAATCTTATTTCTTTATTAGATGTTTTATTTTGGAACGATCGAAGTAACTTTTAGTTGGAACGAAGTGACTTTTTTTTTGGAACGATCTGACCGAAAGTTGGAACGATGTGACTTGGAACGAAGTAACCTTGGAACGATGTGACCGGATACCCTCAATGTTCTGATTCGTCTTACTGATTTTTTTATGCATTCTCTCAATGTGAGTTCTGAGAATTTTGAAGTATACTTGTATCAAGACAATAACTGCCCAGTAATTTTGACTTTTCTAGCTGAAGTCTTCAAATGTCAAACGATAGAAGTTAACTGTCGAAAATGTAGTGCAAATGTGTAGTCGAAGCCAGAGAAATCTTTTATGTTATACGAAAAATCTGTTGTGGTACTTGATATCGTTTCGTTTAAATGGACCACAGTGTTCATGCGAACTAGGATGGTTTGTGTTTCAGTCATTTTAATGGTAATTAACGAAACATTTTGGTAAAAGGGTGTGGTTAGTGGATTCATAATACACGTGCCATATCTGTCATAAAATAGATTACATTCATGATACATGTACATACCAGTTTACTTCAGTGTAAAGTTTAATTCAACTGTCCTTTTTTCCTCTTGTGTCAGCAGGTCCTCAGAATGAGTGCGTGGTGTGCATGGACAGTGCTAGAGACAGTCTGTTGGTCCCATGCCATCATTTGTGCGTTTGTTCAGCATGTGCTGACACTCTAAAAGCTGATCAAGGCATTTGCCCAGTATGCCGGCAGACTTTTACCGGGGTTATTCGTGTCTTTCAGCCATAAACGAGGGATCAGTGGACAAATCTCACGCACTATTTAAATATATGGATCTCTGTCATCAAGTTCAGTGCAACTTTAACAATGTAACCATTGGAATTGAACAGAAAAACAAAGTAAAATTAAATGGGATCGCATGGACTTTGGTTTGAACTCAGAAGTGCCATGCAGTAGATCGGTACGTTGACACCACAGGCATACCATCCTCTGTTTGTGTGGTCACAGCTTGCCAAGACATTTTTTTAATGCCTTCACTAACTGTATGCTGGTTTAAATCGACTTTTTAAAGTTTTTATTTGAAATAAAAATGAAGTAAAATATTTTCACACTGTTTAAGTTTGTTTTTATGTGGTTTTCTGGAAGACTAAAAGCGTGCGAGAGCAGTTAATAAAAATGTATGAGTTCAAGTTTTTGACTCGCTTCTAGCATATGATGATTTACACAAGACATGCAACTTCTAGACCGAAGAATCTGGTACCCACCGCTGGAATTTCTTAAATAACAAAAAAAGAAATCCTGAATTCTCTTTAGACCGAGTCTGTCGTTGGAAAAACAGTCGAACTACAGTCTGGCCTCATTTGAGCCTGATTAATTCACGGACTGACCTTTTAAAACTTAGCTGAAATGGCAAATTAGTTCGTAAATTTGGTTATTTACTATGATCTGTACGGAGACCGGGAAGGTAACATGAAGTGGAAAACGAGTCAGTTTACATCTCGCTACTGTAACAGATCTACACTTTTCTATAAGAACGTCTTTTACAGCAGTGGTTGAATCAAAACTGAATGTTCTTAGCATGATATGGCTTTTCAGAAAACTGATGAGAATGTGACCATTTGAATGTGGGTTATTTGATACGATGGAGAACAAAATAAAAATGCTTCACCTCTTAATCTCAGCTTGGGAAAGACAGACTGCGTACCCAGTGGAAAGACAGTCAGACTGAGAAAATGGAGAACAAAGCGTACAGACTGGGTACACTCTTTCACATACTTAACGAACCTTTTTTTAATAAGAACGTTGAAACCGAAATTTATAAGAACATGAATTTTGATTTTAAGAACATCCTTTTGCGTTGTTAAAACAACGCAAACAAAATCGCCGTTATAAAATTAACGCGAATTTTCGAAAAGTTCTATTTACATGCATTTAATCTAGAGCGATTTTTCCGTGGGTGTACGTTCACATACATTTGATTTATAACGCGAATTTGGTGCTTTATGCGTGATGATTTCCATAGCTTCCTTTGCTTTTGACAAGACAAAACAAAAACGACCAGCAACAGAAATACCTGAAAATGGGAAGACAGGAATGCGATGTCTATAAAGTAAAAGAATTGAGCGGTTTCTCCATTTACCCTTGGAGATAACAAACGTTACGAAACTAAAAACATTTTTTAAAATCAATATTGAATGACGATGTGTCGACTGACTCTGAAGACCTCTGATGGAGAGGAAGATTACTGATGAAACTTTCCCGAACTTTGCTGGAAATATAAATGCCTTAAAATAACGATGTTGTAAAATAGTGTGATTCAAATTAACCCCCAAATATATATACAATGACGTAAATAAAGGTGCATAAAAATAACGCGAATTTTTGAAATTCGCATTAATAACATGCATATGCGCATCGTTAATTTCCTAAAACAGGTAAATAGTTCGTAGTGAATAACTGCGGACAAGTAAAAATACTTCCGGTACAGGAGCATGTTCCGGCATATTGTTAGGTCCCAGATCTACTGAATTTGCAATTATTCTGATGCATTAAAAGGCAAGAATCTAAATTGTTATTGACTTTAATGCTTCAAAAAGTGCGAAAATCTTCTAATTATGAACCAGCAGAGCTTTTTTGGTGAAAATTATACTGGCATGGCTTGCTCCAATTTCAGTGCAAACGGTGGTCAGAGTCCCTACACTCCTCACCCTCCTCGGGCATTCAATTCGGGCGCGTAAGACTGGGTACTATACTACTTTTTACTTTTTACAAGAAATCAAGGAATGAACGAAGGTGTAAGCTTATCGAGTTTATTGGCTTGTTTTTGACAAATGGCCGTTTCTTGGCGGACTGCATTGATCAAGAAAACTAAGGCAAGTATTTTTCACAGCATAAAGTGTGACCTAGATGCCTAATATCTTATTGAAGTTTATATTCAAACATCGGTATAGTTTGTTACGTATGCCGAGCGGAAGTAAATGCCTTGTGATGAAGTGTACATCGTCGAGTGTATACAAAAGAGTTTAGTTTGGGTATAAGCCGACGACGACATGCAAAGAAACAAAAAAATGTTCATAAAATATAAAACTTCAAAATTTCTCAGGGAATTTAGACACTTAGATAAAGACTTTTTAGCTCAAGGGAGAACATATTTTTACTGATAACACTAAAATCAAAAAGCTTTACCAGAGTTCTGCTGTCTTGAAATAATTGCTTCGTACAACGCATTCGTCGTCAAAAGTGGCCGGGTATTTTTGTGTTGTAATCACGATAATTGCCCTGGAACCATCAAACAAATCTTTCGGGATTAAAATCCGGGAATAAACTGTGACTGTGCCTTAATTCATTTGGCCTGAAACTGAAAAACCTAAGCACGCAAACACCCTTGGGGAATGCTCTACTGCCCATAGAAAAGAATTCCATAGAGTGTTTCAAGGTTGGCCAAGATATAACACAATCATTGTTGCTATTGGAAATAAGACATCTCTCTGTAACCCACAGCAAAGTTCATTACTGGTTTAAGCCAATGAAGCTCCAGAAACATAAGCCATTACAAAACAATAATCTCTTGCTTGAATCCCCTCCCCCCCCCCCCCCCCCCCCCCGGTTGGTTCCAGTATGTATCAGGGAATTGAGGTCATTTTGTGGAACTAGTCCATAAAACACGAAACATTTTTCCTTTAAAGGGTTTTGTTATAAAAACAGACAACTCGGATTAATATTAATCGGATTAATATTAATCCTAATGATTATTACAATCCAGTAATAGATTATTATAATCCAGTAATAGATTATTATAATCCGGTAATAGATTATTATAATCTATTACTGAGGTTTGAGCCGTGCCTTAATCCATTAGGATTAATATTAATCTTATGTAAGATTAATATTAATCGGATTAATATTAATCTTAATAATAAATCTCAACAACTCAATCCTAGTCCAAAGCTTTCGAACTGAACCATATACTGGCATATACAAAACGCAAAATAGTCAACAGACTTGGGCTTGAAAGATTTCAAATCTATATTTGAATCATGTGGTGCCAACGCAACACAACGAACAAGGGAGGTAAAAAAATCCTAAACATCGAGCTAAAAAGACAGAGCGCTCGATCAAAATAATGCAAGAAACCTTGCCTTTACAACACAGAGTGTCTCTCTGAAACCAACTTTCAGCTTTTTCATAAAGCTGAAACAGTCTCTGGCGAAGCCGGACCAAGATAATCCGTGATAAGACGATACATCTTGCAACAGTATTGATTAAAATGCCGGGCCCGGCGTCAATAAAATGCAAGTAGTTTACATTTTCACGGAACATTCATATCTTGTCCTTCCAGGGCAAACATCTTGAGAGCCTAAAGCATATCTTGCAAAAAGCATTGAGCCAAAACAAACTGAACTAGCGCAACAAGTGGCAGAGTACAGATTTAGAGGTGTCATTCAACTCTACAAACGGAAGCCACGCAGCGCGGACTAATGACCTCTACACACTTCCTTGGCCACAATCTTACGGCTCTATTCAATACATAATGCCTCCAAATAAAAACAGTACCCTCAAAAAGAAGTCAGAAGCAAATAAGGTCGGAAGACCGAACTTAACACAGAACGGCAAAGGTACAAATGTCACAAACCTAGGAGTATTTACCCTGTGTTAATGTTATGTAAAATTTCAAAAAATATTTGCAGAGCTGAAAAGGATAAAGTATTGTTGCAGATAATTAAATTTCCAAAAATATCTTATCCCTTGTCAGCTCTGTATGTTAATATTGAAAACATTTTATAATTTATTATTTTTTATTATTAAGATGGATTGGTTTGAACACATATGGTACATGTTTTAGCTGCCTGAAAGTTGCTGCCCTTCAATAGTATGGTGATCGAAAAAGGCTGCCCATTTGGAAGTAACAAAAGTCGTCGCTTTTGGAATCAGTCTGGTTAAATCAATTGTTTATCATTAATAATTATGTCTACCAAAAAAGGGCCTTAATTCTCTGCTGCTCATTACTATACAAATTTTATTGAATAATCTTTTAAGCTCATTACAACTTAATTATATGAATTTAAGTACACTGTAAATGAAATTTAATGAAATTAAATATTTATCTCAAACATGGCATACTATACTAGCTAGAATACATTATAACTATAATGACAACAACAATAACAAAAACAACTCATTGGTAGGCCTGACTCCTTTTATAGCAAAGAAGACTTGACTAATAAAGAAACATTTTTTCTTGTTCAATTTCTAGAAAAAAGCAAACTCATGTGTTCAGGAAGTTGACCAGGTGTTAAAGTATTTCCCAGGCTTAAGGCCTGAGTTACAAAAATTTAGTAAGTTATAATCTAGCTGTTTGTAATTTTTTTCCTTTATAACATAATTTATGTCATAGTCTTATTATAATAAGTTGTTTTGGTTAGGAACTGCATTCCATATGAGATTCAAATGCAAAGATTGTTAAAAATTCCCCTTGGAAAACTCACTCAAAAGTACATGATCCTGAATAATATACTAAACTTGTATTTACTTCTATCGGTTTATTAATATAGTAAATAATAAAGATGGTAAATTTCAAGCTCGGTGATAAATATTGAAGAAATTATTCAACATGACACGAGCGTGGGACAAAGAATGGGAATCAAACCCATAACCTCCCAGATACCTGTTGGGCGCTCTAACCAACTGAGCTACGAGAGACTCTTTGTGAGCTGGGCCATTTACTAGTTTGATATGTGACACGCGTCCTGCATACTGCTAGGATCAGCAATGTCGAAATCATCAAATGTGTAGTAAATAATAAAGATGGTAAATTTCAACCTCGGTGATAAATAGTGAAGAAATTATTCAACATGACTCGAGCATGGGACAAAGAAAAACTCTAATATAAGTCCCCAACGGGAATCAAACCCATGGCCTCCCATCTGCTCGTGTCATGTTGAATAATTTCTTCACTATTTTTCACCGAGCTTGAAATTTACCATCTTTATTATTTACTACACATTTGATGATTTCGACATTGCTGATCCTAGCAGTATGCAGGACACGTGTCACATATTAACCTAGTAAATGGCCCAGCTCATAACGAGTCTCTCGTAGCTCAGTTGGTTAGAGCGCCCAACCTGTATCTGGGAGGCCATGGGTTCGATTCCCGTCGGGGACTCAGATTTTTTCTTTGTCCCACGCTTGTGTCATGTTGAATAATTTCTTCACTTTATTAATATATTTTGTAAGTTAAACAGTGTGCAAATTAATGTTACAATAATTTGCATGCCATTTTCATTACAGCATATAATAATGGGATACAAAAAGAGTTATTTACCTTGGAAGGGACAATCCCAGTTAATTTCAGAGGTAAGGATAGAGGTTTTTTTCTACTATTTGTCTGTATCTATTCTTTTTATTGATTTGATCTGCTGCACATAATCTAAAATTTAAGTTCTTCCAAAACTAACAAGCCAAACACCTGTACAGTGGAATCGCAATGTCTTAATATATATTATATATATAAGCATTGATTTCTTAGGCCGGCGCTCGCGTGCCCCCCACTTATTTTACCCTTGCTACTATGTACTTACTACTCCAACCTTTCCAATTACTCAAAACCAAAAGTCATTTCCATAGGATAGCTTAAGCACATTCTTGCAACCGTAAAGGCAAAACCTCATAAATAAAAATAAATGTATCTTTGGAGCATTTATGTTGAGATCAGAACTTCATTGCAGGTGTAATATACAACATTCCAGTAGTTGTATGGTTACAAGAGAACCATCCTGAGGTTCCACCTCTGGTGTATGTCAGGCCAACAAGCTCAATGGCAATCAAGGAGTCAGAATTTGTCGACACAAATGGCAGAGTGTATCATCCTTACCTTCATAAATGGAATAATGTATGTAAAGGAAATAATTTAATATCCTGTGTCTTGAATGTTGTGGAAAAAATGACTGTTCTTAATTATAAGTAATATTAGTCGAGAAATTATTAATTCATCGCATAAAACCAAAACCATTAGGTAATCTCTCTGGCTAATCACATTAGGCAGTCCCGTGAACCAATCAAAACTCGAAAGCAAATACATGTAGCCAGCGTTAAGCACGGGAAAAAGTGTGCGAGTGAGTCACACTGATTGGTTTTGGTTTTTCTTCTGATTGGACAAGTATGTGGCACTTGTATTATCTGAGAAAAATAATAAGACGTTGCGTTTGTCTTTTCAGAAAACATCTGACATTACATCTTTTCTTCGTATTTTGTGTACCCTTTTTGGAAGCTCTCCACCAGTATATAGTAAACCACCGGAAACTAGAAGCCAAAGTCTAACACAACAGCAACCGCAACCCTCTGGTGATCTAACAAGGACGGCACAGCAACAACCACCACCCACCAGTGACCCACCAAAAACAGCACAACAGCCTCAAGGTGGGTGCAGCAATGTCAATTCTAAATTCGTTTTTGTACAAAAGTGTTGTATAAATTGTATAAATTAGGTCAACTTTTTATTAAAGGCAAGTGTGTTGCGGAAAAAATCATCATTAATCTGGCTAAAGCAGCATGCAGGTTACTAAGGAGGGTACGATTAGCATCATCATTTGACTATTTGGGAATTGGTGACAGCACATCATGCTAGTTACTAAGGACTTTCCTATTCCTTCATGACGATCATTGATGCCTACATAATGAAAATTAACCATGCATACCCTGATTTTCAGTGTTTGATCATCCTTGTAGAAATTTCAATCTAACACACTTTTCTGTTGTCTTGGCAATGTTTATTTTATGTTGCCACTGCGAATTTTCAGTTAGGATTCGTCTGGAGTTCGGTGTTTGTTTTGTCAGTTTAAGTCTTGATGCCGGATTTAAGTGGGACATCACTACTGCAGTAATGTCATGTCTAAGCTACCTTGTGCGATTTGACACGGCAAAAATTTCTGCATTAAGCTTCCGATAGTCCACACAGAAGCTCATTTTCAACTTAAACATAATTCGACACCTAAATTACTTTCAGCAGAGTGTACCAAACTCACACGTTTGCAAGCAGTTTATTTGCAATAGTTCGCAATGGCAACGATTCCGCCTGACATTTTGGACTAAGTAGCTCACAACCTTTCAATGACTCGCTCTTCATGTAACATTTTTTTCATGCGAGAGCTCTGAATCGCATTTTTTTATGTAAGGTAGTGCCAATCAAGTTTCTTATGTAAGGTAGTGCCAACTATTCTTGTTACCATGTTTTTTTTGTCTTATTGCAAAGGAGTCTTCCTTTACACCAGGCTTTTCTAATCAGTGATTGTACTGCTTTTTACGTCCGCAGAACAACAAAAGGAATGTATCATATGTATGGACAATCCGCGTAACAGTGTTCTGATTCCATGCGGTCATTTGGGTGTCTGTATGACATGTGCCAAAGAATTACATCAAAGCACAAAAATCTGTCCAGTATGCAGACAAAAAATTACTCAATTTCATCAAGTGTATGAATCTTGAAGTCACAACAAGGTAGACAATACCGTTAATTACCAATTTTTCTTTGAGGCTGCGACGCTAAATAACCTTTAATATTGCAATCTTCTGTTGTTTTGTTTGTGGTAATAATCTGACAAATACAGAAAGATGACAAAATTTTAAGCTCGGTAATGAGATAAGAAAGATGTAATGTTCGTCATGTCACGAGCGTGGGACATGAAAAAATCTGAGTCCCCAACGGCACTCGCGCTCCCACTCACACTGGTGTCATGATGAACGTTACGTCTTTCTCATTGTAATTATCTCTAATTGTTTAAGCCAGAAATAAAAATATATTGGAGAAAAATATAAAGAACTAGAATATTGGGTAAAAGTTTATGTGATAAAACAATTATTATTTACTAATTATTCATGGGTCTGGAGGCTAAATGAACCGCTAGGTTTTCGAGTTAGTCTCCAAACTTACCATGATGATTTGTAATATACCAGTAAAAAATAACAAAAGTACTGCTTTAGTAGTTTGCAAATTAATTTGAGGTAAGGAAAGGAAGGATTTGATGACAATGGTGTGGTGGCCATGTTGGAAGCTACAACCAAACCTCTCTTATACGGACATCAATAGGACAAGTCATTGTCTGTTTTATGAGGTGTCCGTATTACAGAGGGAGAGTTTTCTATGAGTTCTTGTCTCTGTCGGACCAGGTAAACTGTCCATAATAGGAAAGTGGCCGTGTTGTAGAGTGTCTGTAAGGATAAGTTCGATTGTAAGTAGAAATCTTTTGACCATCAACAGGGCGGAAATGACGTCACTTGCAAATCAAGAATCTGAAGCTCAATAGAAGGCGCTTAATGGCGGCAGGCTGCTTTATGAATAGGGGCGCTAATTCAACATGAAAACCCATGTAAAAAAACATATATTACTATAATTGTTATCTAACAGTAAGAAATGACTTGATCATCAGGAAAGGTTCTAAAACTTCCTGTGTTAGTACACAGACATAGACCAGTTTCTCTGTGTTAATATTGGTCAGTATTTGGACTAAAGACCTCTTTAGCTTCTTTTGTTTATTGCCTCATTCAGACCAGGTGATGTTACCCTTGAGGTTTCTTTCAAATTCCAACGTATTCACGTGGAAATGAATGAACAATTTTTAGATTGGTAAGGAAGAATTTTCAAGAGAATATCACATGATCTGTTATGGGCAATTTACATCGAGAGCTTTAAAAGCAAGATAAAGTATAGTGGATTCCAATAGGAATAAGTAATTCCATAATAAGTAACGAAAAAAAAATATCTGTATTACAGTAACCTCCTTTACCTAATATTATATATAGCTTTTTTATTTTATCTGTTGTAAGTTTTTTAATGCATTTTTTGCATTTAATGATATATTGCATTTTATTGTTGTTGTTACTAACGTGCTCTGGTCAGCAAGTGACGCTAAACTACGTAATATGTTCCCGGTAATAAACGCGTTTCACGCAAATACTGTGCGACATCGAAAATCCCCTTCTCGAAATCTAATTGGGTTTTTTCAAATTATATTAGTTTTAGTTTTATGTCCATTATACAAATACATGTACAAATGTAATTTTACAAAAATTCAACTGTAGACGTTATGTTTTGTTGAATGTTTATCTAGAATGTTTACTTAAGCTTTGAGCTCCACAGAGTTTATTTAATTTCTAATTGTACAAAGTTTACCAGTCAATAAACGGAAGGTAAAGCAATGGCTCTGAGTCAGTTATTCTGAGTTGTAGAACTTCTAAGGTAATTGGACCGCCGTAGATAATGTAACAGTTCAAGACGTAATCGTGCCTATAACAAAATTCTCGACTTTGATTCGTTCTGCGGTGGGCGATCACGTGGGTGTCCAATTACACCTGTCCAGTTACAAATTGTAATTGAATTCTTGTTATTGGACACCTACGCCATTCGCGCGTCAATTACTTGCACTTAGATGAGTTCTTTTTTGCTACTGTTTGTACACGTGATTGAAAAAACCTTTGATTTTTCACAAACAACAGGTTCTCAACAATTTCAATTTATGCGTTCCATTTCCATTATTTAAACAATAGCCCTTATGCATGTTTACGTCAGACTGGTTTCACCACCAAGCCTCGCTTTCGAAGTGCAAACTTGTAAATTTTATCACGAACCAATTCCCAAAGCAGCAAAGTTGAAAAGAATACCCACGTGAAAACTGCATGAAGGTGGCGGAGGGTTGAGAATAATTTGCGTAAACGAGGCTTGGTGGTGAATTTTGAGCATATGACGTTATCATGCATAAGGCCTATTCTTACATACTTAGAAAAACAAATTGCACAAAGGTATGTCATTCAACTATTTCAACATTTTGGTCATTTGGTCAGTTTTTCAGCAAGTTTCGTTTGCCTGAGTGCCCATTCTGACCAAAGTAAGTTAATCTCGAGAGAGGATTGAAACTCAATCCATCACACTGTAGAATATGAGGAATTAATGAAGCTAATGATCTTATGAAATGGTAACTACCCCCCCCCCCCCCCCCAATTACAAAATGGATAATTTAACAAACGGGGTCAAAAGGAATTTATTTGCAACAACAGTTTACAGTCAAAGCGTCATTTTAAACCATTTGTCGTTCATGCTTAGCCTCCATGATGACCCTCGATTAATTCTATGTTTTACTCGAACGTACGTAACATATGTCAGCCCATGGCTTACAATGTCACCTTCGCCCCCTGCCACCCCACCCCAGATCCTTCGATGCAAGCGAAATGAAATTACCACTGCAAAAGAGACTGCTTTCAATGTAATCAGCAATTGCTTCGGAATTTCCTTCTATTTACTGATGAGTTACAGTACCTTCCAGATTTTTAAGGGATGATGTCTTTATGACGTCAACGCTTAATGTTGGCAAGCGAAATTCCTTTGAAGGATTTTTAGACTCCCTTGGGATTGTTGGGAAAGTTCATGGCTTCTGCATGCATTGCGTGCCGTTTAGTACTTTACCCCCCACCCCTCTGACAAAAAACATTATTTCATGCCATCATCAAGTTTCTCGACTCCTTGCGTATTTGTGCCCGTCTCCAAATGAACTGCTGAAATTGGCGGGCGATTGTTACTGGAAGACAGAGAAAAAGTTGGGGTTATCCTTCACTTAATTGTGCTCACTGTCAGAACTCTCAAACGGTACCGAGTTTTTACTAGTTCTACAAACTACTTTGTGTTTCGATTGTGTTTGAGTAACACTGTGACACAACAGGAGATAACAGTATTCTAGTCAAGATCACAGGTATGTACGCTTGCTGTTGTTTGTAAAAGAGGTATCATGACCATTCCCTGTTGTATAAGCTGTTGCTATTAGCACAACCTATTTTTTTAGCGATTCAGTAGCATTTAATCTTAATCGCAAAACTTGCTTTACAGTGACCACTTTTCGAAATCTTGATCTAAGTCATCTAATTGCTCAATATACAGAATATACGGTAATTGATTGACTGTTCTGCGCGTTTTTTCCTGTTTAATATGTTGTTTGAGTTTCTGTAGAAAGAGGGCGTCAGAGTTTCATTACTTTGATCTTGTAAACGCACGCACTATTTAATTTGTGATCATTTGTTTACTAGATCAGCTAAGAAAGTCACGAAAGTTTACAAAGTTAGATTTGTGCTACCATGCACGACCAAGGGCTATTCTTGTATGTCGAGAATGTCTTTTGTTTGGTACCAACAATTGAACTTTGATATATATCGTATTGTTATGCAGTTGTGAACGTAGAAAGCTAAGGGTTTCGTCTCTCCCCAAACAGATCTTGTTGGTTCTCGTGCAGAGTGAGCGAAGCGCTAGTATTGCGTGACAAGAAGCAATCGCACGTACAAGAATACGTCACTTTTATCACGCGATGCTAGAAACTCACAAAGCTTGTTTAGTCGATAAAATCGCATGTACAATCACTTCCGGCTGTGTAAAACAAATCGATGGCGCCGTGAGCGTAAGCGTGATTTTAAATCACGAATGAAATACTGATGAACATAACATAAAGAAGGCAAGGCCGTAAGCGTAATCATTGTAAAAACCAAGTTTTGGTTTATTACAAGAAAATTTGATTTAATACAATATTTCGGCTAATATTTTAATATTTTAATATTTTACAAGAGGAAACTTAAATATCTAAGGCTTGTTGATGTTACGTAATAAAGTATAGAAATATTGTAAATAATAAAGATGGTAAATTTTAAGCTCGGTGATAAATAATGAAGATGAAGTTTTCAACAATGACACAAGCATGGGACAAAGAAAAATTCTGAGTCCCCGACGGGAATCGAACCCATGGCCTCCCAGATACCGGTTGGGCGCTCTAACCAACTGAGCTACGAGAGATCCTAGCAGTATGCAGGACGCATGTCACATATCAACCTAGTATATGGCCCAGCTCACCACGAGTCTCTCGTAGCTCAGTTGGTTAGAGCGCCCAACCGGAATTTTTCTTTGTCCCATGCTGGTGTCATTGTTGAAAAATTCATCTTCATTATTTATCACCGAGCTTTTAAAATTTACCATCTTTATTATTTACAACAGATTACACACTTGATGATTTTGACATTGCTGATCCTAGCAGTATGCAGGACGCATGTCACATATCAACCTAGTAAATGGCCCAGCTCACCACGAGTCTCTCGTAGCTCAGTTGGTTAGAGCGCCCAACCGGTATCTGGGAGGCCATGGGTTCGATTCCCGTCGGGGACTCAGAATTTTTCTTTGTCCCATGCTCGTGTCATGTTGAAAAATTCATCTGCATTATAGAAATATTGGTAATCAGAGAAAACTCTCTGGAGGCTTTGAGGTCTTTGAGTCCTTCATTAATGCTAGGCTTAAGATTCTTGATATGAAAGGCGTCCAGGAACGCTAATTGTGACCAATTGTAATTATAGTCAATTACTTCGAAGTTGTTGTAAACTGCGTTACGAATATGGTCTTTAAAAACTTACGGAGGGCGTTAGTTGGTCATTGAAACAATCAGGTAATCCATGAAAGCTGCATGACTAGTTCATTTAAGGCGTTGCAATTAGCCAGATGGTGATACATGGGTTGTTCAGGCCTTGTGGCGTGCCCATTTAACCTAAAGGCCAAAGAGCGATCTGTATATTGTTGAGAACAATCAGGACAAGAAAGTTTATAAATAACGCTAGATTTTTGCAATGTAGGAACTGGGTCCTTGTTGGAAAAGAAATGTGAAATTTTGGTGGTATCATAACGTATTATATACTTAACCTTTTTACCAAGTAGTCTATTAAGTTTCTTGATACATTTGTTAACTAACCCTTCACCTCTTTTTACCACCGTAAGGTAATTTAAGCCAGATTGTTTTGGCACCATTGTCTTCCACAAGTTTGTCGGTTCGTTTGGGATTGTTGGTGTTTTTCCTAAGACGGTTGAGAATAGAACGACGAACTCTCTTAGAAAAATTATTCCATGACAAAAACTTATCAATACGTTTAACTTGGCCCTGAAAAAGTTTACAATTGCTGCAAATTTTGTAAGCTCTAGAATACAATGCTTTAACCCACGCAGTTTTAAGACGCCAAGGGGTAAAACTAGAAAACGACGTGTACTGTCCAGTATGTGTTTCCTTGTAATAAAGGTCTGTAAGGTTCTTATTAATTAGACGATCTAGGAAATGTATCTTATGATCAGGAAACGAATCAACAGTGCAGTTCAAAAGAACCTTAGCAAACCTCATAAGAACCTTACAGACCTTTAATACAAGGATACTCATACTGGAAATACTCTGTAATAGAGCCGAAATATTGCATCGCGATGGGAGGAAGACAGTTAATAATTAAACAATAGGGTGGTTTTGTCGAGGAACCATCGGCTGATAGTTGTCCCGCGGAAATTTGATGTTCTTAAAACAAATACCAGCCCGAGAAGCAAAGCTTTGAGGGCTTATATGCTACATGTAGTTTTAAGAACATCAAATTTCCAAGGGGCAACTATCGGACCGATAGTTCCGAGTCAGAAACGCGGCTCTATTACCTTTAATGCTCACCACTAAATTTTCTTCCACACACCCATTCAAAAATAAGCATCTTAAATTCTTTTTACGTTTTAGGATGAAACACTTGAAAACCGAAATGTAACAAACGAAACTAAACCAGACAAGACATCTACTCGACGCAGTGAATTCAGTGTTTTTTCTCCTTAGGCTCGCTTCTTTACAAAAAAAATTCACGGACGAGTACTATCCATCCAGATATTTTTCTCAGACGGGCACCCTGAATGATTATCTCCACGGATGAACATTATCGCGTCACGTGATCAATTTAAACCAACCAGAATCAGAGAATATTTGGGGCGAACTATAATTAACAATTATTCCATTAGCGCGCGTTGGATGTGAGTTGGCTATAACTATCTCATATCCAACAAGCGCGAGTGGAATAATTGTTTTATTAAAAACACCCATAGAATTTTGATAGTTGAGCTTCCCGGCTGTTCTCGCTGACGCGTGCATGTACCATATTTGTGGCTCATGGTATATGAGCTCATATACTATGGCCTGTAAACCAATCAAAACTCAAGAATTGTAGTATACCGTGGATAGTTCTTTTAATAATCTCTGATATCAGTGACGGATTCAAGCGCGATCAAAGTGGAGAGGGGGGAGATAGGATCGGACTTTTCTTCCCTAGGCCCCTCCCATAGAGCTCTCGCTGAAAACGTAAATTAATACAGTTAATACCAATATTAAACGACAGAAACTTCCCATGGCTTGTGCATCATCAACAACTTCTTCCACCAGGGAGACAACAAACTACGCTCGCTTGTGTCGTCTGTTGGTTGATGTTGGAACCCAGGCCCTGAAAGACACTTTTGATACCATCCACACACCCGCAAATCTTCACACAGTTTTGGCGGGAAATAAAAGCACGTTGCAATCACTCAGGGCAAGGAAAATCATCAATGCAACACAATGGGGAAAGCTTTTTCCTGCCATGTCAACTTCAGTGTCTTCAACAAAATTTGACATTACTCTTTTGATGGTTTTGTTAAGAAACATATGTGGCTTTACAGCGCCAATAACTGGCTGGGACGACCTCCCTGCCCTAGCAGACACCAGTCGGGAAGCGGATATCGCTCGTGTTAAGTACTTTAGAAACACCGTGTACGCTCATGCCGAGCACGCTTCGGTGGACGACTCAACGTTCAATTGCTACTGGCAGGACATCCAGAATACTCTGGTAAGACTGGGAGGGGCTAATTACAAAACAGCTATAGAACATCTGAAGAGTGAGTGCATGGACCCTGAACTTGAAGATCACTACAAAGAACTTCTCACTCAGTGGAAGAAGGATGAGGACAATGTTAAAGATCAACTTAGTGAAATTGGAAGCGGCATCAAACATGTCATGAAAAAGCTCGATGACTTGCAACTTACCATTAAAAAGGAAATTACTTTTGAAGGTTAGTTTGTGTGCTACCTCATTCCCAGGGCTTTTCCCTTCCACGAGAAAAGCCCGAGAGAATGAGATTGGCTTTTGTGGAGAAGTCGGTGGTCCATTGAGAGTCACCTCTCTCCTAAAAGAAATCTAAGTTATCTTTAGTGGTACATACTGTGATTCGAATCCTGCTGCGAAATCAGATCTCCCCAAAGGCTTTCAGTTCCCTCAAAATCCTTTTAAAAAGCCTCTGTCTAGACACGTGGCTCGCGGCAATCAGCCTCTTCCAGTAGCCTTTTCCAGGCGTTCGGTTAGTTGGGCTGCAAAAATACATCCCACCATTCTCTGAAAAATTCTTTTAAAAACAACTGTTTTCACTACCTCTTACCGAGTTTCACATGTCGGGAGGCTAACTTGAAGGCTACTAGTAACTTTCCTTTTGTCAGTCAAACTTGGGGCTGCTTGTGACCTTTTAGTTTGCATGGGGCTTTATGTGTCACACTACTGTTAGTTGGCGTTTTTCCCAAGAGTGGTTAAAAATAGTTCAGTTTTGGATCATTCTTTGCTTCAATGAACTTCCTCTCGTTATGCACGGAAAAGTGAACAATATTTGAACTGAATTTCGATCCTACCTCAGTAGTATAGTAGGAATATTTTAGGCCGGGTTTTTGGGCAGCAATCTCATTAGCGTGGACAGGAATACGTCATTGCCGATGACGTCATAGACTCATGAATAAAATGCTATGGAATCTAATTATCTTATATCCAGTTGGATAAGTTTCTTATGTTTTCTTTTTATCTTGGCTTATATATCCGGTTTGTAAGAATTCGTTTTTTGTCACAGTAGCGGTTAAATTATTGCGCAATCTATTTCTCCACCACCAGCACCATCGCAATTCCATTGTTGAACTTCACAGCCCCCACCACATTTCCATTGTGGTGCCTGTCAAACCGGTTATACCAGCCAAGATAAGAACGAAACATTACAAGCCTGCCCAATTGGTTATACAAGCCAAGCTTTAAAAAACATGCACCTGTCCACTGGTTACAAGCGAAGATTAAAAATGGAACCAGCAACAAATCTTGGTGCTGACCAAGAGCGTTGCGGCCTTTGAGGACGAGGACCTAATAACGTATCTGAATCTTCACCATTTTCGTTTTTAGAGCTGCATCCCCGTCTTAGCCGGCAAAACATTACAAAGGGATTAAAAAGAAATTGATTTGATCAGCTAGATTTTAAACTCCTTTTGCTAAAGTCTAGCCAATCACATCATGCGTCCCCAGACCACCTATTCCTCGTGCACTGGCCCTGCCGGGTAAGAGGGAGTATATGATAGGCGGCTTTGGGGGCGAGAATGAATCTTAATAAGTATTATTTATTGTATACCTTTGTTTTTAAGGGAAATGGTCGACACAAAGGGAGACGACGCACAGACCTGTCACATGTAAAGAGAAATATCACGAGAATGAAACAGTGGAATATTATTGTGAAGAATGCAAAGCTTGCATATGCCTCAAGTGTGGTCAGACAAGTCATGATGGTCATGACAAGATAGAAATCCAACAAGCTGCAGAAGAGCGAAAAGTGCAAATGTCGCAAGTGTTTGAAAAAGTCAAGACAAAAATTGGCCTTGTTGAAACAAAGATAGAGAAACAAACTGAACTGATGAAGAGAAGCCAAGAGCAAATTTCTTCTGCGCTTACGAAGCTGACAGAAACTGTAGAAGAACTTATTCAAGTCTTGAGAGAACATGAAATGGCCATAAAAACAGAGTTAGCTCAAATTAATGAAGCGCAACAGAGAGGTCATACGGCTAAACTGGAAGAGTTTCAGTCGTTCGCTTCTGAACTGAGAATGTCCGTTGAATATGGCGAGGCTATCGTGCAAAAAGGAATATGCTCTGAGATTCTGCAAGCAGAGCAGACTGTCTTTGGTCGTTGTGAAGAACTTTTAAAAACTCAGGAAATAACGATCTTTAAACCACGGCGTGTCAATTATCTTGCAAGAAAAGAGATTGTGAATGATATAAGACGCTTGGTACCTGGTCAGCTTGTGGCTGTTCACACCGACCCTTCACAATCGGTGGCCGAAGGAAAAGGTTTAGAAGAAGCGGAATTGGGCGCAGAAGCTTATTTTACAGTCACGACACGAGATTCACAAGGAAATCTGTTTTATGATCACGACCAAGTAACCGTGAAAATCTTCTCCCCAGCTGGCAAAGATGAGAAACTGAATGTTGAAGATTGCAGAGATGGCACCTACACGGTGAGGTACAAGCCAAACAGTGTTGGTCTACATGACATAGCAGTCGAGGTTAATGGAAAGCCGCTGACCGGTAGTCCCTGGGGTGTCCTGGTCACTCCACACGAGTTCAAACCCCTTTATTCATTTGGATCACGTGGGAAAGGCCGAGAAGAATTTGACAAGCCGCGAAGCATTGCAGTGAGTGAAAAATCTGGGAACATTGCCATAGCAGATTGTAAAAACAAGCGAGTCCAGCTGTTTGATCCTGAATGGAAATACATAAGAACGATAGGAGACAAGGGAACTGGTGCCGAGAGAATAGGCAAGCCGATGTCAGTGGCATTTACACCATCTGATGACGTCATAGTCCTTCATAGAGAGGTTCCAAAGGCATACAGAATGTCCGTATTTACTGAACATGGTCAGTTTATTAAACACACCGGTGAGCTTCTTATTGACCCATGGAGAGTTTCCATCACAAATGATGGTCACATGATCGTGTGCGATCGAGGCGACAAATCAGTCAAGGTCCTCTCCCCTGACGGTACAGAATTGCTGCAGTCCTTTAGTGATCCAGACTGCGCCGAGTCCCCATGGTCCGCTGTTCATCACCAGGGCATGTTCTTTGTGTCCTATGGTGAAATCCATCGCATAAGAGTGTTCAATGAGGAAGGCGAGTTTCTGTATAACGTTGGCTGTGGGCAGCTGTGTTATCCCAGAGGAGTGGCAATCGACAAGTTCAACAACCATTTGGTTGTCTGCGACAGTCATAACACCAGACTACAAGTGTTCACACTAGATGGAAAGTTTGTT
The DNA here is from genome assembly GCF_052425735.1 of Oculina patagonica. Classification (NCBI taxonomy): domain Eukaryota; kingdom Metazoa; phylum Cnidaria; class Anthozoa; order Scleractinia; family Oculinidae; genus Oculina; species Oculina patagonica. Next base: position 12,730,926 of record NC_135770.1, on the reverse strand, counting down.
AACTCTGTTAACGAAGGAATGGAACATCCCATGTCGGTCGCAGTTACAAACAACGGTCACGTCCTGGTATGTGATTTAAATAAACATTGTATTCATGTCTACCAGTAAACTGTGAACATGGCTAAACAGTTTTGTTGATACAAAACCAGCGATGCTTTAACAGTTTTCACTGCCGAGATAAACATGAAATTGACACAAGTTTGTCCGACTAACTTACACAAGAGTGAAAACTGGCTTGCAGCCTAAGAGAACCTGAGTCGTCGTCAGATTCGGAGCCGAAAAAGTTCTCACCGACGACAAAGCTATACAGAAATAAATGATGTTTCTTTACAAGAACTTCAGAAACAACTAATTAGACACTGCCCGGTCTCCGGCCTGGGGCTACGCAATCGGTATGATAGTTCCTGTTCGGATGTCAGACCGCGCCAGGCGCTTTCGGGATCCAAGGAGAGATGTCCAACGCCCAACAAGGTCCAACAAGACATGTCTGTCAGATGAACACGTAAGACATTTCTACAGATCTTTTTTTTGGTTTTTTTTTTTTTTTTTTTTTTCTGTGAGAGAAACTTTTCCCCGCCGTCTATGAACTATCGACTGGTTACATAACCGAGCCCGGTTATTCAACGAAAGGATAGCGCTATCCAGCGAAAAGGGTTAACAAAACAAACCACGCTAACCACTGGATAGTGATTTATCCGTTGCATAGAGTTATCCATTCTTTGAACAACTGGGGTCTGCATGTGATTATTATCATGAAAAGACCACATGATAAAACTGTTCTGATTAGCTTGTTTAGCGAGGTTTTCTTCCAAAACGTATGTCTAATCTGGTATTGAGAATCATTGGCTATCAGAAGCCAAAAAAAAAACATTTGAGTTTACCGTCTAGCAAGGCTTTCAGCGGTTTTATTTTTCAAAGAAGATAAAATGTGGAATACATCTCATTCCCTTCACCAATCACTTTCCTCATCAGAGAGGACTGGCAATCATTGAGGATTCTCTTTTAACTAATTTCACTTTTTACATGGTGATTCATCTTATAAAACTCTGATTTTATAAACGCTATAAAAATACAATCTCTGAAAAGGAAAAACTGTACGATTTGAATACATTTTAGGCACAGCCGGTTGCGTGTGCGCGTAGATTTATATAGAGTGCGAGCAGGCTCTCCCAGTGGCGTACAGGGGAAAAAATATCAGGGAGGCGAGGCGATTTTTTTTTTGTTCTCGTCCTATACCCTACTGAGTGAGCATGTTCACGAGCTAAATCCTAATCTACCTGCCAGAAAATATATTATTAAACGTTATCTAGAATTTTTTCATATTACCTTCAAAGCTACAATTATTAAATATTTGGAACGCATCACATTTCATTCCCCAGACGTTTGTCAATTTCCTCGTCGGAGAATAGCAATTCATCAGGATTCTCTTATAACTACAGTAGGACCGCGCTATCTCGACCTCCCAAAGGAAAAAGAAAAATTGTTCGACAGAGCAGGGTTTCGAAATAATGGAGTTGGCATACCGTAAAATTCCGGTTATAAGCCCCCCCGCTTATAAGCCCCCCCGGTTATAGACCCATCAACCTGGAAACAAAAAAATACATCCGGTTATAAGCCCCCCCGGATATAAGCCCCCCTCTACCCGATGACAGTACTGAACAGGGCTAAATGTTGCTTTCTTGTGCGTTTTTAACTTAAAAACGTATTTCGATCAACACTCTCTAGGCTTGTTTCGAAACGTTTTTTTCCTTCCGCTTATAAGCCCTCCCGAATATAAGCCCCTCCGCTTATAAGCCCACCCAAAAACCCTTACAAAGTTGTAATATATAGATTTAGGCAAGCCTAAAAGCGGAGCTTCCCTTTAATTTATTTAATCTTTGCTGGAGTTACAATGTTTTCATTTTGATAAATATGCGGTCAAAGCTTTTATGTATACACTGGCCCATAGGTGCAAGACAAATATAAATCCATCATAATCTCGAGGCAGAACAACTAATGGACAAAAAATTAATTAAGAATTTATTCTCTCCTTTCTAAAGAATAGTAAATAATTTTACGATCCTCTTATCGTTTTGCTTTAATACAACTCATGGCCTAAAAATAATTAAGAGTTTATTGTCTGCTTTCTAAGAATAGAAAATAGCAGGATATTCCCGTCTTCTTTTCTTTCTGTATTTGTCTTAACATCGGCGTACGGAAAAGGGTTGCTCAGTCACGTACGCAAATTTAAAACTTATCTTTTATTTCTTTACCGTGTGAAAATTTAAAAAATTTAAACGTACACTAAATCATCTCTATTCAGTGTAATTATTCAGTGTAAAGTGGACTACACTAAAGCAAAAAAAAATGTTTGAATATTAAAAATATGGTCGTTTATTTTTCACCTCGCGCTCGAGCCTGAGATGGGGTAAACATGTTTTTCAGAGCAAGTTTAGTTAAATAAATTTTTTCGGCTTTTTGCTTTGTCGTCGTTTAGCCTCGAAAACGTCACTTATACTTTGTTTCTTCCGCCGAGAAAATGTAGGCTGAAAGTCGGAATAAATCAGAAAAAACTCTACGGCAAGGGATTAGAAGACTTTATTGCGCCCAAAAAAATCAACTTACGGCAATAGATAATCGGTTAGTCATAGCAAATAAAACCAACTCAGGGGAACAAAAAAATGAACTGACATGTAAGCGTAAGCTAAATGTACTACAAGTTACAGTTAAAGCGACTTAAAGGGGCAAAGTATATTGCTTAAGTTAAGGAAAGATTAAACTTTACCGACAAAATCTATCAAACTGCGCTTAGAAAAAAGTTAATTTATAAAATATAATTTCTTCTCCTCGCCTACAGGTTGTACCTTGATTCCTTTCTTTCTTCAGCGGACTTGATGCATGCAGTGTTTAGCTTCGTTTTTACACGATCATTGCTATGTGTATTCTTTGTTGACGGCCGAAGATTCATCCGAAAAAAAATAGCAAACTACGTGACAAGGATATCCGCATTATTCCGGGTCTCTCCCCTCTTCTTTATCTACAATTTCACGGATATAGGTGACTTTTGAGGACATCGTGCGAGAAATATTACGGTAAGAAAGTTCTCTTCTCTTCGCTCTTTTTTATACCCTCGGTCATCGCCTACACAGTGAACACCGCGCAACACATTTTCCCGCGTTTTCATAACATTACTTCGTTTAGATCAAACTGAAACGTCCACATCATCCAGTCGATAGAAGATAACGTCAATTCTCGTTTTACGGTTACGAAAAATGCGACCAGAGACAATAAATTAATTTAACCGTGTAGCGATCGAACGAGAGCATAGCTATTGTTTTTTTTGGCGTAAAGGCTTCGATACATAACACTCACACACGAAAAAAGACTAACAAAAAAGAGCAGTTGGTTAATAAACTCTAATATTTTGCTTGTAGTATCACTGTAATTTTACCCCTTGTGTACATTTTGTCTTGCCTTGCGAGCTTTATTTGCTGTTTGTATTTCCTTACTTTTCTTTAGCCACGCGCGGGCAACCTCGTCCCCAGGCCTAATCCGTGCGTACGGGCGTACGTACGACGGACGTAGGCGACTCCCAAAATTTCTCGGTTCGATAGGATACCATTTGCCTGCCATGGATGCTCCGCTCGCGCGCCTTCGGCGCGTGGGAGCTCCGCTATAAGCCCAGGGCTTATAACCGGAATTCTACGGTATTCTTTTAAAGTATTGATGCCGTAAGGTATAAATTTGGTTAAGTCTTGTGTCTTGTCTATATGAACGTAAATTACACTTGAATAGGTAAATACTTCGTAGAATATTACTGCAAAATCATAGTTCATCTGCATGTCACAAGTAACAAAAATCACCTGACGTAGCATGGCAGTAGTAATGTAATTTCACTTTTTATATGGTGATTTATAAAATGCTATGAAAAAGACAATATCTGATATGAAAAAGCGCAAGACTGAAGTAGAGTTTTTAGGCACAGCCATTTATGTGCGTGCGTATATATTTCATCAACTACCAGAAATTATATTATAAACGCTATCTAGAAACTACTTTAAAAATTATGTAGGTCCCACTCCTGGTACTAACAGGTCTGATGATACCTAAAGAGGAAAATACTTTCTTATTGTTTCAACTACAAAGAACAAAGTAGCGTTCGCAGGAATGGACCGCATTAAGCACGGTGTAAATCCCCTGTAGAATCTCTTCCATCCACCTTCATTGTAGTACAATGTCTTTATGCAGTGTCTGATGCTTTTGAAACGTCTCTTTTCCACAATAGAGTCATCCGCCTGCATGGATGACTTTATAACGTCTGTGGGGTATGTAAGGAACCAATAGAGGAACCCCCCTGTTCCCCCGGCAGCCAGTAATGCCATCGGAGACACGTCAATTACCGTACCACCCTCTGGTATCGCCATAGTTCGACATAATTCGTAGAAGCCTAAAAGAAGAAAAGCAAAATGAATAGTTTGTTGATGTAGTCTAAAGTGGCAACAAAATCATTCTTGTATAATTTCAAACAGACACGATGCTGTCACTGCTATGGACAGCTTTAGAATGATAACAGTGGAATTAGCCCCGTCCACACGTCTTTAAACGGATAATTGTTGTTCATTTACACCTTTTGTCCACTCGTAAACGACATTAAACTGTCGCTGTAACATATTTTCGTAAAAGCTCTCCAAAGTGGAAAAATGCGTAAATGGAAAACTACCCGTATCTCTGTACTTTTACGTATTCTCGCGTGGACAAACATAAACGGAAACATTTGTAAACGTTGACGTCAAGCTCGTACCCAGGCGTCCTCGTTTGATAGATATTTGAGCAGTTACTTATCTGTTCACCGTTTATGTGTGGCCAGGCGTAAATGATACGTAAACAATCGCCTGATTCGGGTGAACGAAAAAAAATTGTATACGTTTACAGAAGTGAAACAAAATACCAAGGCTGGTTCAACGAGGGTCGTTGGGAGAGGGAGCCCTATATTGGACTATTCCTGGAGGAACTACCCGAAAGGAGTACCTTCTTCAGGCTGGAGGTATATAAAAGGGTAGGGGTTCCACGAGTTGGCGTATAAAAAAAGTTGGGGAAAATTATTGTTTGGTGAAGCAAAATGTTATTGCATTGCTGTAAGTTGTGTTACTGGAAGTCTGTTTAATTACCTTTAACAGTATCGCAGTGATCTGTTTCATTAAGACACGCTCTGAGTGAAATATAATACCGAAATTCTCGTATGTAAACAATAACAAAGGTGCGACTGACAAGGGTCCTTTAAGGGTGAGGGTTTGGGGCTCAGGGTGGAGCATCTTCTGGAAACTTTGGTAAGTACACCCAGAAAACAAGGCCGAAGGGGTCACTAGTAAACACCAGCAATGCTTGAGAAGTTACTTAAAAGTTGTGTTTTTGAACTCACCAAAGAAAGCCGAATTTGCTGGGATATTTCTGAGCCATGTGGCAGGTAGACCCTGGTAAGCTCCTCGAATTCCATGTTTCTTAACAATAACATAAGCTGCGTGGAACACGTTCTTGTACAAGACTGGCTCTCCTGATTTGGCCCTTATTATCTGGATTTGCATCTTTGATTTAAACTGTAGAAAATCAAAAAAAAAAAGAAATAAACGGCATGCAATGCATGAAGAAGCGATGACATTTTCCAAGGGGGTCTTAAAAATTTTTTCAGGAAATTTGTCAAACATTAACGTAAATAAAAGGAGCTGACAGCTTCAAAAAGGTGCATTATCTTGTAGCGTGACATTCGATATACGATAATTATATGTTACTTCTCGCAAGCAACACGCCTCTCATTGTTCCCTGTAGTTAGTTCCCAGTCCTTTTCAGTTGGTCGATCAGAAAGAACCGGTCAAGGCCCACCACCTACAGCTGTAAAGCGTTGACTACGTCATCGTTTAAACGGCCTCTTGCTTCACATTCTGCTGGCTGTACTACAGATATGTTGTTGGCAAATACTTATAGTTAAAAGGTAGCAAAGAATAAGAGATAGTAATATCGCTTCACTTGTTCAAAAAGTCGTTAGAATAAGAGTTAACACTTAATGGTATCAAAAAAGTTATTTATTTTTCTGGTCATCAGTTATTATTTTAAAAGCCGTGTATGTGACCAGTCAAAAGGATTGGTAAACTGAAACTTTGTCCAGACAAATGGTCATGTTGACCGAACATTATCCGTTGACCGGCCGTTATTTTTTTCTCACCAAATCAATGGGTCCCTCAACCACTGCAGCCACTGAACCTGTTAACATGCCACACAAAAAGTACTCTGGAATTGTGAGTCGTTGACCTAAACGATCTTTACCAGCGAAAAATGCAGTTGTCTGTGAGGAGAAAGAAGGTCATAAAAAAAAATTAATCTGTGAAACTTGCATACGGATTATAATAATATTATTTTTAACAGAGCAACAATCAATCAAATTCTAAATTATTTTGGTGGGAGGGCTCTGAGACCCTTACCCTATCCCACACCACGTTCACCTGATCTTGTAACCCTATACTAGACTAAACACCAAAAATCCCTACCTTATCCCAGACTTGTTTTGTTCTAGAACTGTATCAATATAGTGTTTTTACTGGAAAACCATCTGTCAACAACGTTGCCAAGATATTTGTATCATTTCAACTATCTATCTACATATCTATTCTTATAATATTAGTATTTATATATTTTATATCTATTTATCTATTTATATAATATTAGTATTTTTATATTTTATATTATATATATATATATAAATAATAATATTTATATATTTTATATTGTATATTTATTTTAGTGTCCCCAATTAGCTATTTAGCTAAATACCATGACACTTAAATAAAGTTTATGTATGTATGATTTTATTTACATTTAGGAAAGCTTCTTTCTCTTATGAGTTTCTTTTCCTATTCTGGACTTTGTTCTTCATACCACTTATTATTTCCCGGCAAATGATACCCATTCTAGCAGCTCTCTCTTCCCTTCCCTTACTCCTTGACCATACCCCTCACGGCACATCCCGTATTGCTCGTTGGGTGCACCACCGTTATGACTTCTTTCCTTTCCAGGTTGTTGCTAACACTATCAGTTAGACCGATTGATGTGGCATCAGCAAGCACGATTGATATTTTTGGCTTGAGGCTTGAGACTTGTGCCTAGGCGTGCGAGGTTGACAGGTATAAGATCCTGTTAGTTTAAAGATGTTGTTCATTGAAGCAAACACTTATTGTAATTTTATTGAATCTGACAAGTTGAGTGAGCGAAGAGCATGACTGTGTGAAAAGAGAAACCTTCTTATTGGCCGTTCCGAGGTTGCGCAGGGAACTGGGGCGAGTTTCAAATTTTAAGTAATCAATAATCTGACACAACCACATGAAAGATCACGGTGAGATTGGTCATTTGACCAAGCTTGACACTTTTAGGATGAACAGAAACGAAGTTATGGGTCTTGACACATGGTTAAAAATCCACACAAACGTCTCTAATTGAAAGCCAGCGTCCCCCAAAACCACATAAACTCTTAAAATTTTTATCTGTTTTGTGACAGCTGTAAAATTCTACCAAAGACCCATTATTTGAAAGAAACTAAGATGAAAATCACTATGTTTGCTCATTTTAAAGAATATCACAAAAATCATAAAAAATTTAAGAGTTTATATGGTTTTGGGGGACGCTGTCTCAAAAAAAGAGACGTTTGTATGGATTTTTAGCCATGTTTCAAGGCCCATAACTTCGCCTTTGTTCATCCTTAAAGTGTCAAGCTTGGTTAAATATCCAATCTCACCGAGTTCTTTCATGTGGTGGTATCAAAATGTATAGATTATTGATTGCTTAAAATTAAAAACTCGCCCCAGTTCCCTGCGCAACCTCGGAACGGCCAATATGCAGGCTTCAGGGGCTGTTACTTTTAAGGGATTAGTATTATTAAAATCAATTGACATGTATATTAGGTACATAAGGCCACCAGAAGGCATTACATGCCTTTGATACAACACTAGTTACAAGGGAAAACTTCAAGAGAAATGACAATTGGTTCAATAAATCAGGAGTTCAAGAAATCAGAGGTATAGTAAAAACTGCAGTGCTTGACTAAGTGAAGCAAATCTGATGACTTTTGGTTCAAGTTATCAAGAAGTTTGTGAAGGGATTAGGATACAGCAGCTTTGCACACAATACCTTACGCTAGGTGTGGCAAATGTACAAACTTTGAGACTTTGTGGATGGCAAGACTAAATTTCTTTTCTGCAAGCCTGAGACTTTGCAAAAGAAATCAAGACTTTGAGATAAAGTCACGGAAATTTGAGATTAAGATGGACCCATGAAATTTGACCAAAATTATTCCCTTACTGGCACTCGCAGCTACAGCACTGATAGAATCAACTTGCCTGATAATAGGAAGTGAAGAGAGTTGCTCTAAAAAACATCTGACCTACAATAGGAGATCCTGTGACAATAAACAGTTATTATGATTAGACAAAAACTGCCAATTGTAAATTGTAATTATATGTCCCATATGAAAACTCCAACCTAATTTCCGGGAGGAACAAAATTAGCTTTGCTTCTACAACAGGACAACTTGCAGATGGCATCAGTTTTGCTTGTCTGCTGTATTTCCCTCATCAGAAGTATACCATTTAGCTGTAGCAGTGAAGCTACAATAACTGTTGATTGCTGGTAGCTATGACAGGTTTCTCTGCTAGCAGAGGCCATTTTCCCCTTGTGTTCACTTAGCTGTCAGAACAGGGGAAAAGAGACCTGTGCCCTGGGTAGAAAACAGCTTTTATTCAACCACCGTCCATGGTCTTGAATGGCTCTTTTCAAAATGCATGCTTCTTGCATTTTTTGCTGACTGCAACTGGAGCCTGTTGTGTCTTGTGCATTTCTTTACATAACTCCACTGCTATTTGAGCCCTCATTGCCTAAAAGAACATCATGTGACAGTCGGCGGCTAAGAAACCATGCTGCATGCATAATATAGCTATTTTCCACCTTGTCTCAGGGCAGAGGTCTTTTTTTCCCTGTTATGTCAGCTGCTAGCAGGGAATGACAAGTGCGAATGATGCAGATTATTGTGTGGACCCTTTTTGTCTTTATTTTGTTTCTTAAATATTTTGAGAGCAAACTAGTTTTTTTGGTTTTAAGTTGTGCAAACCACATTTCACACATTTTTATGCTGGGAACCTGGCTGAAATTTTCCATATGAAGAGACAAAAGGTCATCCTGAAAACCAGGCGAGCCTGGCTACTGGGCTCATCTTAAGAGGGCTGTCTGATAACGGTCTGACAACTGTGTCTGACATTTGCAGACTGCAAACAACAGACTAAGGACTGAGAGAATTATATAATTGTGTTACCATTACCATTATTGAGAGTTAACCATGAACAGGCTACCCGAAGTACTATTCAGGCTAACCGGAATGAATAGTAGGCTAACCAGAGTGCGTAGTAGGCTAAACTGAGTAAAAGTCTGCAAGTCTGCTAGTCTGCAGTTTGCAAATGTCAGACAGCGAAAATGCAGACTGCTCATGCAGGCTTGCAGACAAGAGGCCCTGCCAGAGAGGGATCCCGTGTTGGTTGTCTAAATTTAAAAATGCCCCGTGTCGCTGTTTTACCGCACTTCCCGTCGCTGTCGGTAGTTGAATTTTTTTTTTTTTTTTTTTTCTTATCCCCAAAAAAAAAAAAAACAAAAAAAAAAAAAAAAAAACAAAATATACTTTTAAGGTTGGCACAACTAGGGGACTAGTCCAGGGACTTGTCGCCGGGGCTTGCTTCAGGGACCAGCCCCCTAGTGTGTACTCGTACGTATTTTGCATCGAAATTCTAGTCGCAGGGACCACATTTTGGTCCCTGCGACTAGTCCCACGAATTAAGCTGGTTTGATTTCAGGGGACAAGTCACAGGGACCAATAGTCCCACAAATCGGTCAATTTTTCACCAGTACACACTAAGGGATAAGTCCCTGCGACTAGTCCCCTAGTATGTGCCTAACTTTAGTCTGCAGTTTCCAGTCTGCAGTCTGCAAATGTCAGACGCGCCCTTGAACTAATCATAAAATTAAATACCGGTACGCTTTATTTATGTACGTAAGCTTTAAATTAATATCACCATCCATAATCTTAAATGTATCAAAACAAGACTACCCACCGACTCCTTTGTATAATCCTCCAATCCCTTCCCATTTCATGGTTTTCACAAAACAATCCAAAAGTCCTTTGTATACCGGTCGATCCACGGGCTGGGTTTGGAGACGAACTTTGAGCGTGTCAAATGGATGACCTACCAGACACACGGCAATACCACTGAATGTTCCAGATACTACATTTTTTACAGTTCTTCTTACAAATGAGTGTTCGCTTGTCGGTATCGATACGTGCGGCGACTCCTCAATTCTTTCTCCAGCTTTTATTTTGGAGTCCTCCATATTGATTTTGTCAATATTCACGTGACGAAAAGAAACCGGCGACCGAGGACGTTTTTATCCAATCCCCAATCCCGAATCCCGTCCCGAAGTTTTTAAAATTCCCAGGCCGTCTTCTTCACGGGACAGATGAGAGACAACAGAGAGCCAATCAAATTTCGGCTAATTACCGAACGAACCAATCACAATGCTTCTCACATGGAGACGCAAAACAACGGCGGGAAAAGAAAAGGTTTGCAATATGGTGGACAGCGATAATTTTGGGTTCTCCTCGACTATTTCGTTTGAGCAACGGTTTAACTGCTTGATATGCTGGGCTCCGAATCTGCGAATGATTTACGGGTCTTGTCAGCATCGTTTGTGCGAGAACTGCCTGTATGACACAGAGGGAAACAGGAGATTTGGGCTGGAAAGATGTCCTACTTGCCAAAGAGAAAATGCTTTTCCCGTCACACGACCAGATATACCCGAGGACAATATCGAGATTCAAGTTCAGCTAGGAGTCAGGAAATGCCCCAATAGTCGCTGCAAGTTGCAGATGTGGCACTGGGAAGTACCAGACCATTTGCAGTAAGTTTGTCTTTTTTTTCTTAAAGGCGGCCGTCCTCAGAGTCTTCAGACACAGAAACTCTATTCAGTGACCACATGTCACTAACTACTATAGCTAAGCGCTAGGACATGTTGAAAATTTGATCAATGTTAATGGTCTTTTTTCACGACACATGCAACAAAGTTTAACAGCCAGGATAACAAATGGATTGGAAACTTAAAAGTTTTTGAAAGTTTTTTTTTTTTTGGTGTACATGTCCACGTGCACATGTACAGTTTACGTACATAAGCGGACATGTAAGCTTAAAACTTCTTTTTAATACAAGCTTACATGGAGGTAATTTTGCATTGGTAAAGCAACGTTGTGTACCAAGACTAGTATTAAAGCTATGTTAAGTGAAGTAACCTATGTTTTAATAAACAGTCAAGTAGGCCTTATGCATCAGTAAAAATCCAAGAGTCAGAGTCAGCGAAGGGGGTAAGAGATACATGTAAACCAACATGCCTGAAAAACATGAACCCAGTAAGCTTATCCAAAATTTCCCCTCAAAAAAATTTGGAAAACATTGTATACTTTATAACCATAAACATATACCTTAAAACCCTGGCAGACCCTGAAGAATACCCATGACCCCTTCTCCCTGGGCAAACACTGTACACCAGGTATTTGACTTGAGGTAATGCACCTATCAATTTGAAGCCACAGTGGGGGAGGGTGGGCATTAGCAGGGGGTTTAAAAGCAATTGTCTGCCCATGGTGGGGACTTTTGACCATTTTAGTGGACTTTCTAAGTGTCCTGTTTTGATCATCCACAAATACCCTGTGGGGGATGGGCGCTCTTGCTCCTATGTGCGTAGCCCTATTTAGAGGGGCCATTTAGTTTGCATATTTGTGGTATTGGCCAATGTTTTTATGTGGTGTCTCTGTATTGAATTGTAGTGTGCTTCAAACCTGTGGGATGTTTTGTTTATCATAGTCATCACATTATATAAATTATCTAATCCCTTACATTAATTTTCAAAATTTTTTCAACCTCATTTGGGTTCTGGTCTTTTGGAAACAAGCTAAACAGTCTTATTTTGTCGACAGTAAATGATTGTGAGCTAAGTTCTTGTTAATCTAAATATTGAATTGTTTTAACAACAAGTTAAAAGTTGTGTCCTTGTTCTGCAGTATGGCTGCTTGTTTTTTGCCCACACAATAAGAAAACTTGCTTATACAATAATCCATGTGCCAAAATGGATCTAGGTCATGTGGTAACTTTGTGATAAAAATGGTCAACCAGAGTCTTTTTTGTTAAAGGTCTGACATTTTGTTTTACTTTTTGTCTGTAGAAAATGTCCAAAGTCTAAACCAGTGAAAAGGAAAGGTCTGGATGATTCATTTGAAAGTCCCATGACACTGAGGAGTCATTCAAAGAAACATTTTGATCTTGTAACTGACAAAACAACAGGAGGAATGACGACAAGAAGTAAAGGTCATAATCTACGGCCAAGAAGGGAGAGGAATAAAATTCACACAAAATAATCTGCAGATTTTGTACAAGTACAAAAAAGATATCTAAGAATACATATAATGCAGATAACACAAAGATATAAATGGAAAGATTTAGAACGTTGGGGTTAAACCTATCAACACTAATCATGCTTGCACTGTACAGAGAACCTCAATCAGTTTATAGGGTTGTTCAAAAAGCTACGCCTCATAATAAATTACAGTGCGACTAATCAAATAGAAGGCATGTTTCCTGAGAGGTCCCCATCTGTTTGTAACATTGACAGTTCAAATTTTGTAGGTAGTCTTTTGTTTACATTCTAGAACGTTATTGGTCCGTTGCAAAAAATGTCATTATCCTTTGTTTTCAATTAACACTGTGATTGGTTAATTTTGTTCAGGGTGCCCCGGTTCGAGTAGTCACACTGTAATTATAACCCTGGGTGCCAGTCTTTATTTTTCTGTGATTTTTGCAATCATGGCTGTTGATGTCATCATGGTGTCACCAGTCCTTGCAACCAAAAATAGAAACTCTGGCACCCAACAAAGACCATTTTAACTTGGGGAGAGTTGTTCAAAGGATGGATAACACTGTTTTCTGATAAATTGCTATCCAATGAATAAGTGCTGACAAAACAAACAACACCATTTACTTGTTAGTGATATATCTAGTGATTTTTTCTGTGGATAGCATTATCCACCCTGACCCAGAAGGCTAATTTTTTCATTAGTGACTCGACTGTGTTGATTTTGAGGGTAGGAAGAGTAATGGAACAGGGCTCTATAATCAATTGAGAATTGGCTAAATTTACCAACAATTTGCATTTCTATATGACTGTCTAGCCACCCATGCTTTTTTGTTATCATTTCCAGTTGTGAATTGCAAAGCTACAGGGTACATTGTGAGAGAGCATTGCATTCATACATAGCACAAGATGTTTCTCAACACAGTCACTCTAAGTGTGTACTTTCAGTCATTCAATTCAAGAAGACAGTAAATAATTATTGTGATGCTTTTATTTTTGCCAACATTTTCCCTTGTTTTGACCACAATAATATACCTTGTAAATAATAATAAGTTATTTAGTCTAGTTGCCTGATTGTCAGAAAACCTTTTTCTTCCATGGCAAACTGTAAACTTATTTAAATGGCTTATGGTCAAAGAATAGTACAACTTAAATGGCATGTATAACAATATTTTGATATAATTTACTGTAAATTCATTAGTTGTGATAGAAATAATTGTGTATCATAATAATTATCGGGCATATTTCTACCTTTGGTATCAGTTACGTAAATTATTGCCGCTGTAAATGTGATAATGAAGGTTTTATCCTGCCTTTATTTCAAGAATAAGAATCTTTCTTGTAAATACAAGTACTAACAATCCTCCAAGTTTATTTTTTTCCTTAGTGGCCATTTGGCCACCAACTGCCCAAGTTTGGTCGCCAGTGAAAACTTTTAGTCGCCAAATTAAGCTCACGCTTTCAATGCTTCTTCTCAATTTTAGTCGCCAGGCTGGCAACTTCAATTCCAATTTAGTCGCCAGCTCCAAAATTTTAGTCGCCATGGCGACTAAAATGGTCTTAACTTGGAGGGTTGACTAATTAAAAATTGAGGCTTATTTGTGTTTGTCAAGACTGTTACACAGTTTGATTTGGGGTTTAATTAAGGGCCAGGCACTGGGCAAATTGACAAGCTGTAAACACAACTTGGCCTGCAACGCCCTGATTACCACCTGCTCCAAACCTTAACGAATCCACTGAGACCCTATTGCTTAATTTAAATTTCCTTTGTTAAAGATCTCCCCAATCAAATCATGTGTCTCCAGAGCCACTTGTTTTAGGGTTTCCTTCAAATTGACAGTAATTGTGTGGATCACCAAAAATAATCTAGAAAATGACAAAACTCTTTCAAAGAACAATGAATATTACAGTTTAATTATAATTTTCCAAGTAAACTACTTTTAATAGACTCAGGAATCATGTCTACATAAAACCTATGGTCCTTTAGAGATCCCAGGACACCTATCTTGTTGACATAACTGTCTGCTTGTCCATCATACGTGATGTGCTCGCCGCAGACATCTGTAAGAGTGCCACCCACAGCCTCAAGAAGTGCCTCACAAGCACAGGTATCCCAACGTTTACACCCTGCACTTGCAAACACGTATGCATCAGCTGTACCCTCTAGTAGTAGCAACACTTTGTAGCCTGCCCCACCTGCCCTTAATATTTTATCAGGCTTCATGGCTTCTATTGCTTCTATTACGGTCTTGTTGGAATGAGAGCGGGTTGTGGTAATGACACGTCGTCCTGTCGGTGGGGTGACGTGAGTAAAGCCAAATGTACCAAGCCCTTTCACACCCCACATGGTTCTACCCAGTGTGATTCCTTGGGGTTCCTTCTCGTAGCCATAAAATGGCTGATGGATGACTCCTGCTACAGGCTTGCCATTCATTGAAATACCAATGAGAACTGTCACATGATCGTACAGACCTAGCATAGATTACAACAGTCAAGACTAAAACAATGGGCTTTTTGCATAGAACAGTTACATGGTACAAAATCTGCCAAAATCAGTTTTTTATATGGACATTCTGGCGCGTAGCATCAGGCTTGGCAAAATTTGTACAATGTGTATGTTTGTATACATTTGAAAAAAAAAAGAATTTTTACAGGGGCAGATCTAGAAAAATTCAGAAAAAGGGGGGGGGGGGCTGCAAACATTTGAGCAAGGCAGCAACCTCGCCCAAAACCCACAACGAACTCTAGAAAGATGGTTGACTATATTTTTTAAACAAATCCAAAGAAGAAGGGGGCTGCAGCCCCCTGTTTAATCTGCCTGTGTATAACTTAATCTATTCATACTGTACAGACAAGAAAAAAAAACACATTTAAGCAGATAAGAAAATCAACTCTGAGAAGACTTTTAATGACATGATTAATCACAGCAACAGAGCAGAATTTTCCACAAAATGAATCAATTGCAAGACATACCTTCAGTAAACTCTCTTGTACCATCTAGTGGGTCCACCCATACAGTCACCTAAAAGATAATAAAATGTGCAAGAATAGGCCAAAGTGTCCAAGTGTGTTTTAAAATAGGCTCAACTTAATTGAAGATTTATTATTTAGACAAACTGTACATGTACATAATATTTTTGTCTTTACACCCTAACCCCAAGGGTTGACGCTAGGATCCTTTTAGTTGTTTGTGAGAATGTTTAGTTTAGCAAAAACTCAAAGTGTTGATCTTGCCCTCGGTCCTTCAATTATTATGACTGACAGCAGTGAACAACGCAATCATACTAGTTGGGTTTTTAACTTCAGAGTTTGTGCGCTATTGATCAGAAAGGCTCAGTAATAGCTAGTTGTGGATCTTACAAACCAGTACAAGTGGTAACTAAGTGTTTGGTTTTTACTCATCAAGAACATGTGAACAGAAAATGCCATTTTATGCATTTCTCGAACATTTGATCACTATTTTGCTGTGGTATAAAATTATAAGCATGATGTCCAGTTAACACTATTAAATAATAGTTTTGGCGAAAAGAGGGAGAAAAAGTACTCATTAATTTTGTATATCGGTACTCTGAACAGTGGCATCAAGGATTCAAAACTAACTTACCTCTTCTGGTTTCACTGAAGTAAGATCTTCTGGGCAGGATTTTGAAAGCACTGCAGCATCTTGAGATATTTCAATAAACTCTTCTTTCACGTCATCCAAATGAATATCCTGAAGTGTATTTACATGTACATTATATATATCAGAATTCATATACTCAAAGCAATGTACATTGTATAAAATTAATACAGATAACAGGGTATATTTCAACCTTGTATCAATGTTCAGTTTTAGGGAATATCCATACCCCCCGGAAAAAAAAAAAAATAGGGGGAAAAAAGAAATAAAAAACAAGAAAAAAATAAAAGAAAAAAAAAAAAAAAAATTAAAAAAAAACCAGAAAGGGAGGGTATATGCTGGATATTTTCTGGGACAACACAATGAAATTTTAATAAAATTATGCAACAAACCTCTTCCTCGCCAATAATTCTGAGAGTTGGATACATTTTAAGGAGTGAACCAATGATACATTTCTGTGATGCGCGATCTGCTTCAGTCTGAGGGTCATATTCACCACCATCTCCCTAAAAAATCATTTAAACGTTAACTTAACTCTATGCTCAAACAGATGCAATTTAATATGATAACAAGTTTATAACAGACTGGCTGAGCAAGAAAATATCAGGACTTAGTTCCAGTCAGACAAAATTGCTTCAGTGTATTGGTGGGTAAGATTTTTTCAAGAAATTTTCTCTGGTTCTAATTTTTTTTAAAGCTAAAGAATGATGTTTCGCCTTTTTTCCATAATACCAGTTGCATTTTTTAAAAAGCCGCAGATCATCTTGGTGGGGGGGGGGGGAATGCATCCCCTGCATCCTCCCCCTAGATTCACTTCTGACAGGGATTTTTAGTATACTAAGTAGGCTATTACCCAAGATACTATCATTTTTAATTTGCCGCCTAGTATTCTGCTCTGACTCATAAATTCATATTTTATAAGTTTATAAATTCATAAATAAATTATGACACTACAAAAGCTGTATGCCAGAGTCTTTCCGATAAAGAAATGAACATCCAAACTTTTTCTCCAAAACAAACGCAGTGATAAAAAAAGAAAAAAATAGTCACCATATAGTTTCATTTTACAAGACAATGTACAAGAGCACAGATATAGAGCGCGATCAAACTGGTTTCTTTCATTCAGTTCATACCGCTAGCTTGGTCACACCGGTGACCAGCTGTTAATAATTACCACTTTCAATTCCCAAACATTGACAATGTCAAACATAAGATGAACAAACCTTGTCCACTACACCAAGGCTTCCTGTTTTCATGATACTACGGATAATTCCTCCCGCTCGATTAGCCACTGCTACTGATGAAGATACGAGGCGCATCAGAAAGAATGGACTGCCGGCGGCCATGATTGAACGAGTCAAGTGAAGTCACGTGAGTGGTCGTCACGGTAATCGTTGCGTGACAAATCAGGCAGCCAGTGCGCTGGGGACTGCGCTGGGCGGGCATGGAGAGAGAGGAGGGAGGGGGGGAAGCAAGGAAGCAGGCGGGGAGGGGCGGGGGGTTTATTTAATTTCTGAATCATAAGATGAAATCACAGGGCACAGAGGAGTCAAGTTTGTCTGCAATTCAAAATCTCTACCGTGCAACGACCTTCAAAGCGATCGTGTAAGCGTACGTGATACAGCACCGTCATGCGATACTTGTTTGCAGATCGTCTGTTCTGCCCGGGGGGGGGGGTACTCCCTATATGGCCTATACGGGGAGGCTCCGCCCGAAAGGGGTCCTTTTCAGGCTTCAGGTATATAAAAGGGTAGGGATTTCACGAGTTTAAGTATATGAAGGGTATGGAAATCTGTCATTTGGCTATTTAAAAGGGCCTTTAATTAAAATATTTCGAACAAACGCAATTTGTGGCTGTATTATTTTAATTTATTAAGCGCTGCATAAAAATGACAAGACATTTTAAGTCATGCCATGTCTCTTAGGTATATGAAAGGGGTACCTTTTTTCAGTTAAAGGTATACGAAGGGGTACAATTTCTGTCAAAAATGGTATATAAAAGGGTAAGGGGTTAGAACTTGGGGCGGAGCCTCCCCGTATAAAACTTTTTGAGTACCCCCCCCCCCCCCGGGCTGTTCTGACAAACAAGTATCACATGCGGCGCTGTATCACGTACGGCTTACACGATCGCTTTGAAAAGCTTTTGAAGGTCGTTTTGCACGGTAGAGATTTTGAATTGGGACAAACTTGACTCCTCTGTGCCCTGTGATGAAATATGGCAACAAAAATTGATATCATATTTTCACTTTTTTTACCGTCAATTGAGAACAAGCTTTGTTGCCTGCTGAATAACATATTTTGTCTATGTTGCTTATCGAATGCAAATTTTTGCCTACACTTTAAATGCTGCGTACGGCAGAAAAACTGGAAACGTTTTTCTGATTTTTTCCAAAATTAATGGTCACATCGATTTGCGTGACCTATCGTGAGCACAACCCCCCCCCCCCAAAAACGCCATCGCAGGTTATATCGTCCACACCTTCTCCCAGCATTGCGTGACATAACAAAAGAACAAAAAATTATGAAAATGGCTCCAGAGGAAGTGGAGTGGAGTGCGAATCAATGGGAAAGAAAGTATTAGAAGGTATTCATTTTTCCATGCTAAAACAAAACGATATATTTATGTAATTGATATAAATGATAAAATTACTGATGGATGATCGTATTAAAGATTGAAAGCTGAATCAACACATGTCAAATGCTTGTCAACTAAAATGACAGTATTTTACTTGAGCAGATTATAAAGCCCCTGAAATATGCTCAAATCTTGACGCGCTCCTTTTGGAAATATTTAGCGACATCGGAAAGACCATTACGCGACTACAGACTATTCTTCCAAAGGACCATTCTGGGAATCTGAGCTCTAGAATGACCATTTGTCACGGGATCGCGCTTGCTTTCCTTGTAGGTTTAGGAGCGACTGTTCGTTCGGCCATGACGGCGGGAACCCCAACTAGATTTGTCACGGATACTTTACCTACAGATCGCCAGCGAGTTACCGTTCGCCAGAGTAAAAATGGAACTATTATGCCTTCAGTGGCTAATGGATACATAGGAACAGTGATCTACAGCGATTCTGTGCATGTTTCTGGGGTATTCAATGGTAAGGCATATCCGAAGAAGAAAAAAGTCTACCCAGTGTATTTTTACCAACACGCCCACCGCGCTAGAATTCCTTCCACCGCTGCTATCGACTTCAAAGTGGCAGGGATTCAAGGAAAAACCTCGTATGCATTGGATGTGCTAGAAGGAGTGTTCTACAAATGGTTCACGGCCGACAACTTAAAAGTAGAGCAGAGAATATACGCGCACCGATCCCGAAAGAATTTGTTGATTGTGGAGATATCTGCAAAGAACAATGCCGGCAAAGAGTTCTTAATGAGTGTGTCTTCAGATCGCGGAGATTCTTCAGTGGATATTGAGTTCATGGCAGCCGAGTCAAATCGATCTGAAGCTTTGGCAGCCGTTGGCTTGGTAGGGGTTAAAAATAAGCTAAAATAGTGTATTATTATACTGATTACAGTAGGGTAATGCAACAAAGGTAGTACGAGTCTTATCAAAACATGATCGCATTAGCTATTATATTCTTTGCATAGTTTGGTAGTTAATTTAGCTAAGTACACTGTGTGTATATCCCTGATGTAAATGTCGTGCCTGATTTCAGTGATTTTAATAGTGCTGTAGTAAAGAGATAGTCATGCTTGAGTAATTATGTCACGCGATCGGGTACCGTTGGTGTCACGTTAGTGTCACACAACGCTAACTTCGTAAATAGAGACCCCGGGAAGATTCCACTGAGGTCTCGCTCCCTTTACTTTACAAGTTACTGCATAGGTCTGCATAAGCTTTAATATAAGTTGATCTCTGGAGATGTTCTGAAGTCTTCGGACTTATTCAGTTGTTGGTTCAGTTGATGTTTACGTGATTTTGACCATTATGGTCTGAAATCGGGTATGGTTTTGAAGGGAAACCACCAGAGCGTGTATGAAAAAGAAAGAGAAAGAGAAATAACCGAAATACATCAATTGAGCTGAATTTTTGTCAAATCTTTTGTTGTCGTTCTAACCTGAGCGGTGAAAACGGGTATGGATTTTATTTAGGCCAAGTCTTAAAACGGGTGTGAAAAATGGCATGTTTTGGTCTGAGATAGTGTCAGAAACCGGGCGGCATACCCCACCAAGTATTCCGAGGTATACCCCCCCCCCCCCGGGCCTACTTCCTCCCTTTTCGCGGGACGAAATAGAAACGGCTACACTCTTGCTGAGAAGTATCGGCCCTTGTTGAAAGCCATGGAAAAGCCAGCTTAAATAGACTTGTATCACTATCAGGTGTACTGAATTTCCTCAAGACAGTCCTCGTGAGTTAAAAATAGTCTGTTCATAATATTTTTTTCTTGATTAGGTCAACGAAACAGAGGAAGCGGGAAGCATGCGAGCTAACCTGGCAATGGTTTGGACCAAAGTTGAAAGCGGCAAGCCGTTAACCATAAAAGCAACCACTGACGAACAAACTTGGTACTACATCACATCAATAGCCACAAACCTGGATACGAAGTTCAACCCGCTCTCTGAAGCTCTTTATCAATGGGACGAAGCTATGTTGTGAGTGTTATAATGCTGATTAATAAAACAAATCTTAGTCTACCGTTATCCTGCGTTGCTGGCCTTAGATTCAGTACCGAAATTTTTCATTTTATTTAAAATTTTTAAAATTTCTCACTTTCAACTCAAAAACAGAAAAAGAAAATTTTTCGTTTGACCGCTGTGAAGATTCATAGAGTACGACTTATGAAATTCAATCCAATTGCGTTCCCAGAGCCCTCACTCCTCTCTGTTGCTATTCAGTTGTAGCTAAGATATATTTTAATGTATAAATAGTGTTCCCAATTAGTTTTATACCAGTCTAAATACAAGTCTTTCTTTCTTTCTTTCTTTCTTTCGTTCTTAAAAAAGGAGACTATGGGTAGGAGATTGGTGTAAAATGTGGATTACCGAACGCATAGGTTTAAAAAGAAGTTCTGGTACTCAATCTCGTACCGGTAATCCGATAAAAAAGTTCTGATAGACGAATATACTTCAAATATGAGACTACTGAAACTGAAAGCGGTGAAAAAGTGGAGAAAGTCAGATCATTTAATTTGTCTTGATCTGTATTTTTTGCAGAGTCAAGAAGAAGTTACTAGCCGAACACAAAGCGGCGTGGAAAGCATTATGGGATACTGGTCGGATAGAAATTGAAGGTGATTTAGAAATGGCACAAGCGGTGTATGGTAGCATGTACTACATTCTAAGCTCCACTCGACACGATTGGCCTTACGGATTAAGTCCCGGGGGTCTACCCGGTGGAGAGGAGTACATGGGGCATACATTCTGGGATCAGGATATTTGGATGTACCCCCCTCTAGTCTTGCTGCATCCAGACTTGGCCACGAAGTTCCCTGAGATATCGTAAGGACCGGCTGCCGGCAGCGCGGAGAATCGCGAAGGAGTTTGGATATAGAGGTAAGAGAGCGACATATCATCACGTGACAACCCTTATCATCCATCGTTAAACTGACTGAATGTTTCCTTGTTCAGTACACTGTTTCAGTGTCATATCCGTAAAGTAATTTGAACGTTGATCATCTTATCTCTGTTCTCTGGTTATCGTAAACTGCCAGTCAGTTCACAATTGTTTTAATTTGATCTCAATTATTTCAGAAGATTTTAATCAAACGAACGGCAGATGTTTTAGTGATAATGCAAGCAAATTAACTAAACGACTGATTAATATTCCGTGAATATTGCGATTGAGAAAAATCTGAAGATAAAAGAATTCCTTTCTTTCTAGGAGACTGGAAAAGATATAAATTGGTTCCATCGTTCTCTGTCTTTGTCGTACTTTAATAACTGCACAGAAAAAGTCAAAAAGAGCAGGATCTTTTTCTCGCTTCACCTACAACTTTCATATCTTAACAAGAAGATATTTGTTTTGTCATCGTTTGCATTTCTTTAAGGCGCAATGTTTCCCTGGGAAAGTTCTTATACAGGCCTGGAGACGTCTCCTGGTGAGAGATACGGGAAAAACCAGATCCACATTAACGGTGACATAGCTTTTGCTGCCAAGCAGTTTTGGAGGGCAAGTAAAGACCTCAATTGGCTGCGGGAGATTGGGTACCCACTTGTCTACCAGACCGCGGAGTACTGGGCTAGCAGAGTGGAGTACGACGTTGCCAATGATAGATACGTCATCAATCACGTGATGCCGCCAGATGAATACCACTACCCGGTTAATAACTCCGTGTACACTAATGTGGTGGCTAAAATTAACCTGCTGTTTGCTAAAGAAGCGGCCGATATCTTGGGAAGAGAAATTTCCAAAGAGTGGCTAACGATTGCAGAAAAGATATACATTCCTTTTGACAGCGAGAAAAATTATCACCCAGAGTATGAAGGGTACACTTTGGACAAAGAGGTGAAACAGGCGGACACGATTCTTATTGGTTTTCCACTGATGTATGAAATGGACAAAAAGGTGAGTAAATTACCCTGCACGTGCTTCCCAATCCCCCTCCCTCTCCCCCACCACTTACGAGCATACTGACACCACCTTGGTAGCATTGGTTACGTTTAGAAGTAGAGCTCTCGTAAATCGAAAAAGTGGTCGTATCCAGAGCTTGCCGCTTACGAGAATGCGCCGTTGTCGTAAGCGACCACGCGCTAAAACAACAGAGACAATAGAGGCTGTCCTCTTAGGAGAGTTTTAGGCATAAAGCTTGCAATACTGTGTAGTGGAGTTGTTCATCCAACGGGGCATTCTTTATACGTGCAACGGCTCTATGCAGTTCTCCGTTACCCTGTCAAAATAACCATTAAAATAAACTCAGAGTTGAGTAACTAACTCACATGAGAGGTCGTATTAAACCAAAGCTGATTGTGACAGGAACTGTTTTCAAAAGTAGTTAAAAGAAAAACTTTCCAAGAAGTTTCTTTTGAAATTGGCTCCTTTCAGGAATTGAAATTTAGATAACATATATGACATTGCCAAGTGTGGTCGTATTAACTGACCGTGTATTTTGACGACTCAGGTCCGTTATAACGACTTGACGCTTTACGCAAATCGTACCGACCCTGATGGACCGGCCATGACACATTCCATGTTCGCCATTGGTTGGCTGGATTTAGGAGAAGCCAAGAAAGCTGAGAAACCGTTTCTGAAAAATTATGAAAATATCCGCGGACCATTTAAGGTAAGCCCGTTGACAGCACAAGAATGCCAGGGAAGACGTCAAACATTTTGTCACGTGCTTTGTGATTGGATCATAATAGTCGTGCAAGATATGCTAACCAATTAAAAAACACATGTTTTTTTGGCCAATCAGGTTGAAAATCAAAGCCAATCGTGATTTGGGTTCCTGATTTTTTCCGCGCTTTCTGTCGGCTGCAAGGTTTTATTGAGAGTTTTGATTGGTTCGCTGGGGTACTTGAGCGTGTCGTGATTGGCCCGTTTAGATGTGATCGCCTCTGTGTTTGCTTTACGTCATTCATTAGGAAACCATTTTAGTTTTTGCTTCCAATTCTAAAAGTGCTGTACCAAAATAAACGGTTCTGTAATGTTTTTCAGTTTTTGTGACATACGTTAAAAAGCCAAATAACTCTTTTCCTCGCTTCTTCAGGTGTGGACGGAGCGACGAGATATTTGGGGCGCTGTTAACTTCATCACTGGTGCTGGCGGTTTCTTGCAGACTGTAATTTATGGTTATGGAGGATTCCGGCTGAAACAGTCTGGACTGACTTTCAATCCCTCGCTTCCACCAAAAGTCACAAAGATGACAATCAGCGCGAATTATTTGGGTAGCCTGATGGATTTTGCAGTTACTAAAGGAGCAATTAAAATCACCCTGCTCTCTTCTGGTCCCATTTCTCCCAGTCTAGAAGTTTCAACCGCTGATGGGGTTTTTAATCTTGAGCGTGGTAGCCCTGTTACAATCGGCAACACCCAGGGAGTTGTGCGCGTGCGTGAATTTAAGCCACATATCACTAGCAGGGCTTGTGATCATACCTCGATTCATATTTTCATATTGTTCTTGGTTAGCCTTTGTATGTATCTTCTTTTAGCGAGGTGTTATCAGTAAATAACAGGTCATTATACAATTGATTCTGCCTTTCCCTCCCCACAAGTTTTATGGTTATGAACATTGCATCGTTTACCTACGTTAGGCTATAGTTATTTCGTGCTTTAAAAAATCGCGACTGACAAACCTATGGCCCTCGGATTCCCGATCGAATTATGATTATGCTTAAAATTAACTGATCTCAAAAAGAACATTTTAAAATTTTTAATTAACTGATTAAACAAGAAAACCCCTTATGTTTGCTTAGTTTATGAATTGTAAAGACCTTCATTCCGTAGGCGAGATAAAAACAAAAATAAACAACATTTAGTTTTAGTTCTTGCAGTAAATCACTTTGTTGTTGAATAAAACATGTTCAAATACGTTCGGCGATATACTAGGGCTCCCCGATGGGGCGCAATGCTCCGCTGCAAAACTTGATGCCTCCCGGGCTCCGCATTTCCCCACTTAAGCTCTTTTTGATAAAATTATTCTGTTTGGCGATAACCTTGATTGAGATAAAATTTTAAGAAACCGGATATAATCCTTGTACCCAAGGCCGGGCCGCAACCCCTTCCGGTTGAGTTCTTCGGGGGTAACCTGGACCTCCTTGGTTCAGTTCTGGGAGGCATTCAGTCGCATCCTTTAGTCCGTCGTTTTTAGACTTGTCGAGTCCAAATTCGACTCTTTGTTTCCAATTACCTTAGAATCTATGGAAAATGCCGAAGTAAATGGGTAAATTCCAGGCTGGTTCTCTCTTTCTATTTTATTTTATCCTTATGTTGTGGCCTCTTTCTCGCATTTTCTTTTGGCTTTTAACGCATTTCTAAACACAAGAGCGTCGCGTCTAACGGTTTTCACATGCAATCGTCTCAGCTACTCTGGGTGCCATGCCTTTGTTTTTGTTCACGTACGGGTTCAGTGTAATAATTCTCACAGAGCGTGTCTAAACGAAAGAGATTACCGTAAAATTCTTCCAGTAGCACAACTTGCGGCGATGGAATAAGATTTCCTTTCATCGTACAATTTTCATAATTTTTTGATGGCACCGAAAATGTCGGAGGTTGACTAGGGTCCTTTGGCACGCAGGGTACATCTCAGCGACACTGAACAATGAAAATTGTCAAAATAAAAGATCAAATACACTAGCTAAAGCTTGTGTCCAAGGGAAGCTATACTCTTTTTTAATAACATCGCGTAAAATTTGGCTTAGCGTGAGGGGGGGGGGGGGGGAAGGGGGGGGTGGTGGTATTTTTTGGGTTTGGGGGGTTTGGGTTTTTTAGGTTTGAAAAAAAAAAAATTATATTTTTTTTTTTTTTTTTTTTTTTGGTAAAACACAATTTTTTTTTTTTTTTTTTAATTTCCCCCCCCCCCCCCCCCCCAAAAGAGGCCCCCCCCCCCCCCGGGTAGCGTGAGGATATTCTTATTTTAGCGCATACATTTTCTTAAATTTTGGGGCAAATCTCAGCCTCAACGTTCTTACAAAAATGGTTCTTATAAAAATAAATGAGTGTATATCCCATAACCCTCAACATTTGCTATTTAACCTGAGTTCAGACGCGTTTCTTTTTTTTTCAGAAGGGCTTCCGGAAACACGGGTTCCGGGAACAAAGACTGCCTGATCGCAGGTTAATTTCTGTTAACCATTGCTAATAAGTTAGTATCAGATAAGATCATAACTATTGTAGTCCCACTCGCAAATTTGGTAACTCTACCTTTCCTGTCGCACCGGAAGGCGCAGTATCATCTGCTGCGAAGTTAGGTTCACTGAGAGGTGTTCATTGTTTTCTTGTCACCATGAACCTCAGTCGCAGTGTAGTGCTTGCTGCAGTTTTGGTGAATGCTGTATCAATAGTGCGCTTTACTCAAGCAACGGGCACTCCAACTCGCTTCGTCACGGACGAGCTACCTAAGCGATACAGCCGAACATCTTTACGTTTCAGCAAGAATGGCAACTTCATGCCTTCTGTAGCGAATGGCTACGTTGGAACGGTGATCTACAGCGATACGGTGCATGTATCTGGGGTTTTCAATGGCCGGGCGTACCCGAAGAAATACCCCATTTACCCGATATATTTGTACCAACACACTCATCGAGCGCGAATCCCTTCTACAGCCTCTATGAATTTCAAAATTCGCAACACCACAGGAAAGTCTTCGTATGCGCTGGACGTGAGCGAAGGAGTGTTCTACAAGTGGTTCAAGGCAGAGAATCTAACCGTGGAGCAAAGGATCTATGCGCACAGGACCAGAAAAAATCTGTTGATTGTGGAAATCACCGCCAAGAATGACGCCGGAAGGGAATTTTCGATGGACATTGTTCCTAACATGGGGTATGTTACACGGGACATTCATTTCTACATGACAGAGTCCTATCGAGGAGGAGCTCTGGCTGCTACTGGCCTGGTATGTTTAGAATAAATATTTGTTAGAGACTTTATATAGCAAAAAAAATTCTTGTTCAAAAGGGTGACCGGTTCTTTAACATGAATAACAAACAAATCCATTCACTATTGTTGATCTATTTCTGGCTCTGTAGACTTGTCAGTAGACGTGACATAGCAACACAAAGGATTCCATTGATCTTGTTGTCGTAAATGAGATCAACTTTCAGATTTCCTGAGATTATCAAAATACTGTATAGCCTCAAAACTGCCATCCTTCCTCTGGTCTCAAATCGAAATACATTCGCTCCACCTTTTGTAAATCCAGGGCTGAATTTCCCTGTTGATTCCATAAATTTAACAACATTTTATGATGCAACCCTCACTTCCAGGTTTATCATTTTGTGAAAATATTCCCTTCTAACAGATACTCTAGACCTTGATCTTTGCTAGCGGGTGTCTCCGCTTCTTGAGTATATAAGGACTTTCCTATCCCCTGAGCGCATCCTGTTTCCAGTGCTTTTTTTTTTTCTCGTCCCGTCCCGTTTCGTTCCTCTCGCTTCCCGTTTAGCAGAGAGACCCTGGGAGAGAGGTTGACCGTCGGTTGACCTGCTCGCAGGTTACTATGATATTGCACCGGATTGCCCGGGGGGGGGGGGGGGAGGGGATAACTCCCCTTTAAAAATGACAGAGATGTTTGTCGGAAAATTTCAAAAAAACTAAAAGGTACCAGAATCTCATTTTGTGGGCGTCGTAAAGTCATATGCTTATTCACCAGCAAGCCTCATTTACGCGAATTTATATTTTCAACCTTCTGCCACGTTTATGCAGTTTTCACTGGGTATTTTTTTCATCTTTGCTGCTTAGGGGAATTTGTTAATGATAAAATTTGTAAGTTTGCACTTCGAAAGCGAGGCTTGGTGGTGAAACTAGCCAGTCTGACGTGAACAGGACCTAAACATACATAAGTCTTCAAGCAAATAGTTCAAAACTTAGAGTTATTTTTGTAATTATACAGTTACCATTTCTGCTTCAGATTGTTATCCGTAAAAGCCCTTATATTAATGTACCGTGACAACTCTAGCAGCGGCCGTTTTCGGTTTTAGTACTATGAGCGGTACCAAACCACAGATTTTACCTCCTAAAAGGTACGACGGGAACCTCCGTCATTTTTATAGGGAATTCCCTCCCTCCCGGCCAGATGGGGGAGTAATAAGGTTTTTTTTTTTGGGGGGGGGGGGGGGGGGGGGAAAAAAAAAAAAAAAAAAAGAAAAAAAAAAAAAAAAAAAAAAAAAAAAAAAAAAAAAAAAAAAAAAAAAAAAAAAAAAAAAAAAAAAAAAAAAAAAAATTTAAAAAAAAATTTTCATCCCCCCCTCCCAAGAAAATAATGGTCCGTCCCTAATGCTCTGGCGCTTTGCCAGAGAACTTTGCTTCACTCCCAAGTTCTAGGTTCTTTTAATTCGTAATCATACTTCTGTCACCCTGTGTGGATAGCGTGACGCGTTAAACGCATTTCAAGAAAGACTGCGTGTCGAACTCAGAGCACGTTTGTGCCAAATACGGTCAAGCAGAAGACATTAGAGCCAATTTTTATGGATTTCTCTATTTAGGTAAACCAGACAGAAGAATTTGGAAGTATGAGGCCAAATGTGGCTATTGTATGGACGTACCCAGATTCCAATAATCCTTTGACAATCACGAACAGTTCACAAGAGCAGACCTGGTACTACATCACCTCAATAGCGACAAACCTGGACACTAAGTTCAACCCGCTCTCTGAAGCTCTTTATCAATGGGACGAAGCTATGCTGTGAGTTTAATAGTTCTTTAGTTTTCTGTGCTATGTCTGAAGGTTTTGAGGTGTCGAAGTATGTCAAGTTGAATGGGTGTACCGTGGAATTCCGAAGTTACAGCAAGGAGCCCGGCCACTTTTATTCCATTCTTTCGTGCAGATTTATCCAATCACCGTGGATGCTTGCGTGACTTCTGATTGGTTTAAATCTGCACAAAAATTGAATATTAAAAGTGGTCACACATTTGGGCGCTGCTGTAACGTACCCTGAAGAAGGGATAAAATTTCACGTTTGTGGAAAAATCACGAACGTAAAGATTAATGATAAACAGTTAAAATAACAGATACAATACAACAACCTGTGTAAAACTGGCCTGATGGTTGTTTAAGATAACTCTGTTATTACTGTTTTCTCCTTTTCTTCTCATTTCCTTGCAGATAAAAAAAGACTGATTCTTTCGGCTGAGTTTTGTTGAGAGCATTTTGATTTTCTTGCGACAGATTGGCCTACAAATGCTATACTTTTAACATGTTTTAAAATACCCAAAACTAGCGACACTCCCCAAAACTAACGATGGGAAAAGGGTCGTAACATTCATAATCAGTGTACGTTATTTAGTTAATGTTTGTCATTCTAACATAAAAGACAGTTTTCTCTTTTGCGTTTAACTTAATAATATTTCGAGCAGAATTGAGTTTCTTGAACGGCAAGTTAAACACGCAAGACAAATGTACGACCGCACGTTATATTCTCCTTTTTGATCTTTTCCTTTCGCGCCTTAGACAAGGGCTATTCACGGTCTAAATTGGCTGTGTTTTAAAAAAAGGCAACTTGGAACACTCAAATATCTCCCGGCCATAAAGCCGCAAAACTGAGTGGCAAGGCGACAAAGAGAAGTGTGAGAAAAGAACAAGAGAAAAGTGAACGGCAAACACTCACATCTAGCTAATTTCGCGGTCATTTCATTCAGTCCGCTTGAGGAGAAAAATATACTGCGCGGGGGGTTTATTTCATGTTGCTTTTTTTTCTTCTAGTGTGAAGGAAAAGCTGCTTGCAGAACACAAAGCTGCTTGGAAAGCATTATGGGATACTGGTCGGATAGAAATTGAAGGTGATTTAGAAATGGCACAAGCTGTGTATGGTAGTATGTACTACATTCTAAGCTCCACTCGACACGATTGGCCGTACGGGTTAAGTCCCGGGGGTCTACCCGGTGGAGAGGAGTACATGGGGCATACATTCTG
Source organism: Oculina patagonica (assembly GCF_052425735.1). Taxonomy (NCBI): domain Eukaryota; kingdom Metazoa; phylum Cnidaria; class Anthozoa; order Scleractinia; family Oculinidae; genus Oculina; species Oculina patagonica. The sequence continues at coordinate 12,701,332 of NC_135770.1, read as the reverse complement.
GGATCAGGATATTTGGATGTATCCCCCTCTTGTCCTGCTGCATCCAGACTTGGCCAGAAGTTCCCTGAGATATCGTAAGGACCGGCTGCCGGCAGCGAGGAGAATTGCGAAACAGTATGGGTATAAAGGTAAGAGAACAATTCTCACCAATTTTGCACAAAATAGATAGCAGACAGTTTGCTAGACAAGCTGGAAAAAAAGGAAAGTTAAGAGGAACATACGGACAGACAGACAGACAGATAGACAGCCAGATAGACAGAAAAACAGACAAATAAAGAAGAAGGAAGACGGACAGAAGACAGATGGACAGGCAGACAGACAGACAGAGAGACACAGCAGGCAGGCAAAAAACAGGTAATGGTTGAATAGATAGACAGGCAAAAGTACACAAAAAAAAAAAAAAAAAAAAAAAAAAAAAAAAAAAAAAAACCAAAAAAAAAAAAAAATAGTACAGACGAATGGAACTTAAAAATTATGGACGGATTGATAGGTAGATGGATATCTTTAGCAATCACAATCTACAGATTATTAACGATTATTCTATAAACTTAATTCCATGCATAGTTTATATTACCTAAATCAGGCGCCATGTTTCCTTGGGAGAGTTCCTTCACAGGCCTGGAGACGTCCCCTGGCGAAAAGTACGGTAAAAACCAGAACCACATCACAGGTGACATTGCATTTGCAGCGAAAATGCTATGGGAGGCTACCAAGGATTTTCACTGGCTGCGGGAGGTTGGGTACCCACTTGCGTACCAGACCGCGGAGTACTGGGCTAGTCGAGTGGAGTACGATGCTGAAAACGATAGATACGTCATCAATCACGTGATGCCGCCGGACGAGTATCACTATCCAGTCAACAATTCCTTCTTTACTAACGTTGTGGCTAAGATAAACTTGCTGTTTGCCAAAGAAGCTGCCAAAATCTTGGGCAAGATAGTCCCAGAGCTGTGGTTAACGATTGCTGAAAAGATGTACATCCCTTTTGACAGCGAGTACCAATATCACCCGGAATATGACGGTTACACCCCAACGGTGTTGGTGAAACAGGCTGATGTTGTACTGACGGGTTTTCCGTTGATGTATGAAATGGATAAACAGGTAAATAACATCACTGTGCAGACCTTACTCATCTCCTGCACGCGCGCTCGATTTTTTCCCCGCGCTGAAGAGACGTCTGTGAAAAAAATCCACGCAGTAAATCATTCTCGTCCCCATAGCACTTTTGTTTCTCTTAGCGGCTGGGTCTTGGCACGAGAAAACAAAGGGCTTTGGGGACACGGGATTTCCAGTCCTAGATTCTAGGACTTCCGGTCTTCATGTATGCAGTCATGACGTTTCAAAAGAGTGTATGAGAGAGTCGTCACGTTTTCGACTTCCGTTTAGGAATTCTTTGTTCCAAGCAGCCAATAAAAAATGGATGAATTCAAAAATCCTATGTCCCCAGAGCCCTTCGTTTTCTCGTGCCAAGCCGGTTAAGAGAAACGAAAGCTTAAGGGCTATGAGGACGAGGATGGCAGTAAACATGCACCAGCCTAGTCCCCAGGCGTGCTCAGCTCAAGGGTCTCAAGGCTTCATCATGAGAAATGACGTCACAAATCGTTTCGGTCCCAAGCTTCTCGCGGTGACCGAAACAAGAGAGAACACCTGGGATCTATTTAGTGTCGCGGTTTATTCAAGAGTAATAAAATCACTTGAGTGTTTTGTCTGTAAGGTGTCAAGCATTTCAACCATTGTATTGCTAGTTCAATGTCAGTCAACGAAATTTATTGTTATATTAAAAGTTATGTTTTCATTCAGGTTCGCATTAATGACTTGGCGTTTTACGAGAGTCTCACAGATCCTAACGGACCTGCCATGACGCATGCCATGTTTGCTATTGGTTGGCTGGAAGTTGGTGAAAAAGAAAAAGCAGAAAGGTCCTTTTTGAAGAACTATGCCAACATACAAGGACCTTTTAAGGTACTCGCAAAGTCTCAATTCTTCGGCGTCTTTTTGCCCCTGTATTGTAACCAGTTCTTATTTGAAATGTTTTCGAAGATGCCAGCTTGGGTGTTAGTGATGAGAAGCTCGCTTATTTCAATTAGTTTTCCAAACGTCCTTTCAAATTATCATTATCCTGATCTATAAAATTAACATACTTTTTTTCGATAGAAATGTCGATGCGATAATGGAGGGAAGTTTTCCATTGATATCGGTCTCCCCTTTCGTTGAAACAAGCCATTTGTCGATTGGAAAATATTGTTTCAGCTGTGCAATAAGTGTTGTATTTCTAAAATGATACTGCCCAATTTTGAGTTAATCTCGAGCCCAGAGTTGTTCGACTCCTCGGCCCAATCCTGACCGAGGAGCCTGTGACTGTGGGCTCGAGCTTGGTATTGAGCAATTGTGGACACGTTTTGCGTGTACTCCGCTGTCACATTCGTTCGCGGGCTGAAGAGCAAGTGGGCTGTTTCTCAAAAGCAGTCTCTTTCGCAAGAGTTAATTTTTTTTTCAAACGTGAATATTTTCGCAGGTGTGGTCCGAGAGGCGATTTGGCAATGGTGCAGTGAATTTCATTACAGGGGCTGGAGGTTTCTTACAGGCAGTTCTCTACGGTTATGGCGGCTTCCGCATCAAAATGGATGGCCTATACTTCAACTCTACCCTCCCTCCCAGGGTAACGAAAATTACCCTGGGCATACACTATCTGGGATGCTCGCTGAAGTTTGAAGTAGAAGTCAAGGGGGTGACCTGCACGTTGGTGTCAAATGGTCCCATATCACCTGATCTGGAGGTGTTGACAAGAGAAGATGTGTACGCTTTGAAACGAGGCAGGCCTGTTACCCTGGAAACAAAGAGTGGAGTGGTGCGCAAGCGCGTGAGTACAGTACAACCTGAAATGCCACAGGGCGTGAAAGGACATCAACGTAATTTGTAAACAAGAATATTATTTACTAAATACACTCGAGTTTTCCATAGCTGGAGGGCACGAACTTGCTGCGAAGCCTGGGATTTTAGTGGCCGCTTATGGAAGGGGTCCTTGTAAAATAGATAGCGGACACCACACAGGTAAATTAAATGATACAAATTCGTCAACTGGGAACACTTTTTCTCTTGAACGATATGCTTTGTTATATCTCTAGATAGAGCAGTTTTCACTTGAGTGTCGAAAGTTAATTGCGTTTGCTTTGGTTTTGAATTGCTACGCTTAGTGATTGGTTTAAAAATCTCGCGCCACTTTCTCAGCCAATCAGAAGTAAAACCAAAACCAATCGTGACTCGCGCGCGCACGTTTTCCCGCGCTTCGTGACGGCTACATGTATTTGCTTTGAGTTTTGATTGGTTCACTGAATTGTCCGTGTTTTTTGTGATTGGCTAAAGTAATTACTTTGGTTTTGGTTTTGGTTTTGGTTTAACGACACTCAACTGAAAACTGCTCTAGTACGCGTGCTATGATTGGTCAATTTTACCAGCCACACTCTACATCAAGGTCTCCGTTAATTGAGAACAAAAGATGGCAACCTTTTCTTTCGCAAACAGACCAGTGACTTTGAATCATCCAGACAACAGTTCTACAACCAAAGTTGAAACCAAATGAACTCAAATAAGGCAATATTTCTATAGCTCTGTGGGTGTTTTTCGTGTCTTTGGGTGTTTTACCATGTCATATCAATATGCGATGGAAAACGGAATTATCTGGGGAAATTGAGACAAAATGATTCGGAGTGGTAGAGGCCAGTCTTGTTTCCAGATTTTCAGATTAAAGGTCTACCTATGGTAAAAGGTTTAAATTGGCACCCTCTCAATAGACCATATCACTGACACTAATACATCAGGAATAGTTTTAATTCTAATGCTTTTTATCCTGTTGTCTAAACTTGTTTTGCTTTTATATCTTAACAGGTCGGGCTGAAATGGTTTAAACCGCGCCCCTCAGTTGGAAAGACGGGATCTGGAACAAAGTGAGCTCCGCATCACTAAAGGGCGCGTTGTCTCCCCTTGTTGTGCAGCTTTGAAACTGTGCAGATTTATTCAGTCATTAAAACATGTAATCGAGATCTGAGACTGTTTGGCTCAACACATACACTGTTGGAGACTCAAAACATCCACTCTTGGAGACCCTTAGTTGGTGAAAGAGCATGAAAATCTCTTTTCTTTTCCGGCGAAACAGTCTTTAGCCAGAATCATTTTATTTCTTGTGATTATAAGAATGACTGAATCGATTTAAGTTACGAGTCAGTGCTTTTAACACTTAAAAGACGAAAGTGAAAGATGTCGAAGCAACGTAACTTCATGGAACATATATAGATACTCCATTTTTATCCCCCAGTTTCAAGCTGTAAATATTATTAACTGGTTTTACTGATCGCCTATTCTTTTGCAAATTTAGTGTTACATCATGAAATGACATAAGCATTACAAAAGCATTAGACCACTCGCAGCTTTAGCAGATGCGCCTAAAACAACAACAGACTTATTTTATTTTGTATACCATTCGTTCTCTGTGGGACGTACTTAAGTCGTACTTGTAAAACGTTTCGTTTGTCTTATACTTGTGCTTATGAGACTGCCGTCTTACAGGCTTTTCTTCTTTGTGCTTAGCTTGTGTTGATACTTGTGTGGTAACTGAAAACCAACAGAAGATCCGTACTGAGAACCTAGTAAACAGACAGACAGACAGACAGACAGACAGACAGACAGACAGACAGGCAGGCAGGCAGGCAGGCAGGCAGATAGACAGACAGACAGACAGACAGACAGACAGACAGACAGGTAGGCAGATAGACAGACAGATATACAGGTAGGCAGACAGACGGAGATAGGCAGACAGGCAGGCAGAAAGACAGGCAGACGGACTGACAGCAGACAGGCGGACAGACATACAGAGTTAGTAAGTCAGACAGGTAGAGAAACAGACAGAGAACCAACAAAGTAATTAATCAGGCAACCTCTGTTGCTATAGAAAATCACCTTTCGACTACAAATTATTTTACCTACACGAGATACAATTGAGGAAACTCTGGCTTGGTAAAATATATTTATTTGTCGGCAAGGAGACAAAAAATAAGAAAAAACAGTAACGGCAGTGATTTCAATGCCGAACAAAACAAAATGAATTTTTTTAAGTTCGTGTGAACTCGTGAAATGGCCTTTTGCCAATCTTGTTCAAAAGCAACCTAAGGGGTTTAAGGAAAGTGCATTCGCCCTCCTCTCACTCCTCCCCACCCATCGTTATCACTCTGCTTCTATCTGTAATTCACCAGCTGTTGCCATCGGATTAACTACGTTCTCCTTCTTGACAACCGTTACTTCGCTGTCTGGTGAATGGAATCGTACAACATAACCAGGAGTCTTTGAAAACACTCCATGTAAACCGTCAACATTGATACTGTATCCTCGATCGCTTGACTGTGGCAGCAAACTGGTGCTGCGGGGTGGATCCACATAGGCCGCAGGGCGATAGATTGCAGCGGTGGGGGCTAAAAGCAACGGGGTCCTGCGAGGAACTTCTGGAATGCTACCCATAACACCCAAAGGTTGTGGAATATAGAATTGTGGAAGCACGGCGGCATTTTGAGCAAACGTATTTCTATAACCCAGCCGCAATCGCTGAAGCATGTCTTGTTTCATTTGAGCGGTAAACGCCCTTAGGTTATTCAGTGCTTCAAGATGTCGTTCTCGATCTAACATGGCGGCAGTTTGATCCCTGTTTGCTCCGTAAATGCTCATCATTTCTTGACTCATTTGGTCCGATATTTCGTAAGGTGAAATCTTATGATTCTTGCCCTCTCCAAGCTTCTTCAACGATTCTGACGAATGCAGAGGCTGTTCTTCATCTTGTATAGGTTTTGACTCATCATCTTCTTCATCTTCCCCATTCTTATCTTCGTCTTCATCATCGTTATCTTTGTTGTCGTTTTCTTCCGGTGCCAGCGCTGTTTCCTGCTTGTCTTGATGCGCGAGTTTGCTTTCTGTGTCTTCGGCAGGTTTTTCATCGTCGTCTGCAACACGATCTTCTCCGCGCGCATGACCTGGGGCAGAGTCACCCTCGTTTTCATTCTCATCAGAGTCCTCTGTGATTGGTTCGCCCGAATCCGAGTCCGAATCGGTCTCATTTTTTAGGTTCTCCAAAACCACATTGTTTTTAATTTTATCTCTTATGGAAGCATTTTCTTCATTGAATACTTCGTCGGAATCTTCACCAGAATCTCTTGTCCTGCCAGACACAAGCTTAATCAAGGATGCCTTTGGAACACGTTCATTTCTAAAGGTTCGCGTTACAAAGGGACTTGGCCTTGAAAACTGCAATGTGTTGTTTCTTGTGAAGCTGTGTTTTCTAATTGGTTTCTTTAGCCTGTTTCTCAATTTGTAAGTCTTGCTTAGCAATGCGTAGCTTTTCTTGGAAGTCTTTCTGTTGATAAGTCTGTCTTTAAGCTTATGTCTGACTAAATGTTCTTTTATTTCACTCAGCAATTTTTCCTCGCTTATTTTCTTTAAACCTCTATGCTTTGCTAGTTTTCCTACAGGATGATGCCCTGAAAAAATAAAATCGTATGCATTGACTTAATTGACCCAATAACCGATATTTACCTCGGATGAATGCCTGTTCAACCTCTCACAGAGTTATCAGGTCACCATTATCACGCATGCATGAATGTAATGACCATGAAAATCTTGAGAGATCGATTTGCCAAAATACTACAAAAGGTGTAAGATTACAAACTCAACTGTCCAATAAATTGGCTGGCTTTAAACGTTTTTTCTTTTACATTAATTAGGTACATTTCATAGCCTTCCCCTAAGTGCAATACGTGAACATCAAATGACCGGGTTTTTTCTAATTCTGGAAACCGTAATCAAAACGGCGGGAAACGGTGATTTTTACATTTGTTTTTGGTTGAACGTTGTATTTTTAGTGTGACATCGAGAAAAATGATTGGATCTACACAATCCAAGTGTTTAAGTCGAGAGAAAATGAAAAACTAAATACAAAATATACAAAATGTCGAAAACTAGGTATCCCGGCTGAATTTGCCATGTGTACATTGAAGTACTATCAAAGAAAAATGGCTAGAACTAAGAGGATTAAAAATCTTCATTTACACTCGAGTTTCAGATGTTTGGTGCTTTTCTTTTGCTTTTATATATCTCTGGAACAGTCATTTTTCTGTCAAACAGGCCTCTGAAGGTCTTAAGTAACCTTAAGTAAAGTAATCGCAATTTAATGTTGTTGTGATTAGTAAAGGGTACCTTTCTTCGCTCCCAGCCCTTCAGACGCGAAGATAGAAAGCCAAACAGCCGCAAAAGCAAGACACAGTCGCATGGAGAATTTTGTGTTGTCGATGACACTTGTTGGATGTCAACTTAGACGACAGCGAGGTAGAATTAACATCGCGCTAACGATAGTATATGCAAGTGTGACTGTACGGTTCTTCACGGGCGACAAATAACACTTGAATTAGGAAGATCTGTTGACGGTCACCAGTTGTCATGAAATGCTACCTGCCGTGAATCAATTGCTCAGGGCAGAATTTTGAACAAGCGTAAAATTGATTCTTCTGGCTGGCATGTAGAGCCTATTTAGATTTAACAGAACATTAATTTGTCAACACGAGTTTGCTACAAGTCCATGATTTTGTTTGGCTTTCCCGTCTTTTTTAGTTTACCATAGCAACCTTCATATCAAACTTATTTCTAGTCTGCGATTGTCTGCGATCAGGTCTGGAGTATCAGGCGCGAGCCGCGAACCGAAGCGTGAAGACTGGGGCTAGGCGCGGGAAAAGAAAATGATTTTTAATTTCATCAAATTTGTAAAACTAGGTGCCATTCTTGTTCACAGAGCCTGCGATATGGCCAAAAGGACCTCAATCACTAGTAACACGGAACAAACACGCCACTTTCAGACATCAATACGCACGACGTTAAAGGGACTATGTCACTGGGATTTTGGGATTTCGCAGTTTTCTGGTCTAAACTGTTCTGATATGTGGTAGGCAACTTTACTCCATGAAAAACATTGTCTTTTTACATTTAACGGAAGATAGAACCTTTATACAATATAGATTTTTTTGAAGGCGCGCGGAAACAACTTGAAAACGTTGGCTAACGTTTTCAAATAGACCTTTTAGCTTCGTTTGTCTGTTGTCCCATTTCAGACCACGTGATGTTACCCTTTTGAGTAACTTCTTTCAACTTCAGACAAATTCACGTGGAAATGAACAAATAATTTTCAGATGAACAAAAGAACAACTCTCTGGAGAGTATCACACGATCTAAAATGGGCAATTTACATACGTAGCTAAAAAAGGTCTACTGCAATTTATTTCCATCCGAGCCATCCGCAGTCAAACGCGCTTTAAAACAGTTTTAGTGCTTTAAAATGGACCATTATTTTTAGGGTTCCTATGACACAAATATAAATTTAGGCTGTTAAAAAATCTGTTAAAAGTCCGTTACATAGTCCCTTCAAATCAAGAAAATATTATCCTTTCTATGTTTCTTGCACGAAATGCAGAGCTTATCAAACAAAACCCCAAAAACACAATGACCAAATTGTCAAGAGCGATTCAAGATAAGAACAAGAACACAACATCGAATTTGTATAGTTTATTGAATCTATGCGGCCGGCATGTAAAACGAAAGGACAACAACAGAGGTTTTTTTTGTCTCTTTACCTTTCACTACAACAGAAACATTATAATTTTGGAGATTTACGTTAATTGAAACCAATGCTTAATAAATTGTCTGTTTTTATTCAAAGGTGGAAAATTTTCTTACACCGTCTGTGTACATCTACACTCTACCAACAAGGAATGGTTAGAGGGCAGATGTACACAGACAACATGAAACGGGAGTAACACTATGTTTTTTCAATGAATCGCCCCAGGGAATGATCCAAGAGAACTTCTCAGGGAACCTTCTGTTCTCCACGGGGAACTTCCCAGGGAGTGATCCCAGAGGGAATTCCCAAGGAATTCTTAGGAAGTGTTGGACACGGCTAGTTTCTTGAGATGCTCCATGAACACTTGTAAACTGACGTCATCAGTCAGGACAGGCGCGCCAGCAGCATCTTGACCCCAGGCGAACATGTTGTTATGGGTCTGGGACGGGTTCACTTTGGACAACAGGAAACGTGCCTGGACAAATGGATCAAAAACATTAATAACGTGAAGAGATTTCCCAGGGGCTCAAACAGTAAGAAAGTTTTTTGTAGCACTACCAACCATTCCAAGTGCAAAGACGCCTGACATTCGTTCGATTCGGAAATTTTTTATAGTGTTGACGAAGTTTGGTAAGGGAACGAATGACGCAGAAATTTACTGGGAAAGTTTCTGGAAATCCGAAAGCTGTTGCATTTTCGAAATGCGAACCATTCAACCGAAAATTCCAGAAAAGTCAAATGGAGCGGAAAGTTCGAAAATCTGAGTATACCTCTCCTTTGTTTTTCGGAAATTTTGAAAAAAAATACAATTCCCATGCTCTCAACCAGAAAATGCTGTTCCATTTGCATACTGAAAATTTCCAAAACATTCAAACCCGATTTTTTAGTCGAATGGAAAGCGCCTCTTATCGACAGAAATCAGTGTTATCAGATTAGTTGTCATTTGACGCGAAACACCCCAACTAAATATATATCCAAACCATCTCTAGCCATGGAACCAACTCTGAGCAAACAAATCTCAGCAATTTTATGAGACGTAACAAATGTAACACACAGTACCTGAGAGCCATTATGTTCAGTCTCTATGTATCGCGGCATGGGAAATCGGACCTGTAGGATCTCGCCAGCATCATCAACAGGGCCTTGGAGAAGTTGACGGAAGCTTTCATACTGCGGATCGTTATGGTAACCGGCTTTTTTCCACTGTGCAATTGTCTGAGACGAAAACGAATAGAATTAAATTATCACAATTATCTTGTATCACCTTCCTCGTGTAAACCAGCCGATTTGCCCACGCGATAGTCAGAAATGTGTAGTCAACTAAAGAACGAAATGCATGTACGGCTATCTACGTTTTATTGTTATTCTTGCTTTAATTTGAGCACTTTTTTCAATTGACTATCGAAAATTAGAACCCACTTGAGCTAATCACAAACGACGCAAACACTCCATTGAACCAATAAGACTCGAAGCAAATACACGTAGCCGGCACGAAGCGCGGGAAAACTTGCGTGAGCGAGTCCCGATTGGTTTTGGTTTTATTTCTCATTGGCTAAGAAAGTCAAATAGTCATGCAGACGATGAGAACATGCGTTTAAGGCAAATTAAGATTGAGCAGTTTTCACTTGAGTGTGAAAAATAACCTGCATTTGCTTTGGTTTTGCATTTATGATTACTAAGCTTGTCGATTTAAGGCCCCGTCCACACTGACCTTTTTTTCCCGGTTAGGCCAACCGTCCACACTGAATCGGCGTTTTCGGTCACCGAAAACGGAGCTTTTCAAAAACGCTCACCAAAGAAGCGTATCGTTTTCAAATTTACCAGGGTTAATGTGGACGGAAAACATTTTATACGGCGTTTTTAAATTTCTCCGTTTTCAAATTTATCCGGGTCAGTGTGGACGGGGCCTAAAAGTCTTGCGCCACATTCTTATCTAATGAGAAATAAAACCAAAAGATTGGAAAACTGGGTTCAGCCACCTTAACATCTATTTCTAACATCAATGAATAGAAACCTATAAACACATGTCTAGGTAATCCTCGGCCTAAAACTGAACTCAGGCATATATATAAACTTTAAATTATTGACTCTTGTCTTGGGACCAAGTTCTCTTAGTTCCCTCTTTACAGAAAGGAAAATGGTGCTATTTGCATACATATCAGGAATATCAGAAACGCACCTCTCCGTGGAAAATAAGGATCTGAAAGAACGTGTCCAGGAGGAGAATTCTGTCGGGCAAAATACTGCTTGAATCTAATAACACGGGCTGGAAAACAAACGAAACATGAATATCATCAGTAACATTACATCTTGTTAACGCAATGAAATTTACAAATACATAATCTGCTTGTACTAAAAGAGTACAAACAAAACTGCATTGTTCCAAAACAAGTTCTGTTTAGGTCATAAACTCAGCGTAATTTACTAACTCAACTAACCTCGGGTGGTCCTTGGAAGGAATACGAGTACAGAATAGGTTGAATCATAATCAACGAGTTAGTGACATCCTCACGGTTCAAAATGTGTCTGTAAAAGAAGATAATACAGATGAGTTATTGTTGTCGTCTGTTGCCTCTTTCCAACACCTTACAGCCTTAAACACCACCACCCCACGACTGTCATTTTAAGAAAGAGGATTTTACGCGTACGCGTAATATGGAAACAGTTCCAAGTGCTCTTTTAGCTCTTGAAGCAATTGTCCAAAGGTACGTCTTCTATGCAGAGTGCAAGCGCCATACCAAAAGTAGGCGGGTCATTTCTAACGAGAGGTTTCGTTGCATAACTGGCATACATCAGTCTGGTTGAAAACATTTTCTTATGCAAGAAATATCGGTATCAAAGGTCTCTCACCTGTAGTATGCTGTCTCGTCAGGACTGTTGTTGAACACTTGAAGGAACTGTGATCGTCTCAAATGAAACATAAACTGCAAGGTAAAGAGTTACAACAATTAACTAGAGCAGCGAAAAATAGAAAAAACAGACGATCTCGGGCGGACTTGGTCGCTTGTGCACCCAAGCACAAAAGGGGACACAAAACAATGTCATAAAGGAGATGGTGTGCCCTAGTAGTGGTTAGGGAACTGTACTTGTAACCCGGGGTGCCAGGTTCAAATCCTCCTCGATGTCACTGGATGGATTTAAATTCGTTGGTCCCGAACTCAACTCCTCCACGCTTTGTAAATCGCCAACTGGACTATCTCCGATCAGTTTGGATTTTTAACAAGTTTATTTTTATTTACAATACTTGTTTGTTTGTCTACAGTGTCTTCACTTTGCACAGCAGTGCTACAAACTCTGACACTTAAATAAAGCAATTTTTTACTGTAAGAGAAGATAGAACAGGTCTAACTCAAAATCAAAATGTTTCCTGAAACGATAATTTTACAGTGCTTACATGATTGTATGAGATAATAATACTATCTTGCTATTTGTGTGCGCTTTCAAGTAATGTTTATTAAGTGTTTTACTGTACTATTAGGAAAAGGGGAACAAAACATGCTTACTTTCTTTACCTTAAGATCGAAAGAGGGATTGCTTCTACCATGTTGACCAAAAAGTAACTTTTTGATCAACCAATAAAACTAAACGCACATGTGGACAACGACTTTTGACAAAATTTTGTACACATACAAATGATACAATAACACCAACATAATTATAATTTGAAATTATGAATATATGAAATCATAATTATTTTTGAACTACGTATGAAGAATAAATGAAGAGAAGATCCTCACAGTTATGAACACAACTTAAGCAGTTGCGAAAACAAAGCCTGAAAAAAGCCTGATTTTTTCAGGCTTTCTTTTCGCAACTGCTTAAGTTGCGTTCATAACTGCGAGGATCTTCTCTTCATTTATAATTAAAATTTGTTCACAATGTACCTGTGGGTAAAGAGTGAAGTTATCTGCCAGACGGAAGGAGCCAGGGTCATCTTTGTGATATTCACCAAACTTCTGACACAGTCGTATGAGCATGCGATCTAACCACCGTAACACATCGGGGCCGTCATCCCCTTCACCTCTACAATGACACAGAAAGATGATTTCAGGACAAAAAAACAATCCAATATCATAAATTTGTATCAGAGGAAAACAATTTTAAGTTGCTACTAGAGATAAACACATGAAAGAATATTATAAATTAAGTTTTCCAAAACAAAAAATTTACTGGTATATGTACACGTATTTTGCAGCCTTGCAGTATAATAATTTTTAACACAACCCAATGACTCAAACAATTTATCAATGGTTTTGTTTGACAGTTTTTACCCTCAATGCTGGCCGTAATGCAGCACATACTCGGACGAGAAATACCACTGATTGCTAGTAATAAGGAGTTTTCCAATAGTACTTCGCTAGGTGATGCTCATAATAATTGATAGTGATCCCGACACTTGTGAGTTTAAGTCGTGGAGTTCTTGTCCTGGATCCTGTACACAACCCCTTATGCAGTCACAGCATACAGCTCACAGTTTGCTGAATGCTCCGCTTCTTCATTCTTTGTATTAAAAAGAACTACTGAATATCACTATACCTGAATACAGCTACTCTGCTCATCATGACTGCTGCAGCCTCTTGGTCGAAACCAGCAGCAATGTGTTGAATACTTGTTGAGTCTACCCAGTTCCGTGCGCATGTTGTGACGCGTACTCTCCGCTGACCACTGGAATGTTGGTACTGTGTGATGAACTGTATACAACCTCGTCCACCTTGGGGGACTGGGGCTGTGTGCTGAAATTAAATTGAAGGATAAGGTTTGTACACGCCATTTGTCAAGTTTGCTGCCAAAAATCAAATTCCAAAACGTACAATAATATTATTGCGCATTAACTCCTGAAGTGTATCCACCTTAACTTCTCGGCAAAAAAGTGAGAAAAGTGATACCCAAAGGGTCAAAATATCTTCTCAGTCAGGTACATGTACTTTATTTTCAATCTGAGCTTTATCTGCCATGTCTGCTACCTGTAAGTCAATGCTTTTTATAGCAAACTGTCATACCCAGCCAACTTCAATAGCCCTACCTGATTAACTATTTCAAAGAAAACTCCCAGTGTTGTCTGAGGCTCTAAACCACAGAGCTTCCATGCACAAGTTCCTCCAACACCAATTTCCTGAAAAAAAAGAACTCAGTGTAAACAAATTGCTTGGCATGAGAATCATACTCAGCAAACAGTTGGAACTCAAGTTTAAGTAGTGTGTGAGTCAGTAAGTTAGCAAGCGAGCAAACCAGTGAAAAAGCGACAAAAATTATTTTTCTGTACACACTACATGTTGCTGTAGTGTTGTGTAACCAACATACACTGTACTTATCCTTTGCCCTGTACGATCGGGACCAAGCATAAATGCCCGCTTAATATGTTTGGTGTATGCCTATGAGAGGTTGGGGAAAACTGGAATAGCTAGGAAAGTTGTTTGGTGTATGGAGTGCTGTTAGTGGAGGTTCAACTGTATGAACTGCATCTGGCTATGTTTACTCTTGGAAAAAATAATGCAATTTCTTACTGTTTCAGAAACATTTGGTCCTTTTCTGTCCATTGATATACAGGGTCCTATAGCACCTGATACTCTTAATTCTCTTGATGTCTACACCAAAAACAAACAACATCATCACTGATAATACTTTAAATCGCCTAACTGAAGTAGGTGTAAGAGCAGCGGAGGAAGGAGAATTGCAGGCAGGCTACAGTTCAGGGCCCAGTCGTTCAAAGGGTGGATAGCGCTATCCACTGGATAAATCACTATCCAGCATATAAGTGTTGACGAAACAAACAATGCTATCCACTGGATAGTGATTTATCCGGTGGACTGCGCTATCCACCCTATGAACAACCAGGGCCAGATGTTTGATCTGTACAGGCTTTTAGCCAGGATTTAAAAAGTGGGAGTCCAAAACTTTTATAAGGCCTGGCTTTGTCCCCATAGGAGGGCCTGAGGAGTGTGCAAGGTGTTTTTCTGCAGTTATGAGTGCAAAGGTATCTAAAGATTTCCAAATTTGCTAAAAAAACTCTGAAACCAGTTATTCATATTAATTTTCTCTGAAAAGTGGCCGTCCACAGGACTCCTGGACTCCCACCTGGCTAAAAGCCTGGATCTGTACCATCAGGCAGGAGCTTATCCTGGTTACAGTAGCATGAAGCAACTAGGAGTATTTCTACTTCCCCCTGAATGGGAGGGCTTGATCAAGTAGGGATTACAAAAAGAAGTTAAAACCTCAGTAGACAAAAGATTTCTACCCAAAGCTATGCAAGCTGAGCAGAGTGATGAAAAAAGGCAGTCTTTTCAAATCAATGCACAGAGGAAGTTGGTAAGCTATTGAAACTCTCAGCTGTAGATCTATGTACATGTTAACTAACCTTCACTTCAAGTGTTGCACCAAAAGCCATTTTAAACTCTCCACGCATGTCTTTGGCAAACACTCTTTGGAACGTCTGTTTGAAAAGCGCTGTGTTGAATGAGTCACCCATCACCATGTATCCTCTAAAGAAAGAAAAATTACACACTTTTAGTGAAGGGTAGAGAGGCAAGGTCCATATTTTTCACATACATAAACCAATAATTAGAGACCATTACTAGGTTTCTGTAGAGCTTTATAATCAGAGTGGAATCTTAAGGTGGGGGGGGGGGGGGGCGGGAGGGTGAATGTCAAGCATGCCTCCTATAGAGAAACAAATAATTATGTGCAAATAGACATGCAGGCTACCCTCCACAAATGTGAAAAGGATTGGAAGGAGAAGCTATTATCAATACACAATATGCTCTGTCTTAAATTTACTGGTATCTCTCTTAAAATTTTCAAACCAGTTTGATTTTCATTTCCTTAGGTTTCAGATTCTGATAATAAAGAATACTGCAATGAGGAAAAATTAAAATCAAACTGGTTTGATTTATAAATTAATTTAAACCACAACACATACCGGTATGTGTTGTGGTTTTAATTTCAAAAACCAGTTTGATTTTAATACATGTACATACCCTGTGACATTAGGGAAACTCTTTATCTCATGCAGTCCTGTCTGATCCAGCTGACACGCAAATATATCCACCACATGACCATTCTCTGCTGCACGCCGTGACAGTCCCTCGTAATGCTGCAAGTCAGATAAAAAACTGAATTACCAAAATGCTGCATGTTTTAGTAACTCTTTAGAGCAGGATTAAAGGAAAATAGTGGAGAAACAATTTTACTAGACAAAGATTTCAACCATGATATTATTTCAGAATACCTTGATGGCTTTTCTGACATATCTTGCATTGTCTTTCTCAAGGTCATGATGAGATCGCATTGGATTCTTCAATTCCTCATCGACTACCATCCCTGGGCCCTGATGATGTCAAATGCAAATCAATCAATTAATTACACAGCATTACTTAAATGTGTTGGCGAGCTGCACTGGCCTGTATAATACATACAAGTATGTTGAAGGTCAAATTGGTTTTCAGGTTAAATCTGTTCGCATCTCAACCTAAAACCCAATTCAACCTACATGTACACGTAGTACACTGTATTCAGACTGTAAACTGTGTCATTTTTGATGAATTGCATTCTTGGACAATCTGCTTAACCTTTACAGTGCTTTTTGACTTAAAAGTATTAAAATGTTACATAAATTGGGTATCTGCATGATAATGATGCTATGTTGTAATCCATCTCGGAGGCGTACCAACACAAATAATTAGGTATTCTTCAGAGTTAGGCTGTGTTCACACCTGGTGCCTGGGCACAGTGCCCAAGTACGATTCTCGCTTGGCACTAATGTGAACATATATTTTTTCAAGTGCCCATGCCATAATTCCCGAGAACAAGGTCGAGGCACTTAGAATACATGCAATCATCATTGTTCCTTTTCACCCCCTTGGGAGCATAGGGCGTCCACCAGTTTCCTCCAGCGCACACGGTTCTTTGCTAATGCTTTGGCCCTTCCCCAGGAGTAGCCTACTCCTTCCAACTCCTGCAGCACGGATCGCTTTCAATTGTTCCTTGGTCGTCCAACTTTCCTCTTTCCCTGTGGGTGGTAGTGCAAGGCTTGTCTTGCCACATTGTTACTTTCCCTTCTGAGAGTGTGGCCAATCTAGCACCATTTCCTTCGCTTAATTGATGTTACAATGGATTCCATGTTGGTCCTTCTTAGCAGTTCTTCATTGCTAATTACGTTCGGCCACCGGACTCCCAAGATGTACAGTATCTGAGACATTTGTTGACAAAAACTTGCAGAATACATGCAACGGTACTTGGGTAATTTGGTTTTCTGTGTTTGAACATGATGCTATTTTTTGCAGGTGCTCAGGTACCAGTGCTCGGCACTAAGTGTGCGCAGCCTTACTTCCTGGTATGGAAATCTGAACAAGTGTAAGGTGATTGAGCAACCAGGCTTGAAAACTGTTGTTTTATTCAACTAAATTGAGTATGTGTTAGTGTACATCAGTATACACCTCCATGTTAACATACAGCAATTTGATATAACAGTGTTGTTAAGTTACCTGTGTTCCAGGTCCTCCCATAAACAGCATGATCCTTCCACCAGTGTTGGGATATGTGCACTGAGGAGAAATCACGAACATTATAAGCACTATACCGTACATTGCATAAGTACAAGCGGGTTTCCATTATAGTTTTGAGCGCTGAGGTGAGAATGTGTAGTTCCATTAAATATCCATACCTCCCCCACAGAAGGGATTTATTAAAAGAACCCCCCACCCCTCTGGAAATTCCAGTTAAATTTCATACATTTCTTAAAAATTTTGGTCTTTGAGACCCGCCACCACCCCAGGAAATTTCCAAACCCTTCTGCAGGGGAGTATGGATATTTTTTGGAACTACACAATTGAAATTACCACCCTGTCTGTGATTTTTGACAAGAATATCAAGTGATCGTTCTGAACAAGCTGATGAGACAACTTTAAGGTGCCAGTGCATAATTATCTGATGGGAAATAAGAATCAGGAGCTTTTTTGCCAAACAAATCTAGCATTTGTACAATGTACCTTCCTGATTGGACTACTATACATTGTATAATGGCAACTGCATGTGTTTATATACAAGATAAACTCGACCGTACCTCTAACAGTCCAACAGCAATTGACAGAGCTGCACCAGTTGATCTGAAGGGTCTTTTTCCAGTGGGTACAGGCCAGGGGTCTCGCTGAAGCTCTCCCAGTAAATCAGTAAGGCTCATGTCACATTTGTGGACTGGCTGAAGAAATCTGAACAGATACAAAACCAGATCATGTTTTAGAGCATTCTACAGTGTACACACTGTAGTTGATACTTGGTTTTTCCTATCTCTACATATGATGCATACATTGTTGGCTTGACTTTATTCGCCCATAATTAAATGTACAACTATTACATTCAGAAGTTGCTTTGACATTGCTGATTCTAGCAGTAAACATGTACATTTGATCAGGATTTGTGCTTCATAAGAACCCGAGAATAACTGACTAAGCTCACCACCACCACCCCCCACCCCCCCCCCCCCCCTGTAGCTCATTGGTTAGAGCATCTGACTGTGAAAGCTCATGGGTTTGATTTCTGTCAGGGACTCATGACAGATGATTTCTTTAACACACACTCCTGACCACAGAAAATTACACCTAACCATTACTAATAATAATTTTATTTCCTTCCTTAATCAAATGAGTGTTACAATGATTTTTGTGGCAGCAAACACCAAAGAGACAAAAATTAATGTGGCTAACTGTGATTGCTGGCTGAGTTAAACGTGAAACAATGCTGGTCAGCAGTCTCTCCCACTGGTTTTGTGCGGGATGGCAGGGGGTTATGTGCAGCGGCCCTGTGTGGTTTACAGCTCAGGTTTGGATGTCATTTGTTGTTGCTACTCGGTAGTTCTTGCTGAGTTTACTATGCCTGGTAGTTGCCCCCATAGGGTTCTCATAGATACCCTAAACGTAAAGCTTGGTTTGATCAATCTGTGGCCCAACAATCTTTTCTAGATGCACCATTCCCCCAGCTCATCTATTGCCACTGTGCTATATATTTTCAATCCCTATAACGTTTATTTTATTTAACTTTCCTGAAGATTTGATACCATTAAAGCTCTGTGGTAACCTCAGATTGGACTTTAAACTCACCAGGAACCTCATTAACATTGCTACCTATGGGTAATACCAATTTAATTTTGGTTGTATTTACAAGGGAGGATACCATTTGATGCCTGGTCTTTCAAGTTTGCAAACTCACCACTAACATGTACATAAATCCTGGTTTTAAACAGTTGTAATAATTCTGTACCTGTTAAATGTCTCATGAGGTTGCTGTTGTGGTGGAACAGGTCCTCCTCTCATTTGAGGCTTTTGTCCTCGTCCACCTCCTCCCAAGCCAAGCATGTCCTGTAACAAAAACAATTACAAAAATTGTTTCTGTTTCCAAACTACCATTTTCATGACTGCATCTTGCAGCAAAAGAATGCAAATATCCCCTGTAGTACACTTTATCACCAGTGAATGAAACTGATTAAAGAAGAAGATATTTATTCACACTGGAAATCATGCTATATGTAATGTAACATTACACAAACCTGTATTTGTTTAGCATTGAGGTCCTTTGTTCCTCTGAAGACATAACTCTTGGAACAGCCTTCACATCCGAGCTCATGGACATGAACCTGACGAAATGACAGAAAGATGAAATATAAGACTATTATTTACTTTCTTTTCATAAAACAATGTCTTTTATGCAGCACATCCAATCACGTTAAAATGTGTTTTGTAACTTAGCTTAAGCTGATACATAATTTGTACAGGTGCATTTAGACCATTTGCTGTCACAAGTGATGTAACAAAAACATTTCAGTCTAACAAAAACAGGGACAAATACCAAAGCTTAACAAAGTTATGTGAGAAGTTAATCAATTATGCATTCATGGTTAAGAAAATACTATGTGTACATGTATATACACTGTACATTATTATTCCCCAGCATATGATGTCAACAGTGTTAATCCTTACCATTTTACCAAATGTGATGAGTCCAACTAAAGCATTGGGCGGCATAAGACTCAGCGACATTTGCAATGATTCCTGCACACACACAAAAAAAAACATGTACAGTACAATATATCTAATTAGTTATTATTATACTTGAAATGGAATTACTATAGGGACATGATCATGTAAATTTTGTTCGTTAGAAGTGCGGTAAACGACACCTTTGCCTTAACTTCTGAAAACGTGGGCAAGCGAGACACAATTGGTTTTGGTTTTAGTTCTGACTGGCTGAGAAAGCGGTGCAAGATTTTTAAACCAATCACTAAGCGTAGTGATGCAAAACCAATGTTATCATTTGTAGCAAAATGACCCACAGGTTAACCTATTTATTAGTATTTACCTAAAAAAGTACATATTAAACTAAGATACAAATTTGTATACATGTTGGTTATTAAACCTTAACAGCTTGAAAGTCTTCGTCGTCCATACATGTGTCCAACACTATAAGATAGATCAATGGTCCAGAGCCACCACCACGCTGAGAAACAAAAACACTGCACTGAATTGACAAGTCAAAAAAGCTAAAAAGGTATAGAAAAACTATACTGCAAAATGCAGCAAGGACAATTCAGAAAACAAACAGAAAAAGTCGCAGGTGGTTATATTAATAGGGGCTTTCCAAGTGGGTATATACAGAAGGACAGAAAGAGAAAAAAACAAACAAACACAAAACAAAACAAAACAAAAGACAAACAAACAAACAAAGCAAAACCAAACAGCTAGTGAAGTGAGCTGAGTGTGATCTGGGGAGTAAGGTCTTGGGGGGGAGAGGTCCTTTGATTGCTTGGCTTTCTGATTTGTTTCTGTTTCCCACATTTATGGAGACTTTGTAGGCTATTGTGGTAGTTGTCAGGTATAAATGGTAAATAATATTTGGATCTACAATACACAAAGGGGTAGTTAAGTTACCTGTAGAGTATACTCGATGGTGGAGAACTGAGGAATGAGCTCCGCAGGCTGATGTTGTTCTGATATTCCCGCATACTGAGGAGGAAACTGTTAAACACATGGTACTATCAGAACTATCTCCTCACTATCTATCTTGGATGCCCAGCCCATACAAGCTTTTATGATAGCAAAATAATACAAGTCGCCCAAAGACAAAAGTAGGTCGCCTGTGGCACCTGGGCTCTGCTAGAGCACAGCTCTGCATACATGTAGTTTATGCTTCCACAAACATGGAACACAATTGTCTCTTCACTGACTACATGGAAATAAAGTTGCACATCTCCCTTAAAAAATTTTGCTCATCTGTAAGACAAGTGCCATACTGCTCCCTCTATAATGTTGAGCAATGTATGTACATTTTGTTGGTCAAGCTTTTTCCCCTGGGCTTTTTCCATGGATTTTAAAGGGTGTAAATATAGACTATGCTATTTAATAGTAAAAAAAAGCAAGTGATGAATCACAAATGGGACTAAAACTTTGTTAATACATGTATATCACCTAATAAGTTACAGGAAGTCTTTCCTGATTCCTTTACTGACTAGCCATGGATCACTTGTAAGACCTCTGCTTATTTTTTAGGTGCACTTTTCTTTTTCGTCTTAGTGAATGGGTGGAATAAAATCTTCTCCTGTACATATTACATTGCATATTTTGATTTAAGCTTCTATTATACATTGTAAGTCTTATAAAAATTAAACTTATAAGTCTTGCAGTACAAGTACATGGTAGTTGTATCTGTCATATCGTGGCATACTTTTAGACTGTAAACATACCGCATTTCGCTGGAAGCAGAAATTGCAGTGCCATACTTTAGATCTATAGTCCACTTGACTGCAGAGAGAAGAAAGAAAATTAACCAAAGAAGTAGAAAAGCCGGCTTCTGAATGTCAAAACATGAGCTTACGTCAGATCACACAATCAATTCAACTAAACTCACCAAAAAGGATTTAACACTGCTCTACAAGTGTTCCTAGTACACAGAACAGGATCGTAACAAATTGGAGGCAGATCTGGCCGTTCTTTTAATGGTGTATACATACAACCCACGGGAACAACCTAAAGGAAATCGTGATTAGTTCGTGAAGCTTTCGTGAATACATTCTGATGAACTCGCAAGTTTCTCGACTCACCATTCGCGTAGCTTCCAGACGACTCGATGGCCAAACATTCCAGCTAAATCTAACACCATCACGGTCTTCATTTTGAGTTATAAAGTCTTGATAAGTCGTCATTTTTACGAGAAATTCTTCACTCGACGACAAAACAGTTCAGACATCAAATTGCCAACAACTATTGTGCCACGTCGCCCGCTTTCGCCGGAAACTGGGAACTAACTTCTGAGCCCGCGATGTCATGACACAGGGCAGCCAATCTCGTCCCAAAATCTCGTCCACAGCCCACCCAAGATAGCTGTGTGATAAGAATTAGGCTTTGGTAGATTGTGCTAGCATAATTTTAAGAATAATTTAGCAAAACGAGCATTATTTTAAGCTTTTATTTCAGTTTAGCACTGCTACCATAATCCAAGCTTTTTTGCGTTGAAAGCAAAAAAAAAAACTTATCTTAGTTCTAGAATAATTCAGTTTCTATTTCATTTCTGTATTGTTTTTGGAAAATATTGAGGTCTGTGCTAAGGCCCATGGTCAATTATGGTCCGGCAGACTCCAGGATACCCTGTGCATATCTGAGAGTTTTTTAATTTTTATTTATTTATTTATTTATTTTGTTTTTAATTTTTTAAAAAAAATTAATGCAAAGTTGTCTTTATACTGAACTGAGGGCTTTGCCTGGATAGCGTCTAAAACAAGAATATACAAGCAAGTAACTTTCTGACCGGATTCAGAACCCAGAAACGATTGATTTGGATATCATGTGTTACTCATTTGGCTTTTCGAGGTGCGCATATGCGTATTTGCGATGCTAAAGACTGTAAGACTCATTTTAGTTAAAATTGATAGAGTTAAGCTGCTGGCGATCTTTATTTTCCTTAAAATCTAAGTAGCTTAATTTCGGTGACAGAGAGCATAATTTTCAGAAAGTAGCATAATTTTGGAATAATTTCTAAAAAATATGAGCACTGCTTAAAGCATAATATGTTTTCTTTCGGGCACAATCTACCAAAGCCTAATAAGAATCGGTCTTCCGTTTAAAGATCATACTGACCTGCCAATGCAGATGAGAAAAAAGAAATGGACGATTTTAGTCAAGTACATAATTGGCACTATTCTGCAACCAGTATTAGAACGACATTGGAACAAGCTGATCTTAAGACCAAACAAACAAGCCTCCATCCCTAAATGGACAGTGCGAAATTATGCTAACGCGCACCTACCGAACCAAAATCATTTATATTCAATAACGTCGATTAGTTGATTCGCCTGCTAAAAATCGGGACGAGTGCTCTTTTGAAAATAACAGCAAACGACGGGTTTAGTCTGACGAACAGGAAGGTGATAACTGCACACTGTCGAACACTGAAACGAAAAGAAAGCAGACGCTGACCGAAATTCTCATTGATTATTTGCAGTGTTCCGGAAAAACACTAATCTTAGAGTTTTTACCTATTCGTGTTTAGTCAACTTATTTTAATTTGCCAAGTTTCGTTGAAAGCACTTGGTTTCATCAGTATGACAAAAAGAACTTTAAACCACAGGCCGCGCCAGCGTTTACTGCACAGGAGCTTATTCACAATCCCCGCCACGCAAAGACAAAATACCTTATGTTTCCACAGTAAAACATCCCCTTTCTTTCGCACCGTCCCCGTAGAAATAAAAATATTTTCTTTTAGAACTCTGAAACTGGTTCAACTCCAATAAAAATGCCAAAATTTTGACAATTTCAGAAGTTTTGTATCTACACGTTTTTTTTGACGATTTTTAGTTTGGAAAACGGCAAGCTTCTTTTGGGTTAAAATTGTTATTAAATATGTAAGGTAAAGAAAAGGTGTACGTATTAATGTTTGTCGTCTGTATGCTATTTCAAAAATAAGAAAACCATTCCCGTTGATCACGATGGAAAATTAATAAATATCGTTTAAATTCATTTCACACCAATACGATACTATTAAAAATGATTAGACTGATAGTTTAGAATTCTTTTAGGCTATTGAAATTAACAAAACTGCCCCTTTTTAAACCGGCGTTAAAACCGCATACGAACATTTATTTAAAACAGGGCAAGTTGTATTAATATTATTAGATTGTAGGCTTATTTGGTAGCAATTTGGCAAAGTCGTTTACAAGCAATTTGCGTGGTATCGTCTGTAAAGAAACCGCCAATTGACCTGTAATCTCAATATTTCTCTTGTTATCCAACTCAGTTTTTCTTAAAACACATAATCCTTTGTTTGAAAATATTTCCGATTTTTTTCTTCACAATTCAGCAAATATATAGTTTGTTATTATAATCAATTACCAAAGATTGAAAGCGTTCTGAAGAAATTGCACGCTTTATTTTATAACAAACACAATAGCTTTGTATCTATTGCATTTAGATAACTTTTAGCATAGAAACCAGCTGGCTTGTCTTGGATTATTAATCAAAACACGTAATGTAAAATGTAATGTAAAGCCGAAGATAGCTGTGTGATAAGAATCGGTTTTCCGTTCAAAGATCATACTGACCCGCCAATGCAGATGAGAAAAAAGAAATGGGCGATTTTAGTGAAGTACATAATTGGCACTTTTGCCCTACAACCAGTATTGGTACGACATTGAAACAAGCTGATCTTAAGACCAAAAAAATCAA
Source organism: Oculina patagonica (assembly GCF_052425735.1). Classification (NCBI taxonomy): domain Eukaryota; kingdom Metazoa; phylum Cnidaria; class Anthozoa; order Scleractinia; family Oculinidae; genus Oculina; species Oculina patagonica. The sequence continues at coordinate 12,676,987 of NC_135770.1, read as the reverse complement.
GCCTCCAACCCTTAACCCTTTAATTCCCAAGTTTTTTTGACTTTCTAAAGGTTTTTTCTTGGCTTAGACATTCTGTAGAACTTCGTAATTGCATATAAGAAGTTCAAGTAAAAATGTGTGCTGCTTCGAAACACCGAGGGCTCAAATTGTTATTGTGACGTCAGTAGTCGACAGTTGCTTCCTTCGTTGGCGAGTTGTTGGGCTTGGATTTGGCATGTTTTGTATTTATAAGTGATTTTTCGAGTCATTTTTCACTGCAGAAGCCCCCAGGCTGGCATCATTAAGCTAGAATGGTGGGTAGAGGCCAGCATCTGAAAGAAACCAGAGGTGAGAGATGATTTTGTCTTGATTGGAACGCCAAAAATATTCGAATCGAAGGATGGCGGTTCATGGGTAAAGTTATCTCTCTGGCCGTTCTGTGGGTGGATTCCGAGACCTGCCAAGGCAATTTGGACGAGTTCTGACTTCAAAAGAATGCAATCGGTGCAACATTTTGCCGGCAGGATTGGAATAGAGGTAGGTAGCCTTTCATGGCGCCGCCATGACTGTTTTTCCAAGGCATCCCTATCGGTCACCGATGAGGAAATTACAGGTTTGCAAGCATAGCTCTAATTGAATAGTAATTGCTGAGTCTGCTGAATGATTGATGGGAAATTTCCTTGGTGAACGGAAAGGAATAGGGTTGACGTTTGCTGCAAATGTATATTTTTGAAGTCAGAATTATTTTTTCATTAAAAAAATGGAGGCAAAGATGTGTGTTTTTTGCTGTTGTCCTGTTAGGTAGAAAACGGGCATTTTCGGATTCGCTGCTGACAAACAACCACATGCAACGGAAATCAAGACTTGTAGTCAGTTAGTTGGCTTTAAAAGTTACGAAAGTTATCACTTTGCCTTAAAAAGCAATCATTACTATCATGTGTCCAGATATGTGAAGGCTAGAGATTTTTTAATCACTGCTGGTGTTTTTCGTACAGATATGTACGATTGGGTCTTAAAGGGTTAATGGACAGTGCGATAGAAATTATGCTAACGCGCACCTACCGAACCAAAAATCATTTATATTCAATAACGTCGATTTGTCAATTCGCCTGCTAAAAATCGGGACGAGTGCTCTTTTGAAAATAAAATCAAACGACGGGTTTAGTCTGACGAACAGGAAGGTGATATATAACTGCACACTGAAACGAAAAGAAAACAGACGCTGACCGAAATTCAGTAATGAAAGTGTGCCTGCACAAGATAAACACTATCCCGCAACCAGCATAAGTACGAAAGCTGATTGTAAGACCCAGAGGAAAACTGCAACGCTGAATTAACAGTGTGTTGTATACTTATTCTTTTACGATGTTTTCATTGTAGATAATGCAGGCAACACAGACCTTCATGATCGTTATGCACCTACATAACCAAACATGATGATGGTTATGCACCTACAAAGCCAAAAACATTTAAATTTAATAAAAAAAATCCGTTAACGCTAGTTACAACAAGTAGATTTGTTGCTGGAAAAGTAGCAACAAATGGGTATGCTAAAGATATATTTTATTGTTTATATGATAAACAGTTGCCTGCATTGGCCGGAAGAGTTCCGTTTTTGTTGTTGTTTTTTACGATAAGGGCAACAGCGGAAGACGTTACCCTTCAAAATGTTCCCGTCACTGATATATAGCTCAGGATAAGTAACTTAAAACTGAGAACAGTTAGGGACCACAAACGTGAACGACATCTCAATATTAATTAATCCATTCAAGGTGTCTTAACAACACACTTAAGGAGGCTCGATGTAGTTTTTTTAGACTAAGGGTGGTTGTTTTGAAAATTAAAATTACCTAGGAGGCCAATGTTCGATTTTTGCCAAAATACACCATAATGATCAAATGTGACCAAATTTTAATTTTTTACCCGTCACTTAGTCACAACGGTTACCATAGCAACGATTGACGTTTTCTTTTGTTCTCAAACAAGCTTGATTTTCTCCAAATCTAGACTGACACTTGGTGTTTATTATTTGATATGTTAAAGTTTAGTAGATTGACTAACTGTTGACGAAATTTTAGAAAAATCTGCAAGAGCGTTTTCAAGTAAATCAAGAATGAAATTTTCAGAAAAACACCGTTTTAATATAAAATAGGCGCCTTTAAATTGTTTCGTATTATTTGAGCACAGTTTCTCTCACTGAAATATAAATACTTACACCATCAAAGACCATTAACTAAAAGCGAAAGACTTTTTGCTTTAATTTGTTAAAATATATCGACTGCCGATTGTAAGAAATTATAAGAAAATACCAAAAACTTCATTCTTGATTTACTCTAAAACGCTCTTACAGATTTTCCTAAAATTTTGAGCACAGGTAGTAAATCTACTGTACTTGAACATATCAAAAAATGAATACCAAGTGTCAGTCTAGATTTCGAGAAAACCAAGCTTGTTTGAGAATAAAAGAAAACGTCAATGGTTGCTATGGTAACCTTTGTGACAAAGTGACGAGTAGAAAATTAAAATTTGGTCATATTTGATCATTATGGTGTATTTTGGCAAAAATCGAACATTGGCTTCCTAGATAATTTTAATTTTCAAAACAACCACCCTTCGGCTAAAAATACTACATCGAGCCTCCTTAAGGGGAGTACTACGGTGTAGAACCTGATAAGCCTCCCTCTTATTGTCCCTCGCGAGGAGTGCATGTGTCGATCTCGACACTCCTCGCTAGGAGCGAAAAGAAAATATGATCGACAAAAGACTTAAACTCGGGGAAATTTCTTGGAATTGGTTGTCCACTATATTTATATATAAGGGACCTGTGGGCGAGTGGCAACCTAATCCAATGGAAAACAAATTGTTTCTCGGGATCGGAATCATTTTGAAAGTTAAAGTAATATTGAATGTTGTTATTGAAACTATTCCGCAGAAATTTGTCCCTTTAATGTTTTCGGTCATCATTATAAGAGAAAACAGATTCAAACAGAAGAACGCTCGTAACCACAATGTCAACACGTTGTTCTGAAGGCAAACAAACTCGTTTTCTATGTTCTTCAAATATCGGAAAGATAATCCTCAGCAACACCGAAAAAGATGGAAATTTTTGACGACTACAATGCTTTTAAGTTCGAATAAAGCGATGTATTGGCGAAAAATAAAAAGCGAGCTCTTTCCGTGTTTAATTGGCAATCAGCACTTGCATGCGCAAAAAAAACAGCAAAGAAGCGATACCTTCACGTGTGTTGTGTTTTCTGGAAGCCACGTAAAAGGGCAAATGAGGAAGTTCCTTGTCATTCTTATTCTTTGTAAAAAAGCTGTTTCCTTATTGTTTTACGAATTAATTAAAAATTTTAACAGACATCACGTACGACACAAAAGTAGCGAAGATCGTCTTAATTCACGAGTATTTTTTTACCACTTAGGACAAATTAACACTTCTTTGTTGATAAAACTTTGTTTAAATTTTAAGATACATGCAGTACTGATAAAATATCATTGGGAAAATACAAGTCAGCCGCATGTAACTGATTCAGCTGATTTAATAAGCAACGCAGTGAAAGTGTCATTTGACGGCACAAGGAATTTTAGCTTTCACGAACAAAAATACCAAAAGAATTCGCCTCTGCTTATGGTATTGGCCTAGCCTGCGAACGCAGACGTGTTTCCGCCAGTCGCTCCAACGATATGAGGAGTCAGAGTCCAACTGTAACTGAAAATTTAGATGTTAGCTAGCTCGGGCGGTTTATTTCCAGGTTTATTGAAGGTAACTAAAGCGCTTTTGTCAACATGCACAGATAGCTGAACACGAAAATAGAAACAATCGATCAATCATCTTGCAAACCAGGTATCATCAAGTCCATCAAGATCATGCAGTCGATTAATTCTCTTGTCTTGCGCATCAAAACCTGTTTTCTTCAATTCCTCACAATTTAACCCAAACTTGCCAAAACCGGTTTGCCCAACACCCAATGGACCAATATATGATGCTGTTATTGGTTATTTCGGTTGTTAATCTAATTATCCTCACTCCCAAGGGAAATACACACGCAACCTGAAAACAACTTGCAAACCAGGTATCATCAAGTCCATCAAGATCATGCAGTTGATTGATTCTCTTGTCTTGCGCATCAAAACCTGTTTTCTTCAATTCCTCACAATTTAACCCAACCTTGCCAAAACCGGTTTGCCCAACACCCAAGGGACCAATATATGATGCTGTTATTGGTTATTTCGGTTGTTAATAGAATTATCCTCACTCCCAAGGGAAATACACACGCAACCTGAAAACAACTTGGGATGCCTTTTTATAGGCATCCCCAAAAATCGCGACGAGTGCTCTTTTTAAAAGAACATTAAGCGACGAACTATAATTGTATTATCGATCCAAAAAATGTGAACTGCACACTAAAAACTCAAAGCAAATGAGACGCTATGACCGACACTGAAAAACACTGAAATTGCGCCCTTTCCTTAACTGCACCGTGTACTGTCGTGAATTGTAATAAGCGTCGTGAATTGTAATACCTGTCGTAAATTGTAATAACAGTTGTCGTGAAGTGTAATAGCTGTCGTAAATTGTAATAACAATTGTCGTAATTTGTAATAATGCACCTATCGCAAATTGTAATAACATGCTGCCGTAAATTGTAATACTCTGAGCTGTCGTAAATTGTAATAGCACATTGTCGTGTTTTGTAATAACCAGTATTATCATATTTTATTTTGCCATTTAACTCTGGAAATCTGTTAATCTATTGATGGCAAGCATTTCACACCGAAGGGAGTCAGTAAGAGGTTCCGGCATTTTTTTTAATAAAAATGTGCATTATAGTGATTTCATTTAACCCGTGAAACACTATCTCAGTACCAGTCAGTACCTAATGGTAAAAAATAAACAAAAGAAAACAATGGAATAAGTGTCTTATAGTATCAAAAAGTTTAATAACTATTTCACGGGTTTAGTGAAATCACTCTAATTTAGCTCATTTTGATTTTAAGGGACTATGTCACAGATTTTAGCCAGAATTAGGCATCGGAAATGACCATCAAATTCGGTGAAATATAATAATGACCCCCTAAAACAGTGAAGGAACATTTCCGCCAATAACACAACAAATACAAAAGAAGGTACGGATGGACAAAAGTGACAAAGATTGAATCGGATTGCAATATGGGTTTTTGAAATATTGTTGGGCTGAACAGTTTTCAAAGTTAGCCTCGTTTGCTTGTTACACTTTAAATTATAACACCTGGGAGACAAATGTGGTTGCAATCAGAAGATAAGGTTTTGTCATTTGGATGCGAAGGAGTATTTGCTTTGCAAACATAAAAGTTTCATAGCAAGTATTTGGCAGTCCCTTTAAAGAATGAAAGAAACCAAAGGAAGATAAAAAAGGGAGTGACTTTACACTAGACAATCATTCAAAAAAGAAGATAATATTTGAAACCCATTATCCACCTTAAAAAATAAAGACCAATGACTCGTTAAGGACCGACTAGAGAAATCACAATGAAAACTCACGTTTCCCTTTATGTGCTTTGCTGCAAATTTGTTCTGGCGAGAAGATTAATAATGTTTAGCCTGTGAGCAGGCTCTCCGATCGAGGATGGGGCGAAAAGAAAGCTGGAAGAAAGACCCTTCTCGGCTCGCTTCGCTTGCCGATCAGAACGGGAGCCTGCTCGCAGGCTAAATAATGTTGGATAGCCCTCATGACGATATCAAGCAGTAAAACAAATTTATGCCACGCGTTCTTTAACTGTTATTCCTTATAGATAACGAAAGTGAGACTTCTCAATGATTGATTTTCTAATTCTCATTTCAGGGCTGTAACTAGCAAGAGGCAAGACGAGGCACTTGCCTCGTCTAAATTTTTACCCAAAATTAAAAACAAAATATTTTTTGTTGGGAAAATAATCCCCAGTTGAACAAAATTGAGTTTTCTCAAGAAATACCTCATGAAAAATGTCTCTGAAAGAGATTCATAGCTTCTAGATTTCAAATTTTCTGGAGGGCATGCCCCTAAAACCTACTAGCAAGATCTTGCCTCGTCTATGGCAAAGGTCTGGTTACGGACCTGCATTTTATAGAATTATTACAAAACACGGCAATGTGCTATTACAATTTACGACAGCTCAGAGTATTACAAATTACGGCAGTATGTTATTACAATTTGCGATAGGTGCGTTATTACAATTTACGACAACTGTTATTACAATTTACGACAGCTATTACAAATCACGACAACTTTTATTGCAATTTACGACAGCTATTACAATTCACGACGTTATTACAATTCACGACAGTACACACCGCATTTCTGTTAAATAAAGCAATTAATGACAGATAAAGAACAAAAAATTACATTGCTTAAGAAAACAAATTTCCTCGAAATTGAAAATAAAATAAAAACGGCACGCATTCAGAACATACTTTTAACATTAAACCCGTAGCATGGACGCCAATTTCGCTGAACATAAGAGTACGACCGACAGAAAATACAAGCATAAACAGTCTACAGTATTTGCCGATGAGATAAGTAAATTCTCGCTTCCTACCTTAGCTCTTCAGTTCTTCTTAGCGTCTCATCTCAAGTGTCCTCTTTCCTTAAGCAATTAATAAAACTCGATAAAGACAATAAGTTACACTACCCACGCAAACAAATTTCTTCGAAATTGAATTTTATTAACAGTTTCAATTCTTTCAGTCTCCGAGACAGAGTAGTATTTTGATACAATAACATTTTATAAAAACTATACAATTAGAGTCTTTTATTTTATGCGGATCGCATGTTTTGCCCAAAACAAATGCATAAAGTTGCAAAGAGGGTCTGACTGGGGTTAACCGACTAGCGATAAAGGGCGTAAAATATAGCTGACAAACGACAAAGTCATGAAATTTTAACTGACAACCGACATGTGGCCCCACTCCATTCAGATCCGACTAGCGACAAAGGGCGAAATATGTAACTGACAACCGAATGTAATGAAATTTTAACTGAGGCCGACATGTGGACCCCCCATTCAGACCGTCTTCAAACGTTGACAAGCAGCAACCGTCTGAAATGTTCATATTTAATTTCTGTTTTATTATACATTTATATACATCTGTTTTGTTTTATAGAGGCAAAGAAGGAAGGCCCAAAGCCAAGGAGACAGACCGTTGACAGTCTTCATCTTTTTCCAGTGTGGAAAAGACAGCCATTCCCGAATCGGCCTTTCCAGACACAGCAGACGCTATTCTAGAACTATCATCCAGAGTGCGACACCATAGTCTTCCGATACTGATAGGTGCCAATCATACAATTTCTTCTTACAAAAGATGTAAACACTGAAGCAAAGATTCGCCTTTACAGGTCTGTAACTAGTGTTGTCTGGGGGGTCGGCCTCAGTTAAAATTTCATTATTTTGTCGGTTCTCTGTGGCTGCAGGGGATGGTTCGAAAGAAAGGAAATGTTTTTGGTTAAGAAATTTTACTGTGGGAACATAAAGTCTTTCTTTGATTCACAGCCCCCACGTGGCAGGCAATCAGCATTACAGCATAGTCGCAGAATGTAACTAATTGTAAAGCTGTAATTGTATAGTTTTTGTAAACTGTTATTGTATCAAAATACTGCTCTGTCTCAGAGACTGAAAGAATTGAAAGTGTTTATTAAATTCATTGTATGATTGGCACCTATCAGTCTCGCAAGGCTATGGTGTCGCACTCTGGATGATAGTTCTAGAATAGCGTCTGCTGTGTCTGGAAAGGCCGATTCGTGAATGGCAGTCTTTTCCACACTGGAAACAGATGTAGTCTGTCAACGGTCTGTCTCCTTGGCTTTGGGCCTTCCTTCTTTGTCTCTATAAAACAAAACAGATGTATATAAATGTATAATAAGACAGAAATTAAATATGAACATTTCAGACGGTTGCTGCTTGTCAAGAAGACGGTCTGAATGGGGGGTCCACATGTCAGCCTCAGTTAAAATTTCATTACTTTGTCGGTGGGTCAGTTACGTTTTTCGCCCTTTGTCGCTAGTCGGTATCTGAATGGAGTGGGGTCACATGCCGGCTGTCAGTTAAAATTTCATGACTTTGTCGTTTGTCAGCTATATTTTACGCCCTTTATCGCTAGTCGGTTAACCCCAGTCAGACCCTCTTTGCAACTTTATGCCTTTGTTTTGGGCAAAACATGCGATCCGCATAAAATAAACCGGACATAAGAAAAAGCAACAAGAGCGTTTAAGAAAATGTAGCAATATACAAAGTAAATACAATCGAGTTTTTAATTTGTCCTCTATTCTTCTTCGACCTTCAAAGGAAGATTCCGTGGCTGCGGGGGATGATTCGAAAGAAAGGAAATGTTTTTGGTTAAGAAATTTTACTGTGGGAACATAAAGTCTTTCTTTGATTCACAGCCCCCACGTGAATCAAAGAATGCCATTCCCGAATCGGCCTTTCCAGACACAGCAGACGCTATTCTCGAACTATCATCCAGAGTGCGACACTATAGTCTTCCGAGACTGATAGGTGCCAATCATACAATTGATATTGAAACAGGCTTGGATGAGTTTTGATTTCTTCACTGAGGCAAAGATTCGTTCATAAGGGTATAACTAGTCTTGACTGGGGGGTCGGCCTCAGTTAAAATTTCATTACTTTGTCGGTTGTCTGTGGCTGCAGGGGATGATTCGAAAGAAAGGAAATGATTTTGGTTAAGAAATTTTGCTGTGGGAACATAAAGTCTTTCGTTGATTCACAGCCCCCACGTGGCAGGCAATTTATTTAATTCTGCTCTTAAGCATCAGCATTACAGCATTGTCGCAGAATATAACTATTTGTAAAGCTCTTATTGTATAGTTTTTAAAACTGTTATTGTATCAAAACACTGCTCTGTCTCAGAGACTGAAAGAATTGAAACTGCTAATAAAATTTAATTTCGAGGAAATTTGTTTTCTTAAGCTATGTAATTTATTTTCTTAATCTGTCATTAATTGCTTAGCAATAATTGCTTGACGAACTAATTAAAACTAAAATTGCAAATTGACCAATCACTGGACTCACGTGTCAACATGGCCAATAGAATGCGAGTATTTCTGCATATTTTACATCTCGTTTGGCTTTAAGGCAGTGTTCAGTTTCAAATGAGCTTAGTTTGCCAGAGAAAGCCAGGTAAGATGGGTTTAACGCGAAGTACAATTTCCAATTTACTCGGAAATATACTGACTGTTCTATTCATTTTCTGCAGTCTTGGTCACTTGAGTTAAGACGCTAAGAAGAACTGAAGAGCTAAGGTAGGAAGCAAGAATTTACTTATCTCATCAGCAAATACTTATTTCATCAGCCCAATTTTTAGCAGGCGAATCGACTCATGGACGTTATTAATACGTTACGTTATTAATATAAATAATTTTGGTTCGGTAGGTGCGTGTTACCATAATTTCTATCGCACTGTCCATTTGGGGTTGGAGGCTTGATTTTTTGGTCTTAAAGGGGCTACGTCATGAGGATTTAGCAGATTTTTGGTCTAAACTGCTCTGAAATTAGTGGTAGGCAACTTAACACATGGAAATCATTATCTTTGAACGTCTAAAGGAAGATATAACCATAATTTGCTGCGAGGGATCAAACCACGCATAAAAATATCAAGTTTTTTCGAATTTTTTGCTTGTCTACAAGCAAAAGGAAGGAGAATAGCAGTTAAGTTGGGTAATCTCGAACCACATTCTTGTTAACTCTCAAGGGACTGTTTTAATTTCTCAAGGGAATACTTTCCGCAGTGGGTGATCAAAGCGCGTGACTTGTAAAGCGTCACTCTATAGTTGTGCTTCAGCACTTCCGTTCTTGTAGAAAAAACGTGACTTGTCAAATTTACAAAAGTTATATAACAATTAAAAACTTGAGTAGCCCAAATCTTACGTGACATAACAAATTAAGAATGTGAGGGGTTCAGCGCTCGAAAAAAAAATGCTTGAACTGACAGACGTTTGAATTCTTCCATGATGTGTTCGAACAACAATGCCCAGGATAAACCTTCTACTCATACTAACTTCATGCAAAGAAGTCGATATCTCGAAGAGATCTTTGATTGAAGACGCACCAAAACCATTTGAAAAATTAAGCCATAATTTTTCAAATGAATGTAAACGATATTTATTAATTTTGCATCGTGATCAACGGGAATGGTATTCTTATTTTTGAAATAGCATACAGACGGCAAACATTAATACGTACACCTTTTCTTCACCTCACATATTGAAAAAAAAGTTTTAACCCAAGAGAAGCTTGCCGTTTTCCAAACTAAAATCGTCAAAGAGACGTGTATAGATACAAAACTTCTGAAATTGTCAAAATTTTGGCATTTTTATTGAAGTTGAACCAGTTTCAAAGTTCTAAAAGGAGATAGTTTTATTTTTACGGAGACGGTGCAAACGAAAGGAGATGCATGCTTTGTAATAAGAAATTTTACTGTGGAAACAAAAGGTCTTTTGCCTTCTTGTGGCGGGGGTTGTGAATAAGCTCCCGTGCAGTAAACGCTGGCGCGGCCTGTGATTTAAAGTTCTTTTTGTCATACTGATGAAACCAAGTGCTTTCAACGAAACTTGGCAAATTAAAATAAGTTGACTAAACACGAATTGGTAAAAACTTTAAGATTAGTATTTTTCCAGAACACTGCAAATAATCAATGAGAATTTCGGTCAGCGTCTGTTTTCTTTTCGTTTCAGTGTTCAGTTATCGCCTTCCTGTTCGTCAGACTAAACCCGTCGTTTGCTGTTATTTTCAAAAGAGCGCTCGTCCTAATTTTCAGCAGGCGAATTGGCTAATTGCTGGTTTGCAACCAAATGACAAAGCGGCCATGTTGGGGGTCAAAACAATTAAATAAATTTTCGCAAAATTTGCATGATAAACAAGTTAAATTCCCAGCGGATGGAAACGCTTTGTTCTCAGTTGTCCCCAAGCATGGCCGCTGTGACGTCAGTTGCAAGCCAGCAATCGACGTCACTGAATATAAATGATTTTGGTTCGTTAGGTGCGTGTTAGCATAATTTCTATCGCACTGTCCATTTAACAAATCGACCACATTTTTCCATGGTCTACACTCTTATAGACCATAGAAATGATGTCAGAAAATGTTCAAATCTCAAGTGGAACCACGAGGCGTTAGCCGAGTGGTTTCACTGCAAAGTTTTGGACATTTTATGGCGTCATTTCTATGGTCTATAAGAGTGTAGACCATGGAAAAATGTGGTCGATTTGTTTTATACCATAACAAACTCGAACAAGTATTTATCAAAAGCGATGCCTGAGTGAGCGTAAAGAAACTTTGCCGGTGGAACGTAAAGATTCCGGTCCGACACGTAAAAAACGACAATGATACAAAAGAAGATGAACAAGAATTCAAAGAATAACAATTTTAATTACCTTTTCCTCTCTCGTTGAGTGTGTGCCTATCGCTTGAAGCGAGCAAGATTATTTTTCTTTCTGAAGATCTTGTTAGCGCTCGTTCACTGAACATCGACAGTCTCCTGCCGGTTCGCTAGCACCGTTCTTCTCAGTTAGACCAAAAATTCAAAAGCCTGGTCAATTTTTTTTCGATAGATCACCTAAGGAGACTGGGTCCAATCCTGAATTCCGAAAACAAATACCCTTATACGCACTTGATTCAAACAAAACACGATGAAATTCGCTTTCATTCATGGAGACCAAACTTACACATCTTTTAGCCCGCGCGTGTGCGTGGCGTGATCTGACGTCACTTTCATGGTCTATACTCTCATCGACCATAACTTTGGACCAATCAGCGCGCGAGAATTCTCTCGGTTATGGTATAATTAGAGATGGAGGCTTGATTTCTTTGGTCTTAAGATCAGCTTGTTCCAATGTCGTACTAATACTGGTTGTAGGAAAGTGCCAATTATGTACTTGACTAAAATCACCCATTTCTTTTTTCTCATCTGTATTGGTAGGTCAGAATGATCTTTGAACGAAAGACCGCATCTTCTCATACATCATTTCCCTGAGATAACCTGCGGCTTAGTATTCTCTTTTTAAATGTGTTTACGTCACCAGTCAGTTACGCCATTCCTTAGTGGGGCACTCCTATTTATTTATGTGTGTATGTAGTTATTTATTTATTTATTTGTTTATTTTTCACTCATTTATTATTTATTTATAGGAAAAGTAAAGACGTGATGATGTATTTGGGAATCTTTGTGATTACGTGCATTTCTTTTGGTCTTGTCCAGAGCGATCAAGGTAACGTATGTATTCTCACCTATTCCGAATCGTGTGTGTGTGTGTGTGTGTGTGTGGGGGGGGGGGGGGGGAGAGGGGGATATTCCTTATGTGAGCTCTATTGATTCGTGCAGCCTAAAGTGTATAGTTTAGGAGCAAACAACAACAACAACATCCTTTATTGTTTATTGTTTTATCTGTTCCAATAAACGGGCTGGTTATCATATAGTCGCCCGGATCGTTTCTGTCGCCTCTGTCACTAGAACATTACACAGACGATCGTTAACGTTTGCAATACGATAGATTGGATCGCCCGTGTTCTATCCTTCTAGCTTCACTTTCCCTTCTTCACCGTAAAATTGCAATAACTGAGAAGATAGAGGGCCACGAGTTTTCTCTTTTATTGAAGGCTGTCATTGTGCTGGATCTAGGGCTAAAATGATATCATTGTTTTTCGTAGGTCTTCCCTCGTATGATCGTCCTGATCAAGTAAGCCGGAGAACATGCTACAGTCCATCTGCAAATATTCAGGGTGGAGTCTCAGAGGCAAAAGTTTACAACAAAGATGATGGTATGTATCACAAATAATAAACGCTAAAAAAATAGTTTAAATTAAGAGTATTTTGCTCTAGAATCAGCCAAATTTAGTCTACCCTGTTTAATGAAATTATCTATCAGACAGTTTTTCAACTTTTTAGATAAAAAAAAATATTGTTTTCAGACTCGAATCTGAATGGTTGTTTGGAATGGAACTTCTTGCAAGTTGCTCACATTTTTGTTTTATTTGCGGGTTCGATAAAGATCGAATACTTTTTTGAGTAACATATACATTCAAATAATCAATCGGCAATCGCCTACTCAATTGTGAGTAGGCAATCGCCTACTCACAATGATCCACGAGGACATGGCAGCAGGCCAACAGAAAACCGGTTTTACTGGCGGCGCATTCCAGTTGAATGCAGGAGATGAGATCTATGTGAAATTGATTGGTCAGTTTGACAGCAAAATTTTCGTGGGGCCTAACCACAGCTATTTTGGTGCTTTTTTGGCCTCTCGCATACCTTGCAATAAGAAAGCCGCAATGAATAGCGGCAATTGAAAAGCTTAAAAGGGAAGTATCATGGGGATTTTACGGGGATATTTTGCGGGTTTTAAATGAAAAAGGCGGAAATTAAATTGCATAAAATGTCTGCGATTATTTTTTCCATTCCACTTTTTCTTGTTTTTTTTTTTTCTGCTCCAGAATAGGGGACAACAGCGTAATATGTAATACTGCAATGTAATGTCGTTTCATATTGTGTGTGTTGTATTGATCTTTTATGGTCATATTACATGACAGTGGAATAATAAAAGTGTGTAATACTCAGCAATGTAACGAGATTATTTCTCTGCGGCGCAAATGTCTTGACCTCTACTAGGTATATAATATCGATATTACCCTGGTCACTTGGTGTATTTACAAATTTACATTATGGCCGTAAAAGGTCACCAAAGCGCCTGCCCGTAAAAAAACATAATGAAATGGAAGTACATTGAAGACATTGCACTGGGCCACCAACGGATTATTTTAGTGAATATATGTTCGGATGGCCTGTATGTTATCACCTCGAATTTTCTTTTAATTAGTGAAATGTTACCTTAAACCTACGTAAATGGAGAAATAAAACACCTCGTAACTGGTACCTAGTAAGGTATGCATGATGTGGCACTGGGCCCGAGTTTCAGTTATGGCGGAGAACATGGCGGATTCGAGTAAGCTATTTTTATTTTTATCGTTGTAGCTCACGCTTGCATTACCTTTCGGTTTTGTCGTCAGCGTTGTTCTAAAAGAAATGAAAATTAAATTCATGTAGATCGTGGCGAAAAGCGAAAGAAGCGACCTGGGCTGTCAGAGGTGTTGGAAACAGCCAAAAATACTGCGAAGTAATGACGACACACATCTGTCTCCATCTACTTGTACTTCCACCGGTACTGTAAGAAGACCTCGGGCTCCGGCAGTCTGTCGTTTTTCCAAAGATTCGCTAACAGGACGACGTAAAACCCACTGTCAATATCGCCCAAGAAGCAGCGCAACAGCCAACCAAGTGCCAAGCCTTCGTCTGTCCGACGTCAGCGTTGCAAATGATGACGAGGTTTCAGGTATAGGTGGTTTTCACTGTGACGCCACTGTGACGCCGCGAAAAAATAAATCCAAAACTATTAAGTCAAAAATATCAAGAATACAGCTGTATTACAGGGTGTAGAAAACTACCATATAAACTACTTGTCCAAGTCTCAGGTCTGTATGTTATTCCGTACTCGAGTTATCCGTCAAAATGTTTCACGCAAATTTAGAGAGCATAGTATGGAATTGCCATGTTGGAGCCCAATTGCTTGGGCTCCAACATCCGAAATCGATGAAAATATCTGGCAATAAATTCGGCTACAAAAAGCGGTCAAATCACCCTCATGAACAAGTAAACATTTACATAAACACTTCTTGCAAAACCTCAACTGTCTAGATTGTTAAAAATCGCAGGAATAGACATTTTAAAATAAAACTTGACAGCCTCCGGCGGCCATCTTTGATCTCGTGTGGCGTGAAACTCCGAAATTCAATATGCTCCATCTTAAAGACGGCGAATGCTAGCGAGCTAAAAAACCTTCAAAAGGATATATATTAAGGACGTCTAATAGTCACGTGAAAACCAAGAAAAAAGGTTGAACATGCAGGAGTATTTCTACTCCTCCCTGGACGGGATGCTAGTGCATTACAGGGTCTCCCCTAGCATTTAAATCGCAGGTATGCATTTGTACACCCGGGTGGAATGGAGCACTGTCTGTCATTAGGGTAAAGTGTCTTGCCCAAGAACCGTAACTCCTTGGCTTCTGATAATGACTTCACAAAGGGATATGAATTAATTACTTAAACGAGTAACAGTTGACCAAATTTGTGATAAAACTTTCTTTATGGCCACTTTTATGATCCCCTTAAGCCAATAACCGCAGTTCAAATGATATGTTTTGAAAAACCTGGGTCTACACACCCAGTACTGACCTCGCGATCGACTGTAAGTAAAATTCATTTGTTTCTAAAAAAATAAATAAAAATAAACTTCGGTAATTTCTTGACATTCTGTCTTTGCTATTCTTTGGACGCACGATTTTGGAGTTAAAATATTAAAAATATCTTTGTTTACTGCTATAAATTTCGCTGAAATCTCAGCCTCGTCAGGCATGTTCCGCCATCTTGGATTCTAGATGTTTTGGTACTCAGTGTATGATACACCAAGTGTCTTGGACAGTCCACCGACTTCATGTAAGGCCTCACACAGAGTGCCACATCACAATTCTCCTTCGTCAAGCACTACTCTAGGGAGTTTTACATAATTCCACACCTTCTTCGTGTTGATGAGGGATCCCTTTGCCACTCGGTTGATTTTCACGCTCTCTGCGATTTTTCTTAACATGGCATCATTACCATACACCCCAGTCACGGACATTTTGAATTCTTGCCGTTCCTTCTCATGTTTTTCTACGCAATGTCTCCATAATGCTGATTTCTCGTCTTGGTTCTCTAAACCCCCTGTGTGCTCTATGCCTCTTGTATAGGCATTTCTGGCTGTCTCACCAATGTACTTATCTTTGCATCCCTGACATTCAATCTCGTACGTTACGCCGTGTGCATTACATGGGCCTTTCCCAGCATGTGCGAAAATCGCGAAATTTAGTACTCGCGAAATTAAGTGAGAATAAGGTATATCCGAAAACGTCAGGGGGTGTAAATTATACGCTCTGTCGCACCTAAATACGACCCACAGGGGAAAAAAAATTTTAGCGGACAAAAAAAAACATCCGAAAATTATGGGACATTGTAAAACGTGAGCCGAAAATTCTAGGGCAGCTTGTTGGTTTTCCGAAAAACCTTGAAAAGTTTAGGGGATCCTTCTGCGAAAAATCCGAAATTGTTAGGCAACCTTCCATCCGAACAGATATTTTAACGAAATATTCCGTTGGGTGCCCTTGTTAAATTTAGAAGGGTTGATTTTTGTGGAGGGAGGAAAACTGGAGAACCCGGAGAAAAACCCTCGGAGCAAGGACGAGAACCAACTACAAACTCAACCCACATATGTCGCCGGGTCCGGGAATCGAACTCGGGCCACATTGATGGGAGGCGAGTGCTCTCACCACTGCGCCATCCCTGCTCCCCTGTCTGATATTCAAAAGTATGATGAAGAGGGTGATGAAGAGGGTGCCAAAACTGTTGTTCATGCCTTTATTACTTCGAAGCTGGATAACTGCAACTCACTGCTATATGGTCTTCCACAGCATCTACTTTCAAGATTACAATCCGTTCAAAATACGGCAGCTCGAATTATTACACATACTAGGAAATTCGATCATATTACCCCTGTGCTTAAGAAGCTACACTGGCTACCTGTCCGCTATCGTATAACTTACAAAATTCTCTTACTAGTCTAAAAAGCTCTCCATGGGGCAGCGCCTTGCTACATGCAAGAGTTACTTTACTATCACACCTCTCGGAGATTTTTAAGATCATCTACACAGCACCTTCTGGCGACCCCCAAAGCAAAATTAAAAACATATGGAGAGAGAGCGTTTGCCGTGGCAGCCCCAAGGCTGTGGAACACAATCCCACTTGAACTTAGATTAAGTCCTTCTATTGGCATTTTTAAGAGACATTTAAAAACGTACCTTTTTAAACAGGCTTTTTAATAATTATTATTTTTTAGGTACATTTGAACTTATATTTGTAAATATCCGTTTTTAAATTTTTTAGAGTTTTTAACTTTTTAACATCATTTTATTAATATTTTTTATTGTAAAGCGCCATGAGCAATTAGTGGATTTTGGCGCTATAAAAATACTTTTTATTATTTATTATAAGTACAATATGGGAGAATAGAGAAAAAATATCATACCAGTTGTTCATGGTGCATGGGAAGTTGTGCTTCTGGTTGACCACATTCACCATGATTGTTGACTGAAAAGCCATCGGGTCGTCAGGGATAAGATCATTTGGTAACAAAATATTATTTTATTGGACTATTAATGTAGCAAATACATTCATTAAGCAAACAATCTCTGGAATAACAGGCAACTGTATATTTAACACCATTATCCAATTATTATTACACTCCCCCCCACCTATTAAGTGGCCAGTTGTCAAAAGTTCTAAAAGTATTGCCACTATAACACTGTAAATAAAACCTTCATTCAGCATGCATACACTTTCTAATGAAGAGGATTTGTCTGTAAGTTTGAACATTATTAAGAGTGTGTCCATAAGAGGACCAGGCAACAGGTGATACAGCTCATATCACCGATTTCGCCCAAACTTAGCATAAATGCTGGGTATGGTGAGCTATTTACTGTGACAAAACATCAGCTCAAAATATTTTATTCCCTTCAAGTTATGGCACCTTTTGCAAAAATGGCCATTTTTCACTAATTTATGCATATTTAATTAGCTGACTTTGATTGACCAGTTCCACAAGAAAAAAAGACTTCTGAAAATAAAATTCACTGCATTATATTCTGTGGTTATTAGGCTTTAAGTACAATAATTCACTTCAACTTCTATTTGATTTCTTCTCCTCAAACGGTCTTTTGGAAGGTACACATTTCGTACTGTTGGAAATAGCCTTTAACTAGTGCCCAATATCTCCCATGAGCAACAACTTATATACATTATTCTTACATGGGTAATGAAATCCATCTCTAAACTTCACAAAAATGCCACAAAATGTCTGGGGACTTCAATATTTTATTAGTATTGAGGAACTAAACACACGTAACTTAACGATTTCTTGCTATTTCATCAAAATTCACCGAAACACAGAAGCCATTTATTTGCCTCAATTTGGCATAAAATCGGTACGAAATAGCTAATCAAGCATGAATCTATAGATAACAATCAAAATATTGGCGAAGAAAAGGCAGTTAGGACATTTTTCGGAGCGTTTTCAGAGCCGATATAATTCAGCAATGTTGTGATAGCAAATGTAAAAATAGCAGCGAAAGATTTTCTTCAAAAGCTCGCTCAATTCAACATTAAGGCACATCAAAGTTAAGAAACAAGAAAGTAATACTACATACATGCCACTTATCGACACACAGATGCTTTCATTTGAAGGATTTGTTCTTCCTCGCTGCACTTCGATCCTTCGAACGATCTCAATTGACATGTACTGTTGCTTTGAGGCGCGATGAACTTAGCCAATACATCGTGGTTCATTCTTCGTGAAAGGTGTAAACAGGTTGTCAATAAAGTCATTCAAAGAGCTGTTCAAAGTTCACGGAAGGACACTTCTCCCAGCCAGTTTGAATGAAATAAATTTAACTGGAAAATAAACAGCCGCCATGTTGTATTTCTACCTTTGAGCCTGCCGTTTCAGTCAGCGGTACGGCCGTTCACTGGGGCAAGTACGTAGTGTAGTCATCATATAGTTGTTTGACTAAATCCTATATAGGGATATTCATAGAGGGGATACATAGCCTAGCCCTACACACCTATACATAGCTTAACACAGCTATACACAGCGATACACACGCGTGTTCATTTGCTTTTCCTCTGCAAATGTTTGTTTCCGTTGGAATAAGTAGCGGATGGCGTTATCTACCCTCTGAACAACCGGGGCTTGACCTTAGCCTTATAAGTAGTGTGCGTTTCTTGTAAAAGTGAGAATTTTTTTCAACTTCTCCATTGAATTTTTTTGATAAATAGTTGATGAGAAATACACTGGATGCAGTGTAATGTATGCGATGCAATCGGTTTTGATGCTCTGAAATTGAGCTGTGAAATGTCGGAAACCATTAAATAATCAGAGCAAATTTTTTCCATCTTATATCAGGTTAAAACTAGTATGTTTATTGTTTTTTTGTTGTTTCTTTCTTTTTGGGAGGTGGGGGAGGGGGTGAATATGGACATTCGAAGAAATGGCGGTCAGGTTGTCAGCCTGGCCTGTGTACATCTATTCCTTCTGTTCAAATCGTCTATATTATATTACATTTTGGCAGCTAGGAGACGAATTGCGGCTTCAAATGATAATTTTCTTCATCACCGACTCAATTTAAGTGGCTATGTGAGTTACAAAGACGCGAATGCAGACTTTTGTAAAGAGCTTAAACCCCGCATTAACACTAAACAAATTTATTGCAAGACTAGGACTACGCAAGACGGCAAAACTTATTAGCTAATGTTTCAACCAGCACAGGTAGTCTTTTGTCTTCTTCGAGGTCAACGCGAGGGAAACCCGTTTTATTTTTTGTTGTTTTCTCTCTCTACATTTATGCTTGATTAGCTATTTCGTACCGATTTTATGCCAAATTGAGGCAAATAAATGGCTTCTGTGTTTCGGTGAATTTTGATGAAATAGCAAGAAATCGTTAAGTTACGTGTGTTTAGTTCCTCAATTCAAAAAATATTGAAGTCCCCAGACATTTTGTGGCATTTTTGTGAAGTTTAGAGATGGATTTCATTACCCATGTAAGAATAATGTATATAAGTTGTTGCTCATGGGAGATATTGGGCACTAGTTAAAGGCTATTTCCAACAGTACGAAATGTGTACCTTCCAAAAGACCGTTTGAGGAGAAGAAATCAAATCAGACGGTTGAAGTGAATTATTGTACTTAAAGCCTAATAACCACAGAATATAGTGCAGTGAATTTTATTTTCAGAAGTCTTTTTTTCTTGTGGAACTGGTCAATCAAAGTCATCTAATTAAATATGCATAAAAAATTAGTGAAAAATGGCCATTTTTGCAAAAGGTGCCATAACTTGAAGGGAATAAAATATTTTGAGCTGATGTTTTGTCACAGTAAATAGCTCACCATACCCAGCATTTATGCTAAGTTTGGGCGAAATCGGTGATATGAGCTGCATCACCTGTTACCTGGTTCCGCCCTGTTCTCTCACGGGCACACTCTTAAGAACTTACAAAGGAGGACTAAAAGAGCAAGGGGGTGGTGGGCTTAGAAAAAGCTTTTATGATAATGATGCTTGTTACCTCATCCATTGCTCTGAATTTGTACCCACTCTCTTTTTCGGGATCCCACAAAGTTCTCCATCTGTCCATTTACCGATAAACGTCATTACTGCAGTTTTGTTTTAGAAAAGGGCTTTTATGGGGACAGATTTTTCCTCCTGAATGCCCACATTGCAAGTGACGAATTGCGGCTTCAAATGATAATTTTCTTCATCACCGACTCAATTTAAGTGGCTATGTGAGTTACAAAGACGCGAATGCAGACTTTTGTAAAGAGCTTAAACCCCGCATTAACACTAAACAAATTTATTGCAAGACTAGGACTACGCAAGACGGCAAAACTTATTAGCTAATGTTTCAACCAGCACAGGTAGTCTTTTGTCTTCTTCGAGGTCAACGCGAGGGAAACCCGTTTTTTTTTTGTTGTTTTCTCTCTCTACATTCACACCTTTATAGATATATGTATATATTTGCTGTGCCATATAGACTGCGTCGCTAAAGGCATTTCGTACGTGAATACTTTGTTCAGTTCAGCACAGACGCTCCCCCAACTAAAGCACTTTTGCAAGAAAGACCACCTGCTACGATTACAAAACCTACCTCGCTATCCACCGGATAGTGATTTATCCCGTGGTAAACGTTATTCTCCAATTTTGCTGAGTTATTCATTTTTTCCCATTTATGCCCCGGGGGTAGGGGAATTTGGTCAAAAAATGTAATCGTTATGCGCGGAATTAATCACTATTTCCGCCAGGGGAGGGGAATTTGAGCAAGCAATAAAAAATACAAATGTCTGGAAAGTAACTGGGAGACGTTGACATTTTGATTTGTTTAACTGTGTAGCGTCTTTTATGCTAAAAATAATTTTTTATGTTCCAAAATGACGCTAAATGGCGGTATAAAACTGCTCCGACGTTTCGGCAATACTGCCTTCTTCAGGGTGCCACCCCCAAAAAGGCAGTATTGCCGAGACGTCGGAGCAGTTTTATACCGCCATTTAGCGTCATTTTGGAACATTAACAATTATTTTGATTTGGTTGCCGTGTATGCCGACCGTTGAACATAAAAATCAAGAACTCTGTTTCGGTGAAAGTCAAATGGAACAGCATTTTTTCTGGAAAATCTCTTCGGAAATTGACGGAACGTCAGAAATTTTCTTACCATTTGTAAGGTTTCCCAGTTCTAGTCTCCCATCCTTCGGAAAGAAATAACAGGAAACTGAGCTACAAATGGTAAGCGACATCTCAGACATCTATTTCGGTTAGTTTGCTAATTTTGGAAAGAAGCCTTTCAATTCCAACCGGTTCTCTCCAACAAATGGTAAGCACCCTAGAGTTCGTTCAGCATCACATTGCAGTAAACACGTCAAGCTGTAGCGGAGGAAATAGTTTTCTCTACGACAATTTGAAAATATTCTCATTTTCATCACAAACGCATCCAACGAAC
Source organism: Oculina patagonica (assembly GCF_052425735.1). Classification (NCBI taxonomy): domain Eukaryota; kingdom Metazoa; phylum Cnidaria; class Anthozoa; order Scleractinia; family Oculinidae; genus Oculina; species Oculina patagonica. Next base: position 12,655,356 of record NC_135770.1, on the reverse strand, counting down.
ACTCGAGAGGAAAAGCAAATGATCGCGCGTGTGGTCACGCGTGATGGACGCGTGATGCCCAGTGAACGACCGTACCGCTGACTGAAACCGCAGGCTCAAAGGTAGAAATTCAACATGGCGGCTGTTTATTTTCCAGTTAAATTTATTTCATGCAAACTGGCTGAGAAAAGTGTCCTTCCGTGAACTTTGAACAGCTCTTTGAATGACTTTATTGACAACCTGTTTACACCTTTCACGAAGAATGAACCACGATGTATTGGCTAAGTTCATCGCGCCTCAAAGCAACAGTACATGTCAATTGAGATCGTTCGAAGGATCGAAGTGCAGCGAGGAAGAACAAATCCTTCAAATGAAAGCATCAGTGTGTCGATAAGTGGCATGTATGTAGTATTACTTTCTTGTTTCTTAACTTCGATGTGCCTAAATGTTGAATTGAGCGAGCTTTTGAAGAAAATCTTTCGCTGCTTTTTTTACATTTGCTAGCACAACATTGCTGAATTATATCGGCTCTGAAAACGCTCCGAAAAATGTCCTAACTGCCTTTTCTTCGCCAATATTTTGATTGTTATCTATAGATTTATGCTTGATTAGCTATTTCGTACCGATTTTATGCCAAATTGAGGCAAATAAATGGCTTCTGTGTTTCGGTGAATTTTGATGAAATAGCAAGAAATCGTTAAGTTACGTGTGTTTAGTTCCTCAATACTAATAAAATATTGAAGTCCCCAGACATTTTGTGGCATTTTTGTGAAGTTTAGAGATGGATTTCATTACCCATGTAAGAATAATGTATATAAGTTGTTGCTCATGGGAGATATTGGGCACTAGTTAAAGGCTATTTCCAACAGTACGAAATGTGTACCTTCCAAAAGACCGTTTGAGGAGAAGAAATCAAATGAATTGAAGTGAATTATTGTACTTAAAGCCTAATAACCACAGAATATAATGCAGTGAATTTTATTTTCAGAAGTCTTTTTTTCTTGTGGAACTGGTCAATCAAAGTCAGCTAATTAAATATGCATAATTTAGTGAAAAATGGCCATTTTTGCAAAAGGTGCCATAACTTGAAGGGAATAAAATATTTTGAGCTGATGTTTTGTCACAGTAAATAGCTCACCATACCCAGCATTTATGCTAAGTTTGGGCGAAATCGGTGATATGAGCTGCATCACCTGTTACCTGGTTCCGCCCTGTTCTCTCACGGGCACACTCTTAAGCAGATACCAATAATTTTTAGGACTTGTTATGACAGATAAGAGTGCAAAATAGGAAAAGATGAATGGTAAAAGCTTTCAAACACATGCTTTATTCTTACAAATATCATACCAGCAGATGATGATGGTGTAATGAGTTCACTTGGAACATCAATTGATTGGGCCTGCTTCACTTTCGTCTTTCCTGACAAAACAAATTCATAAAAATGTGTCAGTTGATTTAAAGTAAAAGTTTTATTGTCTAAAAGAGAATCAAACAGTCTTTTTAACTCACCCCTCCCCCTCAAAAAAATGAATGATCTTCATTCTCTGTTTCAAAGTAACAAGTTAAAATTGGATAAAGATAATCACCATATTCCTCACAAAAGGCTTCAAACATGTCTTTGAAATTGAAACCTATCTCGCTTTCCCCTGATACAAAGCCTTCACCCAGACCAGGGGTTCATATGTAGATATGGAAAATCCATTGACGTGCTTCCTTTTCTAAAATACTACTATATTGTAAGTATGTCTGCCTGCAAAAAATATATATAATCTAACGTAGATCAAAAGACATAAACATAACAAGAAAAATTATTATAATAAAATGAAAATACCTAGATCCCTTTCAAAGGAAATGACTCATCTTGGACCATACAGGCATTTGTTTTATTTTTATTTTTATTTAATTTTTTTTTTTGGGGGGGGGGGGGGGGCAGGAGGTGGAAAACAACCCATTAATTCAATATGAAGTTGAAAAAAAAAACGATATAGAGGCTAAGCGGACGTAACCGAACCTAATTAAGGCTAACCAGAGTGCCATTTAAGCTAACCTGAGTGCTATTCAGGCTCACCAGAGTGCTAAGGTGGATACAAAAGTCAAAAGAAGATTTTTCAACCTGTAACATGCAAAAACTACTAGGCATTTCATGTGGATAAGGAAAAATTATATTAAACAAGGGATTCCTAATGTATTAAAGTAGGAATCAGCAACTGGAAAAGTGAGGGGCTGGGTAACAAGTCAAGCTTGCTTGATTTTCATGACCATATTAACCGGCAACATATAATCAAGTAGATGGTGGAATTCCAGCAGTCACTGGCTTGTTTAAAAAACACTGATTAAAGTCATTTTATGAACTGGGCTCATCCTAAGCAGCCCAGATAAAATATCATGTTGACAGTTCAATTTATAATATTCTACAATGTTCTAATGGTTTAATAATAATAATAATAATAGTAATAATAATAATAATAATAATAATAATAGTTTGTGTCTAACCTCTTGATTTCACTCATCTTCCAGTCGATTATGTTAAAACTGTAAGTCACCACTGGGATGGCTAAGGTGTTGATTGCCTCAAATCTATTGGCAGCATTGAGCTCCGTTTTTATAAGAACCATCCTTACCCTGCGGTAGTATTCCTTCCTCACTTTTTCTTTCATCTTGGCATGCTGTATACCATCACTTTCATCCACACCAAGGTATTTGTATGTGTTCTCTTGGTCTAGTTCCTTGATACAGGTGTCAGTGTCAAGTTGCAGGTCGGTAGTTTCTGTCAGCTTTCCTCCTTTGAATGCAGCTTTAGCACATTTGTCCAGCCCGAATTCCATCTTGATGTCATCGCTGAATGTCTTTACAATATTGATTAGGCCGGTTTGCTGGCTGTCACTTTTTGCATAGGTTTTTAGGTCGTCCATGTAGAAAAGGTGACTGACTGTTTTACCTTGGACTTCATAACCATAAGTGGATGCCTTTGGTAATGAGCTCAGTGGAGCGAGGGCAAGACAGAATAGGAGTGGAGAGAGAGAGTCTCCTTGAAAGATTCCACTTTTGATATTGATAGGCCTTGATGTAATTGACCCTTCAGCGTGGTTGAGGTGTAAAGTTGTCTTCCAACATTTCATGCTTTCTGCGATAAAGTTGACAGTCACAGGGCAGATCTTATAGATTTCCATGCACTTTATTATCCACGTGTGAGGCACACTACCAAAAGCTTTCTTATAGTCTATCCAGGCTGTGGATAGGTTCTTTTTCTTGGTCTTACAGTCCTCCAGAATCATCTTGTTTATCAGGAGTTGGTCTTTGCATCCGTATCTCCCTCTCTTGCAGCCCTTCTGCTCTGATGGTAGGAGCTGGTGTTCACTCAAGAAAGTGTATGTTCGTTCTGCTATGATGGATGTCAGAATCTCATTCTCATGCCGAATGTGGGGCATGAGAACGGAAACGATACCAGTTATCATTGGAGCACTTGGAGCTATCAAAAAGGGACTAGAGAGTTATATTGGAAGAATCCCTGGCCAAATAAGCATCAGTGAACTACAGAAGATAACCTTGCTGGGTACAGCGCATATTTTGAGGAGGGTGTTGTCAAGCTAAGAACTGGCTACCCTTTAGTGCCCCAGGACCATGGTTTGGTCTCGGCGCTAAGGACTTTAAGCAAACATTACGTAAAGAACATAATAATAATAATAATAATAATAATAATAATAATAATAATAATAATAATAATAATAATAATAATAATAATAATAATAATACCCTACGTTCCAAGAGGTCGCGCTGCACAGTTGGATTGGGAGTTTTCAACCTTGCGATTGAAGCCCAATCTTTCCTTTTTTGGGAAACTCCACACCACACGTTTTACACTATTTTAACGCTATCGCTGCTTCTTTACCACAGCACCACAGGTCTGTAAATATATGTAAAAACAACTTAAATCAGATAGTATATTAAATTATGAAATATTAGTAATCCACAACATACAGGGATAAGTTCTAACTATAATAAAAATTATAACCCACCCATTAATTTTCGTGCGTGCTAATTGGACAAAACGCATCACGTGGTACAAAATCGGAGGACGGGTATCAGGCAATACCCCCCGTCCGATTTGATATTTGTCGTCCGATTTTTCGGTGACAAGAACACACAAAGAGAATTCAAAGTGCTTACATTCTTTAATTTCCTATGGAAGAAAAACAAAGTACACGTTTTGTTGAATCTAGTGACGGTGAAATTAAGGAACTAGTTGCAAATGCTGTTCCGGAAAATACAAAAAAATCAACAAAATATGCTGTGAACGTATTTGAAGGTAAGGAAAAGTTACGAGTCAACGCGAACTCAAATTGAGTCATTCAAAGTTGTCGTATAGTGTAAGCTACAAAACAGAATTACAACAAAGTGTACTTACTATAGAAAAATCGTTCTTGTCCAACTTTTAGCATGGAGAAAAGAGAGAGAAATTCCAACTATTCTCGAAAGTATGGATCCTGAAGAATTGTCGGCCATGTTGAAACGTTTTTACGTAGAAGCAAGAAATGTTGAAGGAAAACCGTACAGTCGCAACACCATGAAAGCAATTCGTTCCGGTCTCGACAGATTTTTATCTGGTTCTCCTCAAAGAAAGCCGTTTTCTATTATTAGAGATAAGGCATTCAAACCGGCAAACGAAGCTCTTGATGCTTCACTGAAAGATCTCGCACGGCAGGGGTTGATTTCGTCAACTAAGCACAAGCGCCCAATTTCGAGTGAGGACCTCGAAGCCCTTTACGCCGCCAACCAACTCGGCCTGGATAGTCCTGAGAGTCTGGTAAATACAGCATGGTTTTATACAGTTCTTTACTTTGGCAAGAGAGGCCGTGAGAACCAACGCGCGATGAAACCGGGTGACTTACAGCTGAAAACAACAACTGGTGGGCTGAAGTACTTCGTCCTGAACGAGAGAGTGGAGGGGGACAGGGGGCGGGAGCCCGGGAGAAAAGGGGCGGGAAGCGGGAGAAGAGAGGGCGGGAAGCGGGATTCTTAAGGTTGTGGGAACCGGGAGAAAACGAGTAAAATTTCGCAACATTTTGTTAATTTCGCACTGGACATGGAACACACAGGAGAGAACAGCTACAGAAAGGGACGGGAGGCGGGAGTAAAAGGTACGGGAAGCGGGAGTAAAAAGTACGGGAGGCGGGAGGTTCAGACCCCCTGTCCCCCCCCCCCCGAGAGAGCAACGAAAAATCATCCTGGTGGTATCAACGACAACGAAGACGAGACTCAGTCTGTGATGATGGCATGGCCAGGAAATCCCCGTTGTCCTGTGACTTGCCTCGAGAAGTATTTGGCGAAAAGGGAGCCAAGATGCGATGCCCTGTGGCAAAAGCCAAAGAACCACAATGCGAGTTCATTCTGTGATCTGGTATTGTAACGTGCCGATGGGAAAACACAAGCTGGAAAATCTGCTCACAGACATGTGCAAGAAAGCTGGTCTTGCACATGTCTACACTCCCCATTGCATTCGTGCTACGTCGGTCACCGTACTTAAAGCTGCCGGTTTAGAAAATTGCCGAGTGAAGAACGGGCCACGCCAGTGATAAATCCATCGAGGCTTACAATGCTCGACCAACCATCGAGCAACAGTTTGAATCATCCGCGATCGTAAGTCGGTTTATCACACAGCAGAACGCAGTTCAGCCTGTACATTCAGCTGTTTCTCTTCAAACTACTCCATCGTTTTCAGCCACGTCTTCTGCCGCCATTCAGCAACAAAGTCAAGTTCATCACCAGCAATCCACTTTCAATGTGAATCCATCTGCTCCAAACTTCGCAAATTCTGTGTTCCATGGCTGTAATTTCTTTTTCAGTCCACCCAAAGACAACTGAACTGATTTCATTTCCCCCCCAAGACTTTTAACACGTTTTTTGACCGGTTTCTTTGAACAGCGCAATAGTAAAATTATTATAAAAGCGCCGAGTTTTCGAGTTTTTGATCTAGGGGGCGTTGCGAGAGCATGTTTGACATGACAATCTGTCAAGTTTTAATCCAATCACAGTTTGAATAAAATGAATTCAACCAATCAATGGTACTTGCTAACGTCATTTGCAATCGTCATTCGATCGCCACTGGCTTTTTTTTTCAAGTGCTTTCTGAGAGTCGGGTGAAAATTAATCAGAGGGTTATAAAATAAATAAACCCCTTTCTGGCTTGCTGGTATGTCGGCGGATAATGCCCTTGGCTGAGAGATTGTCCTCATAATTTCACATTTGCCCTCGAAGCTTCGCTTCTCGGCCAAATGTTTATTTTTCGGACAATCTCTCAGCCGCGGGCATTATCCGCCGACATACCAGCCGCCTGAAGGGGTTTATTTACTAATTATTTCCAGTTTAATGTAAATGTTATAAATTTAGTCGTTTGTTCTAATCTTAACTTAGTTTCTTAAAGTAATGCTTTTTTAGTATGGAGGATAACCTGCTTTACACGGCTAGTGCCATAACAACATGGACATAACAACATAAAAAAAGATTATATGTTATAATACTTTAAATGATAATGCTATTTTAGTATGGAGGGTAACCTGCTTTACACGGCTAGTGCCATAGCAACATGGACATAACAACATAAAAAAAGATTATGTGTCATAATGCTTATGAAATTGTGTTTCTGCTGTGTTGTTATGTTGTGTTGTTCACACTGGTGACATAGAGGTGACAAACCGGTAAGGAATACTTCCGAAATATTGATCAATCTGTTATCCATCCGTTATCAAGCAAAAATCAATGTTTTAAAGGCGGTCATGGCGATATTTTGCTTGAACTTTTTCTGTGGCTAGAGACTATTCTGTTGAAATGTGCGGAGGTACTGTTTGCCTTTTTAACGATTTTTTCCACATCCGGGGTATTATATTGTGAATAAGATGAGAAGGTTACAAACAGCGCAGCTGATGGTCGAACGAAAATCACTTCAAACACTTTTGTGAGTAGAATTCTCTTCATTTGATGATTTTTTTGCCGTTTGGTTCAGCTATAGCGATCGTTCAGGGCTTTCTGTGATTTGTTATTGAGAAGCAATTCGATAGGCGTGGTTTCCGGCCTTGAACAGACATGAAACATGGCCGAAACGTCTCGCTGAGTCATGAATTATTTAGTTATTTTAATCCCATATTCCTTGAAAATGAAGCGAACGTCGATGTAACGGCCCAAATAGCGTACTGATAGTTTGCTGTCGACATTGTCTTTGATCGATTGTTACGCCGTTTACATTTTGGTCAACCTTCAAATAAGAAACAGCACTACGATCAACGTCATCCATACGGAATCTCTTGGGCCCAAATCTCTGACGCCTGTTTTTTCTCACCCCCAAGGGTAAGGGGGGGTGGGGGTGGGTAGGCTTTTATAGATTGTGCTCCTAAAAGTGGCATATTATGCTACTAGCAGTGCTCAAAATTTTGTCAAATTATGCAAAAATTATGCCAGAATTCCCAAATTATGCTTCTGATTTCCGAAATTATGCTCACAAAATGACGTAGATTCTATACATAGAGGTGCGCAATAACGACACCAAATTATGATGTTTTTTAAATAAACTGTTGTTGTAAATTTATTTGTGTTTATGGCAGTTTATCACGGCCGTCAGCTGTCCAAATTAGCTGCTCGCATCTCTAAACCATTTGTAAAATGCCTCCAACGACTTAACAATCACAATTGTATAGCTAAAACACGCATTGCAAGAACAAACTACCTAAATTTCATTTATTTCTGTAGAAAGTACACCATATTTACTACATTTTATGAATTTATGCTCCAAAAAGTGCTAAAAATTGCTAATTATGCCGTGGCAGTGCTCGTTTCACAAATTATGCTTTTTAGCTCCAATTATGCCAAAAATTATGCTAGCACAATCTATAAAAGCCTAGGGGTGGGGAGGGGAGAGGGGGTGGGGGGACTACATAATACTTGACTTTAATAGAACTGCCTTGTCAGGTCTGCTTTTTTGGTAAATAAGTATTCGTTAATAATATTTCTATTTGAATACTTTAGGATTCGAGTTGTTACAAAGAAAACTAAACATGAATTGTTTTTAAGTAACTCTCGGTGAAGTGATTTTTCGCGTTATATTACGTGTTGTAAATAATGCATGAAGCACAGAATCACTATTTGCTGTTAATCAAAAAAAGTTGTTAAAAAAGATAATTTGTTATTAGTGTTTTTAAACAGTATGACAAGTGGTCTATATAGCGGCCCACAATAAAAGATAAATAAGCCTTATTTTCAAGTTGGAATTGTGTCACATAACAGCTCATAAAGTAGAGTACATGCCCAAGTTATTCTAGCCTACGATATAATCATATAATAAAATAATATTAATAAATAAATAAATACAAAAGAGCTTGATCACGTCTGTTGTTATCTGGTCTCAACTGTGATTAAACTAATTTCCCCTCACAATCATCATGACCCTTAACCTTCGAACTCCATCAGCTGTTCAATATCAGGATTCTCCTTACTTCTACAAGTCGCCCTTTTGAAAGCCTTCTACCGGATGTCATACATATTTATCACAGTCAATCAGCGCACCAGGATATTACTGTTCAACCAATCAGAAAAGTGGAAGCAGAAAAGTCTCGAAAGCAAATGAAGTGATACACTAGATTGTGTTACATAAACATAAAATGTCACGCAATAGTTCTAATTCTTTGGTATAACCCTATTGGAGATGTATTTTTGTATCACTTAAAAAACGTGGTACAACTTTTGGCAAAGTATAAAGAAATTCTGTCAGATCGGTTCAGAGAAACCTTAATATTTTGAAAATTTAAGATGGCCCTGAACCGCTCTGACAGAATTTTTTTAAACTTAGCTAAAGGTTGTAACTTGACATGCTGATCGTAACTCAACAATAAAAAAATGGGGTTCACCGAGCTAATTTTTGATGTTTTAGCACTAAAAGCTAAAACTATTTAAAGGGTGTTTTTAACAGGTTATACTGTTGCTATGGTAACCATGCACTTATGTCAAGAAAATGATCACAACTTGTCGATCAATGATTGAGCATTTGTTTCATACCATAAGTGGGTCATAAGTGCAATTGGAGTATAAGGGCTGGAAAATGCCTAAAAACCCATTTTCTGCAACACTGAACTGTGCATTTTTCTTGTGTATGCTTGCGCTTATGCCACGTGATAGGAGTTTTACAAGAATAAATGTGTTCGATCGCCTTACGCGTTTTTTCGGCGTATTCTTGTGCTTAAAGTTGTGCTGAAGCCTAGGGAAACCCAAACTTTACAAGGTTCACATGCATTAATCGCTCTGTTGAAGCCATGTTTGCCAGGTATATAGTACAATTTGTGTTGACCTGCTTGTATTGATACATTTTTGGTCTTCAACACTTTATCAAGTTCGTCTTCTGACAATTTTTGTTCTCGTTTGTTTGGAGTTTCATTCTCTAAATTTTTAAAATCAAAATTAAGCGAAACATTTGGAAACTCCGACTTCATTGCTTCAGCCTGAATGGTTCAGTACTCGTCGGCAAACACGAGCAATTGGCGAGCGCGTTCAAGTATAGTTTTGGCGGGAACGTTTTTCTCCTTTTACGATCGGTAAAACTCCAGAGCCGAATTTCAAAAGAAATATGGTCTAAAAGTGAATTTCTTAAAATATTTCGGCCTCCTCTCTGCAATCCCTAGTGGTTGGAAAAACTCCCTTTTAAATACCCAGCAAATACCCTCCAATAAGACTGTCAGAGATGACCTAACACCCTCTAATGTCACTGCCAAAATCGCTCGCGAACATTTTGTTTTGAAAGTTCTTAAACCCCCAAATATAGAACTAGAACTAGTCGGAAAAAACTTATCCCCGAAAGCTATCTACCAATTGCCTTTTAGAGTCACGGTAGAAAACAAACTTAGATGTTTCCAATATAAAATCATTCATGGCATCCTTCCCACAAACAAACGTCTTTTTAAAATGGGACTGAAAACGTCACCTCGCTGCGAGCGCTGCAATTTTCCCGACGAAACTTTAGCTCATCTTTTGTATGAATGCCCCATTACGCAAAATTTTTGGCGTGAAATTGTTATTTGGTGGAACGAGAAACGATCGGAGAATGTTTCTTTAAACGTGACAGATATTCTGTACGGCTATAAACCAGACTGTACTAAGTTCTACGCCTTTAACCATGTTCTAATCATCGGAAAATATCACATCTTTCAAGCTTGGTTGGATAATAGCCCCCCAAGCTTTAAAATTTTTTATCTCGTTCTCAAAGACAAAATTTTTTGTGAAAGCAGAATCGCTTTTAAAAACAACACCTTGTCGAAATTTAGATCCAAATGGGCAACATTAAGCGCTCTTCCGCCTCAAAATGTTTCCACTTAGAATGTGCCACCCGCCTTTTTTTCCTACTTTCTTCCTTTTTTCCCCTTGTTTCCACTAAAAATTGTACTTAGAACATTATGTTGTAAACCAACTTTGTACTTGTACTTATATGTAGTGAAATTGTGTAAATTTTTCTTTGTATTATCAATATTGTATTTTTTTTTCTTTTCGTCTTCTTTTTTAATAATTAATATTGTAAAGTCTACTAAATTATCTTCAATAAAAAAAAAAAAAAAAAAAAAAAAAAAAAAAAAAACAACAGCTAAATTTAAATTACGAGGTTCTGGTTTATTGGTAAAACCTCTTTTCAATTCATCATACGGTAACACTACTTTATTTCAATGTAACCATGATATCGTGGCATATCAGGTCAGTAACTTGATATTTAACAATTATTCCACGAGCGCGCGTTGGATATGAGATGGTAGATAGTCAACGAGGCGCGTAGCACCGAGTTGGCTATAACGATCTCAAATCCAACAAGCTCGAGTGGAAGAACTGTTTTTTTTTTTTTTTTTTTTTTTTTTTTTAAACGACCAAGGAATTGCAAAATTTGAGCTCCCCAGCTATTTTCGTTGACGCGTATCGGCTACCATATTTGTGGTCAATGGTATATGAGCTTATATACCATTGCCTGTTAAGCAATCAAAACACAGAAGTTGCAATGAACCATTGCTAGTTTTTAATAACGTACGTAGAATATCGGGACAGTAGATCGCGCTTTCGATTGGCTATTTACGAATTAGGGCACGGTAATCACTAAAGTGATCTGTTGGGTGTCCCTGTGCAAAGACTTCAATGTACTTCCATTTCATTATGTTTGTTACGCATCGCTTCGGTGACCTTTTACGGCCATAATGGAAATTTGTAAATACACCAAGTGACCGGGGTAATATCGATATTATATACCTAGTAGAGGTCAAGACATAGCTGCGCTGCAAAAATAAATCTTGCTACATTGCTGAGTATCTCATGACTCAATAGAAATTCCCTGTTACACACTTTTATTATTCCACTATCATGTAATATGACCATAAAAGATCAATACAACACACACCATATGAAACAACATTTCATTGCAGCATTACATATTCTACTGTAGTCCCCTTTTTGGAGCAGCTAAAAAACAAGAGAATGTAGTGAAATGGAAAAAATTACTCGCCGACATTTTATTCAATTTCTGCCTTTTTCCTACAAAACCCACAAAATATCCGCGTAAAATTAATGAATAAGGTATATTAAAGGGGAAGTAACGGAGATTTTGATGATTTTTCGTCAAAACTGTACTATAATACTTCTCGTGTAGAATTCTAGAACACAAAGAGAAAGATGTCAACCGAATCACTGAAAGAGGAACAAATCATGATCGTTTCTAACGTATTTTGGAAACAAAAATGCCAGAACTTGTAAAAGTAAGCGTAACATTTTTCAAGTTGTAATTCATTTCGAACCTTTTCATCTATGTCCAGAGACTCGTTGACAGTGTTACCACACTGGGTGGTAATTTATAACAAACCTGGGCCATTAATTTTAAGCTTCTGTTTACAATAAAATTTTTGTTAGTTTTTGAAATCACGCAAAATCCCCGTGGCACTTCCCCGTTAAACTTTTCAATTGCCGCCTTTCATTCCTTTTTTATTGCAAGGGATGCGAGACACCAAAAAAGCACCAAAATAGCTGTGGTTAGGCCCCATGTATATTTTGCTGTCAAACTGACCAATCAATTTCACATAGATCTCATCTCCTGCATTCAACTGGAATACGCCGCCAGAAAAACCGGTTTTATGTTGGCCTGCTGCCATGTCCTCTTGGATCATTAAGAGTAAGCGATTGCCAGCAAAGACAGCTACTCGGTTAAGACTCTTCTCAGGTGTTGAGCTGAAGTAGATCTGAGCATACACATAATAACGACCATCAATAGGCACAGTCAGTTTACCATCAGCATACTTGAACCCGTCCTTCACGTGACTATTTTGATGATCCTGGTTCCATGCGGTAATTACTAAAAAAATGACGAGGAACAATTAATATTTATTTATTTTTCAGTTATAAGGGAAGTTACACGGCTCGTAAAGGTTTGATTGGGAGGTGATGTAATGGTTAGTACACTGGCCATGAACTCCGGATAGAATGGTCTGAGTTTGAGGCCTGGCCAGGGTCATTGTACTGTGTTCAGTTGGACAGGTATTTTACTCAAATAGTGTTTCTCTTCACCATGGAGTATACAAGGGTTCACAAATTTCTGTTATTTATATTTCTGTACTTAGCACCAACAATAAAGAATGAAAACCTACAGATGAATTTTTCAAAACATTCAGTGGCACACTTAAATGTACATGTACACTATTTGAATGTAAATGTTGTTCCCGAAAATTATTCGATCTTTATCGATCCCGCAAGTAAAACAAAAATGTGAGCAACTAGCAACAAGTTCCATTCCAAACAACCATTGAGATTCGAGTCTGAAAACAATATTTTTTTTATCTAAAAAGTTGAAAAACTGTCTGATCCATAGATAATTTCATTTAACAGGGTAGACTAAATGTGGCTGATTCTAGAGCAAAATACTCTTAATTTAAACTATTTTCAGCGTTTATTTTTTGTGATACATACCCGCATCTGTGTTGTAAACTTTTGCCTCTGAGACTCCACCCTGAATATTTGCAGAAGGGCTGTAGCATGTTTTCCGGCGTTTAGCCATCATCGAATCAAAAGACGATTGGAAGCGATCGGGGGTTCTCCTATGATCGGGAAGATCATATGAAAGAAGACCTAAGAAAAACAATCATTTTATCCCTAGATCCAGCACAATGACAGCCTTCAATGAAAGAGAAAACTCGTGGCCCTCTTTCATCTCAGTTATTGCAATTGTACGGTGAAGAAGGGAAAGCGAAGCTAGAAGGATAGAACGCGGGCGATCCAAGCTAAGTCGCCGCAAACGTCTGTGTAATGTTCTTATATAATCGCCCGGATCGCAAGAAAACTTTTTGTAGTGAGAAAGGTGACAGAAAACGATCCTGGCGATTATTTGACAACCAGACTTAATTGGATCAGATAAAAGTTTTAGAGCAGGAAGACTAATATTTAATCCTTGGAATACACCGTCAGATTCATAACTACAAATTGCAGGATAGGAGTTGATGTTTCATAACTGTTCTTAATGATTTGTTTGATTAGATAATGTAAAGGTAATGAAATCGAAACACCATGATCGTGTTTGTACTATGTGAAGAAATTGAGACACGGAGGTGCCACACTCTAGAACATTGTATCTAGGTATGATATCACGCACTTTTATGCCAAAGTAAAAACGGCGATTTTATCAAATTAGACCTAAATGCAACCTCCATCCAAACACGAAGACTTTAATTTTCTATTAATGCGAACGCCTGTATTTATAATTATTAAGTTTTAAAGTACATCTATATAGGTACGTAGTTAGCTAGAAAGGCGTTCCCTCTAGAAGAAATGTTGCTTTACCTTAAATCGTGCTGAAATTAAGGATGGATTTATAATTATTAATTTTTAAAGTAAATCTATTTAGGTAGCTCGCTAGAGACACAACCCGACATGAATTAAGGCATGCTGCTTTAAGTAACTTAAATCGGTTACAATAAAGGTTGTTGTTGTTGTTGTTGTTGTTGTTGGCTCATAAACAATACACTTTAGGCTGCACGAACCAATAGAGCTCACATAAGGAATATCCCCCCATACACATGCGATCCGGATTAGGTCAGAATATGGCCATACGTTACCTTTATCGCTCTGGACAAGACCAAAAGAAATGCACGTAATCACAAAGATCCCCAAATACATCATCTTTACTTTGCCTGTAAATAAATAAATAAATAAAATAAATAAACAATTAACAGAGGCGGATCCAGAATTGCACCAGAGTGCACCACTGAGGAATGGCGTAACTGACTTGTGACGTAAACACATTTTAAAAGTGAACACTAAACCGCAGGTCATCTCAGGGAGGGGTGCGCATCCCCTGCACCCTCCCCCTAAATCGGCCACTGAATAAACACATCAACATAAACACTTCATGTCATATCTTTTCAACTTCCCATCACTCATTTCGTTATAATAGTAAATGCCCGGGCGCCGCCATTTTGGATTTTAATGACGTCAAAACCTTGCAGCTATTGTTAGAAAGCAGAGGTTCTTTTATGTGAAACAATTGGGCAACGCACTGACGTCATAAATTCCAAAATGGCGCCACGCAGGATTAATTGTTATATCTCCCTTGTCCATCAACTTGCCTCAGGAGCACAGGTTAGGGCTGTCCCAAAAATGCTCGTAATTTCCCAAATGGTTGCTCGAAATTTCTTAAAAAGTTGCTCAAAAGTTGCTTCAAAAAATCCAAAACGTTGCTTATGCAGAAGAAAAATCTCCAGATATATGCTTATCCACCTAGCTTTAAAGGTAAGATTCCTAAGAATTTTCATGCAATTTATCTGCAATAGAAATATCTAAATAACATTTAAGTCCAAAATTTGTTGAATTACAACAATCGTGAAGATACCTATGACATCATGTTTGCTGACGAGTTGTTTTTAAAAACTCAATGATCCGAAAGTTGAAGCATCTCCTGAACTTTCTCGGAAATCTTCGGCAACTTTCGTTAATCGTCGGACAATTTCGAAAATTTGCGGAAACGTTCGCATGGTCTTTGGACAACACTCGGAAAATCTTCGAAAATCTTCAGTCTTGAAATTGCAAAAAGTTGCCAAAAATTGCAAAACGTTTCTCGAAAGTTGCTCGAAAAGAAAAAAGTTGCTCGAAAGATGAAAAGTTACCCAAAAGTTGCTTTGCTTTTTTGAGACAGCCATAGCAGAAGTTCCCATTAAATGTTGCCTTTAATTACATAGCCAACTAAAAGATTTCACTTATTATTTGCATTTCACTGCAACCAATGATGTAGCATTTACAATAATAAAAAATGGGATTCTTTGTGGTATTGTCAATTGGGCACCACGTCTTTGTCATTTGAATCTTTAGGGAGTACTTTGCAAACCTTCAATAAGGATTTAATTTACATCGCATGCCGCCGATTCTTTGTTTAAATAATTATCTAACGTTTCTTTTGGCTCCTTGGGTGAAATTAAGACAAGTTGTTGCATGTTGTGGGTAGCTCAATACTTATGCGAAGTTGACTATCTGTACAGAAAAAATAAAACCCATAAACTGAACATGAGTTTTTCGCTAACTAGCTGATATATTCTGCAGACCGGTAAATGTAGTAGGTAAGCCTGGCAGGCAAGAGCTTATCCCGGTTTCTGTAGAATTTAGCGACTGGGAGAATTTCTACTCCACCTCGGATGAGAAGCTGGTACATTACAGGCCTATCCTACAGCATTAAATTAGTCGGTACCCATTTTATATATACACATGGGTGAAGATAGGCACTGCGAGGGTAGGTTAAGTCTCCTTCGAGCCTAGTGGCCCATACAGGCCGGAGCTTATTCCTGTTTCTGAAGCATGACGAAACTAGGAGTATTTCTCCTCGCCCTGGACACCGCGCCTTCGCCAGGAAACTAAATGTGTTCAGTTGTTAATATAATGGGGGAAGCCGGAGGGACCTTGCCCAAACAGGGAGATTGTGCAAGGCTTTCAAACAAGCAGCCCATGACGATAGTGAGGAAGATGCAAAGAAATAAATTCTTTGCCACTGCGCAAGAGCGAAAGTTGACATTTAAAAAAGAATATGACGAAATTGGCGAAGGAAATAAAGAATCTTAAAGAAGCAAAAATGTACAAAGCCAAAATGCCGAGGTACTTATGTCGACAAAAGGAAAATTGAGAATTAATTCGGAGTGGCCCAGTGTTTTGTGTTTGCATGTGGTAAACCGAAAGTTAAAGTTGAGCCGTTTCAGTTTGTTGTGACTTTCTTACTGTTTAATTAAACAGCTTTTTGTACCAAAAGAAGCACTTACCACATAAGATGTCCAGAGATCACATCTAGGGCACGTTGTGCTAAACACAGCAGTTCGCTCTGGAATGGATGTCGCTAATTGCTTTGGGGTCGCTTTTAATATATGCATGACTCCGCCTTGTCTGAATAATCATCGTTGCTATGTGTCTTAATTACTATTTGCCCTGCATTATATGTTGGTAAAAAAGGGACAAAATGACCATTGAAAGCAGTCTTTGTTAAGCTGTAGCGCAGCATTACGACAAAGAAGTCATTGTTTAGCTTGATTTAGCTATATTTCTCAACAAGGACAAAGATTGGCCATTTTGGGTGTTGGATATCGTTGACAAATCAAAATGAAATAGTAACTGAAGAACTCTTTGACTGACTTTACGAGCTGCTGAATGCTCCTTTAAAGTTTTGACTTAAGCTGGCATATTAGGGGCACAAGATAATCTTACTTTGATTCCCCTCTTTAATATGCCAAAATGGGAGAAAATTTTCATCTTTTGTTAAACTTCCAGTCTGTTCAAAAGCCGGAACAATAGTAATCCAGGATTAAAAAATGATCGATATTTTTATTTCTCTTGAATCAAATTTCTTTTTATTGTTATGTTTTGTAGAGGCGTTTGAGATAAGTCGACGTCAAACTTGAGAACAGACGGTATCAAATGAAAACTTCTCTGAAAGCCAGTTGTAAGGTTTTCACGGCTTTGATTAGCGGGCCCGATAATTAAAGCCGTGAAAAGCCTTTGATGTATACGAACAAAGAACAAAAATTACTTCGTTTATAATTGAGCTAATGCTATATTTTCGACATGGCACAAGAAAGCTTATAGGATCGATATTTACAGTGATGACTGTTTTTTTATTGGGCCTTTCACTGTTTCAATAATTTTAATTTTCAAGCAGTTCAAGTGATTATCTGTCCCTAGCAGACGAGTTAAAACAAAAAAAGTTTATCGAATACTTTTGCGCTTGCACAGTACTGCAGTTTGCAAGTTCAGCTCTATAACGGATTTTCTCTTTTGCTCCTGTTCCTAAGCGCATGTAATTTTGTCATCCGCTGATCTTTTCCTCTTCTCGTAGTTTTTGAATACAGCCGAGCTTCCCCCGCTTCGGCATTGCTAAAATCGCCTGTATCCATTTGCGTATATTTCGTCATTGAACGAATCTAGCTTTGCGGTCATTAAAAGACCGCCAGTAGTTTGGTTTCTCAGTGCCATGTTACAAGTTAATTGCTGAGGCAAGACTGCAGTTTTGATTCTATCTCTAAATCACTGTATTAGTGTCAATGTATTTAGCACTGCTGTGCTAATTGAGGACACTTTAAATAAATAAACGAATATTGCAAATCGAACAGAAACTTGTTAAAAATCCCAACCGGTTGGAAGTTAAAAGTTGGTTATTTACAAAGCGTGAAGGAGTTGAATTCAGGACCACCGAACTCAAACCAAGGTAAATCCTCTCGCAAAAATCCATCAAGTGGCAGGGAGGAGGATTTGAATACCTGGACCTTAGGATTACAACTTCAGTGCCATAACCACCAGGGGCATGCTACCTCCTCACTATGTACCCTTCCTCTGAGAGTTTTGCGAGCACTCAAAGCAGATTATTCTGTTTTGAGTTTGTTTTTCCCATTTGATCTTATTTGGGATCATAGTACTCCCACCAGCTTTTCTATTGGTTCCTAAAACTGAACCAGTAAGCCGAGCCAAGGTCAGAGTGTTTCGTAACAAAGGCGAATGACTGGCATCCCCGAGATGATGTTTCGGTGCAAAAAGATATAAGTTCCTTGAATTTGTAAATATTTTTCTCTTTATGGTCCTTTTTAAAAAGCATGTAGTAAACACGAAAATCACAATCTCAGGCGAGGCAGAACATGGAATGATTTATGCTTGCTATGACAAACTGTTTCCAACCACTGACAAAGCACTTCAATGCGCATCCTCAGTGCAGCATGCGTACGCCGATCATGTCGCGATTGGGAGGCACTCGCCTATATCTAGCAATCTATTTGTTGTTTGACAAATATGTAAGCCTAGAATCAACTGTATTTTTACCCCGCTAATCGCATTTCGGCGAGCATGATTTCTTTTGACATGTGTTGAATGACTAATTTTTCTATTTTAAATTGTTTTTAGTCTGGCTTTAAGGTATTCCGCAGGGAAGCCAAGTCAACTTTTATCACTGATAAGAACTCTGATAATTAACTGATTACCTAAGGGATAGTTTATTACGCGTTCAAAGTGAAGGTATCAGGAATTTTTTTTTAATTAAAGGTACGCTTTACTATATAAAGGTATTCTAAGTACTTAAGTATTCTTTACAATTTGGTTTTCACAAAGAAACTGTTTGTGACACGTTCTTAGTAGTAACACGCCTTTTCTTGTCTAAAACATTTTGTAGACTCGTCGCCCTTTCCATAACAATCTTTAGTTAAAGTTTGGCTGTACAGCTTTATTACTTGAGTTTGATTTTACTTAGTAGTATTTCTCATGTTATCAAGAAGTGAAGGTTTCTTTTAAACTTTATAGTACGTTCATGTTCTTCAGCCCGAGGTACATAGAGCAGATATAAAAAGGCAACGTTTTGACCCTAGCTGAACTATTCAAACTATAATATGGAAAGCCACTCACTTTAATAGTCCAATTTAGAAACTAAGCTATTAAGCTATCGACAGTAAATTTTGCAGACCTCAGATCCTAACTATCAGTTAAAAACGTGGCATTTCGCAGCTGGCAGTTAAAATTTCGACCAATTCTCAGGACACTGTCACCAGTTTCACTTCAAAAACTCAGGAGCCTAAAGACATATAGAAACTATGGATAGTGGTCCAATTTTGTTAAAAATCACCATGCAAGTGTACTAAAGCGATAAACAGGTGATATTATTTTGATGCCTTTAGGAACTTTAGACCTTAACTTGAGAAATATCAGGCTGAGTTCTTCAAGTTTTGTCCTTGGACTGGAAAAACACCTAAAAATATTATAACTCCCTCCTTCCTTCAACAACAATTTACTTTATATCTCCATCTTGATGTACTGGGTGCATTTTATTTACAAGAAGACCTATTCGCCAATTTAACTGAAAATCGAAAAGCATTAAAATCCCCGTGACGGTGTCCCTAGCTGTGAGGTTTTTTCTTACCTTGCAACAAAAAACAACAGATTCTATTTCGAATTTATCATCGGCGAGCTTTAAATTGTTATAAAATATATTTGTAGATGATTGTAAACGTTCTTTAATCCAATTTTCTGTGTATGAAAAAAAAAACCGTTTCATTACAGTGAACATGCACATTTCACGCCAGTTTTAAGAAATATATGCTATATCTCCTGAAACGTCCGTTATGAATCGATGAAGCAATTACGGCGGATCATTCTTTTAACAAAATCAGCAACAAAAAAATGTCTCAATTGGTTTTATCTCATTAACCTGAGATTCATAGAGATGATATGAAGATTTAAATTAAACTTACCTCGAGCTCTCGTTTCTGCACCGAAGTCTCTGACAAAGATTGGTCAAATGTAAGGGGGGGGGGGGGGGGGGGGGGGGGGGGGGGGGGGGGAAAACCCCCCCCCCCGCACTCGCCTTGCTGTTGGGTTTTTATTACAACAAGAATCAATCGATTTTCATTCTAAGTTATTATCTGCGTGCTTTATGCTTCTGTGGAGTATATCTTAGATACAGGACAGTCTCCTGATGCAAGTCGCATTCAGGCACTGTTCTCTGGGACGCCGGTTTAAAAGGCCTGTAGCGTTGTCATGGAAAACCGATTCATTTTCAGTTGTTTTCAGTTGGATTTTCAAATGTAAAGAGGCCAGGGTCTAGTAACAGGGGCGTATCTAGCCTATAGGCCCGTAGGCCCGGGCCTACAAATTTTTTAGCCCACTCTTTTTTTTTAATGTGCTATCAAGAGAGTAATTGTGGCTGAAGCACTTTTAAGATGAAATAGAAAGCAATATGCATTATCGCAACAACCCTTTCTCGATTGATCAAGTCTCTAGCAAGTATAAAACCTTGGCTGCGTGACACTTGTACTTTAAAGCATAAAAAGGTAAAAAATAAAGTTCTCGTGTTCGAGCATAAAGTGCCAATTTAACAATATGGCGTTCCAAACGTCTCGGGCTTTTTTTTTAATAGCACGACGTCTTAGTTCACACCACCGACAGTAGCCAGTCTGGTCTTAACGTTTCCATGCACGCACGCTCGCTGCCGCACCTGTGATTAATTCTCTTGACCCCGCCCTGCAGGATCCTAAATGCTCTAGCGCTATCAAAGATGCTTTCACCAGCGAAACAACCGGCTCAGTAAATGGCATCTCTTGCCGCCGTTGTTCTGCGATCTACATCGCCGAAACTGGCCGCACGCTGCAGCAACGTTTCATTGAGCGCCTCTGCAGCATCGAGAAAAACCTGCCAGGCTTTCCTGTCGCAAAGCATTTCAATACAAATGGCCACACTATTTAAGATGTACAAGTCCGTAGCATCTGTTCTGCGATGGGAACAAACAACGAAAACGTCAGGAAAAGCGACTCATCTTCAATCTGTGAACAAGTCAGCCGCGCTGACGGAATGTAAGTCGCCGCGCGCTCATCGTGCGCGCAGCTTGCATTGGAACTTTAACTCTTTTTTCGTGGCCTTAGCAAATTTCTCAACGAAACAGCAACTTGACTTCCACTGATAAAGGACCAAGCTCAAAACGTCTGGAAGGATATATTGTTAAATTGGCACTTTATACTCGAACTCGAGAACTTAACTTTACAAAGTGATAGGTATGTGTCGTTAAAGACAAGTGCGTTTATATATTTAACAATGAGTGAAAATTGCCGGACCATTCTCTGCAATGAAATGCCAAAATTTAGGTGCTGCCGGATTGCACTTTTGAGGGCCTTTATCTGGAGCATAACCCCTCCCCCTCCCCCTCTCCCTCTAGAAGCGGCCAGGCCTACAACTCTTCAGAAAGCTGGCTACGCCCCTGAGTAATATACAAATGTAGTTGTGTAAACGTCTGTCAGTGTACAAATAAGAAAATGCGAAGCCTGACAGAGTATAAAAGTCTAAATAAATTAAAGTTGGGCGGTCCGGTGTGGAAATGTGGAAGCGCATTCTCACAAAAATACGTAATTCTACAACTGAAAAGTAACAAATTCCCAACTTGATTGCATTTTAGTTAGCAAGGTAATACACGGAACTGCTGTTTTTACCACACATCCTAATTAAATGAGTGTGGAATATAATTCATGTAGTGTATTTTTGTTGATTTCATGTACGATTTAAAAAAAAAAATATATAATATGTGGGTTAAATGACGCTTTTCTATTCTCGTTTTAGCTGAAATATAGCACTGGCTGGAATTGCATCTTTTTATGGTACGTCTTCGCTACTGAGCGGCTGTTTTGTAATATTTGCCAAGCTGATCTGTTTCCAGGAAACTTGTACTCACCAACAAACTACAAATAACTTTTGACAAGCTGTTTAGCACACAAAACTATTACAGTTTTGATCTTTTGAACTTTAAACTTGCTTGACGCTGGTCCAGGAATAACTTACTTTTCGGTCTTAAATTATTTTTATGTTTGGTTTGTCAGGGCATTCCGTATGGAAGCCATGTCAGTTGGTATCGCTGAATGAGAACTCTGATAAAAAATACTTATGAGATCGCTTATTTTGCGTTCATACGGACTGAACGTGTCAGGAATTTTTTATCGATTTTTTAATTATTGGTACACTTAACTATAAAAAGGTACTTATTATACAATACGGTTCTTTCGAAAGGAACAGTTTTTAACACGTTCTTTGTTCCATCTTCGATCTTTTACCTACTTGTAAGCAACTTAGTATAAATTATGAAAAGAGGTGTAGCAAGTGACATGCCTTTTCCTGTCTAAAAAGTTTTTTTAGACTCGTACCCGTTTCCATAACAATCTTTTAGCTAAAGCTGGGCTGTATATTTTTGTTACTTTAGTTTGATTTTACTCAATAAAGCCAGGTAACTTGATATCACTGATCAGACCTGTGATAACTGATTACTAATAAGATCGCATATTTCGCGTTTTAACGAACTGAACGTGTCAGGAATTTAGCAATTATTGGTACACTTTACCGTAAAAAGGTATTAGGGTCATTCCCCAGTATTAAATTGCGCATCCCTACTTCGCATAATGTCAGGCGTCATTAGCGTGCGCGCATTAAAAAAGTCCGCTTTTTCTTTATGGCTGGACCTCGCCAGAGAGGTAAATCGTCGTTTTTCGAAAACGAGTGTAGTGATCCAATTTTTTTGCGCTGTTTTGAATAGCAAAGCGCGCGAGTGACGTCACGACTCAGGCAAGACTCAGACAATTAACTGTTATCATCGTTACAAGAATTAAGCTTTTAAATTGTCGAACACGGCTTAGCTCACACATATACGCACCAGGTGCGATTATCTGGGCACAAACCGGTTGAGGTTCCCGGCAAGGCTTGATTTCGGAGACTTTTTCACAACTAGCTTCTGCATCAGGCGGGTCTCCTTGAACAAGACAGTTTGGACACTTGAGGGCGTCACTTCTTGTGTGGCGAGTGCTACAATAAGAAAGGCAAGCATTTCAAACTATGCACAATCTTAACCGTTTCTGAATAACCGAATCAATCTCAATCAATTGAAGCCATCGACAAGAATCAAACTTACAAACTTTCTTTTTTACCTGCGCCACTCGGTGCAAGTTGAAAGACAGCCATCATTGCCGCGTGTAGCCTGAATTTCAGCTGCCACTGGGTGGCATTTGCATTTAGAAATGTTATTGTCTGTTTTAGTAAACATTCAGTCGTGTTCTAAAGGAAATGTGTACTTATGTCGACAAAACGAAAATTGAGAACCGACTCGGATCGGCCCAGTGTTTTGTAGTAAACCGAAAGTTTAAAGTTTGTCGTGACTATCTTAGACCTTGATCAAACGTCGTGCTTCTGCAGTGCCGAACTTAATTGCAATTAGTTTCGACTGTCGCACGGCAGAAACAAGACTCTGATTCAGACGTCGTGCAAGAGCCGTGATCTAGTTTTCTTTTGTATTAAGTTTAATCACCTAAGGCCCGGGCCAAACGTCGATTTTCACATGAGTCGAACCTAATGCAAATGAGCAAAAAAAAAACAAAAAACTTGCGCGAACAAAATTTGTGAATATATCGCTTTGTTTGCTCATTTACGGCCACAATCCGAGGTTTTGTAAAGTGACCGGGTGCAATATGAATATTATATACCTGGTAGAGGTCCAGAAAATTAATGGCTACGTCGCAAAAATAAATCTTGTTGCATAGCTCATTGACTCACAACTCAATAATAAGTACTTTTCACTGACTTTTATTATTCCACTGTTATGTAATATAACAACGTAAGGTCAAAGAAAAAGAAAATATCAAACGGTATTACACTGTGTTATTCCGAATAACACTATAGACCCTAATTCGGAAGCGCTAAAGAACAAGAAAATGTGGTGAAATAACAAAATCCTGTCACGTGGCTTTTTTGATGATTACGGCTCCACACGGTAATCACTGAAAAAAAAGAAATGACGAGGGAGCAATCAATCATTTATTTTTCATTGTAATTGTTATTGTAATGTAAATGTAATTTATTTACCCACGTGACACGGAAGAGCTCAGGAGCCCGTTAAAACGTGTACGTGCATCCAAGGTCGAATTGGAATTTGGAGTGTTGGTTTTTGTGGAGGGAGAAAAACCGGAGAACCGGAGAAAAAACCCTCGGATCAAGGACGAGAACCAACAACAAACTCAACCCACGTATGGCACCGGGCCGGAATCGAACCCGGATCGCATTTGTGGGAGGCGAGCGCTCTCACCACTGCGCCATCCCTGCTCCCCAACCGTAAAATTCGATTGAGCGCCCTTCTTCCAATAAGCGCTCCCAATCTGATAAGAGCTCTCCCTTATGTGTTGTTTTATCATCGTGATAAGCACCCTATCGCGACAGTGGAATAGAACAGAATGAACGTAATAGACACGAACATACTGAACACGCAAATGGTGTTATGACTGCGGACCCCTATTGTTATAGTCCATGAAAAACACCACCCCAAACCTCTCTTAGCCACCCCCTCTACTTTTCCAAAACAAAGTTGACTAATAAAACAGTTCTGTGATTTGACCACGGTCTCTAGCCCCTTTTCCTCTGCAGACCTTGAGCTTTCCAGTTGCCATCCTAAATCGCAAAAATAGCTAATAAACCTATATTCCTTGCTGACCCCTCAAAACAGAAGACTGAAGAAACGAAAGTGAAAACGATAATTACCCTGCTAGAACTTCTTGCCCATTTCGCTACCAAAACATGATTTTATTTCAATATCGGAATTGATTTCCATACAAAAAAGAAACTACTCTGCTAAAAGAAGTCGGCTATTTATAATAGTGTAATATTCTGCCCTTGGTATTGTTATTCATGACATGTAGATAAGGTGTGGGGATGGCTCTGGCCTGGGACAAGCCCAAACCAGGCTCATTAGATACCAGGTAGATGGCGGATACTTCAAACCGGCTTCCTCGCAGGGCGGGTGGGTTGGGGCCTACAGCTCGATGTCTTGGACTTGAGTGGAGTGCCCAAAGGATATAACACGTGTTTCTCTTTTATACAACTTTTTGCATATCATTAATTCATCCCCAGGACTTTCATTACCAATTCAAATTGAGTTTGAATAGTGTTGTTAGTTTCCTGAGAAAAATAATGTACCTGGCGTGGGGCTGGAGGGGAGCTCAGCTTTGCAACTTGACAACTGTTATCAACTTCACAAGAAGCTTTAAAATTGTCGAACTCGGCTTGGCTCACA
Organism: Oculina patagonica; assembly: GCF_052425735.1. Classification (NCBI taxonomy): domain Eukaryota; kingdom Metazoa; phylum Cnidaria; class Anthozoa; order Scleractinia; family Oculinidae; genus Oculina; species Oculina patagonica. The sequence continues at coordinate 12,630,287 of NC_135770.1, read as the reverse complement.
CATAGACGCTGGAATACACCAGGACCAGTTATTTGGGCACAAACCGGTTGAGTTTCCCGGCAAGGCTTGATTTCGGTGACTTTTACGCAACTAGCTTCTGCATCAGCCTGCTCTCCCTGAACAAGACAGTTTGGACATTGGAGAATATCATCTTGTTTGGCGAGTCCTACAAATAAACATAATAAAGCCATGTTTTTTAAACTATCCACAATCTTAGCCCTTTCTGAATGAATGAAATTAAATAAACGCGTTTTCAGTGCAGGACACAGACTTGCTCCAGTCGCTCCTGTCATTGGCAAGAGGGCTCGCGCGGCCTTGAAAAACAAAATGGCGGCGGATCCGGCGGAACGAGTCATTCCAGAATCTAGTGCGGTTCGTGTGCGAGCACGCATGGACAAAAAGATTCCGCGCTGATTTTAGATCGCGATTTCATTCTTCTTTTTTTAAGCGATCTTTTCAAATAACTCTTTTGGGACACAAAGAAAAAACGAGCAACTTGGAGCCAGTCTATGCACGGCAACTTGAGTCCAGAAAAAGAATCGAATACTTTCGTGCTTACACACGAATTTACTGCATATGACGGTTGTATTTTAGAATTTTAGTGAACCATGTCATTTTTTTGGTTTGTGTTTTATCAACTTCACCGTCACGCCTTTGTCAGTTATATGATCAATCTTCAGGGGTTTGTGACAAGCCATCAACAAGAATCAAACTTAAAAACTTTTTGCGCCACTCGGTGCGAGATGAAAGATAGTCATTATTGTTAAGGGTAGCCTGAAATTGCAGCCGCCCCTAGGGTTTTCCACAAGTTGCTCGAGATTTCCCAAAAAGTTGTCCGTAATTGCTCAAAAAATTGCTCAAAAGTTGCTCCAAAATCCAAAAAAGTTGCTTTTGATTAATAAAGTTGCTCGACAGTTGCCCCAAAAAATCCAAAACGCTGCTGTCTAATCAAGAAAATGTTTCTAAATATATACTTATTTCCCTTTGAAGGTAAGATTTCTAAGCAGTTTTATGCAATTGTACAGCAAAAGAAGTATCTAAACTAACATTTTAAAAATGACAAGGATTTCTTTAACTGAGAAAAGTCGTGAAGATATCGATGACGTCACGTTTGCTGACGAGTTTTGTAATGTTTTAATGCAGAATGAGACGAAAGTTGAAACGTCTTCAGATGTTCCTCGAAAATCTTCAGCAAACTTCGTAAATCTTCGGAAACGTTCGTATGGCCTTTGAACAACACTCGGATAATCTTCGGAGGTCTTCGGTCTAGAAATTGCTCAAAATGCAACAAGTTGCTCTAGATGAAAAATGTTGCTTGAAGGCGAAAAAGTTGCTCGAAATATGGAAAGTTGTCAAAAAGTTGCCGAGCAACTTGTGGGAAGCCCTAGCCGCCCCGGGTGGCGTATGCATTCAAAAACATTTTGTCTGTTGAAGTACACATTTAGTCGTGTTCTAGCGAAAATTCACGAATCTTAGGGAGGCAGCGTGCGTTGCTCTTAAAAAGGAAAACTTATTCTTGATTTTCGGCGTAAGAATAACCGCTTTAGACCGCAATCCTTCTAGACTACTTACCCTCGTTTTCTGTCAGCGAAGGGAGTGGGGCTGGAGGGGAGCTCACTTCTACAACTTGACAACTGTTATCAGTGTCACAAGAAGCTTTAAAATTGTCGAACTCGGCTTGGCTCACACATAGACGTTGGAATACACCAGGCCCAGTTATTTGGGCACAAACCGGTTGAGGTTCCCTGCAAGGCTTGATTTCGGCGACTTTTACACAACTAGCTTCTGCGTCAGCCTGCTCTCCCTGAACAAGACAGTTTGGACACTGGAGAATGTCATCTTGTTTGGCGAGTCCTACAACGAACATAAAGGCATGCATTTCAAACTATCCACAATCTTAACCGTTACTAGCCTATTTCCAGACGTCTGTCGCGTCTCACCTCTGGTCGCTTACTCCCGAGAAGTAAGCGAACTTTTACAAGAAAATATAACCTATCAGCCAAAATGTCAGCCGGCTAGCAGTGCCTGACTTGATTTTAGAATTAATGAATTCTTCCGATTATTTTGTGACCATGCAATCAATTAAATTTATATCATCTTGTTTTGATTCGCGTAACAAAATACTATCAATGTAATTAATTTTATATCTATCCATTTTTTTATTTTTTGTTATTATTTTATTGTATTTTTTATTATTATTACCTAACAAGTTGTACGCTTTTCCAATATTGTAACAAATTTACAGTCATGCAAATAAAGCTTGTTGTTGTTGTTGTTGTTGTTGTTGTTTAGCGATCAAAGGAAGACGTCTAAAATTCAGGTTAAACCATTACTGAATGAACGAAATTAAATAAACGCGTTTTCAGTGCAGGACACTTTGAGTCCAGGAAAAAGGTCGAATGCTTGTGCGCTTACACAGAAATTTACTTCGGTTGTAAATTGCATTTTAGAAGTTCAAGGTATCACAGCAGGAAAATTGGCGTTTTCGTTCCAAGTGAAATTGTGTGATAACCATCGATGCTAACCCCAATAAAGTAGATATTTTCTGAAAGCTTATTGAATAAAGATTGTAATTTTGGATTTTTTTGATCATATAGACCATAATATGCAACATCAGCATTTTGTTTGCAATTATGATGTTGCGCAACATTAGGTTTATTTGAGAACACATTTACGTGAGAGCAAACACTTTTATGTGGAATTTGATCTACATATATTGGTCTAAAAAACGGTGTCTCAGATTTTTCTTTTCTTGCTTCATTAATTTTTTTATATTTTTTTGCGCCACTCGACGCAATTGAAAAATAGCCATCACCGGCTAAGGGTAGCCTGTGTTTTTGGCTGTTTCAGTACACACTCAGTCGTGTTCTAGTGAAAATTCACTAATTTTAGGGAGGTAGCGTGCGTTTCTCTTAAAAAGGGAAATTATTCTACATTTTTGGCTAAGAATGACTGTTTTAAACTGCAATCGTTCAAAAGTGTCTTTTAAAACAATTAGACTACTTACCCTCGTTTTCTGTCAGCGAAGGGCGTGGGGCTGGAGGAGAGCTCACTTCTACAACTTGACAACTGTTATCAATTTCACAAGAAGCTTTAAAATTGTCGAACTCGGCTTGGCTCGCACATAGACGCTGGAATACACCAGGCGCGGTTATTTGGGCACAAACCGGTTGAGGTTCCCTGCAAGGCTTGATTTTGGTGACTTTTACGCAACTAGCTTCTGCATCAGCCAGGTCTCCCTGAACAAGACAGTTTGGACACTGGAGGATGTAATCTTGTTTGGCGAGTCCTACAAATAAACATAATAAATTCACGAATTTCAAACTATCCATTATTATTATACTATTATTATTAAGAATTATTCCATGAGCGCGCGTGGCTATCATCTTTTATTAAAACCTAGCAATGGTATATTGCAATTCCTGCGTTTTAATTGGTTAACAGGGAATGATATATGAGCTCATATACCATTCACCACAAGTATGGTTGCCGATAGGCGTCAATGAAAACAGCTGAGGAGCTCAAATATTGCAATTCTTTCGGCGTTTTTTAAAAAACAATTATTCCATCTCATATCCAACGCGCGCTCGTGGAATAATTGTTAAATATTCAACAAGTGCAAGTTGGATTATTGTATTAGTAAAAACACCATAAGAATTGCAATATTTGAGCTCCCCGGCTGTTCTCGCTGATGCGTACACATACCATATTCCTATGATGATAACCAGATTGCATTGCTGAATGAAAATATGTACAGATCGTATCCTATTTACCACAACGGGTCGTACATTCCAAAAGAGCTTATATAAGTTTATAAGTGAGTACACCCCCCCCATCCCCCTAATCTAAATGGGCCGGGGCGATGTGTTACCTTGATCGCTCTGGACAAGACCAAAAGAAATGCACGCAATCAAAACGATCCTCAAATACATCATCACTTTGTTGCTTTTTCTGTCAGTGAAAAAATGAATATAACATCAAAACAAACAATCATGATATGCATATAAATTAATTAACAAACAGATTCTTAATATTTTAACAGAACATCCATGCATGTGGCTGTCGGAAAGTGTTTTTTATAAACTGAGTGAAGCATAGCACATAAAAAGAACACATTACTCGTATCGTTTAGGCTAGAAAAAGCTTATGCTGCAGGCGAATGTGTATCTTTCGGGTGCCCATTTGGGAAACGCGAAAGGTGCGAAAAGGCCAAGCGAGGAGAAGAAGAGAATGCCCAAAAACAGCCAACTCAGAGACTCAAAGGATACTGCAGAATCGGGAGGAGTCGATGTTATTAGGAGTTTCGCGCCGAAAATCCCGGTGCAAGTTTTTGCATACTTTATTACAAAAGCGCTGTGAGTCTCAAAATCTAATTTAATTAATTTGCGGTTTTAACTTGTTGCCATGGAGTCTGCAGGAGTTCTACCGCAAAACACGCGATACACGCAATGTTCCTGAGAATATAACGTCGACTAATCTGCGCATGCGTTTGGCGCAAAGTAATTAGCTTTAAAGAATAGTACCACAAGAAGTGCAACGGGTTTTCTAAAACAAATATATACCTTTGAAATCTTTATATGAAAGTAACGTAGATATGTTCCACGTTTCACCTGGGGCGTACGGTCAGGCCTAGGTGTTCCGCACCCCCTACCCCCTTCACAATGAGTAACTAATTAATTAATTATGGTCGAGGCGCCCGACATTTCCAACAAAACCAGCACAATAGTGCATTGTGCACAAAAAACTACGAAGGTGCCTGCTACGCAGGCTAGGCACAAGGCTACACTCACTCCTTAAATTTATAGGGTAACTATTTTCTTACTAATTTGCATTTCGTAGTGATTTTTCCCTATTATCGAAATTACCTGTACGCATTTGATTTGATTTTATGATACTTTTGAAACTGCTCAAACCAGCAATGATAATAGCATTTACAATAAAAACGGTATGGTGTCATCTTATTGTATTGTCAATTGTCTGTCACGTTTTTGTTGTTTGAATCTTTAGGGATTACTTGCAAACCACCAATAAGGATTTTAATTTGCATTGCGTGCGCTGTCTCTTTATTTGAATAATTATCTAAGGACTCTAAGGCCTGTTACAAACATCGTGCTACTGCCGTGCCGAACTAAATTAAAGAATTAAGTTCGACTTTAAGCACGGCTGTAGCACAACGTTTAAAACCATTTAGTTCAGCAGGCTGATTCAAACGGCGTTCTCTTGTCGTTCCGAACTAAATTCATAAATTTTAATGTATTTTAAATTATTTTGCATTTTGTTGTTGTTTTTGAAATAATTTGAATTTGGCGCAACTGCATTAAATTTGCCGTGTGAAACCATTTGAGGCCAAATTCATTAAGTTCAACACGGCAGCAGCACGACGTTTGGAACAGGCCTGACGTTTCTAGCGTATAAATATGTTGATTTTATCGCTTTCCTGGGTGAAATTTAGGCATGTTATTGGCCGTTATAGGCTGCTGCTTCATAATAAAGAAGCCGATAATAAAAAACCAAAACAAAATTATTACCTATAGCTTTGGCAAAAATAACAACGTATAAATGACATGAGTGTTTCGCTTATTAGTTGATAAACTCTGCGGACTAAATGTGGTAGGCAAAGTCTGTGTTCGAGACTAATGGCCCATCAGACCGGCTGGAGCTTATCCCGGTTTTCGCAGCATTCAGCGACTAGGAGTATTTCTACTTCACCTTGGATAGGATGCTAGTTCTTCCTAGGGTTACCGCAACATTATTAAATGAAGGACGTTGAAAAAACCTGCTCAAACAGTTGAATTGTGCAAGGCTTTTAAGCAAGTATCTTGTGACAGTAGTAAGAAAGCTGCAGTGAAAGAGTTCTTTTACCCATGCCCTAGCCAAAGTTGTCATTTTAAAAACCAAAATGTGACAGAATTTGCGAAGAAAAATAAGAATCTAGGACGAAAAGTTATTGCTAAATACAAAGCCAAATACCGCGTACTTAAGATTTCAAAACGGCAGTTCTATAGTTGTGGTAAACCGAGCATTTTGAGCCGTTTTTTCGTGCGTCGAGACTATCTGAATAACAGGTTTTGGATCAAATAAAATTCTTACCTGACAAAATGTCGAGAGATGATGCCAAGCGCAGGTTGTGCTGAACACAGTACTTCGCACTGTAATGTATGTCACTTGGTTTTGGCGCGCTTGTAATATAACGTATGACACCGCCTTATAATTTGAATATCCAGCGTTAGTATGCATCAACAACTTTTGAATACATGATGGGCTCTTTGTCTCCGCGGTGGTGTATTGGTGAAAAAGGCCGGAATGTTCATTGTACATGTACGTCCTTTGTTTATTAGCAACCATTTTTTAGCTGTTGTGTGGTGCAAGGACAGAGCCTCGCCATTTTGGGTTCTGTCTTCGTGTACCGGTACACAAGAGTCAATACAAAGACCAAACAATACACTTTAGCTAACTACTGACTCCAAAACAAAGAAATACAATAGTTAGGTGTCAGAACACCGTCTTTATGTTTTGAAGTGTTCTTATTGTGTGATTTAAAGGCTAATTTTTAAACACTAAGAAAATTGTAAAATGAAGAAATGATCTTAAAGAAATTGCAAAGAAAGAACCAGAAAAAATGCTGCCTGCAACGGGATTCGAACCCGTGACCTCCTCGATACCGGTGCGATGCGGAAGCATTGAAGCCACACATTGAGAGCGAGGTCAATTGTGAGTTCATATTTTCCCGTGAAAGGAATAGAATGACGTAAAGTATATGAAACGGGTTCAAATCCCGTTGAAGCCAGATTTTTTTCTGGTTCTTTCTTTGCAATTTGTTTAATTGCAATTCATTGCGAGGATCATTTTTCACCTTGCATCTCACCCGCAGTTTACATATATGAATTATTTCATATATTACGTCACTAAGAAAATTGGATACGCTAGCTAAACTTTCAGACTTCAGAAAATTTTACGGAACGAAATATTATTACCCGAATTTACGAGTCGCTGTTGCCAACTCGAAAATCGCAGCTGGCCTTTTTTCAAACCCAAAGCGACATTTTTCTCTCTCCGAAAACAATAGGCATTACCTTCCCCATGTCACGAAAGTTTGAAATAAAGAGAACTCCAGTTTTTCGTCACACTTTTATCCGAAAATCGTAGATAATAATAGGTCTTCCGAACAGATATTCACCGAACCGGTCTGTTGGGTGCCCCTGACATGAGGACTTAGCCATATGTTGGATGTTTTGCAACGGAGACGAAAAGACGAACTAAGATAAAATGGTGACAGAAGATCCCTTTGATCGACTTATTCGTCATGAGCACAAAAGAAGTCCATCAAATACTTTTGCGATTGCACAGGAATTTAATGAGGTTGGCAATTGAATTTTATAATTATAAGTGAGCCAAGTAATTTCATGGTTTGTATGCATGCGGGCATACATGAATTTATACATAAAATAATTCCTAACTAGCTTCCCTTGGCTGTTTTACACCAAGGTTTTTTTTAGATGCAAGAAAAAACAAAACAAAAAAGGTTACAAATTTCAAATTATAATAGGGAAGGAAAAGTAAAGGTAGAAAAACAACAACATCACTCAACCAAAAAAAAAAGAGCTAAAGATGATAAAACTAAAATTTTAAGCGGGACCCATAATTAGTTGCTTTTATAATATAGATAGGAGTCTACGCGCGCTCTGATTGGCTAAAAACCTATGTTTTATCAGAGTATAAAACATAGAAAATTCATGTTTTATTGTTTTTCGTCAGCTTTCCTCGAGTGCTTCGCGCGTCGTTGACTGTTCGTTGGCTATAACCACTCGTATCCAACAAGGGAGAATGGAATAATTGTTTTATTAAATTCCTTTTTAAGTATAAATCCACTGGACATTTCATTTTGATGTAAGCGAAGTGAGGCGGGAAAAATTGTGGCGCGGTGTCCACTGCTTGAGTTGAATGAAACTCGCAAGGAAAGCGAGCGAGAGAGTTTTCTTTCGAAGATTTTCTTCGACAATCTCCTCTTAAATCGTCTATTCTGCTGGAACTTGATTGTGACAACAATTTAGGTTTACGGGAATATCCGAAGCATAGCTTTTCTGAAATTTACGCCTTGTTCAAGTCGAACGAAGCAAGGGACGGATGTCATCGAGACTACTATATTATGCTGGATGAATTGCACTCGGTGCAGTCGGTGAAGTTATCGAAGTTCAAAAGACAAATCAAGATTAAAAGGTAACAAACTTACCTGAAATGCTTAGCCTTATTTACGTCGAATACTGAATGAAATGTTCAGTTTTGGTCTTCCCGTAAATATTTCTCTTTTCTCTTTTTTACTCCTCTTGTTGTACATATTTTTAATTGAACTTTTCACTCGCGGTGTCTAAAATCTATATCATAAGCAGGGAGCTAAGCGTTTTCATAAAACATCCGGGCATTTGAGACACTCGAGAAATGTGAAACATTCGCCTGCGGCTCATGTTTTCTACACCCTCGTTTCTCAATCCTCGTGTTTTATGACAGTATAAAACATGCTTAGGCTTATTTGTTAAGTATAATGCGTGACGAAAAAATGCAGTACAATAAAAGAGAAAAACTAAGAAATAAACTAACAGAGCTAAAGATGATACAACTAAAATTAGGAGAGGGATCTATAATAACTGTACATTAAAAGGACGAACTAAGAAATAAACTTATGCTATTACACTTTAATTTATATAGACTGTATATATGCTGCAAGAGATTCCTATTTTTCGCGGCTTTACCTTCTGCGTTCTTTTTTTGGGATTTCACGAAAAACAGAAAATTGTTCATGTTCGGTAGAGATTCTTTCAATTTGCATATTCAAATGTGGTAGCGAGTCAAAAGACAACACAAATTCACTGTGCGGAAAAATTTTAATTGGTCTGGCCTCACAGTCATTCCGTCAATATTATCAGTTTGTTATACATGCTTTGCAAAGCCATGCAGTTTCTCGCTTCCAAAGAGATGATACAAAATCACAAGACCAGAAGATGTGGATCATTTATCAGGTCTTTTCGCAAAAAGAGCACTTTTAGTTGTCTTTTAATCCCAATTTTCATTAAAGGAGAGTTCATTCCAAAATGGCACTTTTTTCCCCCCAAGATAACGAAAAGGTAGTTCAAAGATATATTATTCACCAAAGTTTCAGCTTCCAAAGACATACCCTATCACATACTTGTCTGAAATAGTCCAAAAATTGAGAACCGGCCGCCGCCATCTTGGAGTAGCTTAGCAGCCTGGCGATGTATGCGTGACATCAATGAGCTCAAATTTTACCATCTCTTGGAATTTAGTTTGTGCAAAATGGTGCGGTACAAACAGGCATTTCGAAAAACGAGCCAATACAAAATTAACAAGGAGTGCCAGGTATTTAAACAATGTTTGAACTTCCTGCCAAACTTCAGGTTGAGCGCTTTGACGTCAAATATACATCGCCAGGCAGGCATCGCACATTGCAGGAATTGCGTAAAGAGGGATGATAGTTGGTTTTATTGTTGGTAACGTTGGAGGATTTCGATTGTTGTTTAACGGCTGCAATAGCTCCATAGTATTTCAGTGGCCACGGGCGAAAGTCAAACGTAATCTGAAGTTCCGAGAGGGAAAGATAGACATTGGAGTTCTATTTCAGCAAATGTTTCACTTTTGGTATTCCCTGTGCTGTCCAGTCTTGAGAAATATGGGTTGACTCCCAACAGTTATGAGTGATTTGAACCATAATGGCTGTTGAAAAGTTGCTCTTTAGAATTTATTTCATGTTCAAAAATTTACCTCAGCCCAAATTTCCAGAAGTTCGTTGTAAACTAGTCCAAATTTTTAAATTTTAACCTTGTATCTTTTACATTTAGGTTTCACACCAACTTGACATTCACATCTTCATTTGAAACTTCTTGGATTCTTGGCACGACGATTTATATTATTTATATACTGGCGTCTTCTTTTTATACGAAGAAAACCTGTCAAACCTTTCTCGGCGAGAGAGGAATAATCAACCGCCACCGTCCGAGTTTTTTATAAGCGAATCATCAACGACGCGCAGCCGATTGACCGTTGCTCACAGAAAACGGGGACAAGAAATCCAATTGTTTTAGGTTAACCATCCCTGGGGACGGCCCTTACATTAATTCAAGTATGGTAATAACTCTCCATAAGTCTCCTGTAGCTCAGTGACTGCTATGTGGAAGGTCGTGGGTTCGACTCCTGACTGGGACTCAGATTTTTCTTTGTTCTTTGTCCCATGCTAGTCGACAAACTGAATACAATTATTGACTTATTTAAAAAAAAGGTGCAAAAACTTATCCTGATGATGACTATGTGTCGAAAATAGGCCATTTGCACGATCCGGTACGTCCCATGGTACAAAATCAGCCATGCTGGGACACAAGTTTTTTTTTTCTTTTGGGACGCAAGGTATACGCAGTGGGACATTCGGAACAAAGCGACTTCCACCAGTCAAGCTTCACCTTCCTTTGTTTTGGATGTTCCACTGCGTAACTTGCGGCCCAGAATGGATGATTTTGTACCATGTATTCTCTATTTTCTATTCCAATCCCTTTTTTAATCGACTTTTTTCAAATAAGATTGTTGTTGTTGTCGGCTTGCATTTGTAAATTCAGTCACAGCTTGCTTCTTAACAAGTACTCAGTTCGAGCTTGGAGGTAACCGTGTTAAAACAAACAAAAGGAGACAAAACGTATAAAAATATGACCCTAAAACGTTTTAGGTTTGTTTATAGCCTAGTAATGCATCACAGCACACCTTATATCGTCAGCTTTATTGATTTCTTTTAATTCAGCAGTTACATAAGCCTGAACAAAAAAGTGCATTGAAACTTTGTCTTACACATTGCTCGACTCCTAAGTTATCACTTTGACTCACATTCATCCTCTTGTTGTATTATTTTATATGCTCCGAAAAAGGTGTGTGCACCTGAAACCCACAGGTAGCTGTCAGAAACGGTCACCAAACTGATGTAATCGCCCAGCTGCAGTTGGGTCACCCCACCGGTATACAAGCTGCCATAATCTGCTCTTCCTTCGAGTCCCGTTTGCATCAGGCTGAGCTGAGCACTGTTTACCATTAGAGCCACACCGTTGTGAAGAGCCGTTGTGTTGTAGCTTTCAAAAAACACTTCGGCGTATACATAGTACGATCCGTCTTCTTGTACTTTCAAGCGGCCATTATCATGGCTGAACCCTTGGAACGTTTGGTCTGCCTGAAAATCGGTGATTTCTGCCAAAAATACAGTGAAAAAATTAAAATGCGATAAACATGGGCTGTGTTACAGCTAGCAAATTCTGAAGATTATCAACTAATTCCTTGAATAAATGACTTAAAATAGTTACCAGTATTTGCGGGGTACTTGCGAAATTGGCCCAAAGTACCTGACAGTTGTCCTACAGGACTCTGTAGAGAAAACAAAACATGTTAACATGTGATATATGTTATATCTTTATAATCTGCCAAGCATAAGTAATTAATATTTTTTTCTGCACTTTCAGGAACAAGTACAGGAGGTTTAATATAGTTCGTTTTGAGGCTAGAAATAACTGTTAGAGATAGGATAAAGATAACATTGCATCTGTATTTACAGTAAAAATCTTTTCAAAGAGATCGAATAAATGCCTTTAATAAACCCCCATTTAAGGGCACACTTCTGATAATAGGCCTCTAACACCCTGCCACCCTGGCATTTCTTAAGATCACGAACAAATGACATACGATAGACTTTACTTGATCTACTTATATGTCGCGAGAGTATGTTTGAAGACCCTAGAAATGGTTATGTAATTTTATTTAAAAGTAGTAAAAATTCCTTCAGCTATTTACAATTGAGAAAATACAATTAAGCAATAGCTAGCTATTTAATTAACTGATTTGGCCGAAACTAGTTACAACACAAAATTTTAAAATTAAAGTAATACAATTAAGGTGGCTCGACCCAGTTTTTTTCTAGCGATACCTATCAACTTTGAAACCCTCATACTTAAAGGGATTCATGTCAATGACATATCCACTATATAACATGGATTACACATAACTGAACTGCAATATGATATAAATTTTTGGGAGATCGGAATGAATATCACGTGACAATGACGTCACACAGGTTTTTGCTGTGAATCAATTTCAGCCCGTAACCGCATTTTCTCTCGAGATCCTCCACGCTACGTAACCTTGGGTGTTTGCCTTCAGCTCTGTGGAGTTTCATCGAAATCTACAAGAGGAATTTTAAAATATCTTGGAATTTCTTTTTAGATGGTATAATTTATGCGTAAAATAAAGACAAGACTTCATATAAAGAAATTGCTTCTTTTTTGATGTTTGATGAGAGGCTTTAGCCCTCATTCCTTTTGAAAATGTCCCATATCCGATATCCAAACCGTAAGAAGTAGGTAGACTTGCGCGATTTCGAAAAAATATGAAATATATGAATCATTGTGAAGCGCAATGTTTAGCTCTATTTACAATTTTACGCCTACTTTCGAAAAAAGCGATAAAAGTCGTGATTAAAATTTTTTAGGTGGCATTTTCAGACACTACAACCTATCTCTCTGATTAATTGTCTATAAGCATTGAGAATATTGAGCTCTCGAGTTGAAATTGCTCTGGGATTCTTTTGAGTTGGCACAACTCGTTCCCCCTGTCACACGCGTATGACTACGCTGGCCACCTTCCAAAGCTCTCAAGTTTTTTTTTACGAATCTATTTAATATACGACGTCTTTTTTTCTTACTCCTTTTTTTTACGAATCTATTAGAGATGCAAATCAAGTATATAAGGCGATATTATAAAGGCAAAAATCTCAGCTCGTTGGCGAGCTTTTTTACGATAAATTATTTACGTATCATGACTATCGATTATCATACAATACGCTTGGAACTATAAAACATTCAGAGACTGCTAAAATTGGACTTTATTCAAACAATTGTCCTGAAATCAACTTTTTAATACCCAACAGAGTCGCAGTCCACAGTTCGTGCCTGGAAAATCTAATAAATTCCATCAAAACACGGAATATCAGTTCAGTGCTTCGAAGATTTTCATATTTTCTCTAAGATTATTTCTTCTATTTGTCATGTGAAATTCTTAAGAGCTATAAATCGAGCCATTCGAAGAAGCTTTTATACATACAAGCCATTAAACTTTGAACCTACGGTATCGGTCAGCGGGTAAGAATAACACAAAGAAATCTATATGCTAATTTTCAACCCAAATGATTATTCGCCGAAGTGGTCGAGCGGTTAGGGGTTTGGTCTTCAAAACCATAGTTGATGTTAGGAGTCGCCGGTTCAAACCTCAGAAGTGTGAAACAAAAAGTTAAAAAAAAACAAGGAAAATAAATTTATAATTTAATGCATAAATTATTATTCATAAATTAAAGTTAACAGCCCATAATTTAATGCATAAATTATTATTCATAAATTAAAAATAACAGCCCATCGACCGACCGACTGACCGAGTGAAAATTTGCATATCACTTTCCATAACCATACTCGTTTCATTACATTCACGAGTAAAAAGGTAGAATAGATTGAATTAATAAAATTTTTACCGCAAACGTTACATGAGCCATTGAAATTAGGACCACAAACAGAACTTCTTTTTGGAACATTATTTGGACCTCGCGTACACAGCCTCTTGAAAACCTATGTTAAACAAAACATTAAAACTTTGTGATATATTGAACTTGTCACATTTAAAAGTTTAGTCATTCTATTTTCTATCTACTGGTCTAAACGGATTTCTTTAAGACTCTTGGATGGTGGAGAAAACTTCAGTAGCGTAGTTCTCACAATCGGGGATCAGAAGAAAACGGACTACAGGTATGGCCGCATGTAAGACATTTCTTTTTACCGCTCATATACTCTAAACTACTAAAAAATCTAATGCGGCGGAGATGGAATCAACAGCGACATTTTTCACTTAATTAACCTGCCCTGAGTGCCCATACGATTGCACAATATTTCATTTAAAATGGTCTTACCTTCGTTTTATCAACTCGGTGGATCGTTACAACCGCCTCAAATGCAGTTTGACTGAGTGTAGAATGATAGATACATAGGTAACTGATCTTAAGTCAAAGAACGCATTAATTAAGAAACTAATTAAAGAGATTGATGGAAAGGAGGGGCGCTAATAATTACTGTGTTCAGCTTCCTTTGACTACCAAAAAGGAAAAATACATTTTTGCTTATTTGTTGAAATAGTATTTCACTCTGATTGAATTCTTTTTTTACTGAGATTTTTTTAACTGTAACATTGATTTGCTGTCTGGTGTACAAATGTATGAATTAAAATGTTATAACTAACGTGGCGGTTGTTTGTTCTGGGTGAACTGACGTTATTGCATAAATGTATTTAGCATTTAATGGTTTTCAGTAAGCTTCTTTATTCCTTTTTCCTGAAAATGTATCGAAAATTTGTTGATTTTTGTGAAAATGCTCATTGGAAATTATAAAAGGAAGTGCTTTAGAATTCCTTTGCCAAAGAGCGCGAGAGACACGTGTCAGGCTTTGCGTCAGAAAAAGTCTGAATATTTTGCCGCCCTATTTCTTAACGTGGGTTTCACAAATCATGACCGAGGGTTACGGGAAGTGTTATAATTCTTTTTTTGTATCCAATTTAGCAGATAAAATATTACGAAAGAAAGAAACAAAAAGTAAATTGTGCAAATTTGTGTAAAGCTGAATACACAAAGTGTGATTATACTGATCAGTCAGCCGACAACAGCTAAGTTAACACATTTTTCTTGGCGTTTTCCGTGTCTTAACGTATTGCCAAAAGCTAATACTTCAACAATTGGAAACCGCGTCAATTCACAATAAAATTGATTACAAACACAGGTTTTTTTGTATTGAAAATAACTTTTACTTTACCGCAATTACATTAAGACTGCTACAAAATCAGAACCTTATATGGCTCTTAGTTATTAATATTAATATTCGTCGTTGATTTAAGTCTCACAGTTTAATTTCCCATTTGTCATTAACAAATCACAGTTTTTTTTTTTGAGTCATTAAGCCTTGTTTTTACTAGCGACGCAAGCACAAGCGCAAGGATCATAATTTTTCCCTTTCATGTACGTGCGTTCGCTTTATGCCGTGTAGAAACGAAACACGGCATAAACACAAGGACATTCACTACGTCTGGCCGTGTCTGGCCAATAAAAGCACTCGCTCCAAATTCCCATCGCGTCTGAGCATATGAACAAAATGGAGGAGGCCGCACTAAAACGTTTTCCGAGGTTGTTTGGATGTTTTGTTTCTGTTGTAAAGATAAGAGTTACAAGTGTGTTGAAACTTTTAATTTTGTGGATTGTTTAAATCGTTAAAGTGGAGTTTATGCTGTTTTTAATTTACAAATTCAATCTTTTAAGATCTATATGATTTCTGGAGTGAAATGTTTGACATCTTCTGATTTATCGTAGAGATTGAATGTTATAAGTGAACTCAGACCCTAATTTAGGAGTCGAGAACAGAGCCTTGTAACTTGTAAACATCCTGTTCTTATGCTTGTGCTTATGCTTATGTCGATGTCTGTTTTCACTTGGCATAACTTAATTATTATGCTTGCGCTTGTGCTTTCGTCGCTAGTGAAAGCCATGCTTTAAGAGTGAAATAGTACTCGGTTGTATAAATCTACCGAACTTGGGGGTAATTAATGTTAAAACGAAAATTTGGAATGTTCTTGTAGCCAGTGCCAATTTTTTTTATAAACGTTGAGGCGAATTTATAGAAAAAATTAAATTCTAATCAGACATCACAGTTAACTCATTCAGCTTTATTCGTTTCTCTTAAGAAGATTACATTAGCCTGAACACCATAGTACATGAAAACTCCGTGTCAGACATGACTCGCACTCGTTATTCACTGATTTTAAAAGCTCCAAAAAAGGTGTGTTTGCCAGCCATCCAAAGATAGCTGTCATAGGCTGTTAACAAGCTGATGTAGTCTCCCTGCTGCAGACGAATCACTCCACCGGTGTACACGCTCCCATAATCAGCCTTTCCACCACCGAGTCCCGTTTGCATCTGGGCGAAGTTAACATGGTTTACTGCGAGAACCACGCGGTTGTGATATTCAGGCGCTTCGGGGTAGGTTTCGAAAAACGCCTGAGCGTGAATAAAGTACACTCCGGGTTCCTGCACTGTCAAGCGGCCATTCTGATGAGTGAACCCTTGCAATGTTCCATCGGCGGAAAAATCCGTGATTTCTGTTAAAAGAAAAATATAGCTAAGGTCAACTTTAATGCCATTTAACGTACTGCCGACAAATGTTGGAGGAAAGAATCAACAAAAGCCTTAAAGGAATAAATTAAATAGCTTGAAATATGTACCTGTATTTGCGGGGTATTTTTGAGATTGACCCAAATTTCCTGACAGTTGCCCATGGCTAGCAGCATTCTTAAGAGAGAAAAAAAACTATGTTAACATGGTACTTTATATATTTTCCTTGCTAAGTATGGTTCACGTTCTGCACATACAAGGTCAGTTACAGAACTGAGAAAGTTACCCAACATAAAAATGGAAATAAAACTCTATTTCTAAAATAGAACTTGCTTTCAGTTCTCAAATGTCCAGTTATCAGCGTTAATAACCGGAGTTTTATTTTAAACAGAAATTGAAAGGACGAGTGTTTTTCATCTTCCATCGTGGCGACAAAGAATATTTATATTATTTTGTCTTATTTTTATAAGTTTTAAGGAATCCTTAAAAATGCCAATATTTTAACAGAAAGATTTAAATAAATAATTTTTTACCGTAAGCGAAAGTTGAGTCATTGTAGTTAGGATCAAAGAGCAGAAATACTTGTCGTAACATGATTTGGACTTGGGATACACAGCCTCTTGGAAACCTGCGTTGAACAAAATATCAAATCTGTGTTAAATATTGAACTTGTCACATATGTTCTAGCTTAAGCTATATTTTTAGTTTACAGGGTTGATAACAGCTTGTTTCAGAAAACGCGCCAACTAAACGGCTTTGTTCTCTCAATCTGGGAACGATAAAGAACGAATTACAGGTTTGGCCACAAGAAGTTCCTTGTTTTACACGCGTATATAAACAACTAGAAAATCTTTTGTGGCTGAAATTGAATCGATTGCAACATTTTTCTCAAAATTAATTTTAATTTGGATATCGTTTTTTCCCTAAAACCCAATGCAATCACGATCTCTTTCATTCAAAATGGTCTTACCTTTGCTGTATAAATCCAGTGCACAGTTAAAAGCGCAAAGTTCTGAAGATGTCTTGCGTGTAGAATGATTCTTAGGTAACTGTTCTTAAGTGATAGAACTTATGAATTTCAAATTAATTGAAAAGATTGATAGTAAGGAGGGGTGAAAAAAAAATCGCTATGCTCAGCTGCCCATGATTGTCAAAGAAAATGAACATTTAAACACACAAATTAAAGTGTACAACTCGATTCAATATACTTTTAGTAACTTCGACTTTTTTTACTGTCAATGGTTATGTTGTTGCGCAGAACATAAAGAATTTAACTATTTTTAGCTGAAAGAGGAAACCATTAGAGGTTGTTTGTTCTGACTTGATCAGTATTTGCAAACTTTCTACATTTACGTCTCGATGTTATTCAATTAAGATGTTGTCTTTGTAACAAAGCAGGTAAATCCGTGCGATCTCTATAACTTAAAAGCGCGAGCATGCGGTTCTCCACAAAATGGCTACGTGCGAAACGCACACATTTGAGTGGAGTGCAGTTAAGCTTAGGGTTAATTTTATGACATATGAAAAACTGCGCCGTAATAGAACCGACAAAAATTTATCAACGCAAACACATTAGTGTAACTGGGGGCTTAGAGGAAGATGGAGGAGGTTTTCCCAACTTTTGTATTCCTGTTGATTGAGCAAGTGTTTACAGTTTTCGCAACTCGCTTTGTTTTTCACATGAAAATTCATGAACAAATCTGATTGAAGCTGAATACACATCCTGTGGAAAATATTGATCAAGGAAGTCAGTTTACAGCTAAGTCATCAAAATTTGCTTTGTTTTCTGTGTCCCAAGGTTTTTTTGAAAACTTAATACTATAATCTTAACCTTTTTTTGCCATTTAAACTGGCTAACCTTACGGCAAAAGAGACTTCCGAGCCCCTCGTGAAAGAAAAACTTCAATTGTAGCCTATCTTGACAAAAATGGCCAAAGCTGCTATAAAATGAATAAAACCAAATCAATTTATTTAAGTGTCAGAGCATGAATATAGAGTGATTTCAGTTAACCAGTGAAATAGTTATTACACTTTTAGATACTATTAGAAACAAATTTCATTGTTTTCTTTTGTTTCATTTCGACTATTACGTACAAACTGGTAGATATTGTTTCACGGGTTAAATCAAATCACTCTATCACTTTTGTCATTAAACAGCAAAGTGAACACTGTTTTGTCTTTTTCTGTATCCCAACCCGATTTTAAAATGCAACTAGTAAAAACATCATTATTTCTTTACAAGAGTAAACGGTGCGAAAGATGTTTCTGACTAAAAAAAAAAAGAAACAAAGAGAAAAACGAAAAAGAGAGGTAACACGAAGACAATTATGCAAATTCATATATAGCTGAATACACAAAGATTAAAACAGTCAGTAAGTTCTCCTAGAATAAATAACAATAATCCGTTAACACCGTTTTCATTGCTTTGCCCCATGCCTTAGGTCTTACCAATACTTACCATTGAGTTACATCACGTTCACGTGAAGAATGACAGATGAATATAGCTTGGTACATAAAATCATGAATAACACTCGGTGGAAAGATTTTTTGCCATAATTTCCAGATGTAAATATGAGAATCGGATATTCTCGTCACCGGGTCGATAAGCTCGGCTTTTAGACATTTACAAACCGATGAGATCGAGTGGCCGAAATAATTATGTTTCTCTTAGGACTGTAGCTACTCATTTCAAAACGATAACCAGAATTATTATATTTACAACCCCAACAACGATCGAACTAAGGTACCAAATGATGTCTTTCTCGAACTTTTTCTTTTGTTCTTTGTTATTTCCCATCTTATGTGTAAATTATTTCGCAATCGATGTATAAAACTGGTTTAAATTTATGCCAGCCAACACTTCTGTTAGCGGTTTGCATGTTTTAGTCCAATCTTAATTTTGTGGTTCTTCGTATTCCTTTACTTTCTTGATATTCATCTATGAAAATTATACTAAAACAGTTATTCTCCTAACTGTGTTCAGCTGCCTTTGACCGCCAAAAAGGAGACAAAAAATTTTGTTGAAAAAATATTTAACTATGATTGAATCCTTTTTTAACTAAGTATTTTTACCTACAACAATGTTTTGTTGCCTGGTGTACAAATAGATGAATTAATTTGTTTTAGGTTGAAAGAGGAAATCACGTACGTTATAATTAACCTAGCGGTTGTTCGTTCTGGCGAACTGAAGTATTGAGTATTTTCAATACTTCTGAAAAGGTATCAAAAATCTATTGAATTTTGCGAAAATGCTCGTTGGGAATTATAAAAGCGAATGCTTTAGAACTCCTTACCAAAGAGCGCGATAAACGCGTTTCAAGCTTGGTGTAAAAAAAAGTCTGAATGTTCTGATATGCTTTTGGCCGCTATTTTTAAACGTGGATTTACAAATCATGGCGAAAAGAAACAGGAGTATTTTTAAATTCCTTTTTGCATCCGATTAAGGAGAGAAAATATCACAAAGGAGGAAATGGAAATTACATTGTGCAAATTTGTGTAAAGCTGAATGCACAAAGTGTGCTAATACTGATCAGTTAGTCAACGGCTAAGTTAACACATTTTTCTTTGCTAATCGTGTCCTAACGTTTTGCCAAAAAACTAAAACTTTAACAAATGGAAACAGCGTTTATTCGCAATAAAGTTGATTACCAACAAAGTCTTTATTTTATTGAAAATGAGGACAAAAGAAAGGGTTAATAAGCAGATAATAATTTACTGTCGATGTTTGAGTACACCGCGTGTCATGAAAAATTGTCGCGTCGTCTCTTCTATTGATAAAAATCACATATTTATTTTAATTGAAAACACATATTTATATTCATTAAAAACACATATTTATATTTTTAAGCTCTGTAAATTTATCTTGGAATTTCTAGTTTTTAGACTTTTAACTTATGTAAGTTTATTTTGTGCATGTATTGATATTTTTTAGCTCTGTTGATTTATCTCAGTATTTTTAGATTTTAGTTTTTATTTTAGCATAATGATTGTAAAGCGCTATGAAAGATTAGCTGATCAGCACAATAAAAATTATGATTATAATTATTATATTATTTGTATATTATTATTATTTTATTATTATTATTATTATTATTATCAATATTATTGTCATTATTATAATTGATATTATTATCGTTTTTATTTTTATTATATAATAAATATTGTTAATAAATATTATTATTATTATTATAATTATTATTATTAAAATCAGTTTTACTTTACTGAAATTAACTTTAGCACTATTGTTATTAATGTTTGTCTTCGATTTGTCTCACAGTTAAGTTTTCTATTTCTCAACAACCAATCACAAGTTTTTTGAGGTATTAAAGAGTGAGTGGCTCGATTGTATACATTTTCCGAACTTGAGGGTAAAATTTTCAAACGAAAAATGGGAAGTTCTTGTAGCCGGTGCCAATTTTATATAAACGTAGAAGTCAAAATATATTTATAAAAGACATTCAATTGTATCATTTAATAAAAGACTAATCACGCTTCACAGTTAACCACCTTTATATTTTCAGCTTTATTCTTTCCTTTTAAGATTACATTAGCTTAAGCACAAGAGTACATGAAAACTCTGTGCTCTGCTTATTTACTCATCAGATTTTGAAAGCTCCAAAATAGGTGTGCTCTCCAGTCATCCACAGATAACTGTCATAAAAGGTCTTCAAGCTGATGTAGTCACCCTGCTGCAGAGGAATCACTCCTCCGGCGTACACGGTACCATAATCAGACTGTCCACCACCGAGTCCTGTTTGCATCTGGGCGAAGTTAACATGGTTTACTGCAAGAACCACGCGGTTGTGATATTCATGCGCCTCGGGGTAGGTTTCGAAGAACACTTGGGCGTAGATAAAGTACCACCCAGGTTCCTGGACTACCAAGCGGCCATTCTGATGAGTGAACCCTCGTAAGTCCATTTTGGCTGAGAATTCCGTGATGTCTGTTAAGAGAAAAATATAATTAAGGCCTCCTAACCTAAATACAGTCGACAAATATACCGAACGCCTAGAACAGGCTACAAGAAGAACAGTAAAAGGAATAAAATAAACAGCTTGAAATATGTACCTACCTGTACCTGCAGGGTACTTTTTGTATTGATCCAAATTACCTGTCAACTGCCCAGCAGGATTCTAAAGAGAAAAAGAAATTATGTAAACAGGGTTCTATATACTTTTTCCTTGCTAAGTCTGGTTCAGGTTCTGCACATAAAAGGCCAATTACTGAACTGAGGTAGTATTGCTCAACATGAGAATAGAAATAGTACTCTACTTTGAAATAAACTTCTTTAGAAATTGGAAGAGCGATGTGTTTACATTTTACATCTAGATGACAAGAATGTTTTTCACAAAACGTTGCATATATCGATCGTTTTCTCGTCAAATGAAACAAAATGTCGCAATTAACCCCAGTAACAAGTAAAAATTAATAGAAAACGTTTGTAAATGTATATAACAAAAGCGACTGAAAAGATTAAACATTGAAAGCGGCAGTAAGCTCAAGACAAATCAAAATTACAATTTACGGGAAGATCCAACGAGGTTTAGACAATAAAATAAGGTGTAGCTACAGGTCATTACTTAAAGTTTTCTTTTACCTCACATTTGGAGAACGCTAGTGAATTTAGCAGGGCAAAGCTTTGAAACGAGCTCAATGAATAGTAGAGACGACGCGGCAATTTTTCGTGGCACGTAGTATACTTCATGACTTAGACATCAACAGTAAATTATTATCTGCGAAGTTCAATCATTTCTCTCTATCCATGTAGCTTAAATTGACCCCTTCTTTTGTTGATCGGTTCTGAGCTTAGTTTCATTTCACCACTTATAAAATTTTCAATTTTTGTCAGCCGCGGGAACGGTAGACAATACTCTCGCCCCTTTTAATTTGTACAATGAATGAGTACTATGTTGAGGTCAGCGTGAATGCAATTATTTCAGATCTTCCCGTTAACCAAAATACTTTCAGCGAGGAATATTTAAGACGAAAAATGTCTTCCTGTTTGCTGTTAGTCACGCCTTTTATTCAGCTTACAAAGTGAACTACGTGTCAAGGATTTTGCCGCCTTTTTATCCAATCGCTTCGTTGAGGTCAAAATGAACTGTTCGGACAATTTTTTCAAAATTTAAAATGGAAGTAACCTTGGGTTATTAAAAAAATCTACGACAATAACCGAGGCGAGAATTTTCTAAAATAATTATTCCACATGCGTTTGTTGAATGTAAGATGATTATTATTGTTAAAAATGTATCACGAGCAAAATAAGTGCTAAACTAAAGAGCTTGTTTTGTTATATAATAGAAATTGTTTTGTTCTGTGATTTCATTATATTTTGAGCGTTTTGATAAGTATTCATTTAGCCTTTCTAAGACACAGCTAAAAAATTTCAGACTCAAAATTCCTTCCTAATATCTCTAAAACTCAGCAATAAAGTCTCCTCTACACTTGAAATGCACGTCAGCAGGTTATTGTTGTAATTTAAAGAGATCCTTAATAATGGCATCATTTTAGCAGAAACCTTAAATAATTAATTTTTTTACCGCAATCGAAGGTTGAGTCATTGCAGTTAGGATCAAGAGCAGAAATATTTGTCGGAACATGATTTGGACTTGGGATACAAAGACTCTTGGAAACCTGCGTTGAACAAAATATCAAATCTGTGTTAAGAGTGTGCCCGTGAGAGAACAGGGCAGAACCAGGTAACAGGTGATACAGCTCATATCACCGATTTCGCCCAAACTTAGCATAAATGTTAGGTATGGTGAGCTATTTACTGTGACAAAACATCAGCTTAAAATATTTTATTCCCTTCAAGTTATGGCACCTTTTGCAAAAATGGCCATTTTTCACTAATTTATGCATATTTAATTAGATGACTTTGATTGACCAGTTCCACAAGAAAAAAAGACTTCTGAAAATAAAATTCACTGCACTATATTCTGTGGTTATTAGGCTTTAAGTACAATAATTCACTTCAACCGTCTGATTTGATTTCTTCTCCTCAAACGGTCTTTTGGAAGGTACACATTTCGTACTGTTGGAAATAGCCTTTAACTAGTGCCCAATATCTCCCATGAGCAACAACTTATATACATTATTCTTACATGGGTAATGAAATCCATCTCTAAACTTCACAAAAATGCCACAAAATGTCTGGGGACTTCAATATTTTATTAGTATTGAGGAACTAAACACACGTGACTTAACGATTTCTTGCTATTTCATCAAAATTCACCGAAACACAGAAGCCATTTATTTGCCTCAATTTGGCATAAAATCGGTACGAAATAGCTTATCAAGCATAAATCTATAGATAACAATCAAAATATTGGCGAAGAAAAGGCAGTTAGGACATTTTTCGGAGCGTTTTCAGAGCCGATATAATTCAGCAATGTTGTGATAGCAAATGTAAAAATAGCAGCGAAAGATTTTCTTCAAAAGCTCGCTCAATTCAACATTTAGGCACATCAAAGTTAAGAAACAAGAAATTAATACTACATACATGCCACTTATCGACACACAGATGCTTTCATTTGAAGGATTTGTTCTTCCTCGCTGCACTTCGATCCTTCGAACGATCTCAATTGACATGTACTGTTGCTTTGAGGCGCGATGAACTTAGCCAATACATCGTGGTTCATTCTTCGTGAAAGGTGTAAACAGGTTGTCAATAAAGTCATTCAAAGAGCTGTTCAAAGGTCACGGAAGGACCCTTTCCTCAGCCAGTTTGTATGAAATAAATTTAACTGGAAAATAAACAGCCGCCATGTTGAATTTCTACCTTTGAGCCTGCGGTTTCAGTCAGCGGTACGGTCGTTCACTGGGCATCACGCGTCCATCACGCGTGACCACACGCGCGATCATTTGCTTTTCCTCTGCGAGTGTTCGTTGGATGCGTTTGTGATGAAAATGAGAATATTTTCAAATTGTCGTAGGGAAAACAATTTCCTCCGCTACAGCTTGACGTGTTTACCGCAATGTGATGCTGAACAAACTCTAGAGTGCTTACCATTTGTTGGAGAGAACCGGTTGGAATTGAAAGCTTTCCAAAATTAGCAAACTAACCGAAATAGATGTCGCTTACCATTCGTAGCTCAGTTTCCTGTTATTTCTTTCCGAAGGATGGGAGACTAGAACTGGGAAACCTTACAAATGGTAAGAAAATTTCTGACGTTCCGTCAATTTCCGAAGAGATTTTCCAGAAAAAATGCTGTTCCATTTGACTTTCACCGAAACAGAGTACTTGATTTTTATGTTCAACGGTCGGCATGCACGGCAACCAAATCAAAATAATTGTTATTGTTCCAAAATGACGCTAAATGGCGGTATAAAACTGCTCCGACGTCTCGGCAATACTGCCTTTTTTGGGGTGGCACCCTGAAGAAGGCAGTATTGCCGAAACGTCGGAGCAGTTTTATACCGCCATTAAGGTCATTGCCCCGAAATAAAACTGAACATAGATTTTTAACCAAACTTCGCCTACTGGTTTATTACTTCAAGGGAACTTAAATTTTGAAATAAAAAAGGGGGGTCACCAGATTCGTTTAGGAGCAGGACGACCATGTATATTCCATATAATTCCTTTATAATTCCTCTGCGAGTACTAGCAAAGTACACTTTTTTAGCGATAATTTATTTTTCAAACACATGAATTGATCTGTTTTCATTTTACAGAAAGAATTTGATCGCTACACCCAAAATATGAGAAAAAATTGATAGGTCACCAGGCTCGTTTAGGAGAAAATGACAATTTACTTCTCTCGATCGCGGACTAAGCCGCATAGAAAAAGCCGCCATTTTGTTGATGTGCTCGCGCGCGCGCGCTAATTACGCGTAAAATTCTGCGCAGTAAGAATGCGCAATGCAAAACAGGGCAATGACCTTAAGCGTCATTTTGGAACATAAACAATTATTTTTAGCATAAAAGACGCTACACAGTTAAACAAATCAAAATGTCAACGTCTCCCAGTTACTTTCCAGACATTTGTATTTTTTATTGCTTGCTCAAATTCCCCTCCCCTGGCGGAAATAGTGATTAATACCGCGCATAACGATTACATTTTTTGACCAAATTCCCCTACCCCCGAGGCATAAATGGGAAAAAATGAATAACTCAGCAAAATTGGAGAATAACGTTTACCACGGGATAAATCACTATCCGGTGGATAGCGCGGTAGGTTTTGTAATCGTAGCAGGTGGTCTTTCTTGCGCAAGTGCTTTAGTTGGGGGAGCGTCTGTGCTGAACTGAACAAAGTATTCACGTACGAAATGCCTTTAGCGACGCAGTCTATATGGCGCAGCAAATATATACATATATCTATAAAGGTGTGAATGTAGAGAGAGAAAACAACAAAAAATAAAACGGGTTTCCCTCGCGTTGACCTCGAAGAAGACAGAAGACTACCTGTGCTGGTTGAAACATTAGCTAATAAGTTTTGCCGTCTTGCGTAGTCCTAGTCTTGCAATAAATTTGTTTAGTGTTAATGCGGGGTTTAAGGAGGCTCGATGTAGTTTTTTTAGCCGAAGGGTGGTTGTTTTGAAAATTAAAATTATCTAGGAAGCCAATGTTCGATTTTTGCCAAAATACACCATAATGATCAAATATGACCAAATTTCAATTTTTTACTCGTCACTTTGTCACAAAGGTTACCATAACAACCATTGACGTTTTCTTTTGTTTTCAAACAAGCTTGGTTTTCTCGAAATCTAGACTGACACTTGGTATTCATTTTTTGATATGTTCAAGTACAGTAGATTTACTACCTGTGCTCAAAATTTTAGGAAAATCTGTAAGAGCGTTTTAGAGTAAATCAAGAATGAAGTTTTTGGTATTTTCTTATAATTTCTTACAATCGGCAGTCGATATATTTTAACAAATTAAAGCAAAAAGTCTTTCGCTTTTAGTTAATGGTCTTTGATGGTGTAAGTATTTATATTTCAGTGAGAGAAACTGTGCTCAAATAATATGAAACAATTTTAAGGCGCCTATTTTATATTAAAACGGTGTTTTTCTGAAAATTTCATTCTTGATTTACTTGAAAACGCTCTTGCAGATTTTTCTAAAATTTCGTCAACAGTTAGTCAATCTACTAAACTTTAACATATCAAAAAATAAACACCAAGTGTCAGTCTAGATTTCGAGAAAATCAAGCTTGTTTGAGAACAAAAGAAAACGTCAATCGTTGCTATGGTAACCGTTGTGACTAAGTGACGGGTAAAAAATTAAAATTTGGTCACATTTGATCATTATGGTGTATTTTGGCAAAAATCGAACATTGGCTTCTAATGGTTTCCGACATTTCAGAGCTCAATTTCAGAGCATCAAAACCGATTGCATCGCATACATTACACTGCATCCAGTGTATTTCTCATCAACTATTTATCAAAAAAATTCAATGGAGAAGTTGAAAAAAATTCTCACTTTTACAAGAAACGCACACCACTTATAAGGCTAAGATCAAGCCCCGGTTGTTCAGAGGGTAGATAACGCCATCCGCTACTTATTCCAACGAAAACAAACAGTTGCGGAGGAAAAGCAAATGAACACGCGTGTGTATAGCTGTGTTAAGCTATGTATAGGTGTGTATAGCTGTGTAGGGCTAGGCTATGTATCCCCTCTATGAATATCCCTATATAGGATTTAGTCAAACAACTATATGATGACTACACTACGTACTTGCCCCAGTGAACGGCCGTACCGCTGACTGAAACGGCAGGCTCAAAGGTAGAAATACAACATGGCGGCTGTTTATTTTCCAGTTAAATTTATTTCATTCAAACTGGCTGAGAGAAGTGTCCTTCCGTGAACTTTGAACAGCTCTTTGAATGACTTTATTGACAACCTGTTTACACCTTTCACGAAGAATGAACCACGATGTATTGGCTAAGTTCATCGCGCCTCAAAGCAACAGTACATGTCAATTGAGATCGTTCGAAGGATCGAAGTGCAGCGAGGAAGAACAAATCCTTCAAATGAAAGCATCTGTGTGTCGATAAGTGGCATGTATGTAGTATTAATTTCTTGTTTCTTAACTTTGATGTGCCTAAATGTTGAATTGAGCGAGCTTTTGAAGAAAATCTTTCGCTGCTATTTTTACATTTGCTATCACAACATTGCCGAATTATATCGGCTCTGAAAACGCTCCGAAAAATGTCCTAACTGCCTTTTCTTCGCCAATATTTTGATTGTTATCTATAGATTTATGCTTGATTAGCTATTTCGTACCGATTTTATGCCAAATTGAGGCAAATAAATGGCTTCTGTGTTTCGGTGAATTTTGATGAAATAGCAAGAAATCGTTAAGTCACGTGTGTTTAGTTCCTCAATACTAATAAAATATTGAAGTCCCCAGACATTTTGTGGCATTTTTGTGAAGTTTAGAGATGGATTTCATTACCCATGTAAGAATAATGTATATAAGTTGTTGCTCATGGGAGATATTGGGCACTAGTTAAAGGCTATTTCCAACAGTACGAAATGTGTACCTTCCAAAAGACCGTTTGAGGAGAAGAAATCAAATCAGACGGTTGAAGTGAATTATTGTACTTAAAGCCTAATAACCACAGAATATAATGCAGTGAATTTTATTTTCTGAAGTCTTTTTTTCTTGTGGAACTGGTCAATCAAAGTCAGCTAATTAAATATGCATAAATGAGTGAAAAATGGCCATTTTTGCAAAAGGTGCCATAACTTGAAGGGAATAAAATATTTTAAGCTGATGTTTTGTCACAGTAAATAGCTCACCATACCCAGCATTTATGCTAAGTTTGGGCGAAATCGGTGATATGAGCTGTATCACCTGTTGCCTGGTTCTCTTATGGACACACTCTTAATCCTTAACCGCGCATAAAAAAACAACTATTAAATATGTTGCTGTTGAAGTTAAATCGACTGCAAAATTTTTCTTATAATTAATCCTAACTTAGATACCGCTTTCGCCCCAACAGCTAATGAGATCATAACCTCTTTCATTCAAAATGGCCTCACCTTTGCTGTGTGAATCCAGTGCACAGTTAAAGCGCAAAGTTGTGAAGATGTCTTGCGTGTAGAATGATGACTGCTCTTAAGTCATAGAACGTATGAATTACAAATTAATTGACAAGATTGATAATAGGGAGGGGCAAAAATTAATCACTATGCACAGCTGCCTGTGACTGTCAAAGAGAAAAGAAATGTACAAAAATTCAAGTTTACATCTCGATTTAATATACTTTTGTTAACTTTGAATTTTTACTGTCGATAGTTTTGTTGTTTAGTAAAACAATATGAATTTAACTTTTTTAGCTGAAAGAGGAAATCCTAACTTTTAGGTTGGTTGTGACTTGATCAGTATTTACAAACTTTTTATATTCACTTTTTGATGTTATTCAATTAAGATGTTGTCTTTGAAACATAGCAAATAAATCCGTGCGATCTCTATAACTCCACAGCGCGATCATGCGATGCTCCAAGAAACGGCTACATGTGTAAATTAAAGTTAGCGCAACCAGGCAAATGGTTTTTCCCTTGTTCTGTAAGGCCCCATCCACACTTAACATTTTCGTTGAAAAATCAGTTTCAATCGAAAACGCACAACGGTTTCATTGAAACGCGCACTTTCTGAGTGGAGTGCACTTAAGTTTATGGTGATGACATTTAAAAACGGCGCCGTAAAAGAACCGACAAAAAGTCAATAACGCACATTAGTGTAACTGGGAGCTAAAAGAAAGATGGATGAGGTTTTCCCCAACTTTTCTAATTGTGTGGATTTTCCACAGGCTTCCCAAGCTCAAAAGTCGTCTTTTTGATTGTTTTTTTGGAGCCCTTCGGGCGGCTGACTCTACATACGTGGTGTATGCGACAGCTTGTGTATATAGAGAAATGTATGGGAAAATCACGGATTCCCTAAAATGGGGTAAATAACTATCTATTTTGAAATAAAGTTTACCTACCTCTAATGTGTCGCTTACTTGTGTCTTGTGCCGAATTTGAAGCCATTCCGACGCCATTTAGCGAAGTTATTCGAAGTCGTTGGGAGACAACGACTTCGAATAACTTCGCTAAATGGCGTCGGAATGGCTTCAAATTCGGCACAAGACACAAGTAAGCGACACATTAGAGGTAGGTAAACTTTATTTCAAAATAGATAGTTATTTACCCCATTTTAGGGAATCCGTGATTTTCCCATACATTTCTCTATATACACAAGCTGTCGCATACACCACGTATGTAGAGTCAGCCGCCCGAAGGGCTCCAAAAAACAATCAAAAAGACGACTTTTGAGCTTGGGAAGCCTGTGGATTTTCTAAACACACAAAGCATTGACAAAGACAATTAAACGTAACGGAGCATTTATTTAAAGATAATTTTGATTTCAATCCCAACTAAAATGTACTTTCTTAACACCGATCCCTGACCCTATGTTAATTTTTTTTTACATTTTTTCGTCCTTCAAGAAGCTACGCCTCGAACAATTCTTACGCTTCCCTTTTGCTCACCAAATTCTCACGTGTATTCATAACGCTATGGACGCTTTTGAAATCAACTTTCGAGATTTTTAAGTCAATAAGTTTTTATTCTTGAATAACATCGAAGATTTGAAAAACTTGTGGACCAAAGACACAAGGTATGGGCGTCAAATTACGCTATATTCTTGGCGGAGAATGTAAGGAAAATCCGCAAGTTTTTGTAGAGTCGTTTTCTTACTGAAAGCGCGAGTTGGCGCGTGGTAGATTCCCTGCGAGCAAGTGTTGTACAGTTTTCGCAACCCGCTGAATACACATCCTTTGGAAAATATTGATGAAGGAAGTCGGGCCACAGCTAAGTTAACAAAATTTACTTCAGTTTGCTTTTTGTGTCCTAACGTTTTGCGAAAACTTAGTACTATAACCTTAACCTTTGTCTTTTTGCCATTTAAACTGGCTAACTTTACGGCAAAAGAGACTTCCGGCCCCTCGTGAAAGAAAAACTTCAATTGCAGCCTATCTTGACGAAAATGGCCATAGCTGCTATAAAATGAATAAAAACAAATCAATTTCGTCAAGTGTTAGAGCATGAATATATCACTTTTGTCATTAAACAGAAAACTTAAAACTGTTTTCTTTTTTTATCCCAACCCAATTTTAAACGATAACGAGTAGAAAGATGTTTATGATTAAAAAAAAGCAAAGAGAAAAACGAAAAAAAGAGTATAAGGAAGAAAATCGTTTGTTTTATTGTAAAGCAACTAAGTTACAATATAAGTTAAGTATTGAAAAATATTCGGCACTCTAGAGGGATTTGAGATCCACTCTAGTGTAGACGTCCGTTTATTCCAAAATGCCTAAAAAAACTATAGGCTGAAATTCTTTCAAAAAGTTTGAAGTACCTATAATTTATAAGAACTTCGTCTTTTAATCACGTCTCATAACACAAAATGACTTTGAAATTACTTCTCCTAGCTTCAAAAGAACTGTCTGATTCAATTATCCAATTGGTACATCAGGAAGTCTATGGATTGCGAATTCCTCTTCTGCTGCTCATGACAATTTTTATATTACAATGATGTAGTGGATGTTTTTTCCGAATTTGTGGTTTGAAAAGAGTAGAAAGTTTCCATCACGCTTGAAATTGACAACGCAAATAAGTAAAGATGTGATTTAAACTATATTCGGAGTAATTAAAAATTGTTTTCCTGTCCTATAACAGATCATGCTGTTTTTGGTGACGTTGTTCACATCATTGCTTTTGGTCAGCTCACAAAGTTCGGTGAGTACTCCCTTTCACAAATGTAATTTAACTTTCAAAGAAAAGAAAAGAAAAGTTCATGGATAATCAATGAAACAGCTAGGGCTTTGCGATTTAGCTGAAGATCCGCGGAAGTGGAACTTACCAATTTCTAGAACAATAAAATTCCCATGAGTTGAAATCATTTAGTGACTTATAACAGGCTTTTCTTGTGCGCGTTTCATTCTTCTTGGCTTTGTAAAACTGAATATGAACGTGGTAAGCAGGAGAAATATTATTCGAAGATGGGAAAAGTTAGAACAATTCTAGGCTAAATCCGATTACGGATATTTATCGTTATCTTGCTTCTCGTGCAAAATATAACTTGTCTGTAAAAAAAAAATTGAAAACCGAAAGCTTGGCTGTTGTTTTTCAGTAGAAAAAACCTTGAGAACACCGCGTTATCAAGTAGTCGACTATTTCGATTTAGGCTAACCAAAACAAAAACTCTCGTTGGGCATAATATATATATGATCAATTCATGGTGGTGTTGTTTGTAACATTTTAAAAAGGAGTATTTCTTTTCATCAGGTAACGGATTTTCCTTGAATCGCGTAGCCTTTTATAAAATTGAAAGAAAACCCAATTTTATTTTTGTCTGTGGGTGAATATATTGCAACACAAAACTTTATTTGAACCTCGTGGTTGACACTGAACCATCCTTTTCTGACGGTTCACACGAGCTTTTAACCATTCAAACGATGGAATGGTGGTATTTTACGGAGCATTCTTGTTTAATAAACATCTATTCCAAGTTTCCGTCTCATCAGCACAAGACAAAATCATGAACTCTATAACCTCTTTAATTTTGTTCCATGACAGAAAAATATTCTCCAATTCAGAAATTTCTAGAAGCTATTGGAGAATACAATTTCAATAAACTGATGTCGGTTCTTTTAAGATTAGCTGATATTAAGTCGTTAGATTAACGCAGAGAATTTCAATCATTAGTTCTGCTGTACAAGTGCTTGTACGACCAGGGAGCACCTTATATTAGTGAGTTTTTTAATTGTAAGAATGTTCCGTATAATTTACGTGGCTAAGCACAAGGCTGGAACTCCCTTCCTTCAATACGGAATGGTTGCACAGATCCTTCGCATTTATAACCTGCAAACTGTGGAATGCGTTGCCTCCGACAATAAGAGAATCAAAGGACATTAAATCTTTTAAGCGATCTCTTAAGGCCTATATGGCTTAAATTTGAGTACCTTTTTAACCTGTAATTTGCGACATTTAAATTATTATATATTTTATTTTTTTACTTGTAAATATTAATTGTAAATATCGATGATAATTTTTAACGTTTTAGATAATTTTAAATATACTTTTTTATTTCTATTTATAAAAAATGTTTATTTTTACACACGTACACATTCTAACGAGAACTGTATGTACTCCTAAGTGTCACGTGTATAAATAAAATTTGATTTGATTTGATTGATTGATTTGATTTGATAAATTTGTATCTAGTTATTTGACGATTCACGTTTAAAATAAACGATGGTGAATAAATTAAAGTGAAAGAATTGTTTGCAATTATGTAGCAACACTTACATGTATTTAGCACATGTTTGAGTGAACAAAGCTTCCTTAGTTTTCCTTCAACAATTTTTTTTTTATTCGAACTGTTCGTTTATTTGTATGTTTGTCTTGTTTTTGTTTTTTGCTTGTTTTTTTGTGGAGTGAATTATACATGCATGTGACCTGCAGCCGCAGTTTTGTTGCTATATATAGGAGTCAAGAATGGTCCCTCAAAATGTCGCAGTGCTCGCAATGCTCGCAAAATTTTAGTGGGTGCTCGTTTGCTCGTACTCCCACATTTTTACAAGTGCTCGCATGCTCGGTTTTTAGTAGAGGTAGGTTTTTGAAAAGTGCTCGTTGCTCGCAAGGCTAATTTTTGTCAATGCTCGTGCTCGCAAAGAAAAACGCTGTGCTCGCATGCTCGCAAATGCTCGCAAAGACCATTTGATACCCCTATATATAGCTTAAAATATATATTTTTGTTTATTTTCCGTCGTATTCATTAATTTGCCTTATAGTACTGTTCATGATGTACCCAACACACTCTCGATGATGTAAAACAAAATGAAAAAAATCAAGAGGTGCTTTAAATAATAAAGATACCAAATCGAGAAATAAATACTTCACAGAATAAGAATATGTATGTGTTACAGGGCCCTTCTGCTCATCTTGAGGGTGGAGTCCCACGGGTCGTTAAGCACGTAAAACAGCAGAGTAAGTATCATAACTAAAAAGAGTATTTATTTCAAGAAAGCAATAAATGATTTATGTAACTTGTCACGCAATCATCTCCCAGCTTCCGGTCAGGAACTTTCCTGTCATCTGGAGTATTATTTAATGGGTCCTTACTTGAAAATGAAGCGAACCCAATCCTCTTGCAATGAAATGCTCAACATGGCGCAGACAATCCCCCCCCCCCCTCCCCTCCACGTTCTGTTTTCTGTAACACTTAGCTTTAGGCGGATTCTCATCCAACTTTGCTGGAATAACACTTTGAATGTTTTTCTTATTTAATATTTCAATGATTGTTATGAAATAAGACGGCCAAACCTGTGGCCAAAACAGACCAAAATGGGAAAGTTTTGATTTTGACCCAGCAAACAGAGCTCAGCCAATGTAACACACACATACCTTACCAATATGTTGTCATTATAATTTAAAAGGAGCAAGATACATAAATGCTACTTTCGAATTCTGAGCTTATAAACCTAAATAAAAGTTTCAATGGCCAATTCCTTCTATAAGACACGCTGCAGGGAGTCAAGGTAGTTGTATTCATCGTTGCTAAGTCTCGCGCATGTTTTGCTGAATCATCCGTGTTCTATCCTTCTAGTTTCACTTTCCCTTCTTCGCCGTAAAACTACAATAACTGAAAACATAGGAGGCCACAAGTTTCGCCCTTTCATTGAAAGCTGCCATTGTGTTGGATCTAGGGCTAAAATGATTGTTATTCGTACGCCTTCGCTCATATCAGGCAACCGGGACGATCATATGAGAACCCCTGATCGTCTCAGTATTTGCAAACGATCGATGCGATGTAAACGATCGTGGCAATCATATGAGAACCAGGTTTAAATCATTAACACAACTATTTCTAAGCATCCCGTTGTTTGCCTGTTTTCAGTGATCACCACATGGGACCCTCACCATTCCAACAGCCATGTCGCGAACGACTTTGTGTATGATGAAGGGGTACTGCGCGTTCCTAGCAATGGTCGCTACTATGTCTACGCTTAGATGTACTTCACCAAAAGATCATACGCATAGAAACAGAGTACTTGTCGAAACTGATAGGCTCACTCTCTTGATGATACACAAGGATATGTCAGCAGGACAAGAGAATACCGGTTTTGCTGGCGGTGTATTTTACTTGAACGCAGGAGAGAGGATCTACGTACTCGTCACTCAATGGGACACCTATTTGTGGGTGGGGCCTCACCATTGTTATTTTGGTGCTATTCAGATGTGAATTCGCGTATCTTCGAGATGTAATTTGTTGTTAAGCGAAGTCAGAAAGGCCAATAAAAGTCTGTAGAAAGTACCTTGTGTTATTGAGTGCGTGTCATTCTGCGTTACAAAAAAAGAAAAGAAACAAGAAAAACGCGACTTCTTCAAATGAAAATTTTCGGGGAAATCTTGGCAAATTTTCTCAATTTTCTTGTTGCAATCAAAGACAGCAACATTGTTACATTCAGGCGGTGGTAATAATCAGAAACAAAAATTTTCTCCTTAAGTTGGCCCGCGGGCATTTATGTGGTTGACAGTTTCCCTTTTTTAAGCGCGTTTTAAAACGTGAAAACGTAAAGGGATTGCTTAGTTTTTTTTAGAATCTGAAAGAATAATTCTTAAATTATATAAAATCATAAATTTTATGGCGATCAAATTTTTCGGAAGCCTTCGTTTTTAATAAAATGCGATTATTTTTAAAATGCCGGGGTGAAATTTTTTGTAATTACCTCAAAACACTGCCAAACAGTTAAAGTTTACTCACAACAACTTACACGATAATCCACTTCGTAGATTTCCTGAACGAGCGACTTCTTTATTTTGCCTTTAAAAACTGTTGTGTTATGCGTCTGTCTTGACTGCCCCATAAATGTAATACTTATAACTACCCAGTACCAACTAGTTTTGAGGTTGATGTCATCTTAATGTTGTGTGTAAAAATTAAAAAGATCGTGTATATACATCAAATGTTAGCAGTTAATAAAGATGGATGGTTTTCAACCGAATTTTTGAAAAATCAAACAAATGACGTAATTTTAAATTGAGAAAAATTTGTCGCTTTGTTTTGCATTTTTTTATGCTGCAGCTAGAACAGGATATTGCAAAGGTTTGTGCCGAGTTTCAGCGTGTTCCTTTCATACGGTTTGAAGAATTTCGGTCAGGTATATATGCTTTTCGAGTTCTAGTCGCTTTGTAAACCCGCATTTCGAATGAAATTTTTCTGTTGTTGTTCGAAGAGAGGTGTTACTTCTAAATTCCGCACGATCTTCTGCCGCAAGGGAATACATGTGCAGGAACGGTAATTGTCATTTTAGTTCTTCTATTTCAGGCTGTGTTATTTCCAAGTGGCAGATTATTCCCGTTTTAAAACGCGCTTAAAAAGGCAACTGTCAACCTCATCAATACCAATACCCGCGGGCCACCTTAAACACTGAATACGTTCAGTAAAATTTCCAAGGATTTTGTAAAGCAACTTATCCAGCTACAATATAAGCTCAGAAAGAATATCTGAGGCTTTAGAGGGATTGAAAGCTGTGATCTTTACGAACAGTGATCAAGAGTGCATTATCGAATATCAACTTAACTGAGCTTTAAAATCACGAAAGCAGGTCAATGGTTAGTTTCATTTATGCTCAATCCATCAATCTGGGTCCTGTTTCTCTGCCGTTTTGTACCTATGGCTTATTCTCAAATCATTAACGCTCGAAGCCGCAGC
The DNA here is from genome assembly GCF_052425735.1 of Oculina patagonica. Taxonomy (NCBI): domain Eukaryota; kingdom Metazoa; phylum Cnidaria; class Anthozoa; order Scleractinia; family Oculinidae; genus Oculina; species Oculina patagonica. Next base: position 12,594,350 of record NC_135770.1, on the reverse strand, counting down.
TAGCGCTGTATTTTCGTTTACCCTGTATACCGTATATTGTCCTTAGACCGAGAGTTATGGAAAGTGCTGTTTCATCCTTACTTAGAATTAGAATTTGATGAAGATGACAGAAATGGAATGAATGTTCAATACAATATTATTGAACTAATAAGATTTCCTATTTCTTTTTATTTTATTATAGACTTTATACATTGTAAAGAGCTATGGAAAGAGGCGCTCTTTAATTTATTTCCTTATTAGTATTATTATAAAGGAGGAGAAACCCAAAGTAAAAAGTGCAAAGTTAGTTAAAGCAAATTTTTTTATTTGTGCCTATACTAACAGTCATTCTCTCAAAGCTGTGTTTACGTTTTTTCTTTTGCATTTGCAATTTGAAAATGCCAAAAATAAATCTGCCTTGCGTATTTGTTGAATGCCAAGCAAGCATACATGGTGAAACAAAAAAGTGGCCGCCTCACAAACAAAGCTAAGGCTGAAACATTTATGGTTCAATTCTGTTATAAACTGAGCGATAGTTAAAAACAACGTTCTGAAAAATACTGATATCATACAACTGTTTGGACAGTTGATCAGTCGTGATTATCTACGCGCTTTCCATCTATCAATCTCTTCAAGTTACTCCTTGATTAGTTAACAAATAACAAAAAAAATATCATAATATTTTGTCATCCTTAAAAGCTTTTTCAGGATTGTTCGTTTCTTCTTGTTTTTAACGGCGATTATGAATATATATAAAAAAATCATAACCAACAAATGGAGTGAAATTCTCATCTGCTACAAAGTGCTCAATAGCTGAACTAGAGCGGTGAACAACAGTAAAATCTCAAGAGTTAGTTTATATGGTCATTTATTCTGGAGCCTGAAAGATCAGAAAGTAAAGTATGACATCAAGTGGCGCAAAGTTAAACAGGCTAGGTCTTATTCGAATGTAACCAAGAGATGTAATTTGTGTTTGTGGGAGAAATTTTTCATTTTATGTAAACCGGAAATGTCAACTCTGAACAGCAGAAATGAGCTTGTATCGTGTTGCAGACATTCTAGGAAATTCTTACTGAAAAACGTTTTTTAACTAGTGATAAAGTTCTCGCGTGACGTGACATATGACACGCAATGTATTGTATTGTTCTGAATTTTCAAATATCTTTGAATGTAACCGTTTTTTCTGGCAGTCGCCTGATGATTGCCTTGCACGAGGCATGAAACTCAGAGTAGCGAATAAATGACCATATAAACTAACTCTTGAGATTTTACTGTTAAAAAAATCATATGTGTAAACTGCATTCTTTGGAAATAAACAAAAGAGAACGAGATTAACGAAGTTCTTATCAACGGCAGCTTTGAAAAGAAAGCGTGAAAATGTTTGGTGTATGTTTTCTAATATTCCTATCAACTTATTTTCTATGTAACGTTTTCCAGTCTTCGTTGTTATCGTATGACATGCTCAAGGTTAAAAAAAAGTATGTGAACAAATACAAAATAACACGCGACTGCTTCAAATGAATTTTTTTTCAGCAAAAACTTGCCAAATTTTCTCAATTCTTTGGTTTCGATCGAAGACAGACCGTATTGTGGGAATGATTATAAACATGGACTGTTTGATTTGACACTGAATCGGTTCAGTAAATTTCCAAGGCTTTATTTTGTAAAGCAATGCAACTTATCCAGCTACAATATATGTTCAAAAAATATCTGGAATTTTAGATGGATTAGAAGCTGTGATCTTTACGAACTGAGCAATAAAGCCACGAAAGCATGTCATCTAAGCCTCTCTATGGGTGCCCACGGTCTTCGTATTCTTCGCAATTTTGTTGCAAATCTTCGTTTTTTAAGGAGATCTTTGTTTTACGGATTGAAACGGTTTGAACGTTGAGATTTGAAATGGTTTCAATTTTTAATCTTGAGATCTTCGTTTATTCCGCGGTGATCTTTGCGTCTTCGATTTCTTCGGAAATACCCATTTTGTTTGTCTACCATTTTGTACCTTTGGAATTATTCTCAAATTATATTAACGCTCAAAGCGCCAGCTGCAATTTCGCAAACAGTATCATGTCTTAACAAGGTTGAGAGTTAAGGAAACTGCTTTTTTTTCCTTGCTTAGATTTAGAATTTGACAAAGAATACAAAATATCGAGTAAAGTTTTGGTTCAACATAATGAGCTAAAGCGAGAGGAAACTTAGAGAAAACAATTCCAGCTGATTAACCAATACTAACTGAGCCACTTGATTTTAATATCCAATTTTTCCACTCGCACGAGAGCTTCAGGGTGAGTTTCACTGTTCTCTGATTTTTTTTTTTATAGAAAAGGAAAGAAATTTCAAAAACTACTTTCAGTACAATAAACTGAACTAATGCAAGAAGAAACCCAGAGTGAAATATGCAAGTTTTGCTGAGGCAACCTGTGCGAAGTTTCTTCTTGTTGTTAACGGCGATTATGAATATATATATGTTAACTGCATTCTTTGTAAAAAAAAAAAAAAAGAAAAAAACGAAAGAGAACGAAAATTCCGAAGTTCTTAAAAACTCAGCCTTAAAAAGAAAGCGTGAAAAAAATGCTCCCTCTGTGATCTTTACGAACAGTGCTGTAGACATGCATTTATCATCAGCCTTCTAATATTAGTTAACTATCTGAGATGCTATAATTAAGCGGGGATCTTTAATAAAAAAGCTCTGCAGAGCTTGCTAGATCTCCTGCCGTATCTCGTATATCATGTAGAATGTATATCATATGTGATGTAATGAACTATTGAAAGCGAAATAATAAAGTACTTATTGTCAACTGAGCTATAACGCCATGAAAGCAGATCAATAGCGACCTTCAGTTACCGACTGCTGCCTTGCTTTGAATTAGAAGATGAAGAAGACAAATATGGAATGAAATTGCAATACAATATATTAAACTAAGGGAGGAGAAAACCGAAGTAAAATACGTGAATTTAGCTAAAGCAAAGTATGCGAATACTGAGAGAGTCATTCTCTCGAAGTTATGTTTATTTTTTCTCTTTTACATTTGCAGTATAAAAATGTCTGAAGAAAATCTGTCCTTCGTATTTTTTGCATGCCAGGCAATGGAACATTCATGGTAAAACGAAAAAGCGGCCGCCTCACAGACAAAGCTATGGCTGTAACACAAACGGTGCAATTAGGTTATAAACTTAGAGATAGTAAAAAATGTTTTGAAAGAAAAGATCATTGCTACGTGTATAACTGTTTGGATAGCTGATCACTCCTGATCATCCAAGCGTCTCACATCTATCACTCTCTTCATATTAACGCCAACGCATTCAGAATAGTTAATAAATATCAAATATTAGTACGTTCACTTGATGGTAATTACTACCTACCTTTACACACGCAAGAGACGATCTTCAGGCTGTGTTTTCACTGTTCTTTGATTTTATAAAGAAAACGTGAGATTTTTTAAACCTTTTTTAAATTTAAGGAGTTACCAATCGAGTAAGCTGTCAATGTTTTGGTGTGTTAAACATATTCAATTTGCGATATTAATAATTGATAGTATACTGATTTTTTAGTACTTCAGTATACAGTGCAGTGCAAATTAAAGTTATCTCTTTAGAAACTCTAACACGATCATACATTGTTATAATAACATTGAAAAATGACTGTCAGATACGCGATCTGTTCGTTGCTCTAATTAAAATCAAATTGCTTACCCCTAAATTAAGCCCGTTGTTAGTTTTAGTGTTTTTAAAATCCAATTACACGACAAGAAGAGCTTATGGGATATTTCAATGGGCATCCTTGGCGAGTTGCAAGAACCGAAATTTGAGTTATATCGGGGTAAATTTGACCCAAATTTTGATCAAGGGAAACGAAATTTAGTTCGAGTTAGCGGGGAATTCGAGTTTTCCGAGTTCGACTTAACCGAGTAAAAATGATTGAAAAGTGGGGTAAAATGCAAGGGAAATGGAAGTTAGTTCGAGCTACCGGGGGTGTTCCAAAAAACAAAGTGGGGTCAAATCCATGGAAGGTAGTCAGTATCCGAGTCCGTGTTACTGAGGTTCTACTTTAGATAAGTGAAACTGAAGCAAGGTCTTCCATATGATTCGTTTTGAGGAAAAATAGCGTTATTTTTTGATCCTCAAGAGCTTTTTTAGCATTTTTCTTTTCTACTTGTTGTTAACATGTTTCCTCGTTTTGCCAGGTCATCTCAGCCTTTAAAAGAAATCCTGTTGGTCAGTTCTCGGAACTGTTAGTGTCTGTTTTCTAATATTACGTTCAACTTGATTTCTATGAAACTTTTTTTGCCATATAATAATAACAATGACAGGCGACTGCGTCGAATGAATTTTTTTTGACGAAAAATTGGCAAATTTCGCAATTGGCCGTTTTCACAATAGAAGACGGACAAATCGTCTAGACGGACAAGTCGTCTGACGATTTGTTCGTCTAGTGTGAACTTAAGACGGCTGATATTCCCAGACGGCCAAATCGACGGACAAATTCAGACGACTTGCACGTCCAAAATCGTGTCCGTCCCGTTTTCACACTATGACGATTTGTCCGTCTCTAGTGTGAAAACGGCCATTCTCTTGCTTCGCACGAAGACAAAATTGAAAACATGGATTTTTTGTCTTGATAGCTAAAGCAAAGTGTGCGAATACGGAGAGAGCCATTCTCTCGAAGTTATGTTTAATTTTCTCTTTTACATTTGCAATTTAAAAATGTCTGAAGAAAATCTGTCCTTCGTATATTTTGCATGCCAAGCAATTAAACATTCATGGTAACACGAAAAAGCGGCCGCCTCACAGACAAAGCTATGGTTATAACACAAACGGTTCAATTGTGTCATAAACTTAGAGATAGTAAAAAATGTTTTGAAAGAAAAGATCATTGCTACGTGTATAACTGTTTGGATAGCTGATCACTCCTGATCATCCAAGCGTCTCACATCTATCACTCTCTTCATATTAACGCCAACGCATTTAGAATAGTTAACAAATATCAAAATATTAGTACGTTCACTTGATGGTAATTACTACCTACCTTTACACACGCAAGAGACGATCTTCAGGCTGTGTTTTCACTGTTCTTTGATTTTATAAAGAAAACGTGATATTTTCTTAAACCTTTTTAAATTTAGGAGTTACCAATCAAATAAGCTGTCGATGTTTTGGTGTGTTACTGACATATTCATTTTGCGATATTAATAATTGATAGTTTACTGATTTTTTAGCACTTCAGTATACAGTACAGTGCAAATTAAACTTATCTCTTTAGAAACTATAACACGATCCTACATTGTTATAATAACATTGAAAAATGACTGTCAGATACGCGATCTGTTCGTTGCTCTAATTAAAATCAAATTGCTTAAGTGTTAGTTTGTAGTGTTTTTAAAATCCAATTACACGCCAAGAAGAGCTAATGGGATATTTTAATGGGCATCCGCGGCGAGTTGCAAGAGCTGAAATTCGAGTTATATCGGGGTAAATTTGACCCAAATTTTGATCGAGGGAAACGAAACTTAGTTCGAGTTAGCGGGAATTCGAGTTTTCCGAGTTCGACTTAACCGAGTAAAAATGACTGAAAAGTGGGGTCAGATCCAAGGGGAATGGAAGTTAGCGGGGGTGTTCGAGTTATCCGAGTTCGAGTTACTGAGGTTCTACTTTAGATAAGTGAAACTGAAGCAAGGTCTTCCATATGATTTGTTTTCAGGAAAAATAGCGTTATTTTTTTGATCCTCGAGAGCTTTCTCAGCATTTTTCTTTTTTTCTTGTTGTTAACATGTTTCCTCGTTTTGCCAGGTCATCTCAGCCATTAAAGGAAAGCCTGCAAATACATGTTGGTCAGTTCACGGAACTGTTAGTGTCTGTTTTCTGATATTACGGTCAACTTGATTTCTATGAAACTTTTTTTGCCATATAATAATAACAATGACAGGCGACTGCGTCGAATAAATTTTTTTAACCAAAAATTGGCAAATTTCACAATTGGCAGTTTTCACAATAGAAGACGGACAAATCGTCTTGACGGACAAGTCGTCTGACGATTTGTTCGTCTAGTGTGAATTTAAGACGGCTGATATTCCCAGACGACCAAATTCAGACGGACAAATTCAGACGACTTGTACGACCAAAGTCGTGTCCGTCCCGTTTTAACACTATGACGATTTGTCCGTCTCTAGTGTGAAAACGGCCATTCTCTTGCTTCGCACGAAGACAAAATTGAAAACATGGATTTTTTGTCTTGATAGCTAAAGCAAAGTGTGCGAATACTGAGAGAGTCATTCTCTCGAAGTTATGTTTAATTTTCTCTTTTACATTTGCAATTTAAAAATGTCTGAAGAAAATCTGTCCTTCGATTTTTTTCATGCCAAGAAATGGAACATTCATGGTAAAACGAAAAAGCAGCCGCCTCACAGACAAAGCTATGGTTGTAACACAAACGGTGCAATTAGGTTATAAACTAAGAGATAATAAAAAATGTTTTGAAAGAGAATATCATTGCTACGTTTACAACTGTTTCGACAGCTGATTACTCCTGATTATCCAAGCGTCTCTCATTTATTACCATTCAATTTTCGCATTGATTAGTTAACAAATACCAAAATATTAGTACGCTCACTTGATGGTAATTACCTACCTTTTCTCACGCAAGAAATCTCGAGGGTGTGTTTTCACTGTTCTTTGATTTTACAAAGAAAAGGTGGGAATTTTCTAAAACTTCTTTTACCAATCGAATAAGCTGTGAAAGTTTCGGTGTGTTATACATATTCAATCTGCCATATTAATAATTGATGGTTTACTGATTTTTTAGCACTTCAGTCACTATACAGTACAGTGCAAATAAAACTTATCTCGTCAGAAACTCTAACACAATCACACATTCTTATGATAAGAGTGAAAAATGACTGTCAAATACGCGATCTGTTCGTTGCTCTAATAAAAATCAAATTGCTTAAGTGTTAGTTTTAGTGTTTAAATCCGATTACACGACAAGAAGAGCTAATGGGATATTTCAATGGGCATCCGTGGCGAGTTGCAAGAACCGAAATTCGAGTTATATCGGGGTAAATTGGACCCATATTTTGATCAAGGGAAACGAAATTTAGTTCGAGTTAGCGAGGAATTCGAGTTTTCCGAGTTCGAGTTAACCAAGTAAAAATGATTGAAAAGTGGGGTCAAATCCAAGGGGAATGGAAGTTAGTTCGAGTTAGCGGGGGTGTTCGAGTTATACGAGTTCGAGTTACCAGGGTTCTACTTTAGATAAGTGAAACTGAAGCAAGGTCATCCATATGATTCGTTTTAAGGAAAAATAGCGTAATACATTTTGATCCTCGAGAGCTCTTTCAGCATTTTTCTTTTCTTCTTGTTGTTAACATGTTTCCTCGTTTTGCCAGGTCATCTCAGCCTTTAAAAGAAAGCCTGTTGGTCAGTTCTCGGAACTGTTAGTGTCTGTTTTCTAATATTACGGTCAACTTGATTTCTATAAAACTTTTTTTGCCGTATAATAATAACAATGATGATGATGATGATGATGATGATAATAATAAACTAATAAATGAGAATTTGCAGCAGTGGCACGAGTGGTTCTTCGTACGCTGTTCCTGATCGAATTGGAATTTAGTAGTGGTTAAGCAGTTTGGTTTTAAGACACGCTTGAGGTAACAAAAGAAAAGAAAAAAAGAGAACAAATACAAAAAAGTAGGCGACTTCTTAAATGATGATTCGCGGGGAAACTTAGCAAATTTACTCAATTGTCTTGTTTTGATCGAAGACAGCAATGTTGTTACATCCGGATTGTGGGAATAAATATAAATACGGATTGTTTATTTTGGCATTGAATCGGTTCAGTAAATTTCCAAGGATTCATTTTGTAAAGCAATGCAACTAATCCAGATACAAGGTAAGTTCAAAAAAAATCTGGGACTTTAGAGGGATTAGAAGCTGTGGTCTTTACGAACAGTGATGCAGGCATGCATTATCAACTGAGCAATTAAGCCATGAAAGCATGTCCATCTATCTGGGTTCTGTTTGTCTACCATTTTGTACCTTTGGAAATGTATTCTCAAATTGAATTAAAGCTCGAAGCGCCAGCAGCAATTTCGTCGCAAACCGGATCATGCCTTAACCAAGGTTGAGAGTTAAGGAAACTGCTGTTTCTTCCTTCCTTAGATTTAGAATATGACAAAGAAGTCAAAAAAGCGAGTAAAGTTTTGGTTCAACATTATCAGCTAAAGCGAGAGGAAACTTAGAGAAAACAATGCCGGCTGATTAGCCAATACTAACTGAGCCACTTGATTTTAATAACCGATTTTTCCACACGCACGAGAGCACGAGAGTTTCGAATTCACTGTTCTCTTAAAAAAAAAGAAATTCCAAAAACTACTTTCAGTACAATGTACTGAACTAATGTAAGAAGAAACCCAGAGTGAAATATGCAAATTTTGCTGAGGCAACCTGTGCGAATATTGATTGAGTCGTTCATTTTCCCATTTAACATTTCAATTTGAAAATGCCTAACGGAAAATGGAATACATGCATGGTGAAACAAACAAGAAGCTGCAAACAGATTTGACTCGAGCTATCTTAAACACAGAGAGCATTTTTTGTGCTTTTGCATAACTTATTTTTTAAAGTTATAGGGACTGAAGTTTGGCAACAATTATTTCGTTGCAGGCAACCTTTGTCGGAATATAATATTACCAGACCGAAAACTTGACTCGGCTTAGCCTGAGTAAAAAGCTGCTGCCTTACAAACACATACTGTAACACAAACTGTTAAATTCTGTTGCAAAGTAAGATTTGGTCAAAAGATTTTAAAAAAGGATATCATGATAGGCGAACGTGCTGTTTGGACAGCCGATCACTCGTGATTATGCAAGCGCACGCAGTTTGGACAGCCGATCACTCGTGATTATGCAAGCGCACGAAGTTTGGACAGCTGATCACTCGTGATTATGCACGTTCTTTCCATCTATCAATCTCTTTAATTAGTTCCTTGCTTTTGTAACAAACATAAAGTTACTTGGATGCTCACTTGATTTGAGCTGCCAAGCTTTCCACACGCAAGAGAACTTCAGGGTGTGTTTCATTGCTGGGCTTTGATTTCTTACTTAAAGGTAAGAATTTTCGAAAACTTCTTTAAAAGAAAGCGTTGATAGCTCAGTATGTTTTTATTTGGCCTCAGAGTAGATTTTTCGACAGTTTTGCGCTTCTTGTTCAGTTGCTGCTGGCGAGTATGAGTAGATAAAAAATCATATTTTTAAACTGCACTCGTTGGAAAGAACGATAAAGAACGAGGTTCTATAACTAGAACTTGCTTTTCAACTCCACCTTCAAAGAAAGCTGACAAAAATTAAGTTCTCCGAACGCTTAGTGATAGTGTCTTCAAGCATTTTTTTCGTGATGTTAAAAAGAACTAAAGAAATTTGTTCACGACACCAGCAACCGTTTGTGTAACGTAACAGATCTCCATTCTTTGAGACAAACTTAGTTTTTTTTGTAACTTTTGGCAGTCTAAGTTGTCATCGTTTGAACGCTCGATGTAAAAAAAAGCATTAAAAAATCCAAGAAAAACGTGACTTTTTCAAATGGGAATTTTGAGGACAAACCTTTGCAAATTTTTCCATCCACTTTAAGATACAGGAATTGTTTGTTTTGACACTTAATCCAGTCAGTAATTTCAAAGGATTTTCTACTGAGTAATAATCACAATATAAGTTCAGAGTTGAAAAAAAATTCGGGTCTCCAGAGGAATTGGAAGCTGTGATCTTAACAAGCAGTGGTGCTTCTGGACTTCCATGAAAGCAGGTCATTGAACGGTTTCATTCTATACATTCTTGTCTGTGAAACGTTTTAAAAAGATTTTAAAAGGTTTTTCCGTTTC